>NC_133144.1:6798740-7439830 GCF_048418815.1 Hemitrygon akajei
CCATGCCTCAGGCGACACAGTAGCATGTTCACAGCTGACTAACCCTAACACATAGGCCCTTGGAACCAGGCTGGAAGCCCATGCAGTCTCAGGCAGAACAAGCAAGCTCCACCTTACAGGCAGTGTCAGGAACTGAACCCAAACCTAACCCCAACGGAGGAGTGGTGTGGACTCAAACCCAACAGAAACCTTGTAGTTCAGCAGGTACCGGGAGTCCCTGTTCTTCTGTCTACTTCTGAAAATGCACCACCAGGCTTAAGGATAACTTCCTCTGTTAGACGATTATTAATCAGTTCTCTAGTATGAGGGACTTGACCTCACAGTCTACCTCCCTATGACCTTGTATCTTATGGTCTGCCTACACTGCATTTCTCTGTAACTGTAACACTATTCTGTTTTCTATTACTACTTTCCTTTGTACAAAATGATCAGTATGGACAGCAGACAAAACAGTTTTTCACCATGATAGTAATAAACCAAATTTCCAATTTACCTTTGGAAGCAGCAGGTGAGGTTAGAGAGTAGGGTCACCTCACCAGCTCACTGCTGTCTCTTCCTGGTTCATGAGGGAGGCAGTTACAGTCGCCTGTCTCCAGTGACAGGGTGGGGCATCCTCCAGGGATCATTATGACAAGTGAAAGTCAAGTCCAGAATCTTTCACCCAGGGTCCAAACGTCCAGTGGCAGAGGATATGTGTTGAAGATGAAGGAGTACGTTTTTTTGCGCAAAGACTGATGGGTGACTGGAATGCACTGCCTGTGGTGGGGGTGAAGTCAGATATAATGAAGGAGGCTGTTAGACAAACTTTGTCAAACTTCTACAGGTGTGTACTGGAGAGAATGTTGTCAGGCTGCAACACAGCCTGGTGTTCAAACACCAATGCTTGGAATGGAAAATCCTACAAAAAGTAATGGATATGGCCCAGTCCTCCCCACCATCTACATGAAGCATTGTCGCAGGAAAGTAGCATCCATCATCAGAGCTCCCTACCACCCGGGTCATGCTCTCTTCTTACTGCTGCCATCAGGAAGGAGGTACAGGAGCCTCAGACTCCACACCAGCAAGTTCAGGAAGAGTTATTACCCCTTATCCCTCAGGCTCTTGAACCAGAGGGAATAACTTCACTCAGCCCGTCACTGAACTGTTACCACAACCTATTGACTCACTTTCAAGGGCTTTTCATCCTATGCTCTTGATATTTATTGCTTATTTATTATTTGTTTCTTTCTTTATGTTTTTACACAGTTTGTTGACCTGTTGGTGCAGTCTTTCATTGATTCTATTATGGTTTTGAATTTATTGAGTATGCCCACAAGAAAATGAACCAGGACTTGTATATGGTGACATATATTTACTTTGACCTTTGAACATGAGTAAACAGGGATGAACGGATACTGATAAAAGAGATATAGTTTAATTCACCGTCATATTGGGATCTTTCAGATGTCATTAGAAACGGGGATTGTGCCGGAGGATTGGCGTATTGCTCATGTGGTTCCATTGTTTAAAAAGGGTTCTAGAAGTAAGCCTGGCAATTATAGACCTGTCAGTTTGACATCAGTGGTGGGTAAATTAATGGAAAGTATTCTTAGAGATAGTATTTATAATTATCTGGATAGACAGGATCTGATTAGGAGTAGCCAGCTTGGATTTGTGCATGGAAGGTCATGTTTGACAAACCTTATTGAATTTTTTGAAGTAGTTACGAGGAATGTTGACGAGGGTAAGGCAGTGGATGTAGCCTATATGTTCTTCAGCAAGGCCTTTGACAAAGTTCCACATGGAAGGTTAGTTAAGAAGGTTCAGTCGTTAGGTATTAATGCTAGAGTAATAAAATGGATTCAACAGTGGCTAGATGGGAGATGCCAGAGAGTAGTGGTGGATAATTGTTTATCGGGGTGGAGGCCGGTGACTAGCGGGGTGCCTCAGGGATCTGTTTTGGGCCCAATGTTGTTTGTAATATACATAAATGATCTGGATGATAGGGTGGTAAATTGGATTAGTAAGTATGCCGATGATTCTAAGGTAGGAGGTGTTGAGGATAATGAGGTGGGTTTTCAAAGCTTGCAGGGAGATTTATGCCGGTTAGAAGAATGGGCTGAACGTTGGCAGATGGAGTTTAATGCTGAGAAGTGTGAGGTTCTACATTTTGGCAGGAATAATCCAAATAGAACATACAGGGTAAATGGTAGGGCATTGAGGAATGCAGTGGAACAGAGAGATCTAGGAATAACAGTGCATAGTTCCCTGAAGGTGGAGTCTCATGTAGATAGGGTGGTGAAGAAGGCTTTTGGAACACTGGCCTTTATAAATCAGAGCATTGAGTACAGAAGTTGGGATGTAATGTTAAAATTGTACAAGGCATTGGTAAGGCCAAATTTGGAATATTGTGTACAGTTCTGGTCACCGAATTATAGGAAAGATATCAATAAATTAGAGAGAGTGCAGAGACGATTTACTAGGATGTTACCTGGGTTTCAGCACTTAAGTTACAGAGAAAGGTTGAACAAGTTAGGTCTCTATTCATTGGAGCGTAGAAGGTTGAGGGGGGATTTGATCGAGGTATTTAAAATGTTGAGAGGGATAGATAGAGTTGACGTGAATAGGCTGTTTCCATTGAGAGTAGGGGAGATTCAAATGAGAGGACATGATTTGAGAGTTAGGGGGCAAAAGTTTAAGGGAAACACGAGGGGGTATTTCTTTACTCAGAGAGTGATAGCTGTGTGGAATGAGCTTCCTGTAGAAGTAGTAGAGGCCAGTTCAGTTGTGTCATTTAAGGTAAAATTGGATAGGTATATGGACAGGAAGGGAGTGGAGGGTTATGGGCTGAGTGCAGGTAGGTGGGACTAGGTGAACTTAAGAGTTCGGCACGGACTAGGAGGGCCGAGATGGCCTGTTTCCGTGCTGTGATTGTTATATGATTATAAGATACCGTGGGCCTATGGGCCTGTTCCTGTGCTGTACCGTTCTCCTGGTGAAGTGTCTCAGCCTAAACCATCAACTGTTTATTTCCCTTTATAGATGCTGAGTCCCTCCAGCATTTGATGTGTGTTGAGCTGGAATTTCCAGCATCTACGGGATGTCTTGTGTCTCTGTCCTGTTGTATGTTCTGTGCAGTATGTTGTATGTTGTGTGTCATGTGTTCTGTGTTCCACAGGGATGGCAGTAGGATCACGGTAGGTACGCTGTTGTAATGTTCACTGCTCATCCGCTCAGTCCCCATCATCTGGGCTCGACTGAAATCAGACCTCTCACATGCCATTAAACCAACTGCTGTCTCAGTATCAATGAAGGAAAAAATTAAAAACCCAATTAATGCATTAGTACTTGGTTTGGCTGATGACAAGCCCACTGTCTCCAGCGTAGGTACAACCAAACAGGCATCAGCACACACTTCCTGGTCACAGTACGATGTGTCAACTAGGGTGGGGAAGTGAGAAGTTACCAGGATCAGCCGACAGGCAGTCTGAACTGAGGAATTACAGTATTGGTGAGTGAGGGGATTGAGAGGAATGAGCTTCAGGGAGAATATGGGAGACAACATATAGAGACAGGTTGTAATGATAAGGTTTTATCAGAACACACTGGGAATATTGTAAGCAATTTTGGACCTTGTATCTGTGGAAGGATATTGTGACCCTGGAGAGGTGAGAAGGTTTACGAGAATGGTCCAGGAATGAAAGGGTAAATGAGTGAATGACTCACTCTCTGTATTCACGGGAGTTCAGAAAGATGGGGGGGGGGGTGCGGATCTCACTAAAACTTATCGAACATTGAAAGGCCAAGATGGAGTGGATGTGGAAACAATGTGGGGGAGTTTAGGACCAGAGGGCATGCCCTCAGAATAGAAGGATGTCTCTTTAGAACAGAAATGAGGGATTTCTTCAGCTTGAGAGTGGCGAATCTAGAAACATAGAAAATCTCCAGCACATTACAGGCCCTTCAGCCCACAATGTTGTGCCAACCATGCAACCTACTCTAGAAACTGCCTAGAACTTCCCTACCTCTATTTTTCTAAGCTCCATATACCTATCTAAGAGTCTCTTAAAAGACCCTATTGTATCCGCCTCTATCACCTTCGCTGGCAGTGCATTCCACGCACCCAACACTCTCTGTGTGAGAAACTTACCTCTGATGTTCCCTTTGTACCCACTTCCAATGCCCCTCATGCTAGCCATTTCAGCTCTGGGAAAAAGCCTCTGGCTATCCACACCATCAATGCCTGTTCTCATCTTGTACACTTCTTTCAGGTCACTTCTCATCCTCCGTCGCTCCAAGGAGAAAAGGCCGAGTTCACTCAACCTATTCTCATAAGGCATGCCCCCCAATCCAGGCAACATCCTTGTAAATCTCCTGTGCATCCTTTCTATGGTTTCCACATCCTTCCTGTAGTGAGGTGACCAGAGCTGAGCACAGTACTCCAAATGGGGTCTGACCTAGATCTTATACATTTGTGAAATTTGTTGTCACAGACGGCTGTGCAGGCCGAGGCACTGAATATATTTAATTTATTTTTATTTAGAGATACAACATGGAATAGGTCCTTTTCAGCCCAACAACTCACCTATTTAACACTAAACTAATCACAGGACAACTTACAATGACCAATTAACCTACTAACCAGTAGGTGTTTGAACCGTGGGAGGAAACACACTTGCATATGGGAGAAAAATGCCAACTTTTTTACAGGGGACACTGGGACTGAATACCAGATTTTGATGCCCCGAATTGTCCTAACATTGTGCTACACTACCATGGTGCCCCAAGGGACAGTCAGAGATTGATAGGCTCTTTATTGGTAAGGGGGTTAAGGATTATGCAGAGAAGGCAGGAGAACAAGGTTGAAAAATAAATCATCGATTGAGTGGAGGGGCAGACCCAATAGGCAGAATGGCCTCATTCTGCTTCAATACCTTCCAGTCTTATATATTTAAACAAATGACCCAAAGTGTGGTTCAATGACCATGGCGAGCAGCAAGCTGTAAGAGGAGGAGGAAGGTGAAAGGTTTCGTGAGACTGCTGAAGTCATGTCTAAAGGAGGTGTTGGATCTAACTGTTTAATTCTTAGATTAAACCATTTAATTGTTATTTTCTCTGCAGTTTAACAATTAATTGTCTGCTATTTATTGTCTTCATGAGAGGAAAACCAGAGGGCCATGAGCCAGTTCTCATTAGAGGGTCAGCAACTATCATCTCGGAGGACCTGTCCTGGACCCAGCACGCAAAGGCAATTATGAAGAGGGCGTGGCAGCACCTCTACTTCCTCAGGAGTTTGTAGAAATTCAGAATGACATCTAAACTTCTACAGATGTGTAGTGGAGAGTGTATTGACTGGCTGCATCACCTGGTATGGAAGCTCCAATGCTCTTGAATGGAAAAACTCAGGAAAAGAAAAGGACATGGGCTAGTCCATCACGGGTAAAGCCCTCCCAACCACTGAGCACATCGACATGGAACGCTGTTGCAGGAAAGCAGCGTCCATCATCAGGGACCCCACCAGCCAAGACAAGCTCTCTTCTCTTTGCTGGTACAGGAAAGAAGGGACAGGAGCCTCAGCACTCACACTACCAGCTTCAGGAACAGCTATTACCCCTCAACCTTCAGGCTTTTGAACCAAAGGAGATAACTTCACTTGCCCCATCATTGAAATGTTCCTGCAACCAATAGACTCATTTTCAAGGACTCTTCGTCTCCTGTTCTCAATAGTTATTGCTTATTTATTATTATTATTTATTATTATTTCTTTCTTTTTGTATTTGCACTCTGGTTGAATGCTGAAGTTGGGCAGTTTTTCATTGATTCTGTTATGGTCATTATCCTATAGATTTATTAAGTATGCCCACAAGAAAATGAATATCAGGATTGTATATGGTAATATAAATGTACTTTGATAATAAGTTTACTTTGAACTTTCTGTTTGATGTAGTTATTATAGGCATGGAACAGTTTAATCTGCTTCTTAGTGGTTACAGTGAGTATATTCAGTTATTCAAAGTGTCCCCTGGTCACATGGTATAATTCTAGAAAGCTTCTCTTGTTTGAATAATGGGTAGTTCACTGATTGGCTCTTATCTACAAATTTGAGTGGAATTCCCTGGTATAATAATAGCAGGTCCATGCTGGGCACCATCTTTGTTCTTTTGTCTTTCTCTCTCTCTCCCTTTGCTTAGCAGACCTCTGTCATTATCCGTTTCAATTCTTCTTTGTTCTGTTAACATTTAATAAAATGATTGAAAAGCAACGAGGTTTACTATGTCCCTTTGCTGACCTCTGAAAGAACCTTGGATTATAAACATCAGAAGCCATCAGAGTAGGAGAGGTCTGCAGCTGAGCTGTTGAGGATGGGGTGGAGAGTGATGATGATCAGAATATGGAGAGAATTGCTGGGCATTGAGAGCCCAAGGATGAGTAGCTGCTGGGAATAGCACTGGTCCTGACGTAGAGTCTCAACCCAAACCATCAACCATCCTTCTGCCTTCACAGATGCTGTTTGACCTGCAGAGTCTCTTCAGCAGATTGTTCATTGCCCCGGAGAGGGCAGTGAATCAGAATCACATTTAATATCACTGGCATATGTCTTGAAATTTGAAGTTTTGCGATAGCAGTAAAATGCAATACATGATAAAAACTATAAATTATTATAAAAAATGCATATTAAAAAATAAATAAATAGTGCAAAAAGAGAGAAAAATATTGTGGCAGTGTTCATGGGTTCATAGACTGTTCAGAAATCTGTTGGTGGAGGGGAAGAAGTTGTTCCTGAATCACTGAGTGTGTGTCTGCAGGCTCCTGTACCACCTCCCTGATGGTGACAATGAGAAGAAGGCATGTCCTGGGGGATGGGGGTCCTGAATAACGGATGCCGTCTTTTTGAAGCATCATAAACAAGAGAAAGTCTGCAGATGCTGGAAACACAAAGCAGCACACACAAAATGCTGGAGGAGCTCAGCAGGTCAGGCAGCTTCAATGGAAAAGTGTAAACAAGCAACAATTCTGTCCCAGACCCTTCCTCTGGAAGGGTTTTTGAGGCATTGGCTTTTGATGGTGTCCTTGATGGTGGGGAGGCTTGTGTTCATGATTTTGCCAAATTTGTAACCCTCTGCACCCTTTTGTAATCCTGTGTATTGGCTCTTCCATGCCATTCTGTGATACAACCAGTCAGGATCCTCTTCATGGTGTATCCATGAAATTTGCTCAAGTCTTTGGAGGCATACCAAAACTCAGCCTCCTAATGAAATATAGCCTCTGGGCTGCCTTATTTGTAACTGCATCAACATGTTGAGCCCAGGATAGATCTTCAGAGATGTTGAACTTGTTTGCTGGGAGACAGGTAGTGTAGTGAAAATGGCTCCAAGGAAAGCATCCAGTCCGGATGGAGCACCTAGCTGAGTACTGAAGACCTGTGCTGACCAACTGGCTGGTGTATCATGGATATTTTCAAACTCACTCCAGCAATGGGTGGTGCCCACCTGCTTCAAGTAGGCTTCAATCATACCTGTGCCCAAGATGAACATGACAACCTGCCTTCAATGACTATCGCCCAGTGGCACTTCCATCCACAGTGGTGAAGTGTTTTGAGAGGCTGGTGGTGAAACATATCAGTTCCTGTTTGAGTGGCGACCTGGATCCACTCCAATTTGCCTACTGAATCAACAGGTCGAAAGCAAATGCCATCTCATTAGCTCCTCACTCAACCCTGAAACATCTGGAGAACAAAGATGCATACATCAGGATGTTTGTTATCGACAACTGTTCAGCATTTAATACCAGTGTCCCCTCAAAACTAATCAGTAAACTCCAAGACCTGGGCAAGTATGATGTTGTAGGCATCACTGAATCATTAGCTGGGAGCTTAATGTCCAAGGATACACATTGTATTCAAAGAACAGGCAGGAAGGCAGAGGGTGTGGCGTGTCCCTGTTGGTAAAAAATTAAATTAAATCATTAGAAAGAGGTGGAAGGTGTCGAATCATTGTGGGTAGAGCACAAAGAAGAATTCAAAAGCTAAAATGAAACCACCTTGGCTAACAAGCGATAAAAGCCAAAGGGAGGGCATACACTGTGATAGAGCAAACATTAATGGGAAGTTAGAGGATTGGGAAGCTTTTAAAAACCAACAGAAGGCAACTAAAAGAGGCATAAAGAGTGAAAAGGTGGAATACAAAGGAAAGCTATCCAGTACTATTGAAAAGGATGTTTCTGCAGGTATAGAAAGAGTAAAAGAGAGGTGACAGTGGATATCGGACTGCTGGAAAATTACGGTGGAGAGGTAGTAATGGGGGACAAAGAAATAGCAGGAGAACTGAATAAATATTTTGCATCAGCCTTCACTGTGGAAGACACTAGCAATATGCTGGCAGTTCGAGTGTCAGGGGTGAGAAGTGTGTGAAGTTGCTATTACCAGGGAGAAAGTTCTTGGGAAACAGAAAGGTCTGAAGGTAAATAAATCATTTGGACCAGATGGACAACACTCCAGGGTTTTGAAAGAAGTGGCTGAAGAGAATATGGAGGCATTAGCAATGATCTTTCAAGAATCAATAAATTTTGACATAGTTCTGGAGGACTGGAAAATTGCAATTGCCATGCCTCTCTAGAAGAAGAGGGTGAGGCAGAAGAAAGACAATCATAAGCCAGTTAGTCTGACCTCAGTGGCTGGGAAGATGTTGCTGTCGATTGCCAAGGATGTGGTTTCGGGGTTCTTGGAGGCACATGGTAAAATAGGTCAAAGTCAACATGGTTTTCTTAAGAGAAATTATTGCCTGACAAATCTGTTAGAATTCTTTGAAGAAATAGCAAGAAGGACAGACAAAGGAGAATTAGTGGATGCTGTACACGTGGGTTTTCAGAAGGCCTTGGTCAAGATGAGTCTGCATAACAGGTTAAGGGCCTGTGGTGTTACAGGGAAGATATGAGCATGGATAGGGCATTGGCTGATGGGCAGGAGTCAAACAGTGGGATAAAGCAAACCTTTCCTGGTTGACTGCTGATGACTAGTGGTTTTCTAAGGGTCTATGTTGGGCCCACTTCTTTTTATGTCAATGATGGAATGATATGGATGATGGAATTGATGGTTTTGTGGCCAATTTTGTGAACGATACAAAGATAGGTGGAGGGGCAGGTAGCTTTGAGAAAGTAGAGCAGCTGCAGAAGGATTTAGACAGTTGGGAGAATGGGCAAAGAAGGGGCAGATGGAATACAGTGTCGGGGGAAGTGTATGGTCATGCACTTTGATAGAAGTGTATCAAAGTGTAGACAAGTGGAGACTGTTTTCTAAATGTAGAGAAACTTCAAAAATCTGAGGTGTAAAGGGACATGGGAGTCCTCACACAGGTTTCCCCGACCTGCAGGATGCAGGTTCAGTCAGTGACAAATGCAATGTTAACACTCATTTCGAAAGGACTAGAATATTAAAGCAAGGATGTTATGTTGAGGCTTTATAAGTCACTGGTGAGAACTCACTTGGAGTGTTGTGAGCAGTTTTAGGCTCCTTATCTAAGAAAGGATATGCTGGCATTGGTGAGGGTTCAAAGGAGCTTCGGGAAAATTCTTGAAAATTCTTGAAAATTCACGATTGAAAGGCTTATCATATGAGGAGTGTTTGATGGCTCTGGGCCTCCACTCACTGGAATTTCGAAGAATGAGAGGGGGCTCTGATTGAAATCCATCAAATGTTGAAAGGCTTCAGTAGCATGGATGTTGAGAGAATGTTTCCTATGGGGGAGTTTAGGACCAGAGGACACGGCCTCAGAAAAGAGGGATGTCCATTTAGAATGGAGATGAGGACTAATTTCTTCAGCCAGAGGAAGGTGAATCTGTAGAATTTGTTGCCATGTGTGGCTGTGGAGGCCAAGTCATTGAGTATATTTCAGGCAGAGATTGGTAGGTTCTTGATTAGTGAGGGAATGAAAGGTTATGGACTGAAGGCAGGAGACTATGGCTGAGATGGAAGTGGTGGCCAGTGGTGGCCAGTGCTATCATGTTTGCTGTTGTGTGCTGGGGCAGCAGGCTGAGGGTAGCAGACACCAACAGAATCAACAAACTCATTCGTAAGGCCAGTGATGTTGTGGGGGTGGAACTGGGCTCTCTGACGGTGGTGTCTGAAAAGAGGATGCTGTCCAAGTTGCATGCCATCTTGGACAATGCCTCCCATCCACTCCATAATGTACTGGTTAGGCACAGGAGTACATTCAGCCAGAGACTCATTCCACCGAGATGTAACACTGAGCGTCATAGGAAGTCATTCCTGCCTGTGGCCATCAAACTTCACAACTCCTCCCTCGGAGTGTCAGACACCCTGAGTCAATAGGCTGGTCCTGGACTTATTTCCACTTTGAATAATTTACTTATTATTATTCAATTATTTGTGGTTTTATATTGCTATATTTCTACACTATTCTTGGTTGGTGCGACTGTAACGAAACGCAATTTCCCTCGGGATCAATAAAGTATGTCTGTCTGTCTGTGATCAGCCATGATGAAATGGTGGAGCAGTCTTTCTGGGCTAGTTTGGCTCCTATATCTTATGGCCTTATAAGATAGCAGAGGTTAGCCATGGCAGAACTTACAGAAGCCTTGCCGGAGCACAGCAGCTGGTGCATGAGGAGTTGCAGAGGCCACCGGAGAGACCGGCTGGCGGCTGGGAGGGGCCAACATCTGGCACTGTGGCCAATCCGACCTCCAAATGATAATGTTGGTCATCATGGAGAATGTTAATCTCTGCCATTGATTTGCTAATTAGAAACACATTGTCATGAATCTTGGGCATGCTGTTTACATAGGAAAACAAGCTCTTTCAAAGCCATTACTCCCGGAGAAAATAAGTGTCTCTCAGACAAATTACAGGGCTGCTTGGTTTATTATTACTTCTCCAGCACAGGGTGTGAATTATATCACCTTTCACAGCCCTCCTGTGTTACTTTATCTGTGCAATTACTCTGCATCTTGAGATTTTCAGACTATGTATTGGGCGCCCACAGCAGACCAGGACTGTGGGATCATCAGTCACAATTACAGAGGCCAGACCTACTCTGGGGAGAGTGTGGGGGCTGGAGTACGATAGATTCATGTCATGCAGCCAGAATTAACCCCACAGCATCTGACGGTAGGAAGGAAGGACGAATGTTTCTCCGGTGTCTTTTATAATCTCAGCTCATCAGTAAGCATTTCACCGCAAACAAAATCATTTTGGCAAGCATTGTACAAACAGCAAATTGAAAACAAGCAGATAATTCATTTAGTGAAAGAACATTGAACACAGTAGCATAATGCTCAGCGTAATATTATTACAGCACCAGTGACCAGGGTTCAATTCCCACCACTATCTCTGTTCTGCCCATGACTGCGTGGATTTCCTCCAAGTGCTCTGCTTTCCTCCCACATCGCAAAAATCTATGGGTTACTAGGCAAATTGGCCACGTGGGTGTAATTTTTATTGACATACAGTTTGGCCCTTCTGGCCCTCGAGCCACACCCTCCAGCAATCCCCCAGTTTAATCCTAGTCTAATCCCAGGACAAGTTACAGTGACCAACTAACTTAGTAACTGGTACGTCTTTAGAATGTGGGAGGAAACCGGAGCACCCGGAGGAAACCCACCTGGTCACAGGGAGAATGTACAAACTCCTTACAGACAGCGGCGGGAATTGGGTGGCGTCTCCTGGTCCAGGAACACCACTGGGATTGTGAAACGAGCCCAGCAGAGATTGCACTTTTTGAGGAAGCTTAAACAAGCATCACTCCGCACTAACATCTTAACTACATTCTAGGGAGGCGTGGTTGAGAGTGTGCTGACCTTTTGCATCACAACCTGGTACTCCAGCTGCAGAGCTGTCGACAAAAAAGCCTTGCAGAGGGTGGTTAGGGGAGCAGAGAAGGTTATTGGGGTCTCCCTACCTTCTGTCCAAGACCTCTTTCAGAATCGATGCCTCCAGAAGACACGGTACATCATTAAAGACCCCTCACACCCTCTCCATGAACTGTTTGTTCTTCTGCCATCAGGTAAACGTTACAGGAGCATCAAAACTAAAACCACAAGGCTACTAAACAGCTTCCTCCCACAGGCAGTCAGACTGCTAAATAGCTGCTCTACCTGACTCTGCTTTGGACACTTTTAACTTGCACTGGACACTTATAACTTGTTTTTAACTGACATGTGGCTGTTGTGTTTTACTATTTATTATTTAGTGTTGCGTTTGTTATGTTATGATTGCACTGCTCCTGGGAAACGCTGTCTCATTCTGCCCTGCAGAGCTGATGTACGGTTAGAATGACGACAAAGTTTTTGAATCTTTGAATCTTTGTCTCATTGAGCTGGAAGGGCACGTCATCATACTGAATCTCTAAATTAAAATGTACAGCTAAGGATCTGGCCCTTCAGCCCATCATATCTATGTCACCCATGAAGCCCAATTCAAACTAATTCCACCTGCCTGCACATGGTCCATATCTCTCCATTCCCTGCTCGTCTAAATGCTAATTAAAGCCAACTGGGGATAGTCAGCATGGCTTTGTGAGGGGCAGGTCGCGCCTCATGAACCTGGTTGAAGTGCAAAGCAAACTGATTGAGGTGGAGAAGTGGATGTGGTGTAATTGGATTTGATAAAAGTCAGGAAGCAGAGGATCGAGAGAAACTTACCAGCGTGGATTCGGAATTGCCTTGACCATAGAAGGCAGAGGGTGGTAGGAGGTGGGGCAATTCTGGTTAGAGGTTGGTATCTAGTGGTGTTCCGCAGGGATCTGTTCTGGGACCCCTGCCCTCTGCGATTTTTGTAAATGACTTGGATGAGGAAGTGGAGGGGTGGGTTAGTAAGTTTGCAGATGACATAAAGGTTGCCGGTGTTGTGGATAGTGGAGAAGGTTGTCAAAGGTTACAGAGGGACATTGACAGTATGCAGAGCTGGGCTGAGAAGTGGCAGATGGAGTTCAATCTAGAAACGTGTGAAATGATTCACTTTGGAAGGTCAAATGAAGATAGAAAATAGGATTAATGGCAGGATTCTTGGCAGTGTGGAGGAACAGAGGGATCTTGGAGTCCACTTCTATAGATCACTCAGAGTTACCTCATAAGTCAATGGGAGGATGGGGTTAAGAAGGCAATATGTTGGCTTTATCAGTCAGGGGATTGAGTTCAAGAGCTGCTGGGTAATGTTGCAGCTCTATAAAACCCTGATAAAGCCCTGACTTGCAATATTGTGTTCAATTCTAGTTGCCTCACTATAGGAAAGATGTGGAAGATTTAGAGATGGTGCAGAGGAGATTTACCAGATGCTGCCTGGATTGAAGTGCATGTCTTAAGAGGAGAGGTTGAGTGAGTTAGGGTTTTTCTCTTTGGAGTGAAGGGGGATAATGGAGGTGTACAGGATGATAAGAGGCATAGAAAGAGTGGACAGTCAGAGACTTTTTTCTATGGCAGTAATCTCTAATACAATGGGGCATAATTTTAAGATGCTTGGAGGGAAGTATAGGGGAGATGTCAGATGTAGGTTTTCTACACAGAGAGTGGTAAGTGATGGTAGAAGCAGATAGATTAAGGACATTTAAGAAACTCTTAGATAGTGTTAGTACCTCCACTTGAACTGACGGCTAGGGGGAAAACACACAAAGAGACAAAGTTCAACTGGAGGTACTGACAGATAGGCACATTGATGAAAAAACTCAATGGCAGGGTTAGTTTAACCTTGGAGTAGGTTAAAAGGTCTGGAGAATGTTGTGTATTGAGGAGCCGCACTGAGCAGTAACATACTATGCTCAATGTTATTAGGCATTGTGGAATATTCCAGGCTGAGTCTGTGTTGACTTGGTTGCTCGCCTGCAGGAATATCTTGAACATTCACAGACTTCTTCCTCTGCACACTGGCCATAACTCTGCAGATTAAACAGCTCGTTCTGGAGAACACACACAGCTTTCCATTGGGAACCGTGACCACCACGTTCGGTTGCTGTAATTCATGAACTTCAGGAAGAGATGTATCCCTGCTGCAGCTGTCTCTCGGTATTCCTGTGGTATCGGTATTCCTGTCAGCGTCAGTATTCCTGTGGTATCGGTATTCCTGTCAGCATCAGTATTCCTGTAATCATCGGAATTCCTGTCAGCGTCAGTATTCCTGTTATCATCGGAATTCCTGTCAGCGTCAGTATTCCTGTGGTATCGGAATTCCTGTCGGTGTCAATGCTCCTGTTAACATTGGAACTCCTGTCAGGCTTGATATTCCTGTTAGCATTGGAATCCCTGTCAGTGTCAGTGTTTCTGTTAACACCGATGTCACTGCATTCCCACGTCACTGCATTCCTGTGCCGCTGTAGTCCCGTGTCACGGTATTCCTGCATTCCAGCATGACTGTATTCCTGTGTTGGAATATTCCTGCATCACTGTATGCCTGTGCCACTGTATTCCTACATTCCCGAGTCACTGTATTCCTGCATTTCTGAGTTGCAGTATTACTCTGTTGCTGTATTCCTGTGTCACTGCATTCCAGTGTTGGGGTATTCGTGTCTCACTGTATTCCTGTGTAACTGTCTTCCTGAATTCTCATGTCACTGTATTCCTGCAATTCTGCATTCCGGTGTCACTGTATTCCTGCATTCACGTGCCACTGTATTCCTGTGTCACTATTCCAGTGTTGGGGTATTCGTGTTTCACTGTATTCCTGTGACGCAGAATTCCTGTGTAACTGCCTTCCTGAATTCTCACGTCACTGTATTCCTGCAATGCTGTATTCCTGTGTCACTGTATTCTGGCATCACCCCATTCCTGCGTTCCCATGTCACTGTATTCCTGCATTCGTGTGTCACTATTCCAGTGTTGAGGTATTCATGTTTCACTGTATTCCTGCATAACCGTATTCCTGAATTCCTGTGTCACTGTATTACAATGTCACTGTATTTCTGCACTGTTGTATTACTGTGTCACTGTATTCCTGCATTCATGTGCCACTGTATTCACTGTGTCACAATTCCAGTGTTGGGGTATTCATGTTTCACTGTATTCCTGTGACGCAGTATTCCTACATAACTGCCTTCCTGAATTCTCATGTCACTGTTTTCCTGCAATGCTGTATTTCTGCATTACTGTATTCCTGTGTCACTGTATTCTCATATCACTATATTCCTGCGTTGCCGTAGTCCTATGTCAATGTATTCCTGCATTGCCGTAGTCCTATGTCACTGTATTCCTGCCAAATGGCATTCCTGTGTCGCTGTATTCCTGCGTCACCATATTCTTGCGACACTGTAGTCCCGCTTCACTGTATTCCTGCGACACTGTATCCTGAGTCACTGTATTCCTGTGACACTGTATTCTTGCATTGCTGTATTCCTGCGACACTGTATCCTGTGTCACTGTATTCCTGCGTCACTGTATTCCTATGTCACTGTATTTCTGTGACACTGTATTCCTGCGACACTGTATTCCTGCATCACAGTATTCCTGCGACACTGTATCCCTGTGTCACTGTATTCCTGCGACATTGTATCCTGTGTCACTGTATTCCTGCGTCACTGTATTCCTGCGACACTGTATCCCTGTGTCACTGTATTCCTGCGACATTGTATCCTGTGTCACTGTATTCCTGCGACACTGTATTCCTGCGTCACTGTATTCTTGTGTCACTGTATTCCTGTGTCACTGTATCCCTGTGTCACTGTATTCTTGTGTCACTGTATTCCTGTGTCACTGTATCCCTGTGTCACTGTATTCCTGCGTCACTGTATTCCTGTGTCACTGTATTCCTGTGTCACTGTATTCCTGCGTCACTGTGTTCCTGTGTCACTGTATTCCTGTGTCACTGTATT
Source organism: Hemitrygon akajei (assembly GCF_048418815.1). NCBI lineage: Eukaryota > Metazoa > Chordata > Chondrichthyes > Myliobatiformes > Dasyatidae > Hemitrygon > Hemitrygon akajei. The sequence goes on from NC_133144.1 coordinate 6,814,529, forward strand.
CCTGCGACACTGTATTCCTGTGTCACTGTATTCCTGCGACACTGTATCCCTGTGTCACTGTATTCCTATGTCACTGTATTCCCGTGTCACTGTATTTCTGCGTCACTGTATTCCTGCATCACTGTATTCCTGCGACACTGTATTCCTGTGTCACTGTATTCCTGTGTCACTGTATTCCTGCGTCACTGTATTCCTGTGTCACTGTATTCCTGTGTCACTGTATTCCTGCGACACTGTATTCCTGCGTCACTGTATTCTTGTGTCACTGTATTCCTGTGTCACTGTATCCCTGTGTCACTGTATTCCTGTGACACTGTATCCCTGTGTCACTGTATTCTTGTGTCACTGTATTCCTGTGTCACTGTATCCCTGTGTCACTGTATTCCTGCGTCACTGTATTCCTGTGTCACTGTATTCCTGCATCACTGTATTCCTGTGTCACTGTATTCCTGCGACACTGTATTCCTGTGTCACCGTATTCCTGTGTCACTGTATTCCTGTGTCACTGTATTCCTGCGTCACTGTGTTCCTGTGTCTCTGTATTCCTGTGTCACTGTATTCCTGTGTCACTGTATTCCTGCGTCACTGTATTCCTGTGTCACTGTATTCCTGCATCACTGTGTTCCTGTGTCACTGTATTCCTGTGTCACTGTATTCCTGCGACACTGTATTCCTGTGTCACTGTATTCCTGTGTCACAGTATTCCTGCGACACTGTATTCCTGTGTCACTGTATTCCTGTGTCACTGTATTCCTGCGTCACTGTATTCCTGCGTCACTGTGTTCCTGTGTCACTGTATTCCTGCGTCACTGTGTTCCTGTGTCACTGTATTCCTGCATCACTGTGTTCCTGCGTCACTGTGTTCCTGTGTCACTGTATTCCTGTGTCACTGTATTCCTGTGTCACTGTATTCCTGCGTCACTGTGTTCGTGTGTCACTGTATTCCTGTGTCACTGTATTCCTGCGTCACTGTGTTCCTGTGTCACTGTATTCCTGTGTCACTGTATTCCTGTGTCACTGTATTCCTGTTTCACTGTATTCCTGCGACACTGTATCCCTGTGTCACTGTATTCCTGTGACACTGTATCCCAGTGTCACTGTATTCCTGCGTCACTGTATCCCTGTGTCACTGTATTCCTGCGTCACTGTATTCCTGTGTCATTGTATTCCTGCGTCACTGTGTTCCTGCGTCACTGTATTCCTGTGTCATTGTATTCCTGTGTCACTGTATTCCTGTGTCACTGTATTCCTGTGTCATTGTATTCCTGCGTCACTGTGTTCCTGTGTCACTGTATTCCTGTGTCATTGTATTCCTGTGTCATTGTATTCCTGCGTCACTGTGTTCCTGTGTCACTGTATTCCTGTGTCATTGTATTCCTGTGTCATTGTATTCCTGCGTCACTGTGTTCCTGCGTCACTGTGTTCCTGTGTCACTGTATTCCTGTGTCATTGTATTCCTGTGTCACTGTATCCCTGTGTCACTGTATTCCTGCGTCACTGTGTTCGTGTGTCACTGTATCCCTGTGTCACTGTATTCCTGCGTCACTGTGTTCGTGTGTCACTGTATCCCTGTGTCACTGTATTCCTGCGTCACTGTGTTCCTGCGTCACTGTGTTCCTGCGTCACTGTATTCCTGTGTCATTGTATTCCTGTGTCACTGTATTCCTGCGTCACTGTATTCCTGTGTCACTGTATTCCTGTGTCACTGTGTTCCTGCGTCACTGTATTCCTGTGTCATTGTATTCCTGTGTCACTGTATTCCTGCGTCACTGTATTCCTGCGTCACTGTGTTCCTGCGTCACTGTATTCCTGTGTCATTGTATTCCTGTGTCACTGTATTCCTGCGTCACTGTATTCCTGTGTCACTGTATTCCTGTGACACTGTATTCCTGTGTCATTGTATTCCTGTGTCACTGTATTCCTGTGTCACTGTATTCCTGTGTCACTGTATTCCCGTGTCACTGTATTCCTGTGTCACTGTATCCCTGTGTCACTGTATTCCTGTGTCACTGTATCCCAGTGTCACTGTATCCCTGTGTCACTGTATTCCTGCGTCACTGTATTCCTGTGTCACTGTATCCCTGTGTCACTGTATTCCTGCGTCACTGTATTCCTGTGTCACTGTATTCCTGTGTCACTGTATTCCTGTGTCACTGTATTCCTGCGTCACTGTATTCCTGCGTCACTGTATTCCTGCGTCACTGTATTCCTGTGTCATTGTATTCCTGTGTCACTGTATTCCTGTGTCACTGTATTCCTGTGTCACTGTATTCCTGTGTCATTGTATTCCTGTGTCACTGTATTCCTGCGTCACTGTATTCCTGTGTCACTGTATTCCTGCGTCACTGTATTCCTGTGTCACTGTATTCCTGTGTCACTGTATTCCTGCGACACTGTATTCCTGTGTCACTGTATTCCTGTGTCATTGTATTCCTGTGTCACTGTATTCCTGCGTCACTGTATTCCTGTGTCACTGTATTCCTGCGTCACTGTATTCCTGTGTCATTGTATTCCTGTGTCATTGTATTCCTGTGTCACTGTATTCCTGTGTCACTGTATTCCTGTGTCACTGTATTCCTGTGTCATTGTATTCCTGTGTCACTGTATTCCTGCGTCACTGTATTCCTGTGTCACTGTATTCCTGCGTCACTGTATTCCTGTGTCATTGTATTCCTGTGTCACTGTATTCCTGTGTCACTGTATTCCTGTGTCATTGTATTCCTGTGTCACTGTATTCCTGCGTCACTGTATTCCTGTGTCACTGTATCCCTGTGTCACTGTATCCCTGTGTCACTGTATTCCTGCGTCACTGTATTCCTGTGTCACTGTATTCCTGTGTCACTGTATTCCTGCGTCACTGTATTCCTGTGTCACTGTATCCCTGTGTCACTGTATCCCTGTGTCACTGTATTCCTGCGTCACTGTATTCCTGTGTCATTGTATTCCTGTGTCACTGTATTCCTGTGTCACTGTATTCCTGTGTCACTGTATTCCTGCGTCACTGTATTCCTGTGTCACTGTATTCCTGTGTCACTGTATTCCTGCGTCACTGTATTCCTGTGTCACTGTATTCCTGTGTCACTGTATTCCTGCGTCACTGTATCCCTGTGTCACTGTATTCCTGTGTCACTGTATCCCTGTGTCACTGTATTCCTGTGTCACTGTGTTCCTGTGTCACTGTATTCCTGCGTCACTGTATTCCTGTGTCACTGTGTTCCTGCGTCACTGTATTCCTGTGTCACCGTATTCCTGCGTCACTGTATTCCTGTGTCACTGTATTCCTGCGTCACTGTATTCCTGTGTCACTGTATTCCTGCGTCACTGTGTTCCTGTGTCTCTGTATTCCTGTGTCACTGTATTCCTGTGTCACTGTATTCCTGCGTCACTGTGTTCCTGTGTCACTGTATCCCTGTGTCACTGTATTCCTGCGTCACTGTATTCCTGTGTCACTGTGTTCCTGCGTCACTGTATTCCTGTGTCACCGTATTCCTGCGTCACTGTATTCCTGTGTCACCGTATTCCTGCGTCACTGTATTCCTGTGTCACTGTATTCCTGCGTCACTGTATTCTTGCAGCACCTGTCGGTGCCAGCTTTGACCTTTGCTGGTTTTGGTTTCTGTCCAATTCTGGTGATCGATGTATAAAAGTAAATCTTCCTTCTGAACATTGATTTTTGCTCTTTGCTTTGGTTGCATCTACTCTTCAAATCTTAAAGTAGATCGATGTTGGAGTAGGTGAAAGGGTTGTCACTGCATCTTGAGCTGAAGGGCCTGAACTGTGCTGTAATGTACTAGGTTTTATCTCTCAGCTCTCTTACCCCCTTCTCCAATGCCACTGCTGCGGTTACCACCCACTTAGACTCTCACCTCGAGTTATTGCTGAGATTCCTCTGGAGATTCTGAACTACATTTTCCTCCAGTGGAGTCTACCGAACATGGTGTTGAAACTAGGTAAATACAAGCTCTTTTCAACATGCCAGAAGCAATTCTACTCCTCAGATCTCTCCGCTTCTGGCCATGGTCCATCTCTGACTCTTCTAATGTTACCCCTTCTCCAAGCATTCAACATGCCAAAAGCAATATGTCTGCACCCATTTGCCAGGGAAAGCAAATCCTCAGCTGTGGCCCAATCCCTTGACACACTCAGCTGGGTAGCCCGGGGATAAGGTGTGCCCACCCTCGTCAGTCTCTCCGTCACAGCTTTCAGTTCTCCTCAAGACACACTAGGGCATTAACTGCTGCTTCTTCCCAACCCTAACCAGATGGTGTTTGACATCTCATTTCCCTGCTTCATGGAAAACATCTGTCTCTGTGTCCATGCGTTGCATACCAAGGAGTTCACTTGCAAGTACGTTGTTGTATTCCTTTAAACTGTCCCAGTTGTAACTACACAGTCACTGCCACACGGTAGTGTAGTGGATGGTGCAATGCTACTACAGATCTGAGCTCAGATTCCTCTGTAGGAGTTTGCATGTCTACCCCATGGAACATGTGTGTTTCCTCCGGGTGCTCTGGTTTCCTCTCATAGTCCACAGGCTTTCCGGTTGGTAGCTTAGTTGGTCATCGTAAATTGTCAAAGGGGTTTTGCGCTGTAGGTAAATAATTAAATAAAACCAGCCGCTCATGCAGGTGGGCAGCTGAAGAAACTGACAATCGCACACTTGAGAATGCACGTCCCGTCTCCTCTGGGTTTGTTGGGAACTCCTTTCCTTTTGCTTCCATCTTGTTAAGTCTTGACTGAAGTTTATCAACTGCAATGCGGCCTGCTTACCACTTTCACTTTCCAGGAAAGAAAATGACGTTATAATCTTTTAAAATTATATGTCAGTGATTTGGATGACTTCATTGATGGTTTTGTGGCCAAGTTCACAGCTGATACGAAGGTAGGTGGAGGGGCAGATAGTGTTGAGAAAGCAGGAAGGCTGCAGAAGTACTCAGGCAGGTTAGGAGAATGGGCAAAAAGTGGCAGATAGGAATACAGTGTCGGGAAGCGTATGGCCGTGCACTTCAGTAGAAGAAATACAAGCACAGACTATTTCCCGAATGGGGAGCAAATTCAAAAATCTGAAGTGCAAAGGGACTTTGGAGTCCTTGTGCAGGATTCCCTGATTTGCAGGTTGAGTCTGTGGTGAGGAAGGCAAATGTAATGTTAGCATTTGTTTTGAGAGGACTGGAATATGAAAACAAGGATATAATGCTGAGAGTTTATGAAACACTGGTGAGGCCTCACTCTGAGTACTGTGAGCAGTTTTGGGCCCTTTATCTAGGAAGGGATGTGCTGACATTGGAGAGGGTCAGAGGATGTTCACGAGGTCAGCCACGATGAAATGGCGGAGTAGACTCGATGAGCCCAATGGCCGAATTTTGCTCCGATATCTGATGGTCTTCTTTCAACTTAGATTGACGCTGCGAAGGAGTGGTATTAGTTTAGTATTAAGGTACTGCTTCCTAGCCAAACTGCCAGTGGTGGATTTTAGTTTGAGAGTTTCAGTTAACAGACATGTTAGCCTTGCATTTATTATTTTCCTTCTGTTCTGTATAGTTCTCATTAAAAATCAAAGAAATGTGCGTTCTGCTTCTGTGTCTCTTCTTCTACGCTATGCCCATCACCCAGGACGTGCCCTCTTCCAACTGATGCCATCAGGAGACCCACGCTCAATGTTTCAGGGGCACTTCTTCCCCTCTGCCATCACATTTCTGAATGCACAGCAAACCCATGTGCATTCTTTCTTAGTTTTGCACTACTTATTTAATTTAATTACATGTCTTATTGTAATTCATACTTTTTATGATGTATTCCAATGTCCTGCTGCATCACAACACTGGTCCGAGATACCTAAATCTGTTTCTGATTCACTTCCTCATCCAGACCAATCAATTCAGTAACTGGCGAATACTGGGACATAGAACAGTATAGCCAAGCTTTTAACCTACTCCAAGATCAATTTCTCTTCTACATAACCCTCCAAATTTCTATCATCCATGTGCCTACATAAGAGTTTCTTAAATGTCCCTAATGTATCTGCCTCTACCACCATCTACCACTCTCTGTGTAAAAAACATAAAACTTACCTTTGACATCCCCCCTATACTTTCCTCCAATCGCCTTAAAGTTATACCCTATCTTATTAGCCATTTCCGCCTGGGATAAAGGAGATGACGTCCATCTTATACACCTCTATAGTTTCTCAACAATATCTCCATTCTTTGGACAGGTTCCTTCTGAATGAGGTTTCCTGGAAACCCTGTGCCTCAGATATCTTTGTTGAACAAACAACTTTCTCTCCCTGCACGTCCATTGTTACCTCAAACAGCAGCTAGACAGCTGACATCCAACATTCAGCCAGCTGTTATACTTCCGCCTCCAAAACCAAGTCTCAGTGCCTCCATAAAGAAGCTGTAAACACAAGAGATTTTCCAGAGCAACGCACGTAAAATGCAGGTCAGGCAGCATCTATGGAAATGAATAAAAACACAAAAATACAACTGCAGATGCTGTGGATCAAAGAATACGTACACAACGCTGGAAGAACTCAGCAGGCCAGGCAGCATCCTTGAGAAAACCAAGCATCCTTCATCCCCTTTCCTTCCCAGTCCTGATGAAGGGTCTCGGCCCGAAACGTTGGCAACTCTTTTCTCACGGATGCTGCCTGGCCTGCTGAGTTCTTCCAGCATTGTGTAAGTATTCTATGGAAATGAATAAACAGTTAATGTTTCTGGCCGAGACCCTTCATCAGGACTGGGAAGGAAGGGGGAAGATGCCTGAGGGAGGGAGGGGACAGAAGACAAGTGAGAAGGTGAGGTGAAACCAGGTGGGTGGGAAAGGTAAAGGGCTGGAGCAGAAGGAATCCAATAGACGGGGAGAGTGGACCATGGGAGAAAGGGAAAGAGGAGGGGACCAGGGGGAGGAGAAGAGGTAAAAGGCCAGAGTGGGGAATAGAAGGAGAAGGAGGTGAGAGAAAATACATTTTACTGGAAGGAGAAATCAATGTTTATGCCATCAGATTGGAGACCACCTTGGCAGAATATGAGGTAGGATTATGTGGATGGTGGAACCCCGAAGCAACATGGACAAAAATTGCTGGAGGAACTCAGTAAGTCAGGCAGTATCTATGCAGGAGAACGAACATTTAACATGGCACACACAAACAAAATGCTGGAGGAATTCAGCAGGTCAGGCAGTATCTATGAAGGAGAATAAATAGTCAAAGCAGTTGCATTTGGTACACAGTGCTGACTGTTTACTCCCCTCCATAGACTCCATAGCCCGTTGAGTTGCTCCAGCATTTTGTGTGTGTTTCTCCATAAGAAGCTAGTAGGTGGTAAAACAAATATTATTAGTAAAAAACCCTACATTATACAAAACAGCATTTCTTGCAGTGGATTTGTATACAGAGGCAGATAGACTTCCGACAGCCTCTTTATTGAAATAACAAATCAGCCACTGAAGGCAAATTTGATACAATCACAATGAAAGCACAACAGCAGCTATATTTCATTAGGAGTTTGAGGAGATTTGTTATGTTGCAAATTTCTATAGATTACCACGGAGAGCATTCTAACTGGCTTCATCACCGTCTAGTATGGAGGCTCCACTGACAGAATCGCAGAGGGTTGTAGACTCATCATGAGCAAAACCCATCTCACCATCATGAACATCTTCAAACAGCAGTACCTCAAGAACAGTCATAGCTCACTGAGGGCCCAGGACACACCCTCTTCTCATTCCCACCACCCAGGACACGCTCTCTTCTCATTCCCACAACCCAGGACACGCTTTCTTCTCATTCCCACCATCCAGGACACACCCTCTTCTCATTCCCACCACCCAGGACACGCTCTCTTCTCATTCCCACCACCCAGGACACGCTCTCTTCTCATTCCCACCGCCCAGGACACACCCTCTTCTCATTCCCACCACCCAGGACACGCTCTCTTCTCATTCCCACCACCCAGGACACGCTCTCTTCTCATTCCCACCACCATCAGGACACACCCTCTTCTCATTCCCACCACCCAGGACACGCTCTCTTCCCATTCCCACCACCACCCAGGACACACCCTCTTCTCATTCCCACCACCCAGGACCTGCTCTCTTCTCATTCCCACCACCCAGGACACGCCCTCTTCTCATTCCCACCACCCAGGACACGCTCTCTTCCCATTCCCACCACCCAGGACACGCTTTCTTCTCATTCCCACCACCCAGGACACACTCTCTTCTCATTCCCACCACCCAGGACACGCTCTCTTCTCATTCCCACCATCAGGACACATCCTCTTCTCATTCCCACCACCCAGGACACACCCTCTTCTCATTCCCACCACCCAGGACACACCCTCTTCTCATCACTACCACCACCCAGGACACACCCTCTTCTCATTCCCACCACCCAGGACACGCTCTCTTCTCATTCCCACCACCCAGGACACACCCTCTTCTCATTCCCACCACCCAGGACACGCTCTCTTCCCATTCCCACCACCCAGGACACGCTCTCTTCTCATTCCCACCACCCAGGACACGCTCTCTTCTCATTCCCACCACCCAGGACACACCCTCTTCTCATTCCCACCACCCAGGACACGCTCTCTTCTCATTCCCACCACCCAGGACACACCCTCTTCTCATTCCCACCACCCAGGACACGCTCTCTTCCCATTCCCACCACCCAGGACACGCTCTCTTCTCATTCCCACCACCCAGGACACGCTCTCTTCTCATCACTACCACCACCCAGGACACACCCTCTTCTCATTCCCACCACCCAGGACACACCCTCTTCTCATCACTACCACCACCCAGGACACGCTCTCTTCTCATTCCCACCACCCAGGACACACCCTCTTCTCATTCCCACCACCCAGGACACGCTCTCTTCTCATTCCCACCACCCAGGACACACCCTCTTCTCATCACTACCACCACCCAGGACACACCCTCTTCTCATTCCCACCACCCAGGACACGCTCTCTTCTCATTCCCACCACCACCCAGGACACGCTCTCTTCTCACTCCCACCATCAGGACACACCCTCTTCTCATTCCCACCACCCAGGACACACCCTCTTCTCATTCCCACCACCCAGGACACACCCTCTTCTCATCACTACCACCACCCAGGACACACCCTCTTCTCATTCCCACCTCCCGGGACACGCTCTCTTCCCATTCCCACCACCCAGGACACGCTTTCTTCTCATTCCCACCACCCAGGACACACCCTCTTCTCATCACTACCACCACCCAGGACACACCCTCTTCTCATCACTACCACCACCCAGGACACGCTCTCTTCTCTTTCCCACCACCCAGGACACGTTCTCTTCTCATTCCCACCATTAGGACACGCTCTCTTCTCATTCCCACCATCCAGGCCACACCCTCTTCTCATTCCCACCACCCAGGACACACTCTCTTCTCATTACCACCATCAGGACACACTCTCTTCTCATTCCCACAACCACCCAGGACATGCTCTCTTCTCATTCCCACCACCACCCAGGACACGCTCTCTTCTCATTCCCACCACCCAGGAGACACCCTCTTCTCATCACTACCACCACCCAGGACACGCTCTCTTCTCATTCCCACCACCCAGGACATGCTCTCTTCTCATACCCTCCACCCAGGACACGCTCTCTTCTCATTCCCACCATCAGGACACACCCTCTTCTCATTACCACCACCCAGGACACACCCTCTTCTCATTCCCACCACCCAGGACACACCCTCTTCTCATCACTACCACCACCCAGGACACGCTCTCTTCTCATTCCCACCACCCAGGACACGCTCTCTTCTCATTCCCACCACCCAGGACACGCTCTATTCTCATCACTACCACCACCCAGGACACGCTCTCTTCTCATTCCCACCATCCAGGCCACACCCTCTTCTCATTCCCACCATCCAGGACACGCTCCCTTCTCATTACCACCATCAGGACACGCTCTCTTCTCATTCCCACCACCCAGGACACACCCTCTTCTCATTCCCACCACCCAGGACACGCTCTCTTCTCATTCCCACCACCCAGGACACACCCTCTTCTCATCACTACCACCACACAGGACACACCCTCTTCTCATTCCCACCACCCAGGACACACCCTCTTCTCATCACTACCACCACCCAGGACACACCCTCTTCTCATTCCCACCACCCAGGACACGCTCTCTTCCCATTCCCACCACCCAGGACACGCTTTCTTCTCATTCCCACCATCCAGGACACACTCTCTTCTCATTCCCACCACCGAGTACACGCTCTCTTCTCATTCCCACCACCCAGGACACACCCTCTTCTCATCACTAACACCACCCAGGACACGCTCTCTTCTCATCACTACCACCACCCAGGACACGCTCTCTTCTCATTCCTACCACCGAGTACACGCTCTCTTCTCATTCCCACCACCCAGGACACACCCTCTTCTCATCACTACCACCACCCAGGACACGCTCTCTTCTCATTCCCACCACCCAGGACACACCCTCTTCTCATTCCCACCATCAGGACACGTTCTCTTCTCATTCCCACCACCCAGGACACACACTCTTCTCATCACTACCACCACCAAGGACACGCTCTCTTCTCATTCCCACCACCCAGGACACATTCTCTTCTCATTCCCACAATCAGGACACGCTCTCTTCTCATTCCCACCATCCAGGCCACACCCTCTTCTCATTCCCACCACCCAGGACACACCCTCTTCTCATTCCCACCACCCAGGACACGCTCTCTTCTCATTCCCACCACCACCCAGGACATGCTCTCTTCTCATTCCCACCACCACCCAGGACACGCTCTCTTCTCATTCCCACCACCCAGGACACACCCTCTTCTCATCACTACCACCACCCAGGACACGCTCTCTTCTCATTCCCACCACCCAGGACACATTCTCTTCTCATTCCCACCACCCAGGACACACCCTCTTCTCATCACTACCACCACCCAGGACACGCTCTCTTCTCATACCCACCACCCAGGACACGCTCTCTTCTCATTCCCACCACCCATGACACACCCTCTTCTCATTCCCACCACCCAGGACACACCCTCTTCTCATCACTACCACCACCCAGGACACGCTCTCTTCTCATTCCCACCACCCAGGACACACCCTCTTCTCATTCCCACCACCCAGGACACACTCTCTTCTCATTCCCACCACCCAGGACACACCCTCTTCTCATTCCCACCATCAGGACACACCCTCTTCCCATTCCCACCACCCAGGACACGCTTTCTTCTCATTCCCACCACCCAGGACACGCTCTCTTCTCATTCCCACCACCCAGGACACGTTCTCTTCTCATTCCCACCATCTGGACACGCTCTCTTCTCAATCCCACCATCAGGACACGCTCTCTTCTCATTCCCACCACCCAGGACACACCCTCTTCTCATCACTACCACCACCCAGGACACACTCTCTTCTCATTCCCACCACCCAGGACACGCTCTCTTCACATTCCCACCACCCAGGACACACCCTCTTCTCATTCCCACCACCCAGGACACACCCTCTTCTCATCACTACCACCACCCAGGACACACTCTCTTCTGATTCCCACCACCCAGGACACGTTCTCTTCTCATTCCCACCATCAGGACACGCTCTCTTCTCATTCCCACCATCCAGGCCACACCCTCTTCTCATTCCCACCACCCAGGACACACTCTCTTCTCATTACCACCATCAGGACACACTCTCTTCTCATTCCCACAACCACCCAGGACATGCTCTCTTCTCATTCCCACCACCACCCAGGACACGCTCTCTTCTCATTCCCACCACCCAGGAGACACCCTCTTCTCATCACTACCACCACCCAGGACACGCTCTCTTCTCATTCCCACCACCCAGGACATGCTCTCTTCTCATACCCTCCACCCAGGACACGCTCTCTTCTCATTCCCACCATCAGGACACACCCTCTTCTCATTACCACCACCCAGGACACACCCTCTTCTCATTCCCACCACCCAGGACACACCCTCTTCTCATCACTACCACCACCCAGGACACGCTCTCTTCTCATTCCCACCACCCAGGACACGCTCTCTTCTCATTCCCACCACCCAGGACACGCTCTATTCTCATCACTACCACCACCCAGGACACGCTCTCTTCTCATTCCCACCATCCAGGCCACACCCTCTTCTCATTCCCACCACCCAGGACACGCTCCCTTCTCATTACCACCATCAGGACACGCTCTCTTCTCATTCCCACCACCCAGGACACACCCTCTTCTCATTCCCACCACCCAGGACACGCTCTCTTCTCATTCCCACCACCCAGGACACACCCTCTTCTCATCACTACCACCACACAGGACACACCCTCTTCTCATTCCCACCACCCAGGACACACCCTCTTCTCATCACTACCACCACCCAGGACACACCCTCTTCTCATTCCCACCACCCAGGACACGCTCTCTTCCCATTCCCACCACCCAGGACACGCTTTCTTCTCATTCCCACCATCCAGGACACACTCTCTTCTCATTCCTACCACCGAGTACACGCTCTCTTCTCATTCCCACCACCCAGGACACACCCTCTTCTCATCACTAACACCACCCAGGACACGCTCTCTTCTCATCACTACCACCACCCAGGACACGCTCTCTTCTCATTCCTACCACCGAGTACACGCTCTCTTCTCATTCCCACCACCCAGGACACACCCTCTTCTCATCACTACCACCACCCAGGACACGCTCTCTTCTCATTCCCACCACCCAGGACACACCCTCTTCTCATTCCCACCATCAGGACACGTTCTCTTCTCATTCCCACCACCCAGGACACACACTCTTCTCATCACTACCACCACCAAGGACACGCTCTCTTCTCATTCCCACCACCCAGGACACATTCTCTTCTCATTCCCACAATCAGGACACGCTCTCTTCTCATTCCCACCATCCAGGCCACACCCTCTTCTCATTCCCACCACCCAGGACACACCCTCTTCTCATTCCCACCACCCAGGACACGCTCTCTTCTCATTCCCACCACCACCCAGGACATGCTCTCTTCTCATTCCCACCACCACCCAGGACACGCTCTCTTCTCATTCCCACCACCCAGGACACACCCTCTTCTCATCACTACCACCACCCAGGACACGCTCTCTTCTCATTCCCACCACCCAGGACACATTCTCTTCTCATTCCCACCACCCAGGACACACCCTCTTCTCATCACTACCACCACCCAGGACACGCTCTCTTCTCATACCCACCACCCAGGACACGCTCTCTTCTCATTCCCACCACCCATGACACACCCTCTTCTCATTCCCACCACCCAGGACACACCCTCTTCTCATCACTACCACCACCCAGGACACGCTCTCTTCTCATTCCCACCACCCAGGACACACCCTCTTCTCATTCCCACCACCCAGGACACACTCTCTTCTCATTCCCACCACCCAGGACACACCCTCTTCTCATTCCCACCATCAGGACACACCCTCTTCCCATTCCCACCACCCAGGACACGCTTTCTTCTCATTCCCACCACCCAGGACACGCTCTCTTCTCATTCCCACCACCCAGGACACGTTCTCTTCTCATTCCCACCATCAGGACACGCTCTCTTCTCAATCCCACCATCAGGACACGCTCTCTTCTCATTCCCACCACCCAGGACACACCCTCTTCTCATCACTACCACCACCCAGGACACACTCTCTTCTCATTCCCACCACCCAGGACACGCTCTCTTCACATTCCCACCACCTAGGACACACCCTCTTCTCATTCCCACCACCCAGGACACACCCTCTTCTCATCACTACCACCACCCAGGACACACTCTCTTCTGATTCCCACCACCCAGGACACGCGCTCTTCTCATTCCCACCACCCAGGACACACCCTCTTCTCAGTCCCACCACCATCAGGACACGCTCTCTTCTCATTCCCACCACCCAGGACACACCCTCTTCTCATCACTACCACCACCCAGCACACACCCTCTTCTCATTCCCACCACCCAGGACACACCCTCTTCTCAGTCCCACCATCATCAGGACACACCCTCTTCTCATCACTACCACCACCCAGGACATGCTCTCTTCTCATTCCCACCACCCAGGACCTGCTCTCTTCTCATTCCCACCACCCAGGACACGCCCTCTTCTCATTCCCACCACCCAGGACACGCTCTCTTCCCATTCCCACCACCCAGGACACGCTTTCTTCTCATTCCCAACACCCAGGACACACTCTCTTCTCATTCCCACCACCCAGGACACGCTCTCTTCTCATTCCCACCATCAGGACACACCATCTTCTCATTCCCACCACCCAGGACACACCCTCTTCTCATTCCCACCACCCAGGACACACCCTCTTCTCATCACTACCACCACCCAGGACACACCCTCTTCTCATTCCCACCACCCAGGACACGCTCTCTTCTCATTCCCACCACCCAGGACACACCCTCTTCTCATTCCCACCACCCAGGACACGCTCTCTTCCCATTCCCACCACCCAGGACACGCTCTCTTCTCATTCCCACCACCCAGGACACGCTCTCTTCTCATTCCCACCACCCAGGACACACCCTCTTCTCATTCCCACCACCCAGGACACGCTCTCTTCTCATTCCCACCACCCAGGACACACCCTCTTCTCATTCCCACCACCCAGGACACGCTCTCTTCCCATTCCCACCACCCAGGACACGCTCTCTTCTCATTCCCACCACCCAGGACACGCTCTCTTCTCATCACTACCACCACCCAGGACACACCCTCTTCTCATTCCCACCACCCAGGACACACCCTCTTCTCATCACTACCACCACCCAGGACACGCTCTCTTCTCATTCCCACCACCCAGGACACACCCTCTTCTCATTCCCACCACCCAGGACACGCTCTCTTCTCATTCCCACCACGCAGGACACACCCTCTTCTCATCACTACCACCACCCAGGACACACCCTCTTCTCATTCCCACCACCCAGGACACGCTCTCTTCTCATTCCCACCACCACCCAGGACACGCTCTCTTCTCATTCCCACCATCAGGACACACCCTCTTCTCATTCCCACCACCCAGGACACGCTCTCTTCCCATTCCCACCACCCAGGACACGCTTTCTTCTCATTCCCACCATCCAGGACACACTCTCTTCTCATTCCTACCACCGAGTACACGCTCTCTTCTCATTCCCACCACCCAGGACACACCCTCTTCTCATCACTAACACCACCCAGGACACGCTCTCTTCTCATCACTACCACCACCCAGGACACGCTCTCTTCTCATTCCTACCACCGAGTACACGCTCTCTTCTCATTCCCACCACCCAGGACACACCCTCTTCTCATCACTACCACCACCCAGGACACGCTCTCTTCTCATTCCCACCACCCAGGACACACCCTCTTCTCATTCCCACCATCAGGACACGCTCTCTTCTCATTCCCACCACCCAGGACACACACTCTTCTCATCACTACCACCACCAAGGACACGCTCTCTTCTCATTCCCACCACCCAGGACACATTCTCTTCTCATTCCCACAATCAGGACACGCTCTCTTCTCATTCCCACCATCCAGGCCACACCCTCTTCTCATTCCCACCACCCAGGACACACCCTCTTCTCATTCCCACCACCCAGGACACGCTCTCTTCTCATTCCCACCACCACCCAGGACATGCTCTCTTCTCATTCCCACCACCACCCAGGACACGCTCTCTTCTCATTCCCACCACCCAGGACACACCCTCTTCTCATCACTACCACCAACCAGGACACGCTCTCTTCTCATTCCCACCACCCAGGACACATTCTCTTCTCATTCCCACCACCCAGGACACACCCTCTTCTCATCACTACCACCACCCAGGACACGCTCTCTTCTCATACCCACCACCCAGGACACGCTCTCTTCTCATTCCCACCACCCATGACACACCCTCTTCTCATTCCCACCACCCAGGACACACCCTCTTCTCATCACTACCACCACCCAGGACACGCTCTCTTCTCATTCCCACCACCCAGGACACACCCTCTTCTCATTCCCACCACCCAGGACACACTCTCTTCTCATTCCCACCACCCAGGACACACCCTCTTCTCATTCCCACCATCAGGACACACCCTCTTCCCATTCCCACCACCCAGGACACGCTTTCTTCTCATTCCCACCACCCAGGACACGCTCTCTTCTCATTCCCACCACCCAGGACACGTTCTCTTCTCATTCCCACCATCAGGACACGCTCTCTTCTCAATCCCACCATCAGGACACGCTCTCTTCTCATTCCCACCACCCAGGACACACCCTCTTCTCATCACTACCACCACCCAGGACACACTCTCTTCTCATTCCCACCACCCAGGACACGCTCTCTTCACATTCCCACCACCCAGGACACACCCTCTTCTCATTCCCACCACCCAGGACACACCCTCTTCTCATCACTACCACCACCCAGGACACACTCTCTTCTCATTCCCACCACCCAGGACACGCGCTCTTCTCATTCCCACCACCCAGGACACACCCTCTTCTCAGTCCCACCACCATCAGGACACGCTCTCTTCTCATTCCCACCACCCAGGACACACCCTCTTCTCATCACTACCACCACCCAGCACACACCCTCTTCTCATTCCCACCACCCAGGACACACCCTCTTCTCAGTCCCACCATCATCAGGACACACCCTCTTCTCATCACTACCACCACCCAGGACATGCTCTCTTCTCATTCCCACCACCCAGGACCTGCTCTCTTCTCATTCCCACCACCCAGGACACGCCCTCTTCTCATTCCCACCACCCAGGACACGCTCTCTTCCCATTCCCACCACCCAGGACACGCTTTCTTCTCATTCCCAACACCCAGGACACACTCTCTTCTCATTCCCACCACCCAGGACACGCTCTCTTCTCATTCCCACCATCAGGACACACCCTCTTCTCATTCCCACCACCCAGGACACACCCTCTTCTCATTCCCACCACCCAGGACACACCCTCTTCTCATCACTACCACCACCCAGGACACACCCTCTTCTCATTCCCACCACCCAGGACACGCTCTCTTCTCATTCCCACCACCCAGGACACACCCTCTTCTCATTCCCACCACCCAGGACACGCTCTCTTCCCATTCCCACCACCCAGGACACGCTCTCTTCTCATTCCCACCACCCAGGACACGCTCTCTTCTCATTCCCACCACCCAGGACACGCCCTCTTCTCATTCCCACCACCCAGGACACGCTCTCTTCTCATTCCCACCACCCAGGACACACCCTCTTCTCATTCCCACCACCCAGGACACGCTCTCTTCCCATTCCCACCACCCAGGACACGCTCTCTTCTCATTCCCACCACCCAGGACACGCTCTCTTCTCATCACTACCACCACCCAGGACACACCCTCTTCTCATTCCCACCACCCAGGACACACCCTCTTCTCATCACTACCACCACCCAGGACACGCTCTCTTCTCATTCCCACCACCCAGGACACACCCTCTTCTCATTCCCACCACCCAAGACACGCTCTCTTCTCATTCCCACCACGCAGGACACACCCTCTTCTCATCACTACCACCACCCAGGACACACCCTCTTCTCATTCCCACCACCCAGGACACGCTCTCTTCTCATTCCCACCACCACCCAGGACACGCTCTCTTCTCATTCCCACCATCAGGACACACCCTCTTCTCATTCCCACCACCCAGGACACACCCTCTTCTCATTCCCACCACCCAGGACACACCCTCTTCTCATCACTACCACCACCCAGGACACACCCTCTTCTCATTCCCACCTCCCGGGACACGCTCTCTTCCCATTCCCACCACCCAGGACACGCTTTCTTCTCATTCCCACCACCCAGGACACACCCTCTTCTCATCACTACCACCACCCAGGACACACCCTCTTCTCATCACTACCACCACCCAGGACACGCTCTCTTCTCATTCCCACCACCCAGGACCTGCTCTCTTCTCATTCCCACCACCCAGGACACGCCCTCTTCTCATTCCCACCACCCAGGACACGCTCTCTTCCCATTCCCACCACCCAGGACACGCTTTCTTCTCATTCCCACCACCCAGGACACACTCTCTTCTCATTCCCACCACCCAGGACACGCTCTCTTCTCATTCCCACCATCAGGACACATCCTCTTCTCATTCCCACCACCCAGGACACACCCTCTTCTCATTCCCACCACCCAGGACACACCCTCTTCTCATCACTACCACCACCCAGGACACACCCTCTTCTGATTCCCACCACCCAGGACACGCTCTCTTCTCATTCCCACCACCCAGGACACACCCTCTTCTCATTCCCACCACCCAGGACACGCTCTCTTCCCATTCCCACCACCCAGGACACGCTCTCTTCTCATTCCCACCACCCAGGACACGCTCTCTTCTCATTCCCACCACCCAGGACACACCCTCTTCTCATTCCCACCACCCAGGACACGCTCTCTTCTCATTCCCACCACCCGGGACACACCCTCTTCTCATTCCCACCACCCAGGACACGCTCTCTTCCCATTCCCACCACCCAGGACACGCTCTCTTCTCATTCCCACCACCCAGGACACGCTCTCTTCTCATCACTACCACCACCCAGGACACACCCTCTTCTCATTCCCACCACCCAGGACACACCCTCTTCTCATCACTACCACCACCCAGGACACGCTCTCTTCTCATTCCCACCACCCAGGACACACCCTCTTCTCATTCCCACCACCCAGGACACGCTCTCTTCTCATTCCCACCACCCAGGACACACCCTCTTCTCATCACTACCACCACCCAGGACACACCCTCTTCTCATTCCCACCACCCAGGACACGCTCTCTTCTCATTCCCACCACCACCCAGGACACGCTCTCTTCTCACTCCCACCATCAGGACACACCCTCTTCTCATTCCCACCACCCAGGACACACCCTCTTCTCATTCCCACCACCCAGGACACACCCTCTTCTCATCACTACCACCACCCAGGACACACCCTCTTCTCATTCCCACCTCCCGGGACACGCTCTCTTCCCATTCCCACCACCCAGGACACGCTTTCTTCTCATTCCCACCACCCAGGACACACCCTCTTCTCATCACTACCACCACCCAGGACACACCCTCTTCTCATCACTACCACCACCCAGGACACGCTCTCTTCTCATTCCCACCACCCAGGACACGTTCTCTTCTCATTCCCACCATCAGGACACGCTCTCTTCTCATTCCCACCATCCAGGCCACACCCTCTTCTCATTCCCACCACCCAGGACACACTCTCTTCTCATTACCACCATCAGGACACGCTCTCTTCTCATTCCCACAACCACCCAGGACATGCTCTCTTCTCATTCCCACCACCACCCAGGACACGCTCTCTTCTCATTCCCACCACCCAGGAGACACCCTCTTCTCATCACTACCACCACCCAGGACACGCTCTCTTCTCATTCCCACCACCCAGGACATGCTCTCTTCTCATACCCACCACCCAGGACACGCTCTCTTCTCATTCCCACCATCAGGACACACCCTCTTCTCATTACCACCACCCAGGACACACCCTCTTCTCATTCCCACCACCCAGGACACACCCTCTTCTCATCACTACCACCACCCAGGACACGCTCTCTTCTCATTCCCACCACCCAGGACACGCTCTCTTCTCATTCCCACCACCCAGGACACGCTCTATTCTCATCACTACCACCACCCAGGACACGCTCTCTTCTCATTCCCACCATCCAGGCCACACCCTCCTCATTCCCACCACCCAGGACACGCTCCCTTCTCATTACCACCATCAGGACACGCTCTCTTCTCATTCCCACCACCCAGGACACACCCTCTTCTCATTCCCACCACCCAGGACACGCTCTCTTCTCATTCCCACCACCCAGGACACACCCTCTTCTCATCACTACCACCACACAGGACACACCCTCTTCTCATTCCCACCACCCAGGACACACCCTCTTCTCATCACTACCACCACCCAGGACACACCCTCTTCTCATTCCCACCACCCAGGACACGCTCTCTTCCCATTCCCACCACCCAGGACACGCTTTCTTCTCATTCCCACCATCCAGGACACACTCTCTTCTCATTCCTACCACCGAGTACACGCTCTCTTCTCATTCCCACCACCCAGGACACACCCTCTTCTCATCACTAACACCACCCAGGACACGCTCTCTTCTCATCACTACCACCACCCAGGACACGCTCTCTTCTCATTCCTACCACCGAGTACACGCTCTCTTCTCATTCCCACCACCCAGGACACACCCTCTTCTCATCACTACCACCACCCAGGACACGCTCTCCTCTCATTCCCACCACCCAGGACACACCCTCTTCTCATTCCCACCATCAGGACACGCTCTCTTCTCATTCCCACCACCCAGGACACATTCTCTTCTCATTCCCACCACCCAGGACACACCCTCTTCTCATCACTACCACCACGCAGGACACACCCTCTTCTCATTCCCACCACCCAGGACACGCTCTCTTCTCATTCCCACCACCCAGGACACACCCTCTTCTCATTCCCACCACCCAGGACACGCTCTCTTCCCATTCCCACCACCCAGGACACGCTCTCTTCTCATTCCCACCACCCAGGACACGCTCTCTTCTCATTCCCACCACCCAGGACACACCCTCTTCTCATTCCCACCACCCAGGACACGCTCTCTTCTCATTCCCACCACCACCCAGGACACGCTCTCTTCTCACTCCCACCATCAGGACACACCCTCTTCTCATTCCCACCACCCAGGACACACCCTCTTCTCATTCCCACCACCCAGGACACACCCTCTTCTCATCACTACCACCACCCAGGACACACCCTCTTCTCATTCCCACCTCCCGGGACACGCTCTCTTCCCATTCCCACCACCCAGGACACGCTTTCTTCTCATTCCCACCACCCAGGACACACCCTCTTCTCATCACTACCACCACCCAGGACACGCTCTCTTCTCATTCCCACCACCCAGGACACGTTCTCTTCTCATTCCCACCATCAGGACACGCTCTCTTCTCATTCCCACCATCCAGGCCACACCCTCTTCTCATCACTACCACCACGCAGGACACACCCTCTTCTCATTCCCACCACCCAGGACACGCTCTCTTCTCATTCCCACCACCCAGGACACACCCTCTTCTCATTCCCACCACCCAGGACACGCTCTCTTCCCATTCCCACCACCCAGGACACGCTCTCTTCTCATTCCCACCACCCAGGACACGCTCTCTTCTCATCACTACCACCACCCAGGACACACCCTCTTCTCATACCCACCACCCAGGACACGCTCTCTTCTCATTCCCACCATCAGGACACACCCTCTTCTGATTACCACCACCCAGGACACACCCTCTTCTCATTCCCACCACCCAGGACACACCCTCTTCTCATCACTACCACCACCCAGGACACGCTCTCTTCTCATTCCCACCACCCAGGACACGCTCTCTTCTCATTCCCACCACCCAGGACACGCTCTATTCTCATCACTACCACCACCCAGGACACGCTCTCTTCTCATTCCCACCATCCAGGCCACACCCTCTTCTCATTCCCACCACCCAGGACACGCTCCCTTCTCATTACCACCATCAGGACACGCTCTCTTCTCATTCCCACCACCCAGGACACACCCTCTTCTCATTCCCACCACCCAGGACACGCTCTCTTCTCATTCCCACCACCCAGGACACACCCTCTTCTCATCACTACCACCACACAGGACACACCCTCTTCTCATTCCCACCACCCAGGACACGCTCTCTTCTCATTCCCACCACCCAGGACACGCTTTCTTCTCATTCCCACCACCCAGGACACACTCTCTTCTCATTCCCACCACCCAGGACACGCTCTCTTCTCATTCCCACCATCAGGACACACCCTCTTCTCATTCCCACCACCCAGGACACACCCTCTTCTCATTCCCACCACCCAGGACACACCCTCTTCTCATCACTACCACCACGCAGGACACACCCTCTTCTCATTCCCACCACCCAGGACACGCTCTCTTCTCATTCCCACCACCCAGGACACACCCTCTTCTCATTCCCACCACCCAGGACACGCTCTCTTCCCATTCCCACCACCCAGGACACGCTCTCTTCTCATTCCCACCACCCAGGACACGCTCTCTTCTCATTCCCACCACCCAGGACACACCCTCTTCTCATTCCCACCACCCAGGACACGCTCTCTTCTCATTCCCACCACCCAGGACACACCCTCTTCTCATTCCCACCACCCAGGACACGCTCTCTTCCCATTCCCACCACCCAGGACACGCTCTCTTCTCATTCCCACCACCCAGGACACGCTCTCTTCTCATCACTACCACCACCCAGGACACACCCTCTTCTCATTCCCACCACCCAGGACACGCTCTCTTCTCATTCCCACCACCACCCAGGACATGCTCTCTTCTCATTCCCACCACCACCCAGGACACGCTCTCTTCTCATTCCCACCACCCAGGACACACCCTCTTCTCATCACTACCACCACCCAGGACACGCTCTCTTCTCATTCCCACCACCCAGGACACATTCTCTTCTCATTCCCACCACCCAGGACACACCCTCTTCTCATCACTACCACCACCCAGGACACGCTCTCTTCTCAAACCCACCACCCAGGACACGCTCTCTTCTCATTCCCACCATCAGGACACACCCTCTTCTCATTACCACCACCCAGGACACACCCTCTTCTCATTCCCACCACCCAGGACACACCCTCTTCTCATCACTACCACCACCCAGGACACGCTCTCTTCTCATTCCCACCACCCAGGACACGCTCTCTTCTCATTCCCACCACCCAGGACACGCTCTATTCTCATCACTACCACCACCCAGGACACGCTCTCTTCTCATTCCCACCATCCAGGCCACACCCTCTTCTCATTCCCACCACCCAGGACACGCTCCCTTCTCATTACCACCATCAGGACACGCTCTCTTCTCATTCCCACCACCCAGGACACACCCTCTTCTCATTCCCACCACCCAGGACACGCTCTCTTCTCATTCCCACCACCCAGGACACACCCTCTTCTCATTCCCACCACCCAGGACACGCTCTCTTCCCATTCCCACCACCCAGGACACGCTCTCTTCTCATTCCCACCACCCAGGACACGCTCTCTTCTCATCACTACCACCACCCAGGACACACCCTCTTCTCATTCCCACCACCCAGGACACGCTCTCTTCTCATTCCCACCACCACCCAGGACATGCTCTCTTCTCATTCCCACCACCACCCAGGACACGCTCTCTTCTCATTCCCACCACCCAGGACACACCCTCTTCTCATCACTACCACCACCCAGGACACGCTCTCTTCTCATTCCCACCACCCAGGAAACACCCTCTTCTCATCACTACCACCACCCAGGACACACCCTCTTCTTATTCCCACCACCCAGGACATGATCTCTTCTCATTCCCACCACCCAGGACACACCCTCTTCTCATTCCCACCACCCAGGACATGATCTCTTCTCATTCCCACCACCCAGGACACGCTCTCTTCTCATTCCCACCGCCCAGGACACGCTCTCTTCTCATACCCACCACCCAGGACACACCCTCTTCTCATTCCCACCATCAGGACACGCTCTCTTCTCATTCCCACCACCCAGGACACACACTCTTCTCATCACTACCACCACCAAGGACACGCTCTCTTCTCATTCCCACCACCCAGGACACATTCTCTTCTCATTCCCACCATCAGGACACGCTCTCTTCTCATTCCCACCATCCAGGCCACACCCTCTTCTCATTCCCACCACCCAGGACACACCCTCTTCTCATTCCCACCACCCAGGACACGCTCTCTTCTCATTCCCACCACCACCCAGGACATGCTCTCTTCTCATTCCCACCACCACCCAGGACACGCTCTCTTCTCATTCCCACCACCCAGGACACACCCTCTTCTCATCACTACCACCACCCAGGACACGCTCTCTTCTCATTCCCACCACCCAGGACACATTCTCTTCTCATTCCCACCACCCAGGACACACCCTCTTCTCATCACTACCACCACCCAGGACACGCTCTCTTCTCATACCCACCACCCAGGACACGCTCTCTTCTCATTCCCACCACCAATGACACACCCTCTTCTCATTCCCACCACCCAGGACACACCCTCTTCTCATCACTACCACCACCCAGGACACGCTCTCTTCTCATTCCCACCACCCAGGACACACCCTCTTCTCATTCCCACCACCCAGGACACACTCTCTTCTCATTCCCACCACCCAGGACACACCCTCTTCTCATTCCCACCATCAGGACACACCCTCTTCCCATTCCCACCACCCAGGACACGCTTTCTTCTCATTCCCACCACCCAGGACACGCTCTCTTCTCATTCCCACCACCCAGGACACGCTCTCTTCACATTCCCACCACCCAGGACACACTCTCTTCTCATTCCCACCACCCAGGACACGCTCTCTTCACATTCCCACCACCCAGGACACACCCTCTTCTCATTCCCACCACCCAGGACACACCCTCTTCTCATCACTACCACCACCCAGGACACACTCTCTTCTCATTCCCACCACCCAGGACACGCGCTCTTCTCATTCTCACCACCCAGGACACACCCTCTTCTCAGTCCCACCACCATCAGGACACGCTCTCTTCTCATTCCCACCACCCAGGACACACCCTCTTCTCATCACTACCACCACCCAGCACACACCCTCTTCTCATTCCCACCACCCAGGACACACCCTCTTCTCAGTCCCACCATCATCAGGACACACCCTCTTCTCATCACTACCACCACCCAGGACATGCTCTCTTCTCATTCCCACCACCCAGGACCTGCTCTCTTCTCATTCCCTCCACCCAGGACACGCCCTCTTCTCATTCCCACCACCCAGGACACGCTCTCTTCCCATTCCCACCACCCAGGACACGCTTTCTTCTCATTCCCAACACCCAGGACACACTCTCTTCTCATTCCCACCACCCAGGACACGCTCTCTTCTCATTCCCACCATCAGGACACACCCTCTTCTCATTCCCACCACCCAGGACACACCCTCTTCTTATTCCCACCACCCAGGACACACCCTCTTCTCATCACTACCACCACCCAGGACACACCCTCTTCTCATTCCCACCACCCAGGACACGCTCTCTTCTCATTCCCACCACCCAGGACACACCCTCTTCTCATTCCCACCACCCAGGACACGCTCTCTTCCCATTCCCACCACCCAGGACACGCTCTCTTCTCATTCCCACCACCCAGGACACGCTCTCTTCTCATTCCCACCACCCAGGACACGCTCTCTTCTCATTCCCACCACGCAGGACACACCCTCTTCTCATCACTACCACCACCCAGGACACACCCTCTTCTCATTCCCACCACCCAGGACACGCTCTCTTCTCATTCCCACCACCACCCAGGACACGCTCTCTTCTCATTCCCACCATCAGGACACACCCTCTTCTCATTCCCACCACCCAGGACACACCCTCTTCTCATTCCCACCACCCAGGACACACCCTCTTCTCATCACTACCACCACCCAGGACACACCCTCTTCTCATTCCCACCTCCCGGGACACGCTCTCTTCCCATTCCCACCACCCAGGACACGCTTTCTTCTCATTCCCACCACCCAGGACACACCCTCTTCTCATCACTACCACCACCCAGGACACACCCTCTTCTCATCACTACCACCACCCAGGACACGCTCTCTTCTCATTCCCACCACCCAGGACCTGCTCTCTTCTCATTCCCACCACCCAGGACACGCCCTCTTCTCATTCCCACCACCCAGGACACGCTCTCTTCCCATTCCCACCACCCAGGACACGCTTTCGTCTCATTCCCACCACCCAGGACACACTCTCTTCTCATTCCCACCACCCAGGACACGCTCTCTTCTCATTCCCACCATCAGGACACATCCTCTTCTCATTCCCACCACCCAGGACACACCCTCTTCTCATTCCCACCACCCAGGACACACCCTCTTCTCATCACTACCACCACCCAGGACACACCCTCTTCTCATTCCCACCACCCAGGACACGCTCTCTTCTCATTCCCACCACCCAGGACACACCCTCTTCTCATTCCCACCACCCAGGACACGCTCTCTTCCCATTCCCACCACCCAGGACACGCTCTCTTCTCATTCCCACCACCCAGGACACGCTCTCTTCTCATTCCCACCACCACCCAGGACATGCTCTCTTCTCATTCCCACCACCACCCAGGACACGCTCTCTTCTCATTCCCACCACCCAGGACACACCCTCTTCTCATCACTACCACCACCCAGGACACGCTCTCTTCTCATTCCCACCACCCAGGACACATTCTCTTCTCATTCCCACCACCCAGGACACACCCTCTTCTCATCACTACCACCACCCAGGACACGCTCTCTTCTCATACCCACCACCCAGGACACGCTCTCTTCTCATTCCCACCACCAATGACACACCCTCTTCTCATTCCCACCACCCAGGACACACCCTCTTCTCATCACTACCACCACCCAGGACACGCTCTCTTCTCATTCCCACCACCCAGGACACACCCTCTTCTCATTCCCACCACCCAGGACACACTCTCTTCTCATTCCCACCACCCAGGACACACCCTCTTCTCATTCCCACCATCAGGACACACCCTCTTCCCATTCCCACCACCCAGGACACGCTTTCTTCTCATTCCCACCACCCAGGACACGCTCTCTTCTCATTCCCACCACCCAGGACACGCTCTCTTCACATTCCCACCACCCAGGACACACTCTCTTCTCATTCCCACCACCCAGGACACGCTCTCTTCACATTCCCACCACCCAGGACACACCCTCTTCTCATTCCCACCACCCAGGACACACCCTCTTCTCATCACTACCACCACCCAGGACACACTCTCTTCTCATTCCCACCACCCAGGACACGCGCTCTTCTCATTCCCACCACCCAGGACACACCCTCTTCTCAGTCCCACCACCATCAGGACACGCTCTCTTCTCATTCCCACCACCCAGGACACACCCTCTTCTCATCACTACCACCACCCAGCACACACCCTCTTCTCATTCCCACCACCCAGGACACACCCTCTTCTCAGTCCCACCATCATCAGGACACACCCTCTTCTCATCACTACCACCACCCAGGACATGCTCTCTTCTCATTCCCACCACCCAGGACCTGCTCTCTTCTCATTCCCACCACCCAGGACACGCCCTCTTCTCATTCCCACCACCCAGGACACGCTCTCTTCCCATTCCCACCACCCAGGACACGCTTTCTTCTCATTCCCAACACCCAGGACACACTCTCTTCTCATTCCCACCACCCAGGACACGCTCTCTTCTCATTCCCACCATCAGGACACACCCTCTTCTCATTCCCACCACCCAGGACACACCCTCTTCTCATTCCCACCACCCAGGACACACCCTCTTCTCATCACTACCACCACCCAGGACACACCCTCTTCTCATTCCCACCACCCAGGACACGCTCTCTTCTCATTCCCACCACCCAGGACACACCCTCTTCTCATTCCCACCACCCAGGACACGCTCTCTTCCCATTCCCACCACCCAGGACACGCTCTCTTCTCATTCCCACCACCCAGGACACGCTCTCTTCTCATTCCCACCACCCAGGACACGCTCTCTTCTCATTCCCACCACGCAGGACACACCCTCTTCTCATCACTACCACCACCCAGGACACACCCTCTTCTCATTCCCACCACCCAGGACACGCTCTCTTCTCATTCCCACCACCACCCAGGACACGCTCTCTTCTCATTCCCACCATCAGGACACACCCTCTTCTCATTCCCACCACCCAGGACACACCCTCTTCTCATTCCCACCACCCAGGACACACCCTCTTCTCATCACTACCACCACCCAGGACACACCCTCTTCTCATTCCCACCTCCCGGGACACGCTCTCTTCCCATTCCCACCACCCAGGACACGCTTTCTTCTCATTCCCACCACCCAGGACACACCCTCTTCTCATCACTACCACCACCCAGGACACACCCTCTTCTCATCACTACCACCACCCAGGACACGCTCTCTTCTCATTCCCACCACCCAGGACCTGCTCTCTTCTCATTCCCACCACCCAGGACACGCCCTCTTCTCATTCCCACCACCCAGGACACGCTCTCTTCCCATTCCCACCACCCAGGACACGCTTTCTTCTCATTCCCACCACCCAGGACACACTCTCTTCTCATTCCCACCACCCAGGACACGCTCTCTTCTCATTCCCACCATCAGGACACATCCTCTTCTCATTCCCACCACCCAGGACACACCCTCTTCTCATTCCCACCACCCAGGACACACCCTCTTCTCATCACTACCACCACCCAGGACACACCCTCTTCTCATTCCCACCACCCAGGACACGCTCTCTTCTCATTCCCACCACCCAGGACACACCCTCTTCTCATTCCCACCACCCAGGACACGCTCTCTTCCCATTCCCACCACCCAGGACACGCTCTCTTCTCATTCCCACCACCCAGGACACGCTCTCTTCTCATTCCCACCACCCAGGACACACCCTCTTCTCATTCCCACCACCCAGGACACGCTCTCTTCTCATTCCCACCACCCAGGACACACCCTCTTCTCATTCCCACCACCCAGGACACGCTCTCTTCCCATTCCCACCACCCAGGACACGCTCTCTTCTCATTCCCACCACCCAGGACACGCTCTCTTCTCATCACTACCACCACCCAGGACACACCCTCTTCTCATTCCCACCACCCAGGACACACCCTCTTCTCATCACTACCACCACCCAGGACACGCTCTCTTCTCATTCCCACCACCCAGGACACACCCTCTTCTCATTCCCACCACCCAGGACACGCTCTCTTCTCATTCCCACCACCCAGGACACACCCTCTTCTCATCACTACCACCACCCAGGACACACCCTCTTCTCATTCCCACCACCCAGGACACGCTCTCTTCTCATTCCCACCACCACCCAGGACACGCTCTCTTCTCACTCCCACCATCAGGACACACCCTCTTCTCATTCCCACCACCCAGGACACACCCTCTTCTCATTCCCACCACCCAGGACACACCCTCTTCTCATCACTACCACCACCCAGGACACACCCTCTTCTCATTCCCACCTCCCGGGACACGCTCTCTTCCCATTCCCACCACCCAGGACACGCTTTCTTCTCATTCCCACCACCCAGGACACACCCTCTTCTCATCACTACCACCACCCAGGACACACCCTCTTCTCATCACTACCACCACCCAGGACACGCTCTCTTCTCATTCCCACCACCCAGGACACGTTCTCTTCTCATTCCCACCATCAGGACACGCTCTCTTCTCATTCCCACCATCCAGGCCACACCCTCTTCTCATTCCCACCACCCAGGACACACTCTCTTCTCATTACCACCATCAGGACACGCTCTCTTCTCATTCCCACAACCACCCAGGACATGCTCTCTTCTCATTCCCACCACCACCCAGGACACGCTCTCTTCTCATTCCCACCACCCAGGAGACACCCTCTTCTCATCACTACCACCACCCAGGACACGCTCTCTTCTCATTCCCACCACCCAGGACATGCTCTCTTCTCATACCCACCACCCAGGACACGCTCTCTTCTCATTCCCACCATCAGGACACACCCTCTTCTCATTACCACCACCCAGGACACACCCTCTTCTCATTCCCACCACCCAGGACACACCCTCTTCTCATCACTACCACCACCCAGGACACGCTCTCTTCTCATTCCCACCACCCAGGACACGCTCTCTTCACATTCCCACCACCCAGGACACGCTCTATTCTCATCACTACCACCACCCAGGACACGCTCTCTTCTCATTCCCACCATCCAGGCCACACCCTCTTCTCATTCCCACCACCCAGGACACGCTCCCTTCTCATTACCACCATCAGGACACGCTCTCTTCTCATTCCCACCACTCAGGACACACCCTCTTCTCATTCCCACCACCCAGGACACGCTCTCTTCTCATTCCCACCACCCAGGACACACCCTCTTCTCATCACTACCACCACACAGGACACACCCTCTTCTCATTCCCACCACCCAGGACACACCCTCTTCTCATCACTACCACCACCCAGGACACACCCTCTTCTCATTCCCACCACCCAGGACACGCTCTCTTCCCATTCCCACCACCCAGGACACGCTTTCTTCTCATTCCCACCATCCAGGACACACTCTCTTCTCATTCCTACCACCGAGTACACGCTCTCTTCTCATTCCCACCACCCAGGACACACCCTCTTCTCATCACTAACACCACCCAGGACACGCTCTCTTCTCATCACTACCACCACCCAGGACACGCTCTCTTCTCATTCCTACCACCGAGTACACGCTCTCTTCTCATTCCCACCACCCAGGACACACCCTCTTCTCATCACTACCACCACCCAGGACACGCTCTCCTCTCATTCCCACCACCCAGGACACACCCTCTTCTCATTCCCACCATCAGGACACGCTCTCTTCTCATTCCCACCACCCAGGACACACACTCTTCTCATCACTACCACCACCAAGGACACGCTCTCTTCTCATTCCCACCACCCAGGACACATTCTCTTCTCATTCCCACCATCAGGACACGCTCTCTTCTCATTCCCACCATCCAGGCCACACCCTCTTCTCATTCCCACCACCCAGGACACACCCTCTTCTCATTCCCACCACCCAGGACACGCTCTCTTCTCATTCCCACCACCACCCAGGACATGCTCTCTTCTCATTCCCACCACCACCCAGGACACGCTCTCTTCTCATTCCCACCACCCAGGACACACCCTCTTCTCATCACTACCACCACCCAGGACACACCCTCTTCTCATTCCCACCACCCAGGACACGCTCTCTTCTCATTCCCACCACCACCCAGGACACGCTCTCTTCTCACTCCCACCATCAGGACACACCCTCTTCTCATTCCCACCACCCAGGACACACCCTCTTCTCATTCCCACCACCCAGGACACACCCTCTTCTCATCACTACCACCACCCAGGACACACCCTCTTCTCATTCCCACCTCCCGGGACACGCTCTCTTCCCATTCCCACCACCCAGGACACGCTTTCTTCTCATTCCCACCACCCAGGACACACCCTCTTCTCATCACTACCACCACCCAGGACACACCCTCTTCTCATCACTACCACCACCCAGGACACGCTCTCTTCTCATTCCCACCACCCAGGACACGTTCTCTTCTCATTCCCACCATCAGGACACGCTCTCTTCTCATTCCCACCATCCAGGCCACACCCTCTTCTCATTCCCACCACCCAGGACACACTCTCTTCTCATTACCACCATCAGGACACGCTCTCTTCTCATTCCCACAACCACCCAGGACATGCTCTCTTCTCATTCCCACCACCACCCAGGACACGCTCTCTTCTCATTCCCACCACCCAGGAGACACCCTCTTCTCATCACTACCACCACCCAGGACACGCTCTCTTCTCATTCCCACCACCCAGGACATGCTCTCTTCTCATACCCACCACCCAGGACACGCTCTCTTCTCATTCCCACCATCAGGACACACCCTCTTCTCATTACCACCACCCAGGACACACCCTCTTCTCATTCCCACCACCCAGGACACACCCTCTTCTCATCACTACCACCACCCAGGACACGCTCTCTTCTCATTCCCACCACCCAGGACACGCTCTCTTCTCATTCCCACCACGCAGGACACGCTCTATTCTCATCACTACCACCACCCAGGACACGCTCTCTTCTCATTCCCACCATCCAGGCCACACCCTCTTCTCATTCCCACCACCCAGGACACGCTCCCTTCTCATTACCACCATCAGGACACGCTCTCTTCTCATTCCCACCACCCAGGACACACCCTCTTCTCATTCCCACCACCCAGGACACGCTCTCTTCTCATTCCCACCACCCAGGACACACCCTCTTCTCATCACTACCACCACACAGGACACACCCTCTTCTCATTCCCACCACCCAGGACACGCTCTCTTCTCATTCCCACCACCCAGGACACGCTTTCTTCTCATTCCCACCACCCAGGACACACTCTCTTCTCATTCCCACCACCCAGGACACGCTCTCTTCTCATTCCCACCATCAGGACACACCCTCTTCTCATTCCCACCACCCAGGACACACCCTCTTCTCATTCCCACCACCCAGGACACACCCTCTTCTCATCACTACCACCACCCAGGACACACCCTCTTCTCATTCCCACCACCCAGGACACGCTCTCTTCTCATTCCCACCACCCAGGACACACCCTCTTCTCATTCCCACCACCCAGGACACGCTCTCTTCCCATTCCCACCACCCAGGACACGCTCTCTTCTCATTCCCACCACCCAGGACACGCTCTCTTCTCATTCCCACCACCCAGGACACACCCTCTTCTCATTCCCACCACCCAGGACACGCTCTCTTCTCATTCCCACCACCCAGGACACACCCTCTTCTCATTCCCACCACCCAGGACACGCTCTCTTCCCATTCCCACCACCCAGGACACGCTCTCTTCTCATTCCCACCACCCAGGACACGCTCTCTTCTCATCACTACCACCACCCAGGACACACCCTCTTCTCATTCCCACCACCCAGGACACGCTCTCTTCTCATTCCCACCACCACCCAGGACATGCTCTCTTCTCATTCCCACCACCACCCAGGACACGCTCTCTTCTCATTCCCACCACCCAGGACACACCCTCTTCTCATCACTACCACCACCCAGGACACGCTCTCTTCTCATTCCCACCACCCAGGACACATTCTCTTCTCATTCCCACCACCCAGGACACACCCTCTTCTCATCACTACCACCACCCAGGACACGCTCTCTTCTCATACCCACCACCCAGGACACGCTCTCTTCTTATTCCCACCACCCATGACACACCCTCTTCTCATTCCCACCACCCAGGACACACCCTCTTCTCATCACTACCACCACCCAGGACACGCTCTCTTCTCATTCCCACCACCCAGGACACACCCTCTTCTCATTCCCACCACCCAGGACACACTCTCTTCTCATTCCCACCACCCAGGACACACCCTCTTCTCATTCCCACCATCAGGACACACCCTCTTCCCATTCCCACCACCCAGGACACGCTTTCTTCTCATTCCCACCACCCAGGACACGCTCTCTTCTCATTCCCACCACCCAGGACACGTTCTCTTCTCATTCCCACCATCAGGACACGCTCTCTTCTCAATCCCACCATCAGGACACGCTCTCTTCTCATTCCCACCACCCAGGACACACCCTCTTCTCATCACTACCACCACCCAGGACACACTCTCTTCTCATTCCCACCACCCAGGACACGCTCTCTTCACATTCCCACCACCCAGGACACACCCTCTTCTCATTCCCACCACCCAGGACACACCCTCTTCTCATCACTACCACCACCCAGGACACACTCTCTTCTCATTCCCACCACCCAGGACACGCTCTCTTCTCATTCCCACCACCCAGGACACACCCTCTTCTCAGTCCCACCACCATTAGGACACGCTCTCTTCTCATTCCCACCACCCAGGACACACCCTCTTCTCATCACTACCACCAACCAGCACACACCCTCTTATCATTCCCACCACCATCAGGACACACCCTCTTCTCATTCCCACCACCCAGGACACACCCTCTTCTCAGTCCCACCATCATCAGGACACACCCTCTTCTCATCACTACCACCACCCAGGACATGCTCTCTTCTCATTCCCACCACCCAGGACCTGCTCTCTTCTCATTCCCACCACCCAGGACACGCCCTCTTCTCATTCCCACCACCCAGGACACGCTCTCTTCCCATTCCCACCACCCAGGACACGCTTTCTTCTCATTCCCACCACCCAGGACACACTCTCTTCTCATTCCCACCACCCAGGACACGCTCTCTTCTCATTCCCACCATCAGGACACACCCTCTTCTCATTCCCACCACCCAGGACACACCCTCTTCTCATTCCCACCACCCAGGACACACCCTCTTCTCATCACTACCACCACCCAGGACACACACTCTTCTCATTCCCACCACCCAGGACACGCTCTCTTCTCATTCCCACCACCCAGGACACACCCTCTTCTCATTCCCACCACCCAGGACACGCTCTCTTCCCATTCCCACCACCCAGGACACGCTCTCTTCTCATTCCCACCACCCAGGACACGCTCTCTTCTCATTCCCACAACCCAGGACACACCCTCTTCTCATTCCCACCACCCAGGACACGCTCTCTTCTCATTCCCACCACCCAGGACACACCCTCTTCTCATTCCCACCACCCAGGACACGCTCTCTTCCCATTCCCACCACCCAGGACACGCTCTCTTCTCATTCCCACCACCCAGGACACGCTCTCTTCTCATCACTACCACCACCCAGGACACACCCTCTTCTCATTCCCACCACCCAGGACACACCCTCTTCTCATCACTACCACCACCCAGGACACGCTCTCTTCTCATTCCCACCACCCAGGACACACCCTCTTCTCATTCCCACCACCCAGGACACGCTCTCTTCTCATTCCCACCACCCAGGACACACCCTCTTCTCATCACTACCACCACCCAGGACACACCCTCTTCTCATTCCCACCACCCAGGACACGCTCTCTTCTCATTCCCACCACCACCCAGGACACGCTCTCTTCTCATTCCCACCATCAGGACACACCCTCTTCTCATTCCCACCACCCAGGACACACCCTCTTCTCATTCCCACCACCCAGGACACACCCTCTTCTCATCACTACCACCACCCAGGACACACCCTCTTCTCATTCCCACCTCCCGGGACACGCTCTCTTCCCATTCCCACCACCCAGGACACGCTTTCTTCTCATTCCCACCACCCAGGACACACCCTCTTCTCATCACTACCATCACCCAGGACACACCCTCTTCTCATCACTACCACCACCCAGGACACGCTCTCTTCTCATTCCCACCACCCAGGACACGTTCTCTTCTCATTCCCACCATCAGGACACGCTCTCTTCTCATTCCCACCATCCAGGCCACACCCTCTTCTCATTCCCACCACCCAGGACACACTCTCTTCTCATTACCACCATCAGGACACGCTCTCTTCTCATTCCCACCACCACCCAGGACATGCTCTCTTCTCATTCCCACCACCACCCAGGACACGCTCTCTTCTCATTCCCACCACCCATGAGACACCCTCTTCTCATCACTACCACCACCCAGGACACGCTCTCTTCTCATTCCCACCACCCAGGACATGCTCTCTTCTCATACCCACCACCCAGGACACGCTCTCTTCTCATTCCCACCATCAGGACACACCCTCTTCTCATTACCACCACCCAGGACACACCCTCTTCTCATTCCCACCACCCAGGACACACCCTCTTCTCATCACTACCACCACCCAGGACACGCTCTCTTCTGATTCCCACCACCCAGGACACGCTCTCTTCTCATTCCCACCACCCAGGACACGCTCTATTCTCATCACTACCACCACCCAGGACACGCTCTCTTCTCATTCCCACCATCCAGGCCACACCCTCTTCTCATTCCCACCACCCAGGACACGCTCCCTTCTCATTACCACCATCAGGACACGCTCTCTTCTCATTCCCACCACCCAGGACACACCCTCTTCTCATTCCCACCACCCAGGACACGCTCTCTTCTCATTCCCACCACCCAGGACACACCCTCTTCTCATCACTACCACCACACAGGACACACCCTCTTCTCATTCCCACCACCCAGGACACACCCTCTTCTCATTCCCACCACCCAGGACACGCTCTCTTCCCATTCCCACCACCCAGGACACGCTTTCTTCTCATTCCCACCATCCAGGACACACTCTCTTCTCATTC
Source organism: Hemitrygon akajei (assembly GCF_048418815.1). Lineage (NCBI taxonomy): Eukaryota > Metazoa > Chordata > Chondrichthyes > Myliobatiformes > Dasyatidae > Hemitrygon > Hemitrygon akajei. The sequence continues at coordinate 6,850,641 of NC_133144.1, forward strand.
CTACCACCGAGTACACTCTCTCTTCTCATTCCCACCACCCAGGACACACCCTCTTCTCATCACTAACACCACCCAGGACACGCTCTCTTCTCATCACTACCACCACCCAGGACACGCTCTCTTCTCATTCCTACCACCGAGTACACGCTCTCTTCTCATTCCCACCACCCAGGACACACCCTCTTCTCATCACTACCACCACCCAGGACACGCTCTCTTCTCATTCCCACCACCCAGGACACACCCTCTTCTCATTCCCACCATCAGGACACGCTCTCTTCTCATTCCCACCACCCAGGGCACACCCTCTTCTCATTCCCACCACCCAGGACACACTCTCTTCTCATTCCCACCACCCAGGACACACCCTCTTCTCATTCCCACCATCAGGACACACCCTCTTCCCATTCCCACCACCCAGGACACGCTTTCTTCTCATTCCCACCACCCAGGACACGCTCTCTTCTCATTCCCACCACCCAGGACACGTTCTCTTCTCATTCCCACCATCAGGACACGCTCTCTTCTCAATCCCACCATCAGGACACGCTCTCTTCTCATTCCCACCACCCAGGACACACCCTCTTCTCATCACTACCACCACCCAGGACACACTCTCTTCTCATTCCCACCACCCAGGACACGCTCTCTTCACATTCCCACCACCCAGGACACACCCTCTTCTCATTCCCACCACCCAGGACACACCCTCTTCTCATCACTACCACCACCCAGGACACACTCTCTTCTCATTCCCACCACCCAGGACACGCTCTCTTCTCATTCCCACCACCCAGGAAACACCCTCTTCTCATCACTACCACCACCCAGGACACACCCTCTTCTTATTCCCACCACCCAGGACATGATCTCTTCTCATTCCCACCACCCAGGACACACCCTCTTCTCATTCCCACCACCCAGGACATGATCTCTTCTCATTCCCACCACCCAGGACACGCTCTCTTCTCATTCCCACCGCCCAGGACACGCTCTCTTCTCATACCCACCACCCAGGACACACCCTCTTCTCATTCCCACCATCAGGACACGCTCTCTTCTCATTCCCACCACCCAGGACACACACTCTTCTCATCACTACCACCACCAAGGACACGCTCTCTTCTCATTCCCACCACCCAGGACACATTCTCTTCTCATTCCCACCATCAGGACACGCTCTCTTCTCATTACTACCACCACCCAGGACACACTCTCTTCTCATTCCCACCACCCAGGACACGCTCTCTTCACATTCCCACCACCCAGGACACACCCTCTTCTCATTCCCACCACCCAGGACACACCCTCTTCTCATCACTACCACCACCCAGGACACACTCTCTTCTCATTCCCACCACCCAGGACACGCTCTCTTCTCATTCCCACCACCCAGGAAACACCCTCTTCTCATCACTACCACCACCCAGGACACACCCTCTTCTTATTCCCACCACCCAGGACATGATCTCTTCTCATTCCCACCACCCAGGACACACCCTCTTCTCATTCCCACCACCCAGGACATGATCTCTTCTCATTCCCACCACCCAGGACACGCTCTCTTCTCATTCCCACCGCCCAGGACACGCTCTCTTCTCATACCCACCACCCAGGACACACCCTCTTCTCATTCCCACCATCAGGACACGCTCTCTTCTCATTCCCACCACCCAGGACACACACTCTTCTCATCACTACCACCACCAAGGACACGCTCTCTTCTCATTCCCACCACCCAGGACACATTCTCTTCTCATTCCCACCATCAGGACACGCTCTCTTCTCATTCCCACCATCCAGGCCACACCCTCTTCTCATTCCCACCACCCAGGACACACCCTCTTCTCATTCCCACCACCCAGGACACGCTCTCTTCTCATTCCCACCACCACCCAGGACATGCTCTCTTCTCATTCCCACCACCACCCAGGACACGCTCTCTTCTCATTCCCACCACCCAGGACACACCCTCTTCTCATCACTACCACCACCCAGGACACGCTCTCTTCTCATTCCCACCACCCAGGACACATTCTCTTCTCATTCCCACCACCCAGGACACACCCTCTTCTCATCACTACCACCACCCAGGACACGCTCTCTTCTCATACCCACCACCCAGGACACGCTCTCTTCTCATTCCCACCACCAATGACACACCCTCTTCTCATTCCCACCACCCAGGACACACCCTCTTCTCATCACTACCACCACCCAGGACACGCTCTCTTCTCATTCCCACCACCCAGGACACACCCTCTTCTCATTCCCACCACCCAGGACACACTCTCTTCTCATTCCCACCACCCAGGACACACCCTCTTCTCATTCCCACCATCAGGACACACCCTCTTCCCATTCCCACCACCCAGGACACGCTTTCTTCTCATTCCCACCACCCAGGACACGCTCTCTTCTCATTCCCACCACCCAGACACGTTCTCTTCTCATTCCCACCATCAGGACACGCTCTCTTCTCAATCCCTCCATCAGGACACGCTCTCTTCTCATTCCCACCACCCAGGACACACCCTCTTCTCATCACTACCACCACCCAGGACACACTCTCTTCTCATTCCCACCACCCAGGACACGCTCTCTTCACATTCCCACCACCCAGGACACACCCTCTTCTCATTCCCACCACCCAGGACACACCCTCTTCTCATCACTACCACCACCCAGGACACACTCTCTTCTCATTCCCACCACCCAGGACACGCTCTCTTCTCATTCCCACCACCCAGGAAACACCCTCTTCTCATCACTACCACCACCCAGGACACACCCTCTTCTTATTCCCACCACCCAGGACATGATCTCTTCTCATTCCCACCACCCAGGACACACCCTCTTCTCATTCCCACCACCCAGGACATGATCTCTTCTCATTCCCACCACCCAGGACACGCTCTCTTCTCATTCCCACCACCCAGGACACACCCTCTTCACATCACTACCACCACCCAGGACACGCTCTCTTCTCATTCCCACCACCCAGGACACACCCTCTTCTCAGTCCCACCACCATCAGGACACGCTCTCTTCTCATTCCCACCATCAGGACACACCCTCTTCTCAGTCCCACCAACATCAGGACACGCTCTCTTCTCATTCCCACCACCCAGGACACACCCTCTTCTCATCACTACCACCACCCAGGACACGCTCTCTTCTCATTCCCACCACCACCCAGCACATGCTCTCTTCTTATTCCCACCACCACCCAGGACACGCTCTCTTCTCATTCCCACCACCCAGGACACGCTCTCTTCTCATTCCCACCACCCAGGACACACCCTCTTCTCATTCCCACCACCCAGGACACACCCTCTTCTCATCACTACCACCACCCAGGACATGCTCTCTTCTCATTCCCACCACCCAGGACACACCCTCTTCTCATTCCCACCAACCAGGAAACACTCTCTTCTCATTCCCACCACCCAGGACCCACCCTCTTCTCATTCCCACCATCAGGACACACCCTCGTCCCATTCCCACCTCCCAGGACACGCTTTCTTCTCATTCCCACCACCCAGGACACGCTCTCTTCTCATTCCCACCACTCAGGACATGTTCTCTTCTCATTCCCACCATCAGGACACGCTCTCTTCTCATTCCCACCACCCAGGACACACACTCTTCTCATCACTACCACCACCAAGGACACGCTCTCTTCTCATTCCCACCACCCAGGACACATTCTCTTCTCATTCCCACCATCAGGACACGCTCTCTTCTCATTCCCACCATCCAGGCCACACCCTCTTCTCATTCCCACCACCCAGGACACACCCTCTTCTCATTCCCACCACCCAGGACACGCTCTCTTCTCATTCCCACCACCACCCAGGACATGCTCTCTTCTCATTCCCACCACCACCCAGGACACGCTCTCTTCTCATTCCCACCACCCAGGACACACCCTCTTCTCATCACTACCACCACCCAGGACACGCTCTCTTCTCATTCCCACCACCCAGGACACATTCTCTTCTCATTCCCACCACCCAGGACACACCCTCTTCTCATCACTACCACCACCCAGGACACGCTCTCTTCTCATACCCACCACCCAGGACACGCTCTCTTCTCATTCCCACCACCCATGACACACCCTCTTCTCATTCCCACCACCCAGGACACACCCTCTTCTCATCACTACCACCACCCAGGACACGCTCTCTTCTCATTCCCACCACCCAGGACACACCCTCTTCTCATTCCCACCACCCAGGACACACTCTCTTCTCATTCCCACCACCCAGGACACACCCTCTTCTCATTCCCACCATCAGGACACACCCTCTTCCCATTCCCACCACCCAGGACACGCTTTCTTCTCATTCCCACCACCCAGGACACGCTCTCTTCTCATTCCCACCACCCAGGACACGTTCTCTTCTCATTCCCACCATCAGGACACGCTCTCTTCTCAATCCCACCATCAGGACACGCTCTCTTCTCATTCCCACCACCCAGGACACACCCTCTTCTCATCACTACCACCACCCAGGACACACTCTCTTCTCATTCCCACCACCCAGGACACGCTCTCTTCACATTCCCACCACCCAGGACACACCCTCTTCTCATTCCCACCACCCAGGACACACCCTCTTCTCATCACTACCACCACCCAGGACACACTCTCTTCTCATTCCCACCACCCAGGACACGCTCTCTTCTCATTCCCACCACCCAGGAAACACCCTCTTCTCATCACTACCACCACCCAGGACACACCCTCTTCTTATTCCCACCACCCAGGACATGATCTCTTCTCATTCCCACCACCCAAGACACACCCTCTTCTCATTCCCACCACCCAGGACATGATCTCTTCTCATTCCCACCACCCAGGACACGCTCTCTTCTCATTCCCACCACCCAGGACACACCCTCTTCACATCACTACCACCACCCAGGACACGCTCCCTTCTCATTCCCACCACCCAGGACACACCCTCTTCTCAGTCCCACCACCATCAGGACACGCTCTCTTCTCATTCCCACCATCAGGACACACCCTCTTCTCAGTCCCACCAACATCAGGACACGCTCTCTTCTCATTCCCACCACCCAGGACACACCCTCTTCTCATCACTACCACCATCAGGACACACCCTCTTCTCATTCCCACCACCCAGGACACACCCTCTTCTCAGTCCCACCACCAGCAGGACACACCCCCTTCTCATCACTACCACCACCCAGGACATGCTCTCTTCTCAGTCCCACCACCCAGGACACGCTCTCTTCTCATTCCCACCAGCCAGGACACACCCTCTTCTCAGTCCCACCACCATCAGGACACGCTCTCTTCTCATTCCCACCACCCAGGACACACCCTCTTCTCATCACTACCACCACCCAGGACACGCTCTCTTCTCATTCCCACCACCACCCAGCACATGCTCTCTTCTTATTCCCACCACCACCCAGGACACGCTCTCTTCTCATTCCCACCACCCAGGACACGCTCTCTTCTCATTCCCACCACCCAGGACACACCCTCTTCTCATTCCCACCACCCAGGACACACCCTCTTCTCATCACTACCACCACCCAGGACATGCTCTCTTCTCATTCCCACCACCCAGGACACACCCTCTTCTCATTCCCACCACCCAGGAAACACTCTCTTCTCATTCCCACCACCCAGGACCCACCCTCTTCTCATTCCCACCATCAGGACACACCCTCGTCCCATTCCCACCTCCCAGGACACGCTTTCTTCTCATTCCCACCACCCAGGACACGCTCTCTTCTCATTCCCACCACTCAGGACATGTTCTCTTCTCATTCCCACCATCAGGACACGCTCTCTTCTCATTCCCACCACCGAGGACACACCCTCTTCTCATTCCCACCACCCAGGACACACCCTCTTCTTATTCCCAACACCCAGGACATGATCTCTTCTCATTCCCACCACCCAGGACAAACCCTCTTCTCATTCACACCACCCAGGACACGCACTCTTCTCATTCCCACCACCCAGGACACACCCTCTTCTCATCACTACCACCACCCAGGACATGCTCTCTTCTCATTCCCACCACCCAGGACACACCCTCTTCTCATTCCCACCACCCAGGAAACACTCTCTTCTCATTCCCACCACCCAGGACCCACCCTCTTCTCATTCCCACCATCAGGACACACCCTCGTCCCATTCCCACCTCCCAGGACACGCTTTCTTCTCATTCCCACCACCCAGGACACGCTCTCTTCTCATTCCCACCACTCAGGACATGTTCTCTTCTCATTCCCACCATCAGGACACGCTCTCTTCTCATTCCCACCACCGAGGACACACCCTCTTCTCATTCCCACCACCCAGGACACACCCTCTTCTTATTCCCAACACCCAGGACATGATCTCTTCTCATTCCCACCACCCAGGACAAACCCTCTTCTCATTCACACCACCCAGGACACGCACTCTTCTCATTCCCACCACCCAGGACACACCCTCTTCTCATTCCCACCACCCAGGACACGCTCTCTTCTCATTCCCACCACCCAGGACACACCCTCTTCTCATTCCCACCACCCAGGACACGCTCTCTTCCCATTCCCACCACCCAGGACACGCTCTCTTCTCATTCCCACCACCCAGGACACGCTCTCTTCTCATCACTACCACCACCCAGGACACACCCTCTTCTCATTCCCACCACCCAGGACACACCCTCTTCTCATCACTACCACCACCCAGGACACGCTCTCTTCTCATTCCCACCACCCAGGACACACCCTCTTCTCATTCCCACCACCCAGGACACGCTCTCTTCTCATTCCCACCATCCAGGCCACACCCTCTTCTCATTCCCACCACCCAGGACACGCTCTCTTCTCATTCCCACCATCCAGGACACACCCTCTTCTCATCACTACCACCACCCAGGACACACCCTCTTCTCATTCCCACCACCCAGGACACGCTCTCTTCCCATTCCCACCACCCAGGACACGCTTTCTTCTCATTCCCACCACCCAGGACACACCCTCTTCTCATCACTACCACCACCCAGGACACACCCTCTTCTCATCACTACCACCACCCAGGACACGATCTCTTCTCATTCCCACCACCCAGGACACGTTCTCTTCTCATTCCCACCATCAGGACACGCTCTCTTCTCATTCCCACCATCCAGGCCACACCCTCTTCTCATTCCCACCACCCAGGACACACTCTCTTCTCATTACCACCATCAGGACACGCTCTCTTCTCATTCCCACCACCCAGGACACACTCTCTTCTCATCACTACCACCATCCAGGACACACCCTCTTCTCATTCCCACCACCCAGGACACGCTCTCTTCTCATTCCCACCACCACCCAGGACACGCCCTCTTCTCATTCCCACCATCAGGACACACCCTCTTCTCATTCCCACCACCCAGGACACACCCTCTTCTCATTCCCACCACCCAGGACACACCCTCTTCTCATCACTACCACCACCCAGGACACACCCTCTTGTCATTCCCACCACCCAGGACACGCTCTCTTCTCATTCCCACCACCCAGGACACACCCTCTTCTCATTCCCACCACCCAGGACATGATCTCTTCTCATTCCCACCACCCAGGACACGCTCTCTTCTCATTCCCACCACCCAGGACACACCCTCTTCTCATCACTACCACCACCCAGGACACGCTCTCTTCTCATTCCCACCAACCAGGACACACCCTCTTCTCAGTCCCACCAACATCAGGACACGCTCTCTTCTCATTCCCACCACCCAGGACACACCCTCTTCTCATCACTACCACCATCAGGACATACCCTCTTCTCATTCCCACCACCCAGGACACACTCTCTTCTCATCACTACCACCACCCAGGACACACCCTCTTCTCATTCCCACCACCCAGGATACGCTCTCTTCTCATTTCCACCACCACCCTGGACATGCTCTCTTCTCATTCCCACCACCACCCAGGACACGCTCTCTTCTCATTCCCACCACCCAGGAGACACCCTCTTCTCATCACTACCACCACCCAGGACACGCTCTCTTCTCATTCCCACCACCCAGGACATGCTCTCTTCTCATACCCACCACCCAGGACACGCTCTCTTCTCATTCCCACCATCAGGACACACCCTCTTCTCATTACCACCACCCAGGACACACCCTCTTCTCATTCCCACCACCCAGGACACACCCTCTTCTCATCACTACCACCACCCAGGACACGCTCTCTTCTCATTCCCACCACCCAGGACACGCTCTCTTCTCATTCCCACCACCCAGGACACGCTCTCTTCTCATCACTACCACCACCCAGGACACGCTCTCTTCTCATTCCCACCATCCAGGCCACACCCTCTTCTCATTCCCACCACCCAGGACACGCTCCCTTCTCATTACCACCATCAGGACACGCTCTCTTCTCATTCCCACCACCCAGGACACACCCTCTTCTCATTCCCACCACCCAGGACACGCTCTCTTCTCATTCCCACCACCCAGGACACACCCTCTTCTCATCACTACCACCACACAGGACACACCCTCTTCTCATTCCCACCACCCAGGACACACCCTCTTCTCATCACTACCACCACCCAGGACACACCCTCTTCTCATTCCCACCACCCAGGACACGCTCTCTTCCCATTCCCACCACCCAGGACACGCTTTCTTCTCATTCCCACCACCCAGGACACACTCTCTTCTCATTCCCACCACCCAGGACACACCCTCTTCTCATCACTAACACCACCCAGGACACGCTCTCTTCTCATCACTACCACCACCCAGGACACGCTCTCTTCTCATTCCTACCACCGAGTACACGCTCTCTTCTCATTCCCACCACCCAGGACACACCCTCTTCTCATCACTACCACCACCCAGGACACGCTCTCTTCTCATTCCCACCACCCAGGACACACCCTCTTCTCATTCCCACCATCAGGACACGCTCTCTTCTCATTCCCACCACCCAGGACACACACTCTTCTCATCACTACCACCACCAAGGACACGCTCTCTTCTCATTCCCACCACCCAGGACACATTCTCTTCTCATTCCCACCATCAGGACACGCTCTCTTCTCATTCCCACCATCCAGGCCACACCCTCTTCTCATTCCCACCACCCAGGACACACCCTCTTCTCATTCCCACCACCCAGGACACGCTCTCTTCTCATTCCCACCACCACCCAGGACATGCTCTCTTCTCATTCCCACCACCACCCAGGACACGCTCTCTTCTCATTCCCACCACCCAGGACACACCCTCTTCTCATCACTACCACCACCCAGGACACGCTCTCTTCTCATTCCCACCACCCAGGACACATTCTCTTCTCATTCCCACCACCCAGGACACACCCTCTTCTCATCACTACCACCACCCAGGACACGCTCTCTTCTCATACCCACCACCCAGGACACGCTCTCTTCTCATTCCCACCACCCATGACACACCCTCTTCTCATTCCCACCACCCAGGACACACCCTCTTCTCATCACTACCACCACCCAGGACACGCTCTCTTCTCATTCCCACCACCCAGGACACACCCTCTTCTCATTCCCACCACCCAGGACACACTCTCTTCTCATTCCCACCACCCAGGACACACCCTCTTCTCATTCCCACCATCAGGACACACCCTCTTCCCATTCCCACCACCCAGGACACGCTTTCTTCTCATTCCCACCGCCCAGGACACGCTCTCTTCTCATTCCCACCACCCAGGACACGTTCTCTTCTCATTCCCACCATCAGGACACGCTCTCTTCTCAATCCCACCATCAGGACACGCTCTCTTCTCATTCCCACCACCCAGGACACACCCTCTTCTCATCACTACCACCACCCAGGACACACTCTCTTCTCATTCCCACCACCCAGGACACGCTCTCTTCACATTCCCACCACCCAGGACACACCCTCTTCTCATTCCCACCACCCAGGACACACCCTCTTCTCATCACTACCACCACCCAGGACACACTCTCTTCTCATTCCCACCACCCAGGACACACCCTCTTCTCATCACTACCACCACCCAGGACACACTCTCTTCTCATTCCCACCACCCAGGACATGATCTCTTCTCATTCCCACCACCCAGGACACGCTCTCTTCTCATTCCCACCACCCAGGACACACCCTCTTCTCAGTCCCACCACCATCAGGACACGCTCTCTTCTCATTCCCACCATCAGGACACACCCTCTTCTCAGTCCCACCAACATCAGGACACACCCTCTTCTCATTCCCACCACCCAGGACACACCCTCTTCTCAGTCCCACCACCAGCAGGACACACCCCCTTCTCATCACTACCACCACCCAGGACATGCTCTCTTCTCAGTCCCACCACCCAGGACACGCTCTCTTCTCATTCCCACCAGCCAGGACACACCCTCTTCTCAGTCCCACCACCATCAGGACACGCTCTCTTCTCATTCCCACCACCCAGGACACACCCTCTTCTCATCACTACCACCACCCAGGACACGCTCTCTTCTCATTCCCACCACCACCCAGCACATGCTCTCTTCTTATTCCCACCACCACCCCGGACACGCTCTCTTCTCATTCCCACCACCCAGGACACGCTCTCTTCTCATTCCCACCACCCAGGACACACCCTCTTCTCATTCCCACCACCCAGGACACACCCTCTTCTCATCACTACCACCACCCAGGACATGCTCTCTTCTCATTCCCACCACCCAGGACACACCCTCTTCTCATTCCCACCACCCAGGAAACACTCTCTTCTCATTCCCACCTCCCAGGACACGCTTTCTTCTCATTCCCACCACCCAGGACACGCTCTCTTCTCATTCCCACCACTCAGGACATGTTCTCTTCTCATTCCCACCATCAGGACACGCTCTCTTCTCATTCCCACCACCGAGGACACACCCTCTTCTCATTCCCACCACCCAGGACACACCCTCTTCTTATTCCCAACACCCAGGACATGATCTCTTCTCATTCCCACCACCCAGGACAAACCCTCTTCTCATTCACACCACCCAGGACACGCACTCTTCTCATTCCCACCACCCAGGACACACCCTCTTCTCATTCCCACCACCCAGGACACGCTCTCTTCTCATTCCCACCACCCAGGACACACCCTCTTCTCATTCCCACCACCCAGGACACGCTCTCTTCCCATTCCCACCACCCAGGACACGCTCTCTTCTCATTCCCACCACCCAGGACACGCTCTCTTCTCATCACTACCACCACCCAGGACACACCCTCTTCTCATTCCCACCACCCAGGACACACCCTCTTCTCATCACTACCACCACCCAGGACACGCTCTCTTCTCATTCCCACCACCCAGGACACACCCTCTTCTCATTCCCACCACCCAGGACACGCTCTCTTCTCATTCCCACCATCCAGGCCACACCCTCTTCTCATTCCCACCACCCAGGACACGCTCTCTTCTCATTCCCACCATCCAGGACACACCCTCTTCTCATCACTACCACCACCCAGGACACACCCTCTTCTCATTCCCACCACCCAGGACACGCTCTCTTCCCATTCCCACCACCCAGGACACGCTTTCTTCTCATTCCCACCACCCAGGACACACCCTCTTCTCATCACTACCACCACCCAGGACACACCCTCTTCTCATCACTACCACCACCCAGGACACGATCTCTTCTCATTCCCACCACCCAGGACACGTTCTCTTCTCATTCCCACCATCAGGACACGCTCTCTTCTCATTCCCACCATCCAGGCCACACCCTCTTCTCATTCCCACCACCCAGGACACACTCTCTTCTCATTACCACCATCAGGACACGCTCTCTTCTCATTCCCACCACCCAGGACACACTCTCTTCTCATCACTACCACCACCCAGGACACACCCTCTTCTCATTCCCACCACCCAGGACACGCTCTCTTCTCATTCCCACCACCACCCAGGACACGCTCTCTTCTCATTCCCACCATCAGGACACACCCTCTTCTCATTCCCACCACCCAGGACACACCCTCTTCTCATTCCCACCACCCAGGACACACCCTCTTCTCATCACTACCACCACCCAGGACACACCCTCTTCTCATTCCCACCACCCAGGACACGCTCTCTTCTCATTCCCACCACCCAGGACACACCCTCTTCTCATTCCCACCACCCAGGACATGATCTCTTCTCATTCCCACCACCCAGGACACGCTCACTTCTCATTCCCACCACCCAGGACACACCCTCTTCTCATCACTACCACCACCCAGGACACGCTCTCTTCTCATTCCCACCACCCAGGACACACCCTCTTCTCAGTCCCACCAACATCAGGACACGCTCTCTTCTCATTCCCACCACCCAGGACACACCCTCTTCTCATCACTACCACCATCAGGACATACCCTCTTCTCATTCCCACCACCCAGGACACACTCTCTTCTCATCACTACCACCACCCAGGACACACCCTCTTCTCATTCCCACCACCCAGGATACGCTCTCTTCTCATTCCCACCACCACCCTGGACATGCTCTCTTCTCATTCCCACCACCACCCAGGACACGCTCTCTTCTCATTCCCACCACCCAGGAGACACCCTCTTCTCATCACTACCACCACCCAGGAGACACCCTCTTCTCATCACTACCACCACCCAGGACACGCTCTCTTCTCATTCCCACCACCCAGGACATGCTCTCTTCTCATACCCACCACCCAGGACACGCTCTCTTCTCATTCCCACCATCAGGACACACCCTCTTCTCATTACCACCACCCAGGACACACCCTCTTCTCATTCCCACCACCCAGGACACACCCTCTTCTCATCACTACCACCACCCAGGACACGCTCTCTTCTCATTCCCACCACCCAGGACACGCTCTCTTCTCATTCCCACCACCCAGGACACGCTCTCTTCTCATCACTACCACCACCCAGGACACGCTCTCTTCTCATTCCCACCATCCAGGCCACACCCTCTTCTCATTCCCACCACCCAGGACACGCTCCCTTCTCATTACCACCATCAGGACACGCTCTCTTCTCATTCCCACAACCCAGGACACACCCTCTTCTCATTCCCACCACCCAGGACACGCTCTCTTCTCATCACTACCACCACCCAGGACACGCTCTCTTCTCATTCCCACCACCCAGGACACACCCTCTTCTCATCACTACCACCACACAGGACACACCCTCTTCTCATTCCCACCACCCAGGACACACCCTCTTCTCATCACTACCACCACCCAGGACACACCCTCTTCTCATTCCCACCACCCAGGACACGCTCTCTTCCCATTCCCACCACCCAGGACACGCTTTCTTCTCATTCCCACCACCCAGGACACACTCTCTTCTCATTCCCACCACCCAGGACACACCCTCTTCTCATCACTAACACCACCCAAGACACGCTCTCTTCTCATCACTACCACCACCCAGGACACGCTCTCTTCTCATTCCTTCCACTGAGTACACGCTCTCTTCTCATTCCCACCACCCAGGACACACCCTCTTCTCATCACTACCACCACCCAGGACACGCTCTCTTCTCATTCCCACCACACAGGACACACCCTCTTCTCATTCCCACCATCAGGACACGCTCTCTTCTCATTCCCACCACCCAGGACACACCCTCTTCTCATCACTACCACCACCCAGGACACGCTCTCTTCTCATACCCACCACCCAGGACACGCTCTCTTCTCATTCCCACCACCCATGACACACCCTCTTCTCATTCCCACCACCCAGGACACACCCTCTTCTCATCACTACCACCACCCAGGACACGCTCTCTTCTCATTCCCACCACCCAGGACACACTCTCTTCTCATTCCCACCACCCAGGACACACCCTCTTCTCATTCCCACCATCAGGACACACCCTCTTCCCATTCCCACCACCCAGGACACGCTTTCTTCTCATTCCCACCACCCAGGACACGCTCTCTTCTCATTCCCACCACCCAGGACACGTTCTCTTCTCATTCCCACCATCAGGACACGCTCTCTTCTCAATCCCACCATCAGGACACGCTCTCTTCTCATTCCCACCACCCAGGACACACCCTCTTCTCATCACTACCACCACCCAGGACACACTCTCTTCTCATTCCCACCACCCAGGACACGCTCTCTTCACATTCCCACCACCCAGGACACACCCTCTTCTCATTCCCACCACCCAGGACACACCCTCTTCTCATCACTACCACCACCCAGGACACACTCTCTTCTCATTCCCACCACCCAGGACACGCTCTCTTCCCATTCCCACCACCCAGGACACGCTTTCTTCTCATTCCCACCACCCAGGACACACCCTCTTCTCATCACTACCACCACCCAGGACACACCCTCTTCTCATCACTACCACCACCCAGGACACGATCTCTTCTCATTCCCACCACCCAGGACACGTTCTCTTCTCATTCCCACCATCAGGACACGCTCTCTTCTCATTCCCACCATCCAGGCCACACCCTCTTCTCATTCCCACCACCCAGGACACACTCTCTTCTCATTACCACCATCAGGACACGCTCTCTTCTCATTCCCACCACCCAGGACACACTCTCTTCTCATCACTACCACCACCCAGGACACACCCTCTTCTCATTCCCACCACCCAGGACACGCTCTCTTCTCATTCCCACCACCACCCAGGACACGCTCTCTTCTCATTCCCACCATCAGGACACACCCTCTTCTCATTCCCACCAACCAGGACACACCCTCTTCTCATTCCCACCACCCAGGACACACCCTCTTCTCATCACTACCACCACCCAGGACACACCCTCTTCTCATTCCCACCACCCAGGACACGCTCTCTTCTCATTCCCACCACCCAGGACACACCCTCTTCTCATTCCCACCACCCAGGACATGATCTCTTCTCATTCCCACCACCCAGGACACGCTCTCTTCTCATTCCCACCACCCAGGACACACCCTCTTCTCATCACTACCACCACCCAGGACACGCTCTCTTCTCATTCCCACCACCCAGGACACACCCTCTTCTCAGTCCCACCAACATCAGGACACGCTCTCTTCTCATTCCCACCACCCAGGACACACCCTCTTCTCATCACTACCACCATCAGGACATACCCTCTTCTCATTCCCACCACCCAGGACACACTCTCTTCTCATCACTACCACCACCCAGGACACACCCTCTTCTCATTCCCACCACCCAGGATACGCTCTCTTCTCATTCCCACCACCACCCTGGACATGCTCTCTTCTCATTCCCACCACCACCCAGGACACGCTCTCTTCTCATTCCCACCACCCAGGAGACACCCTCTTCTCATCACTACCACCACCCAGGACACGCTCTCTTCTCATTCCCACCACCCAGGACATGCTCTCTTCTCATACCCACCACCCAGGACACGCTCTCTTCTCATTCCCACCATCAGGACACACCCTCTTCTCATTACCACCACCCAGGACACACCCTCTTCTCATTCCCACCACCCAGGACACACCCTCTTCTCATCACTACCACCACCCAGGACACGCTCTCTTCTCATTCCCACCACCCAGGACACGCTCTCTTCTCATTCCCACCACCCAGGACACGCTCTCTTCTCATCACTACCACCACCCAGGACACGCTCTCTTCTCATTCCCACCATCCAGGCCACACCCTCTTCTCATTCCCACCACCCAGGACACGCTCCCTTCTCATTACCACCATCAGGACACGCTCTCTTCTCATTCCCACCACCCAGGACACACCCTCTTCTCATTCCCACCACCCAGGACACGCTCTCTTCTCATTCCCACCACCCAGGACACACCCTCTTCTCATCACTACCACCACACAGGACACACCCTCTTCTCATTCCCACCACCCAGGACACACCCTCTTCTCATCACTACCACCACCCAGGACACACCCTCTTCTCATTCCCACCACCCAGGACACGCTCTCTTCCCATTCCCACCACCCAGGACACGCTTTCTTCTCATTCCCACCACCCAGGACACACCCTCTTCTCATCACTACCACCACCCAGGACACACCCTCTTCTCATTCCCACCACCCAGGACACGCTCTCTTCCCATTCCCACCACCCAGGACACGCTTTCTTCTCATTCCCACCACCCAGGACACACTCTCTTCTCATTCCCACCACCCAGGACACACCCTCTTCTCATCACTAACACCACCCAAGACACGCTCTCTTCTCATCACTACCACCACCCAGGACACGCTCTCTTCTCATTCCTACCACCGAGTACACGCTCTCTTCTCATTCCCACCACCCAGGACACACCCTCTTCTCATCACTACCACCACCCAGGACACGCTCTCTTCTCATTCCCACCACCCAGGACACACCCTCTTCTCATTCCCACCATCAGGACACGCTCTCTTCTCATTCCCACCACCCAGGACACACCCTCTTCTCATCACTACCACCACCCAGGACACGCTCTCTTCTCATACCCACCACCCAGGACACGCTCTCTTCTCATTCCCACCACCCATGACACACCCTCTTCTCATTCCCACCACCCAGGACACACCCTCTTCTCATCACTACCACCACCCAGGACACGCTCTCTTCTCATTCCCACCACCCAGGACATACCCTCTTCTCATTCCCACCACCCAGGACACACTCTCTTCTCATTCCCACCACCCAGGACACACCCTCTTCTCATTCCCACCATCAGGACACACCCTCTTCCCATTCCCACCACCCAGGACACGCTTTCTTCTCATTCCCACCACCCAGGACACGCTCACTTCTCATTCCCACCACCCAGGACACGTTCTCTTCTCATTCCCACCATCAGGACACGCTCTCTTCTCAATCCCACCATCAGGACACGCTCTCTTCTCATTCCCACCACCCAGGACACACCCTCTTCTCATCACTACCACCACCCAGGACACACTCTCTTCTCATTCCCACCACCCAGGACACGCTCTCTTCACATTCCCACCACCCAGGACACACCCTCTTCTCATTCCCACCACCCAGGACACACCCTCTTCTCATCACTACCACCACCCAGGACACACTCTCTTCTCATTCCCACCACCCAGGACACGCTCTCTTCCCATTCCCACCACCCAGGACACGCTTTCTTCTCATTCCCACCATCAGGACACACCCTCTTCTCAGTCCCACCAACATCAGGACACGCTCTCTTCTCATTCCCACCACCCAGGACACACCCTCTTCTCATCACTACCACCATCAGGACACACCCTCTTCTCATTCCCACCACCCAGGACACACCCTCTTCTCAGTCCCACCACCAGCAGGACACACCCCCTTCTCATCACTACCACCACCCAGGACATGCTCTCTTCTCAGTCCCACCACCCAGGACACGCTCTCTTCTCATTCCCACCAGCCAGGACACACCCTCTTCTCAGTCCCACCACCATCAGGACACGCTCTCTTCTCATTCCCACCACCCAGGACACACCCTCTTCTCATTCCCACCACCCAGGACACGCTCTCTTCTCATTCCCACCACCCAGGACACACCCTCTTCTCATCACTACCACCACCCAGGACACGCTCTCTTCTCATTCCCACCACCACCCAGCACATGCTCTCTTCTTATTCCCACCACCACCCAGGACACGCTCTCTTCTCATTCCCACCACCCAGGACACACCCTCTTCTCATTCCCACCACCCAGGACACACCCTCTTCTCATCACTACCACCACCCAGGACATGCTCTCTTCTCATTCCCACCACCCAGGACACACCCTCTTCTCATTCCCACCACCCAGGAAACACTCTCTTCTCATTCCCACCACCCAGGACCCACCCTCTTCTCATTCCCACCATCAGGACACACCCTCGTCCCATTCCCACCACCCAGGACACGCTTTCTTCTCATTCCCACCACCCAGGACACGCTCTCTTCTCATTCCCACCACTCAGGACATGTTCTCTTCTCATTCCCACCATCAGGACACGCTCTCTTCTCATTCCCACCACCGAGGACACACCCTCTTCTCATTCCCACCACCCAGGACACACCCTCTTCTTATTCCCACCACCCAGGACATGATCTCTTCTCATTCCCACCACCCAGGACACGCTCTCTTCTCATTCCCACCACCCAGGACACACCCTCTTCTCATCACTACCACCACCCAGGACACGCTCTCTTCTCATTCCCACCACCCAGGACACGCTCTCTTCTCATTCCCACCACCCAGGACACGCTCTCTTCTCATTCCCACCACCCAGGACACGCTCTCTTCTCATTCCCACCACCCAGGACACGCTCTCTTCTCATTCCCACCACCCAGGACACACCCTCTTCTCATCACTACCACCACCCAGGACACGCTCTCTTCTCATTCCCACCACCCAGGACACGCTCTCTTCTCATTCCCACCACCCAGGACACGCTCTCTTCTCATTCCCACCACCCAGGACACGCTCTCTTCTCATTCCCACCACCCAGGACACACCCTCTTCTCATCACTACCACCACCCAGGACACGCTCTCTTCTCATTCCCACCACCCAGGACACGCTCTCTTCTCATTCCCACCACCCAGGACACACCCTCTTCTCATCACTACCACCACCCAGGACACGCTCTCTTCTCATTCCCACCACCCAGGACACACCCTCTTCTCAGTCCCACCACCATCAGGACACGCTCTCTTCTCATTCCCACCATCAGGACACACCCTCTTCTCAGTCCCACCAAC
The DNA here is from genome assembly GCF_048418815.1 of Hemitrygon akajei. Classification (NCBI taxonomy): domain Eukaryota; kingdom Metazoa; phylum Chordata; class Chondrichthyes; order Myliobatiformes; family Dasyatidae; genus Hemitrygon; species Hemitrygon akajei. The sequence continues at coordinate 6,869,380 of NC_133144.1, forward strand.
ATCAGGACACGCTCTCTTCTCATTCCCACCACCCAGGACACACCCTCTTCTCATCACTACCACCATCAGGACACACCCTCTTCTCATTCCCACCACCCAGGACACACCCTCTTCTCAGTCCCACCACCAGCAGGACACACCCCCTTCTCATCACTACCACCACCCAGGACATGCTCTCTTCTCAGTCCCACCACCCAGGACACGCTCTCTTCTCATTCCCACCAGCCAGGACACACCCTCTTCTCAGTCCCACCACCATCAGGACACGCTCTCTTCTGATTCCCACCACCCAGGACACACCCTCTTCTTATTCCCACCACCCAGGACATGATCTCTTCTCATTCCCACCACCCAGGACACACCCTCTTCTCATTCCCACCACCCAGGACATGATCTCTTCTCATTCCCACCACCCAGGACACGCTCTCTTCTCATTCCCACCACCCAGGACACACCCTCTTCTCATCACTACCACCACCCAGGACACGCTCTCTTCTCATTCCCACCACCCAGGACACACCCTCTTCTCAGTCCCACCACCATCAGGACACGCTCTCTTCTCATTCCCACCATCAGGACACACCCTCTTCTCAGTCCCACCAACATCAGGACACGCTCTCTTCTCATTCCCACCACCCAGGACACACCCTCTTCTCATCACTACCACCATCAGGACACACCCTCTTCTCATTCCCACCACCCAGGACACACCCTCTTCTCAGTCCCACCACCAGCAGGACACACCCCCTTCTCATCACTACCACCACCCAGGACATGCTCTCTTCTCAGTCCCACCACCCAGGACACGCTCTCTTCTCATTCCCACCAGCCAGGACACACCCTCTTCTCAGTCCCACCACCATCAGGACACGCTCTCTTCTGATTCCCACCACCCAGGACACACCCTCTTCTCATCACTACCACCTCCCAGGACACACCCTCTTCACATTCCCACCACCCTGGACATGATCTCTTCTCATTCCCACCACCCAGGACACGCTCTCTTCTCATTCCCACCACCCAGGACACACCCTCTTCTCATCACTACCACCACCCAGGACACGCTCTCTTCTCATTCCCACCACCACCCAGGACATGCTCTCTTCTCATTCCCACCACCACCCAGGACACGCTCTCTTCTCATTCCCACCACCCAGGACACGCTCTCTTCTCATTCCCACCACCCAGGACACACCCTCTTCTCATTCCCACCACCCAGGACACACCCTCTTCTCATCACTACCACCACCCAGGACATGCTCTCTTCTCATTCCCACCACCCAGGACACACCCTCTTCTCATTCCCACCACCCAGGAAACACTCTCTTCTCATTCCCACCACCCAGGACCCACCCTCTTCTCATTCCCACCATCAGGACACACCCTCTTCCCATTCCCACCACACAGGACACGCTTTCTTCTCATTCCCACCACCCAGGACACGCTCTCTTCTCATTCCCACCACTCAGGACATGTTCTCTTCTCATTCCCACCATCAGGACACGCTCTCTTCTCATTCCCACCACCGAGGACACACCCTCTTCTCATTCCCACCACCCAGGACACACCCTCTTCTTATTCCCACCACCCAGGACATGATCTCTTCTCATTCCCACCACCCAGGACACACCCTCTTCTCATTCCCACCACCCAGGACATGATCTCTTCTCATTCCCACCACCCAGGACACGCTCTCTTCTCATTCCCACCACCCAGGACACACCCTCTTCTCATCACTACCACCACCCAGGACACGCTCTCTTCTCATTCCCACCACCCAGGTCACACCCTCTTCTCAGTCCCACCACCATCAGGACACGCTCTCTTCTCATTCCCACCATCAGGACACACCCTCTTCTCAGTCCCACCAACATCAGGACACGCTCTCTTCTCATTCCCACCACCCAGGACACACCCTCTTCTCATCACTACCACCATCAGGACACACCCTCTTCTCATTCCCACCACCCAGGACACACCCTCTTCTCAGTCCCACCACCAGCAGGACACACCCCCTTCTCATCACTACCACCACCCAGGACATGCTCTCTTCTCAGTCCCACCACCCAGGACACGCTCTCTTGTCATTCCCTCCAGCCAGGACACACCCTCTTCTCAGTCCCACCACCATCAGGACACGCTCTCTTCTGATTCCCACCACCCAGGACACACCCTCTTCTCATCACTACCACCTCCCAGGACACACCCTCTTCACATTCCCACCACCCTGGACATGATCTCTTCTCATTCCCACCACCCAGGACACGCTCTCTTCTCATTCCCACCACCCAGGACACACCCTCTTCTCATCACTACCACCACCCAGGACACGCTCTCTTCTCATTCCCACCACCACCCAGGACATGCTCTCTTCTCATTCCCACCACCACCCAGGACACGCTCTCTTCTCATTCCCACCACCCAGGACACGCTCTCTTCTCATTCCCACCACCCAGGACACACCCTCTTCTCATTCCCACCACCCAGGACACACCCTCTTCTCATCACTACCACCACCCAGGACATGCTCTCTTCTCATTCCCACCACCCAGGACACACCCTCTTCTCATTCCCACCACCCAGGAAACACTCTCTTCTCATTCCCACCACCCAGGACCCACCCTCTTCTCATTCCCACCATCAGGACACACCCTCTTCCCATTCCCACCACACAGGACACGCTTTCTTCTCATTCCCACCACCCAGGACACGCTCTCTTCTCATTCCCACCACTCAGGACATGTTCTCTTCTCATTCCCACCATCAGGACACGCTCTCTTCTCATTCCCACCACCGAGGACACATCCTCTTCTCATCACTACCAGCACCCAGGACACGCTCTCTTCTCATTCCCACCACCCAGGACACACCCTCTTCTCATTCCCACCACCCAGGACATGATCTCTTCTCATTCCCACCACCCAGGACACGCTCTCTTCCCATTCCCACCACCCAGGACACCCTCTTCTCATCACTACCACCACCCAGGACACGCTCTCTTCTCATTCCCACCATCAGGACACACCCTCTTCTCAGTCCCACCACCATCAGGACACGCTCTCTTCTCATTCCCACCATCAGTACACACCCTCTTCTCATTCCCACCACCCAGGACACACCCTCTTCTCAGTCCCACCACCATCAGGACACACCCTCTTCTCATCACTACCACCACCCAGGACATGCTCTCTTCTCAGTCCCACCACCCAGGACTCGCTCTCTTCTCATTCCCACCACCCAGGACACACCCTCTTCTCAGTCCCACCACCATCAGGACACGCTCTCTTCTCATTCCCACCACCCAGGACACACCCTCTTCTCATCACTACCACCACCCAGGACAAGCTCTCTTCTCATTCTCACCACCCAGGACACACCCTCTTATCATTCCCACCACCATCAGGACACACCCTCTTCTGATTCCCACCACCCAGGACACACCCTCTTCTCAGTCCCACCACCATCAGGACACACCCTCTTCTCATCACTACCACCACCCAGGATATGCTCTCTTCTCAGTCCCACCACCCAGGACACGCTCTCTTCTCATTCCCACCACCCAGGACACACCCTCTTCTCATTCCCACCATCAGGACACGCTCTCTTCTCATTCCCACCACCGAGGACACATCCTCTTCTCATCACTACCAGCACCCAGGACACGCTCTCTTCTCATTCCCACCACCCAGGACACACCCTCTTCTCATTCCCACCACCCAGGACATGATCTCTTCTCATTCCCACCACCCAGGACACGCTCTCTTCCCATTCCCACCACCCAGGACACCCTCTTCTCATCACTACCACCACCCAGGACACGCTCTCTTCTCATTCCCACCATCAGGACACACCCTCTTCTCAGTCCCACCACCATCAGGACACGCTCTCTTCTCATTCCCACCATCAGTACACACCCTCTTCTCATTCCCACCACCCAGGACACACCCTCTTCTCAGTCCCACCACCATCAGGACACACCCTCTTCTCATCACTACCACCACCCAGGACATGCTCTCTTCTCAGTCCCACCACCCAGGACACGCTCTCTTCTCATTCCCACCACCCAGGACACACCCTCTTCTCAGTCCCACCACCATCAGGACACGCTCTCTTCTCATTCCCACCACCCAGGACACACCCTCTTCTCATCACTACCACCACCCAGGACAAGCTCTCTTCTCATTCTCACCACCCAGGACACACCCTCTTATCATTCCCACCACCATCAGGACACACCCTCTTCTGATTCCCACCACCCAGGACACACCCTCTTCTCAGTCCCACCACCATCAGGACACACCCTCTTCTCATCACTACCACCACCCAGGATATGCTCTCTTCTCAGTCCCACCACCCAGGACACGCTCTCTTCTCATTCCCACCACCCAGGACACACCCTCTTCTCATTCCCACCACCCAGGACACACCCTCTTCTCATCACTATCACCACCCAGGACACGCTCTCTTCTCATTCCCACCACCCAGGACACACCCTCTTCTCATTCCCACCACCCAGGACACGCCCACTTCTCATCACATACCACCACCCAGGACACACTCTCTTCTCATTCCCACCACTCCGGACACACTTCCCACCACCCAGGACATGCCCTCTTCTCATTCCCACCATCAGGACACGCTCTCTTCCCATTCCCACCACCCAGGACACGCTTTCTTCTCATTCCCACCACCCAGGACACGCTCTCTTCTCATTCCCACCACCCAGGGCACGTTCTCTTCTCATTCCCACCATCAGGACATGCTCTCTTCTCATTCCCACCACCCAGGATACACCCTCTTCTCATCACTACCACCACCCAGGACACGCTCTCTTCTCATTCCCACCACCCAGGACACCCTCTTCTCATCACTACCACCACCCAGGACACGCTCTCTTCTCATTCCCATCATCAGGACACACCCTCTTCTCAGTCCCACCACCATCAGGACACGCTCTCTTCTCATTCCCACCACCCAGGACACACCCTCTTCTCATCACTACCACCTTCAGGGCACACCCTCTTCTCATTCCCACCACGCAGGACATACCCTCTTCTCAGTCCCACCACCATCAGGACACACCCTCTTCTCATCACTACCACCACCCAGGACATGCTCTCTTCTCAGTCCCACCACCCAGGACACGCTCTCTTCTCATTCCCACCACCCAGGACACACCCTCTTCTCAGTCCCACCACCATCAGGACACGCTCTCTTCTCATTCCCACCACCCAGGACACACCCTCTTCTCATCACTACCACCACCCAGGACACGCTCTCTTCTCATTCCCACCACCCAGGACACACCCTCTTATCATTCCCACCACCATCAGGACACACCCTCTTCTCATTCCCACCACCCAGGACACACCCTCTTCTCAGTCCCACCATCATCAGGACACACCCTCTTCTCATCACTACCACCACCCAGGATATGCTCTCTTCTCAGTCCCACCACCCAGGACACGCTCTCTTCTCATTCCCACCACCCAGGACACACCCTCTTCTCATTCCCACCACCCAGGACACACCCTCTTCTCATCACTACCACCACCCAGGACACGCTCTCTTCTCATTCCCACCACCCAGGACACACCCTCTTCTCATTCCCACCACCCAGGACACGCCCTCTTCTCATCACTTACCACCACCCAGGACACACTCTCTTCTCATTCCCACCACCCAGGACACGCTTTCTTCTCATTCCCACCACCCAGGACACGCTCTCTTCTCATTCCCACCACCCAGGACACGTTCTCTTCTCATTCCCACCATCAGGACATGCTCTCTTCTCATTCCCACCACCCAGGATACACCCTCTTCTCATCACTACCACCACCCAGGACACGCTCTCTTCTCATTCCCACCACCCAGGACACCCTCTTCTCATCACTACCACCACCCAGGACACGCTCTCTTCTCATTCCCACCATCAGGACACACCCTCTTCTCAGTCCCACCACCATCAGGACACGCTCTCTTCTCATTCCCACCACCCAGGACACACCCTCTTCTCATCACTACCACCTTCAGGGCACACCCTCTTCTCATTCCCACCACGCAGGACATACCCTCTTCTCAGTCCCACCACCATCAGGACACACCCTCTTCTCATCACTACCACCACCCAGGACATGCTCTCTTCTCAGTCCCACCACCCAGGACACGCTCTCTTCTCATTCCCACCACCCAGGACACACCCTCTTCTCAGTCCCACCACCATCAGGACACGCTCTCTTCTCATTCCCACCACCCAGGACACACCCTCTTCTCATCACTACCACCACCCAGGACACGCTCTCTTCTCATTCCCACCACCCAGGACACACCCTCTTATCATTCCCACCACCATCAGGACACACACTCTTCTCATTCCCACCACCCAGGACACACCCTCTTCTCAGTCCCACCATCATCAGGACACACCCTCTTCTCATCACTACCACCACCCAGGACATGCTCTCTTCTCAGTCCCACCACCCAGGACACGCTCTCTTCTCATTCCCACCATCAGGACACACCCTCTTCTCAGTCCCACCACCATCAGGACACACCCTCTTCTCATTCCCACCACCCAGGACACACCCTCTTCTCATCACTATCACCACCCAGGACACGCTCTCTTCTCATTCCCACCACCCAGGACACACCCTCTTCTCATTCCCACCACCCAGGACACGCCCACTTCTCATCACATACCACCACCCAGGACACACTCTCTTCTCATTCCCACCACTCCGGACACACTTCCCACCACCCAGGACATGCCCTCTTCTCATTCCCACCATCAGGACACGCTCTCTTCCCATTCCCACCACCCAGGACACGCTTTCTTCTCATTCCCACCACCCAGGACACGCTCTCTTCTCATTCCCACCACCCAGGGCACGTTCTCTTCTCATTCCCACCATCAGGACATGCTCTCTTCTCATTCCCACCACCCAGGATACACCCTCTTCTCATCACTACCACCACCCAGGACACGCTCTCTTCTCATTCCCACCACCCAGGACACCCTCTTCTCATCACTACCACCACCCAGGACACGCTCTCTTCTCATTCCCATCATCAGGACACACCCTCTTCTCAGTCCCACCACCATCAGGACACGCTCTCTTCTCATTCCCACCACCCAGGACACACCCTCTTCTCATCACTACCACCTTCAGGGCACACCCTCTTCTCATTCCCACCACGCAGGACATACCCTCTTCTCAGTCCCACCACCATCAGGACACACCCTCTTCTCATCACTACCACCACCCAGGACATGCTCTCTTCTCAGTCCCACCACCCAGGACACGCTCTCTTCTCATTCCCACCACCCAGGACACACCCTCTTCTCAGTCCCACCACCATCAGGACACGCTCTCTTCTCATTCCCACCACCCAGGACACACCCTCTTCTCATCACTACCACCACCCAGGACACTCTCTCTTCTCATTCCCACCACCCAGGACACACCCTCTTATCATTCCCACCACCATCAGGACACACCCTCTTCTCATTCCCACCACCCAGGACACACCCTCTTCTCAGTCCCACCATCATCAGGACACACCCTCTTCTCATCACTACCACCACCCAGGATATGCTCTCTTCTCAGTCCCACCACCCAGGACACGCTCTCTTCTCATTCCCACCACCCAGGACACACCCTCTTCTCATTCCCACCACCCAGGACACACCCTCTTCTCATCACTACCACCACCCAGGACACGCTCTCTTCTCATTCCCACCACCCAGGACACACCCTCTTCTCATTCCCACCACCCAGGACACGCCCTCTTCTCATCACTTACCACCACCCAGGACACACTCTCTTCTCATTCCCACCACCCAGGACACGCTTTCTTCTCATTCCCACCACCCAGGACACGCTCTCTTCTCATTCCCACCACCCAGGACACGTTCTCTTCTCATTCCCACCATCAGGACATGCTCTCTTCTCATTCCCACCACCCAGGACACGCTCTCTTCTCATTCCCACCACCCAGGACACACCCTCTTCTCATTCCCACCACCCAGGACACGCCCTCTTCTCATCACTTACCACCACCCAGGACACACTCTCTTCTCATTCCCACCACCCAGGACACGCTTTCTTCTCATTCCCACCACCCAGGACACGCTCTCTTCTCATTCCCACCACCCAGGACACGTTCTCTTCTCATTCCCACCATCAGGACATGCTCTCTTCTCATTCCCACCACCCAGGATACACCCTCTTCTCATCACTACCACCACCCAGGACACGCTCTCTTCTCATTCCCACCACCCAGGACACCCTCTTCTCATCACTACCACCACCCAGGACACGCTCTCTTCTCATTCCCACCATCAGGACACACCCTCTTCTCAGTCCCACCACCATCAGGACACGCTCTCTTCTCATTCCCACCACCCAGGACACACCCTCTTCTCATCACTACCACCTTCAGGGCACACCCTCTTCTCATTCCCACCACGCAGGACATACCCTCTTCTCAGTCCCACCACCATCAGGACACACCCTCTTCTCATCACTACCACCACCCAGGACATGCTCTCTTCTCAGTCCCACCACCCAGGACACGCTCTCTTCTCATTCACACCACCCAGGACACACCCTCTTCTCAGTCCCACCACCATCAGGACACGCTCTCTTCTCATTCCCACCACCCAGGACACACCCTCTTCTCATCACTACCACCACCCAGGACACGCTCTCTTCTCATTCCCACCACCCAGGACACACCCTCTTATCATTCCCACCACCATCAGGACACACACTCTTCTCATTCCCACCACCCAGGACACACCCTCTTCTCAGTCCCACCATCATCAGGACACACCCTCTTCTCATCACTACCACCACCCAGGACATGCTCTCTTCTCAGTCCCACCACCCAGGACACGCTCTCTTCTCATTCCCACCATCAGGACACACCCTCTTCTCAGTCCCACCACCATCAGGACACGCTCTCTTCTCATTCCCACCACCCAGGACACACCCTCTTCTCATCACTACCACCTTCAGGGCACACCCTCTTCTCATTCCCACCACGCAGGACATACCCTCTTCTCAGTCCCACCACCATCAGGACACACCCTCTTCTCATCACTACCACCACCCAGGACATGCTCTCTTCTCAGTCCCACCACCCAGGACACGCTCTCTTCTCATTCCCACCACCCAGGACACACCCTCTTCTCAGTCCCACCACCATCAGGACACGCTCTCTTCTCATTCCCACCACCCAGGACACACCCTCTTCTCATCACTACCACCACCCAGGACACGCTCTCTTCTCATTCCCACCACCCAGGACACACCCTCTTATCATTCCCACCACCATCAGGACACACCCTCTTCTCATTCCCACCACCCAGGACACACCCTCTTCTCAGTCCCACCATCATCAGGACACACCCTCTTCTCATCACTACCACCACCCAGGATATGCTCTCTTCTCAGTCCCACCACCCAGGACACGCTCTCTTCTCATTCCCACCACCCAGGACACACCCTCTTCTCATTCCCACCACCCAGGACACACCCTCTTCTCATCACTACCACCACCCAGGACACGCTCTCTTCTCATTCCCACCACCCAGGACACACCCTCTTCTCATTCCCACCACCCAGGACACGCCCTCTTCTCATCACTTACCACCACCCAGGACACACTCTCTTCTCATTCCCACCACCCCGGACACACTTCCCACCACCCAGGACATGCCCTCTTCTCATTCCCACCATCAGGACACGCTCTCTTCCCATTCCCACCACCCAGGACACGCTTTCTTCTCATTCCCACCACCCAGGACACGCTCTCTTCTCATTCCCACCACCCAGGACACGTTCTCTTCTCATTCCCACCATCAGGACATGCTCTCTTCTCATTCCCACCACCCAGGATACACCCTCTTCTCATCACTACCACCACCCAGGACACGCTCTCTTCTCATTCCCACCACCCAGGACACCCTCTTCTCATCACTACCACCACCCAGGACACGCTCTCTTCTCATTCCCACCATCAGGACACACCCTCTTCTCAGTCCCACCACCATCAGGACACGCTCTCTTCTCATTCCCACCACCCAGGACACACCCTCTTCTCATCACTACCACCTTCAGGGCACACCCTCTTCTCATTCCCACCACGCAGGACATACCCTCTTCTCAGTCCCACCACCATCAGGACACACCCTCTTCTCATCACTACCACCACCCAGGACATGCTCTCTTCTCAGTCCCACCACCCAGGACACGCTCTCTTCTCATTCCCACCACCCAGGACACACCCTCTTCTCAGTCCCACCACCATCAGGACACGCTCTCTTCTCATTCCCACCACCCAGGACACACCCTCTTCTCATCACTACCACCACCCAGGACACGCTCTCTTCTCATTCCCACCACCCAGGACACACCCTCTTATCATTCCCACCACCATCAGGACACACACTCTTCTCATTCCCACCACCCAGGACACACCCTCTTCTCAGTCCCACCATCATCAGGACACACCCTCTTCTCATCACTACCACCACCCAGGACATGCTCTCTTCTCAGTCCCACCACCCAGGACACGCTCTCTTCTCATTCCCACCACCCAGGACACACCCTCTTCTCATTCCCACCACCCAGGACACGCCCACTTCTCATCACATACCACCACCCAGGACACACTCTCTTCTCATTCCCACCACTCCGGACACACTTCCCACCACCCAGGACATGCCCTCTTCTCATTCCCACCATCAGGACACGCTCTCTTCCCATTCCCACCACCCAGGACACGCTTTCTTCTCATTCCCACCACCCAGGACACGCTCTCTTCTCTTTCCCACCACCCAGGACATGCTCTCTTCTCATTCCCACCACCCAGGACACGTTCTCTTCTCATTCCCATCATCAGGACACGCTCTCTTCTCATTCCCACCACCCAGGACACACCCTCTTCTCATCACTACCACCACCCAGGACACACTATCTTCTCATTCCCACCTCCCAGGACACACCCTCTTCTCATCACTACCACCACCCAGGACACACCCTCTTCTCATTCCCACCACCCAGGACACGTTCTCTTCTCATTCCCACCATCAGGACACGCTCTCTTCTCATTCCCACCACCCAGGACATGATCTCTTCTCATTCCCACCACCCAGGACACGCTCTCTTCTCATTCCCACCACCCAGGACACACCCTCTTCTCATCACTACCACCACCCAGGACACGCTCTCTTCTCATTCCCACCACCCAGGACACACCCTCTTATCATTCCCACCACCATCAGGACACACCCTCTTCTCATTCCCACCACCCAGGACACACCCTCTTCTCAGTCCCACCATCATCAGGACACACCCTCTTCTCATTCCCACCACCCAGGACACACCCTCTTCTCATTCCCACCATCAGGACACGCTCTCTTCTCATTCCCACCACCGAGGACACATCCTCTTCTCATCACTACCAGCACCCAGGACACGCTCTCTTCTCATTCCCACCACCCAGGACACACCCTCTTCTCATTCCCACCACCCAGGACATGATCTCTTCTCATTCCCACCACCCAGGACACGCTCTCTTCCCATTCCCACCACCCAGGACACCCTCTTCTCATCACTACCACCACCCAGGACACGCTCTCTTCTCATTCCCACCATCAGGACACACCCTCTTCTCAGTCCCACCACCATCAGGACACGCTCTCTTCTCATTCCCACCATCAGTACACACCCTCTTCTCATTCCCACCACCCAGGACACACCCTCTTCTCAGTCCCACCACCATCAGGACACACCCTCTTCTCATCACTACCACCACCCAGGACATGCTCTCTTCTCAGTCCCACCACCCAGGACACGCTCTCTTCTCATTCCCACCACCCAGGACACACCCTCTTCTCAGTCCCACCACCATCAGGACACGCTCTCTTCTCATTCCCACCACCCAGGACACACCCTCTTCTCATCACTACCACCACCCAGGACAAGCTCTCTTCTCATTCTCACCACCCAGGACACACCCTCTTATCATTCCCACCACCATCAGGACACACCCTCTTCTGATTCCCACCACCCAGGACACACCCTCTTCTCAGTCCCACCACCATCAGGACACACCCTCTTCTCATCACTACCACCACCCAGGATATGCTCTCTTCTCAGTCCCACCACCCAGGACACGCTCTCTTCTCATTCCCACCACCCAGGACACACCCTCTTCTCATTCCCACCACCCAGGACACACCCTCTTCTCATCACTATCACCACCCAGGACACGCTCTCTTCTCATTCCCACCACCCAGGACACACCCTCTTCTCATTCCCACCACCCAGGACACGCCCACTTCTCATCACATACCACCACCCAGGACACACTCTCTTCTCATTCCCACCACTCCGGACACACTTCCCACCACACAGGACATGCCCTCTTCTCATTCCCACCATCAGGACACGCTCTCTTCCCATTCCCACCACCCAGGACACGCTTTCTTCTCATTCCCACCACCCAGGACACGCTCTCTTCTCATTCCCACCACCCAGGGCACGTTCTCTTCTCATTCCCACCATCAGGACATGCTCTCTTCTCATTCCCACCACCCAGGATACACCCTCTTCTCATCACTACCACCACCCAGGACACGCTCTCTTCTCATTCCCACCACCCAGGACACCCTCTTCTCATCACTACCACCACCCAGGACACGCTCTCTTCTCATTCCCATCATCAGGACACACCCTCTTCTCAGTCCCACCACCATCAGGACACGCTCTCTTCTCATTCCCACCACCCAGGACACACCCTCTTCTCATCACTACCACCTTCAGGGCACACCCTCTTCTCATTCCCACCACGCAGGACATACCCTCTTCTCAGTCCCACCACCATCAGGACACACCCTCTTCTCATCACTACCACCACCCAGGACATGCTCTCTTCTCAGTCCCACCACCCAGGACACGCTCTCTTCTCATTCCCACCACCCAGGACACACCCTCTTCTCAGTCCCACCACCATCAGGACACGCTCTCTTCTCATTCCCACCACCCAGGACACACCCTCTTCTCATCACTACCACCACCCAGGACACGCTCTCTTCTCATTCCCACCACCCAGGACACACCCTCTTATCATTCCCACCACCATCAGGACACACCCTCTTCTCATTCCCACCACCCAGGACACACCCTCTTCTCAGTCCCACCATCATCAGGACACACCCTCTTCTCATCACTACCACCACCCAGGATATGCTCTCTTCTCAGTCCCACCACCCAGGACACGCTCTCTTCTCATTCCCACCACCCAGGACACACCCTCTTCTCATTCCCACCACCCAGGACACACCCTCTTCTCATCACTACCACCACCCAGGACACGCTCTCTTCTCATTCCCACCACCCAGGACACACCCTCTTCTCATTCCCACCACCCAGGACACGCCCTCTTCTCATCACTTACCACCACCCAGGACACACTCTCTTCTCATTCCCACCACCCCGGACACACTTCCCACCACCCAGGACATGCCCTCTTCTCATTCCCACCATCAGGACACGCTCTCTTCCCATTCCCACCACCCAGGACACGCTTTCTTCTCATTCCCACCACCCAGGACACGCTCTCTTCTCATTCCCACCACCCAGGACACGTTCTCTTCTCATTCCCACCATCAGGACATGCTCTCTTCTCATTCCCACCACCCAGGATACACCCTCTTCTCATCACTACCACCACCCAGGACACGCTCTCTTCTCATTCCCACCACCCAGGACACCCTCTTCTCATCACTACCACCACCCAGGACACGCTCTCTTCTCATTCCCACCATCAGGACACACCCTCTTCTCAGTCCCACCACCATCAGGACACGCTCTCTTCTCATTCCCACCACCCAGGACACACCCTCTTCTCATCACTACCACCTTCAGGGCACACCCTCTTCTCATTCCCACCACGCAGGACATACCCTCTTCTCAGTCCCACCACCATCAGGACACACCCTCTTCTCATCACTACCACCACCCAGGACATGTCTCTTCTCAGTCCCACCACCCAGGACACGCTCTCTTCTCATTCCCACCACCCAGGACACACCCTCTTCTCAGTCCCACCACCATCAGGACACGCTCTCTTCTCATTCCCACCACCCAGGACACACCCTCTTCTCATCACTACCACCACCCAGGACACGCTCTCTTCTCATTCCCACCACCCAGGACACACCCTCTTATCATTCCCACCACCATCAGGACACACACTCTTCTCATTCCCACCACCCAGGACACACCCTCTTCTCAGTCCCACCATCATCAGGACACACCCTCTTCTCATCACTACCACCACCCAGGACATGCTCTCTTCTCAGTCCCACCACCCAGGACACGCTCTCTTCTCATTCCCACCATCAGGACACACCCTCTTCTCAGTCCCACCACCATCAGGACACGCTCTCTTCTCATTCCCACCACCCAGGACACACCCTCTTCTCATCACTACCACCTTCAGGGCACACCCTCTTCTCATTCCCACCACGCAGGACATACCCTCTTCTCAGTCCCACCACCATCAGGACACACCCTCTTCTCATCACTACCACCACCCAGGACATGCTCTCTTCTCAGTCCCACCACCCAGGACACGCTCTCTTCTCATTCCCACCACCCAGGACACACCCTCTTCTCAGTCCCACCACCATCAGGACACGCTCTCTTCTCATTCCCACCACCCAGGACACACCCTCTTCTCATCACTACCACCACCCAGGACACGCTCTCTTCTCATTCCCACCACCCAGGACACACCCTCTTATCATTCCCACCACCATCAGGACACACCCTCTTCTCATTCCCACCACCCAGGACACACCCTCTTCTCAGTCCCACCATCATCAGGACACACCCTCTTCTCATCACTACCACCACCCAGGATATGCTCTCTTCTCAGTCCCACCACCCAGGACACGCTCTCTTCTCATTCCCACCACCCAGGACACACCCTCTTCTCATTCCCACCACCCAGGACACACCCTCTTCTCATCACTACCACCACCCAGGACACGCTCTCTTCTCATTCCCACCACCCAGGACACACCCTCTTCTCATTCCCACCACCCAGGACACGCCCTCTTCTCATCACTTACCACCACCCAGGACACACTCTCTTCTCATTCCCACCACCCCGGACACACTTCCCACCACCCAGGACATGCCCTCTTCTCATTCCCACCATCAGGACACGCTCTCTTCCCATTCCCACCACCCAGGACACGCTTTCTTCTCATTCCCACCACCCAGGACACGCTCTCTTCTCATTCCCACCACCCAGGACACGTTCTCTTCTCATTCCCACCATCAGGACATGCTCTCTTCTCATTCCCACCACCCAGGATACACCCTCTTCTCATCACTACCACCACCCAGGACACGCTCTCTTCTCATTCCCACCACCCAGGACACCCTCTTCTCATCACTACCACCACCCAGGACACGCTCTCTTCTCATTCCCACCATCAGGACACACCCTCTTCTCAGTCCCACCACCATCAGGACACGCTCTCTTCTCATTCCCACCACCCAGGACACACCCTCTTCTCATCACTACCACCTTCAGGGCACACCCTCTTCTCATTCCCACCACGCAGGACATACCCTCTTCTCAGTCCCACCACCATCAGGACACACCCTCTTCTCATCACTACCACCACCCAGGACATGCTCTCTTCTCAGTCCCACCACCCAGGACACGCTCTCTTCTCATTCCCACCACCCAGGACACACCCTCTTCTCAGTCCCACCACCATCAGGACACGCTCTCTTCTCATTCCCACCACCCAGGACACACCCTCTTCTCATCACTACCACCACCCAGGACACGCTCTCTTCTCATTCCCACCACCCAGGACACACCCTCTTATCATTCCCACCACCATCAGGACACACACTCTTCTCATTCCCACCACCCAGGACACACCCTCTTCTCAGTCCCACCATCATCAGGACACACCCTCTTCTCATCACTACCACCACCCAGGACATGCTCTCTTCTCAGTCCCACCACCCAGGACACGCTCTCTTCTCATTCCCACCACCCAGGACACACCCTCTTCTCATTCCCACCACCCAGGACACGCCCTCTTCTCATCACATACCACCACGCAGGACACACTCTCTTCTCATTCCCACCACCCAAGACACGTTCTCTTCTCATTCCCACCATCAGGACACGCTCTCTTCTCATTCCCACCACCCAGGATACACCCTCTTCTCATCACTACCACCACCCAGGACATGCTCTCTTCTCAGTCCCACCACCCAGGACACGTTCTCTTCTCTTTCCCACCACCCAGGACATGCTCTCTTCTCATTCCCACCACCCAGGACACGTTCTCTTCTCATTCCCATCATCAGGACACGCTCTCTTCTCATTCCCACCACCCAGGACACACCCTCTTCTCATCACTACCACCACCCAGGACACACTCTCTTCTCATTCCCACCTCCCAGGACACACCCTCTTCTCATCACTACCACCACCCAGGACACACCCTCTTCTCATTCCCACCACCCAGGACACGTTCTCTTCTCATTCCCACCATCAGGACACGCTCTCCTCTCATTCCCACCACCCAGGACATGATCTCTTCTCATTCCCACCACCCAGGACACGCTCTCTTCTCATTCCCACCACCCAGGACACACCCTCTTCTCATCACTACCACCACCCAGGACACGCTCTCTTCTCATTCCCACCACCCAGGACACACCCTCTTATCATTCCCACCACCATCAGGACACACCCTCTTCTCATTCCCACCACCCAGGACACACCCTCTTCTCAGTCCCACCATCATCAGGACACACCCTCTTCTCATCACTACCACCACCCAGGACATGTTCTCTTCTCAGTCCCACCACCCAGGACACGCTCTCTTCTCATTCCCACCACCCAGGACACACCCTCTTCTCATTCCCACCACCCAGGACACGCCCTCTTCTCATCACATACCACTACCCAGGACACACTCTCTTATCATTCCCACCACCCAGGACACACCCTCTTCTCATTCCCACCACCCAGGACACGTTCTCTTCTCATTCCCACCATCAGGACACGCTCTCTTCTCATTCCTACCACCCCGGACACACTTCCCACCACCCAGGACATGCCCTCTTCTCATTCCCACCATCAGGACACGCTCTCTTCCCATTCCCACCACCCATGACACGCTTTCTTCTCATTCCCACCACCCAGGACACACTCTCTTCTCATTCCCACCACCCAGGACACGTTCTCTTCTCATTCCCACCATCAGGACACGCTCTCTTCTCATTCCCACCACCCAGGATACACCCTCTTCTCATCACTACCACCATCCAGGACACGCTATCTTCTCATTCCTACCACCCAGGACACGTTCTCTTCTCATTCCCACCACCCAGGACATGCTCTCTTCTCATTCCCACCACCCAGGACACGTTCTCTTCTCATTCCCATCATCAGGACACGCTCTCTTCTCATTCCCACCACCCAGGACACACCCTCTTCTCATCACTACCACCACCCAGGACACACTCTCTTCTCATTCCCACCTCCCAGGACACACCCTCTTCTCATCACTACCACCACCCAGGACACACCCTCTTCTCATTCCCACCACCCAGGACACACCCTCTTCTCATTCCCACCACCATCAGGACACGCTCTCTTCTCATTCCCACCACCCAGGACATGATCTCTTCTCATTCCCACCACCCAGGACACACTCTCTTCTCATTCCCACCACCCAGGACACGCTCTCTTCTCAGTCCCACCACCCAGGACACGCTCTCTTCTCATTCCCACCACCATCAGGACACGCTCTCTTCTCATTCCCACCACCCAGGACACGCTCTCTTCTCAGTCCCACCACCCAGGACACGCTCTCTTCTCATTCCCACCACCATCAGGACACGCTCTCTTCTCATTCCCAGCACCATCAGGACACGCTCTCTTCTCATTCTCACCACCATCAGGACACGCTCTCTTCTCATTCCCAGCACCATCAGGACACGCTCTCTTCTCATTCCCACCACCATCAGGACATGCCGTCTTCTCATTCCCACCATCCAGGAGGAGGCATTGGAGCCTGGAGAATAATGCTCAATATTTTAGGAACAGCTTCTTCTCCTCCATCATCAGATTTCTGAACGTTCCATGGACACATGAACACTATTTTACTATTTTGTTCTCTTTGCACTTTTTAAAAATATATGTTTTATTGTAACTTATAGTCATTTTTAGGGATTGCACAGTACTGTTGTCACAAAAACAACACATTTCACAACTTACATCAGTGATAAACCTGATCCTGATCCTGATCCTGATTCTGATTCTGATCCTGATCCTGATCCTGATCCTGATTCTGATTCTGATCCTGATCCTGATCCTGATTCTGATTCTGATCCTGATAAACCTGATCCTGATCCTGATCCTGATTCTGATTCTGATCCTGATTCTGATCCTGATTCTGATTCTGATTCTGATCCTGATCCTGATGGTCACTTGCTACCAAACACTTTGCCCTCCATCCTTCTATCTCTCTGTACTTTCCACCTAGACTCTTACAGTGCACTACATCTGAGCATCAAACATGCACAAAATGCTGGAGGAACTTAGCATGTTAGGCAGTAACTATTTTTCTTCTCCTTCAGCCCATCACCCTCTGTCCTGGGGCAGTCTTACTCTTTCAAGGTGTAGTTCATTAAAAATCCTTCCTCTCCCAGGGATGAGATCTTTGCAACCTCTGATGGTCCCTCTGTAGTGCTGGGCTTTTAATGGGATAGGGATATTTGTCCCACGCTCAACCCTCCTCCTTTCACACCTGGGCTTGGGACCATCCATGGAAAAGTTAGGCAGCAGCAGTGGGGGAGAATAAACAGTTGACGTTTCAGGCTGAGATCCTTCATCAGGAGCTCTAAGTGGCAATCAGGAGCGGACTGGTTCACTGAATGTTGATTGAAGTGAGGCTGACTGCTGGAACACCTGCCCAGGTTCCAGAGAGCACCACACTCCAGTGCAGAATGAAGCAACAGCTGAACCAGGCGGAAAGGGCTGGTGATGAAGGGATGATACACCAGGCTGATAATTCCCCTCTGAACTGCAGGTATGAATTGTTCCCCACACTTGCTCTGCCACGGTCCACTGCATCTCCCTCAACACTTTCTCAGGCCTCATTATACCTAATGCTCCACTGGCCTCATGTTGAGCGGGCAGCTGTGTGCAATCATTCTAGCCCTTATTGAACATCCTCTTTCTGCTGGCTAGCTGCAGGAGTAGATCACAATACACCCAGAACCTCGGCATTTCAATATTGGCCAGGCAGTCAATGCCATTTACTGCTTACGTCATTATAATTTTCCTTTATAGATCAAACTCATGCAGAATAAAACAGCTCGATAAAAAATTCACTGAGCAGGTTAGACCTTCACTCACCAGCCGGTACTCCGAGGGTGAGAAATGGGGAGGGGTGGCCATCTACTTTCCTGTAATAGGAAAGCAGCATCCATCATCAAGGTCCCCCACCATACAGGCCAGGCTCTCTTCTCACTGCTGCCATCAGGAAGGAGGTACAGGAACCTTTGGATTCACACCACCATGTTCGGGAACAGTAATTAGCCTTGAACCGTCAGGCTCCTGAACCAGAGGGGATAACTTTTTCTTGCATTTGCACAGTTTGTTGTCTTTTGCACACTGGTTGTTTGTCTTGTTGTGTCTGGTCTATTCATTTGTGTTTCTTTATATTTTCTATGAATGCCCACAGAAATGAATCTCAGGGTTGTATTTGGTGACATATACAGGTATGGACTTTGACAATAAACTTACTTTGAACAGTTCAAACTTCAAACTTTCAACCACTGGCTTCTTGAAGCAACCTACACGCCTAACCCTACCTCAGCAGTAGAGTACTATGAGCCACCTCTTGCATCGCTATAGGCACGTCTCAGATCGTGTCTTTTTTGCACTTTTGTTTTTGCAGTATTTTCTTTCCTTTCATTTCTGTCTTGGGTTAGTTTATGTATAATTTACATTCTGTGTCACAGGACAATGACTGGACGTGACATAGGGTGGGGTCGGAACTGTTGCCTGATGAAGCTGATGTGAGGTTGCCAGACCTTGCCCCCGTTGGGTGGGAGGTATCTGCCTGAGAACCAGATTTAGATGAGGTTTATTATCACTGTTCTGAAATTTATTGCTTTGGATTTGAGAGTCCGTACAGTGCAATACATAAATTGCAATTATGTCTGTGCTGGGTGAAGCGTCGAGCTAGCAACTCAGTCTCGTAAACAACAAGCAAACACTAAAGAAGTGGCAACGTTGGCACCCGATGTGCCATGAGGCACGGAGAGGAACGACAACAATCAAATGAGTTGTGCAAAAAGAGAACAAAAATGATCATTGTCCATTCAGAAATCTGATAACGGAGGGGCAGATGCTGTTCCTAAAACACTGAGAGTGTGTCTTCAGGCTCCTGCACCTCCTCCTTGATGGTAGCAACGAGAAAACGACGTGTCCTAGGTGATGGGTCCTTACTAATGAATGCCGCCTTTTGAAGGTGTCCTCGATGTTGGGGGGGTTGCACCTGCGATGGTGCTGTCTGAGTTTACAACCCTTTGCAGCTTCTCTGATCACTTCCATACCAAACGGTGACACAGCAGCTACACTGTTCTCCACAGTACATCTGCAGGTAATGTAATGGGTGGAAACGTGCACAATTCACAATTGAGTAAGGGTTTGCTTGAAGAGGCTGGTCTGATGTGAAGTTCCGTTACCGTGCTTTTTGTGTTCAGTAAATGATTTGTTATGGTTTTTCTTAAACATAAAATGACTCATGCAGTTTTATTTGTGGAAACCTATATTGGTGACCCAGATGCTCTAGGATGATTCCAAAGTTATTGTACACGCAGTCACTTTGAAACTCTCAGAGTTTTGGGAGCAAAATGCTGTTGCTTGGTTTTTACAAGCCAGGGGCTCAATTCATGGTGCGAGAAACCACCGCCGACAACACCTAAGTTTTGTATGTGATAGCATCACTCAGCAGCTTCCCGACTGTGAGAGTGGTGAGTCTACTTGAATGCCAGCCCGAGCACGATACATACCGATGGCTGAAATCTCACCCTTTACTGTCGGAGTCTCCTGCCCGGCCTGGGCAATGCTAAGCTGCTGGAGCTAATGGGACGCATGCTGTCTCTTCCTGGGAAATCACCATCCTTGCTTTATTTTTAAAGATCTCTTCCTGCAGCAAATGCCAGATCAAGTTCGCACAGCCCTCACTAATGCACCAGTGAAGGATCTAGGGAGCTTGCTAAAATGGCCGACAGTCTACACTCAACCAGGCAGCGATGCATCATTCCTCCTCCTATCCCTGCCCCAATAAGCTCAGTCAGCAGACCTCCAACATAAAGACACCTGTGTCTGCGAACCATGTGACGCCGGGCCTGTGTTTTAACAATGCTTTCTTTGGTACCAATGCTGGGAAGTGCAGCTTCAACATGCCAGCGCGTCGGGACGTCAGGGGTCTGTGAACACTGTGGGTTCCAACTGCCAGGGTCGTCACTGTTCATTACGGACACCCTTTCAAGGCGACGCTTCCCGTGTGACACGGGTGCTCAAGTGAGTGTGCTGCCAGCATTACTTATCGACGAGAAGGCAAAGAGCGACAAGACCTCACTGGAGGCCACCAACGGCAGCAAGGTCCAGAGTTACAGGACACGATGGCTGACGCTCTGCTTCAGTGGGCGACGTTACACGTGGGACTTGGTCCTGGCTAATGCGGTTAGACCTCTGCTCAGTGCAGATTACTTGTGTGCCCAAGGACTGCTGGTTGATCTTAAGAACTGCTGGCTTATGGATGTCAAAGGTTGTTACCCTACTTTGCCAGTAAGTTCCCCACAACTCTGTCAAGCACAAGCACCTCCACATGTGAGTTTACTCAACTGCTGGGTGAATTCCCAACCTCACCAAGCTCACATTCTCCACTAGAGTCACAAAACATGGGGTCAAGCAGCACATTCCTACAACTGGCCCCCTGTCCGTGCCCGTGCGCATAGACTGGACTCAGAAAAGCTGGAAACTGCGAAGGCTGAGTTGGCCAACCTGGCATTGTATGCCGATCAAATCGCCCCTGGGCTTTGCTCCTCCATGTGATTCCCGTCTAATGGTGTTTGCAGTCCATGTAGTGATTACCAATGCCCTAATGAGATTACTACCCCTGATTGCTACCCAGTCCCACACACCCAAGACTTATAGTCACATTTAGCCAGAGTTAATTTTTTCCAAAGTCAACTCAGTTAGGGGTTACCATCGGGTGTTTGTGTGGTCGGAGGACATTCCCCAAACAGCTGTGATAACTCCATTCAGCCTCTCTGACTTTACAATAGCTAATAGACTTTGCGTTAAAAGATTTAAATTTTCTTTTTGTTTACCCGGATGACATATCTGTCACCAGTGTATCCAAATCTGGACGTGAATTCCATCTCTACCCACTTTTCAAGCGCTTAAGCCAACAGTAACCCTACCAAATGCCAGTCTGGGTTGTCAGCCATTGACTTTGTTGGCCATCGTGTCTCCGCAGAAGGTGTGAAACCCCTCCCACCAAAGATTGCAGCCATTATGGATTTCCTACTGCCCTGCACTACTAAAAGTCTACAGGAGGTTTTAGTCACGGTGAATTTCTATCACCCCTTCATTCCGCTAGCTGCTGAACTTGTGCTCCCCTTGTATAGTGTGCTTAAAGGCAATACCCCTAATCACGTGCTTGACTGGTCACTGGGCATTTGATGATACCAAACAAGCTCTTTCCAACGTGACCCCATCTGTGCACCTGCTGCCCAGCTTGTCTATAGCCATCACTACTGACGCTTCAGCCTATGCTGTGGGTGCTGTGCACGAACTATTAGTCGAGGTGTGTTGTAGTCACTGGCTTTCTTCAGCCAGCAGCCCCTTTCCCCTGAAAGCATGCTTGACTGTGAACTTCTTGGTCTCTGCTTGGTAGTCCACCATTTTTATTTTCTTCTAGAGGGTTGACAATTCACAGTGGTCATTGACCACAAACCCCTCGTGCACGCAATGGCCAAAATATCAGACCTTTGGTCTGCAGGGCAGCAACACCGGCTGGCCTACATATCTGAGTTCACAACGGTCAAATAATTCCATGGCTGATTGCCCCTCATGGCTAGCCGGTGAGGTTGTACACATGGGGATTGACTATGGCGGCATGGCAGCTGACTGGGTAACTGACCCAGAGGTCCAGGCTTACCGAACAGCAGTCACGGGCCTGTGATTGGCTGACATTAAATTCGTGGAAGCTGGGGCTTCTCTCCTGTGCAATGTCCCAACCGGTTGCCCAGACCCCATCGTGCCCGCAAACTGGAGATGGACTGTTTTGGACTCCATACATGGCCTTTGGCATCCAGGCCAGAGTCCTCGCAGAAACTGCTTGTACGGAAGTTTGTTTGGCATGGCCTTCAAAAGGAGGAAGTGACTGGACTGCAGCCAGTGTGGAGCGCTCACAGGCCAAAATTAACTGCTATGCTCAGGCGCCATTGGCACCTTTTGAGATCCCTGAGTGACAGCTTGTCAATGCAGATCTTGTTTGCCCTCTTCCCTGCTACCAGGGTTTCACCCACCTTCTTACCACTGTGGCCCGTGCCGCCTCGGGTAGCCAGAGGTTGTCCCTCTGGCATTGACGAAGGCCGCAGACGTGGCTCGGGCATTCCTCATCACCTGGGTTACTCGTTTTGGCTCCCCATCTGATAATTCCACTGATTGTGGTCCCCAAATTCATTTCCGACCTCCGGACTGCGATGGTCCAGGACCTCGGCATGAGACTACATTACATCACCGCGTATCACCCGCCCAATGGCCTATGCAAGCAGTTCCTCTGCTCTGAGGGCTTTCCTGATCGATGAGTGTTGGCACGATCGTCTCCCGTGGGTGCTGCTGGGACTGAGTTTGTGCACGGGCAGCCGTTATGAGTGCCAGGATTCCAGACGCCATATGTGCCCGGTCAGCCTCTGACAGCGTTCCACCCTCCTCAGTAAAAACAAGTTCTTTGCATGTTTACCTACAGCATTCTCGGGCTCCCATTGACCTACATTCCACCTTGCTTGTTTTGGTCCGTCATGACGCACACCAACATCCCCTTAGGCACCTGTTCCATGTTTGGAATAGAGAGAAAAGACTTTTATCACAGATAAGAGGGGTAAACACAAACATATTTCAGCAGATCACCTTAAACTGGCCCACCAGGATTTGGAGGATTCCGTTGCCCTGCCCTGTGTGAGAGCCAGAGGCACCTGCTGTTCCTTGATCCACAGAACACAGGACCCGATCCAGGCAGCTTATCCACGGAACACAGGACCCGATCCGGGCAACTTATCCACGGAACACAGGACCCGATCCGGTCAGCTTATCCACGGAACACAGGACCCGATCCAGGCAGCTTATCCACGGAACACAGGACCCAATCCAGGCAGCTTATCCACGGAACACAGGACCCGATCCGGGCAGCTTATCCACGGAACACAGGACCCGATCCAGGCAGCTTATCCACGGAACACAGGACCCGATCCGGGCAGCTTATCCACGGAACACAGGACCCAATCCGGGCAGCTTATCCACGGAACACAGGACCCAATCCGGGCAACTTATCCACGGAACACAGGACTTGATCCAGGCAGCTTATCCAGAGAACACAGGACCCGATCCGGGCAGCTTATCCACGGAAAAGGAGCCATTAGGAGGTAGTGACCATAATATGATAAGTTTTTATCTGCAATTTGAGAAGGATAAGGGCAGCTCGGAGGTGTCAGTGTTGCAGTTGAACAGGGGAAACTATGGAGCCATGAGGGAGGAGCTGGCCAAAGTTAACTGGACGGATATCCTAGCAGAAAAGACAGTGGAACAGCAATGGCAGATATTCTTGGGAATAATGCACAAGGTGCAAAATCAGTTCATCCCCCAGAGAAGGAAGGATTCAAAGGGGGGAAAGGGGCCACAGTGGTTGACAAAGGAAGTCAGAGATTGCATAGCATTAAAAAAAAGGAAGTATGACAGAGCTAAGGTGAGTGGGAGGACAGATGATTGGGAAGTTTTTAAGGAACAACAGAACTTAACTAAAAAGGCAATACGGGGAGAAAAAATGAGGTTGAACGCAAGCTAGCCAGGAATATAAAGGAAGATAGCAAAAGCTTTTTTAGGTATGTGAAGAGAAAGAAGATAGTTAAGAACAATGTTGGGCCCTTGAAGAATGAATTGGGTGAAATTGTTATGGGAAACAGAGAAATGGCAGAAGAATTTAATGAGTACTTTAGATCTGTTTTCACTAAGGAAGACACAAGCAATCTCCCAGATGTATGGATGGGCCAAGGACATAGGGTAACAGAGGAAATGAAACAGATTGACATTAGGAAGGAAACGGTGATGAGTAGACTGAAGGGACTGAAGGATGACAAATCCCCAGGTCCAGATGGTCTGCACCCTAGGGTACTAAAGGAGGTGGCCCTGGAAATTGCGGATGCACGGTAATCATTTTCCAATGTTCCTTAGATTCAGGATCAGTTCCTGAGGATTGGAGAATGGCTAATGTTATCCCACTTTTTAAGAAAGGAGGGAGGGAGAAAACAGAGAACTATCATCCTGTCAGCCTAACATCAGTAGTGGGGAAGATGCTAGAGTCCATTATTAAGGATGAAATAGTGGCATATCTAGATAGCAGTGATAGGATTGGGCCAAGCCAGCATGGATTTACCAAGGGCAAATCATGCTTGACTAATCTATTGGAGTTTTTCGAGGACGTAACCAGGAAGTTAGACAAGGGAGATCCAGTGGATGTAGTGTACCTCGATTTTCAGAAAGCATTTGATAAGGTCCCACATAGGAGATTGGTGGGTAAAATCAAAGCTCAGGGCATCGGGGGGAAGACATTGATGTGGATAGAAAACTGGTTGGCAGATAGAAAGCAAAGGGTAGCGGTGAATGGGTGTTTCTCGGAATGGCAGGTAGTGACTAGTGGGGTGCCACAGGATTCGGTATTGGGACCACAGCTGTTTACCATTTACGTCAACAATTTAGATGAAGGCATTGAGAATAACATCAGCAAATTTGCTGATGATACTAAGCTGGGTGGCAGTGTGACATGTGATGAGGATGTTAGGAGAATTCAGGGTGACTTGGATAGGCTGGGTGAGTGGGCCGATACTTGGCAGATGACGTTTAATGTGAATAAGTGTGAGGTTATCCACTTTGGGAGTAAGAACAGGAAGGCAGATTATTATCTGAACGGTGTAGAGTTAGGTAAGGGAGAAATACAAAGAGATCTAGGAGTCCTTGTTCATCAGTCACTGAAGGTGAATGAGCAAGTGCAGCAGGCAGTGAAGAAGGCTAATGGAATGTTGGCCTTTATTACAAAGGGAATTGAGCACAAGAGCAAGGAAATCCTCTTGCATTTGTACAGAGCCCTGGTGAGACCACACCTGGAGTATTGTGTACAGTTTTGGTCTCCAGGGTTAAGGAAGGACATCCTGGCTGTAGAGGAAGTGCAGCGTAGATTCACGAGGTTAATTCCTGGGATGTCTGGACTGTCTTACGCAGAAAGGTTAGAGAGACTGGGCTTGTACACGCTGGAATTAAGGAGATTGAGAGGGGATCTGATTGAAACATAAAAGATTATTAAGGGATTGGACAAGATAGAGGCAGGAAATATGTTCCAGATGCTGGGAGAGTCCAGTACCAGAGGGCATGGTTTGAGAATAAGGGGTAGGTCATTTAGGACAGAGTTAAGGAAAAACTTCTTCTCCCAGAGAGTTGTGGGGGTCTGGAATGCACTGCCTTGGAAGGTAGTGGAGGCCAATTCTCTGGATGCTTTCAAGAAGGAGCTAGATAGGCATCTTATGGATAGGGGAATCAAGGGATATGGGGACAAGGCAGGAACCGGGTATTGATAGTAGTTGATCAGCCATGATCTCAAAATGGCGGTGCAGGCTCGAAGGGCCAAATGGTTTACTTCTGCACCTATTGTCTATTGTCTATTGGAACACAGGACCCGATCCAGGCAGCTTATCCACGGAACACAGGACCCGATCCAGGCAACTTATCCACGGAACACAGGACCCGATCCAGGCAGCTTATCCACGGAACACAGGACCCGATCCAGGCAACTTATCCACGGAACACAGGACCCGATCCGGGCAGCTTATCCACGGAACACAGGACCCGATCCAGGTAACTTATCCACGGAACACAGGACTTGAACCAGGCAGCTTATCCACGGAACACAGGACCCGATCCAGGCAGCTTATCCACGGAACACAGGACCCGATCCAGGCAGCTTATCCACGGAACACAGGACCCGATCCGGGCAGCTTATCCACGGAACACAGGACCCGATCCAGGGAACTTATCCACGGAACACAGGACTTGAACCAGGCAGCTTATCCACGGAACACAGGACCCGATCCAGGCAGCTTATCCACGGAACACAGGACCCGATCCAGGCAGCTTATCCACGGAACACAGGACCCAATCCGGGCAACTTATCCACGGAACACAGGACCCGATCCAGGTAACTTATCCACGGAACACAGGACCCGATCCAGGTAACTTATCCACGGAACACAGGACCCGATCCGGTCAGCTTATCCACGGAACACAGGACCCAATCCGGGCAACTTATCCACGGAACACAGGACCCGATCCAGGTAACTTATCCACGGAACACAGGACCCGATCCAGGTAACTTATCCACGGAACACAGGACCCGATCCAGGCAGCTTATCCACGGAACACAGGACCCGATCCAGGCAACTTATCCACGGAACACAGGACCCGATCCAGGCAACTTATCCATGGAACACAGGACCCGATCCAGGTAACTTATCCACGGAACACAGGACCCGATCCAGGTAACTTATCCATGGAACACAGGACCCGATCCAGGTAACTTATCCACGGAACACAGGACCCGATCCAGGTAACTTATCCACGGAACACAGGACCCAATCCGGGCAACTTATCCACGGAACACAGGACCCGATCCAGGCAACTTATCCACGGAACACAGGACCCGATCCAGTCAGCTTATCCACGGAACACAGGACCCAATCCGGGCAACTTATCCACGGAACACAGGACCCAATCCGGGCAACTTATCCACGGAACACAGGACCCGATCCAGGCAGCTTATCCACGGAACACAGGACCCGATCCGGTCAGCTTATCCGAGCTGCGGGTAGGCTCACAATGACGGTTTGAGTGAACTCTGGGGTGGGGAGGTAATGGAATCGATGGTAATGTGCATCACCCACATTGGGTTGGGGTTCACTTTAAGAGGCTGGTCTGATATGATGAAGCAATTACGTGAAGTTCTGTTACTGCACTTTGTGTTCAGTGTTTGGATTACAATAAATGAGTTGTTATGGTTTATTTTAAACATAAAACACCTCATGTAGTTTTATTTGTGAAAACCTACACACCTGTAGATGTCGTGATCTTGTTAACGAACTGTATCTGCTGATGATTGCATCAGGATAGAACTAACCCTTTCTCTCAATGTCTGAAAAGAAGTTTGAGGAATAAGCACTGTGGTGAACTACATATACCTGTCTGGACACGCCCCCGCTGACTGCTCCTGTGTCTCCTCCCACAGACCCCTGTATAAAGGTGATTGGGGTCTGAGCCCGGCCTCTCTGTCTCCAGGATGTAGTATGGTGGTCAACCACTGCTTGTTCCTTCTTCCAGTCAATAAAAGCCGATACCTCGTCTCACGTCTCAGCAAGCACCTCATTTTTAGAGCTCAGAACGAAGTTGAAATTTGGTGAAGTCTCAGCAGTAATTTTCTCAGTGGGTTCTCCAGCTCTCCGAAGCTCCAGCAGCAAGTGAAGACATTCTCAGGTAGAGCATGGACTGCTGGCTGTGGCCAGAAACGGGAAACTGGCTCAGTTGGGAGCCACTGAAGCACTCGAGTGTCCTCAGTGAGTGTTGGCAGAGGGCTCAAATGGCGGACAGAATTCAGTAAGGCAGCAGATGCTGCAAATCTGAGGGAAAATAAATCATAACATGCTCTGTAGGTTAGGCCGCATCCATGGAGAGAGAAGAATCACAGACTTCAAACATTACCTCAGTTTATTTTTTTAGAGTTACACCGTTGTGGTGAACTAGATATACTTGTCTGACTGCTCCTGTGGCTCCTCCCACAGACCCTGCTGATTGCTCCTGTGGCTCCTCCCACAGACCCCTGCTGACTGCTCCTGTGGCTCCTCCCACAGACCCCTGCTGACTGCTCCTGTGGCTCCTCCCACAGACCCCCGCTGACTGCTCCTGTGGCTCCTCCCACAGACCCCCTGCTGACTGCTCCTGTGGCTCCTCCCACAGACCCCCGCTGACTGCTCCTGTGGCTCCTCCCACAGACCCCCTGCTGACTGCTCCTGTGGCTCCTCCCACAGACCCCTGCTGACTGCTCCTGTGGCTCCTCCCACAGACCCCTGCTGACTGCTCCTGTGGCTCCTCCCACAGACCCCTGTATAAAGGCGACTGTGGGCTGCTGCTCTTCCTCATTTCCCCAGGATGTAGTGTTGTTTATTCTTCCAGTCAATAAAAGCCAATATCTCGTTTCCTACATCTCAGCGTGAGTTATTGATGGTGCATCAACCGTGGAGCAGGCCCTTCCGACCTTTCGAGCCACACTGCCAGCAGCCCCTGATTTAACGCTAAGCTAACCAAAGGGCAATTAACCTAGTAACTGGTGTATGGCTCTCAGTACCATTAACTGTGGTGTTAACTGTTCAGGCTAACAAAATGGCTTCTCTGTATTGTTATAATGAAATGGCTTCTCTATAATGTTACTTAATGCTGTAATGGGTTTCTGTGTCTGGAATGTTTGGGTTATAACTGCAGATGGGGGGGGGTGGGGGACTAACCAATGGGGAATTGTTATGCTATATTGTATATGTAAGCTGAGCGGGAGCTCGCGGTCTTTTTCGAGAGGAGAGCGAGGAGGACGGCCGTGTGAGGAGCGAACAGCGGTTCCAGGGCGGCGGATACTGGACGTTGGCAGTTCGGATGGTGACGGAAGGCTCGGAAGGTCGTTGTGGATGGAACCGGAGGCATGAGCTCCAACATATTAAAATATTATGTGCACAAACTGATAAACTTCCTGATTTGGCACCTTTAGGGTTATCTGTTTATACTAACCCATCACTAAGAAATAACTATAAAGTTGTAATTATTTACTCACCTTTGGTGTATTGTCTGATATTTGTGTAGCGAGCGTGTACTGGGGGGGCATTACACCAAAGTATTGCACTGTTGGCAGGGCAACGGCGGTTCACCCTAGGTGAATGGGGGTAAATTGGGGGCACGGATGCTACACTGGTATGTTTTCAGACTACGGGAAGAAATCGGAGATCCCAGAGGAAACCCACAGATTCCACAGGGATGATGTACGAACTCCTTTAGAGGTTGCTGGGATTGAACTTTGAACTATGACTCTCTGAGCTGTAATAGCACTGCGTTAGCCCCTACCCTACTGTAACACCCCATTTACCTGGACATTCTCCTGGCTAACTGTGGGATAAATAGATCTTAAACTTCAGCTACGTTGTTATGATTTACCACCTCTGGCATTTGGGGGAGTATCCCAGAAATCCAACTGCATTCCTATGCTCCAGAGATAATTGTTCTGTTCAGTTGAGCTCCATCAAGCACACCTGTCAAATGCAGCTTATTGTGCGTTAGAAGAGCACTCAATCCTTAACGATTAATGAAAAGGTCCACTGGTTCAGAGCAGAGTTGTGAATCCCACTTTGGGTCAATATCCTGTGATGTGAAGCCTGGTGTTGATGGAGAGAAATGTGTAGTGACTTGACAGTTGTGCAGGGAGTAGAGATTGGACAATGCCCGCAAAACACTGTCCAATTAAATCAGCACCTAGCTGCAGTAGAGGGAACTGGCAGGGAAGTAAAGTGTTATTATCTGAAAAATTCACAACTATAGGCGATTTCTACTGTCAGGCTCATTCAGAACAAAATCAGATTTCATTTACTTTGTTTAGTTTGAGTTACAGTGCAGAACAACCCTTCCAGCTCAGCAAGTTGCACCACCCAACACTCCTAGCCTAATCACAGGACAATTTACAATGACCAACTAGCCTACTAACTGGTATGTCTTTGAATTATGGGAAGAAACCCAAGAGCACACGGGAAGAACATCCTTCCAGAGGGTGCCGGATTCGAACTCAGAGCTCTGATTCCTCCAGCTGCAGTAGTGCTACACTAACTGCTAGATTAACTTGGTGCCTTGTGCAGATTTTATTCTGCACCGAGTTGTGAAAGGGTGGACATCTGCTCCCTACACAAGGCTGTGGGTGTTTTCACTTCTGTGTTCCTGGATTGTCAATGTTAGCAGCCCCACCAACATTTCCCGGCCATCCCTTTGAACGGAGAGGGTTAAGTTAATAGCCAACCACATTCACGGCTTGTCCAGGTGAGGGCAGTAAGGAATGAAACTGTTTTACTGGGATGAAGGAAGTCGGTTAGCTGGATTTTGTATTTGTTTTGGTCTATTATTGTCACATGTCCCAAGGTTCATTCTTGCGTACTTACACCCAGTTAGTGCAGTTGCTTCAGAGCGCCAGCCATCACTGATCAGGGTTCGATTCCTACCACCGTCTGTAAGGAGTTTGTACTTCCACCCCACGACCGTGTGGGTTTCCTCCGGGTGCTCTGGTTTCCTCCCACAGTCCAAAGGGTTAATAAGTTCAGGCACACTATTGTATGATTTTGTGAATGAAGCATGCGAGAGTTAACTTATGCGCTTAACAAAAGCGGAGCCTTTTACTTCCACTACAAACAAACCAAAAGCAGTCGCCTTACACTGACATCAGACACCGTCCCTTAAAGTGAACACAACTCAATGAAGGTGATTGTGAATTATGTTGAACGGTTTCAATTATGAACAATATGTGTCATCTGTCACCCATAACATTACCTAGCACAGGCTTCCCTAGAATTTACCAAAACTGGCATTGTGAGTCTGCCTGGAGCTGGCTCGGGTCCTGTGTGTCTTGGTTGGAGTAACAACAGTTTGCTCTGGCCCATTCTGGGGTGGGCTGACCCACACGTGGTCCTGTCGTGATGGAAGGGATGTCAGACTGGAACCATTCAGGTTTTGCTGAGCCCCTTTAACACGACCTATAGAAATACATTCAGCTTTACCCTTCTTATCTCCAATAAAGATCCTTTTGCCCCATTCCAAACTGCTGAACAGGCCATTTCGAGGGAGCTTAAGGGAATGTTGATGTGCATCACGGCAGACAGAACAGAACGAGGTAGAACGTAGGTCAGCCGGAACCCAGGAGTGCTGTACGCCATGACAGGAGGTAGGAATAGCTGTAAAAAAACCGAGTTAACTGAGGTGGACGGAACGCTGCTGAGACGCTACATCAGGAATGAGACCAGCTGACACCCCTAGCGGCTGCCTATACACCAACTCACCTGTGGAGGACTGCAGGTCCTCTTTGGGAGCTATTCTCGTCCCAGCAGGACCCACAGAAGATGATTGTGCTAACACTTGTCAATCAGAGAAGCCCTCAGAGCAGCCTTTAAAGAATGGTGAAAACTGATTGCACTGGCCATTGGAGTACACAATACACCGTGATGTGATGAAAACTGATTGCACTGGCCACTGGAGTACACAATACACTGTGGTGTGATGAAAACTGATTGCACTGGCCACTGGACTACACAGTGCACTGTGATGTGATGAAAACTGATTGCACTGGCCACTGGAGTACACAATAGACCGTGATGTGATGAAAACTGATTGCACTGGCCATTGGACTACACAATGCACTGTGATGTGATGAAAACTGATTGCACTGGCCACTGGACTACACAGTACACTGTGGCGTGATGAAAACTGATTGCACTGGCCATTGGAGTACACAGCACACTGTGGTGTGATGAAAACTGATTGCACTGGCCACTGGACTACACAGTGCACCGTGGCATGATGAAAACTGATTGCACTGGCCACTGGACTACACAATGCACCGTGGTGTGATGAAAACTGATTGCACTGGCCATTGGAGTACACAGCACACTGTGGTGTGATGAAAACTGATTGCACTGGCCACTGGACTACACAGTACACTGTGGCGTGATGAAAACTGATTGCACTGGCCACTGGACTACACAGCACACTGTGGTGTGATGAAAACTGATTGCACTGGCCACTGGACTACACAGTGCACCGTGGTGTGATGAAAACTGATTGCACTGGCCACTGGACTACACAGCACACTGTGGTGTGATGAAAACTGATTGCACTGGCCACTGGACTACACAATACACTGTGGCGTGATGAAAACTGATTGCACTGGCCATTGGAGTACACAGCACACTGTGGTGTGATGAAAACTGATTGCACTGGCCACTGGACTACACAGTGCACCGTGGCATGATGAAAACTGATTGCACTGGCCACTGGACTACACAATACACTGTGATGTGATGAAAACTGATTGCACTGGCCACTGGACTACACAATGCACCGTGGTGTGATGAAAACCGATTGCACTGGCCATTGGACTACACAGTACACTGTGGCGTGATGAAAACTGATTGCACTGGCCACTGGACTACACAATGCACTGTGGTGTGATGAAAACTGATTGCACTGGCCATTGGACTACACAGCATACTGTGGTGTGATGAAAACTGATTGCACTGGCCATTGGAGTACACAGCACACTGTGGTGTGATGAAAACTGATTGCACTGGCCATTGGAGTACACAGCACACTGTGATGTGATGAAAACTGATTGCACTGGCCATTGGACTACACAGCACACTGTGGTGTGATGAAAACTGATTGCACTGGCCATTGGAGTACACAGCACACTGTGGTGTGATGAAAACTGATTGCACTTGCCACTAGACTACACAGTACACTGTGGCGTGATGAAAACTGATTGCACTGGCCACTGGAGTACACAGCACACCGTGATGTGATGAAAACTGATTGCACTGGCCACTAGACTACACAGTGCACTGTGGCGTGATGAAAACTGATTGCACTTGCCACTAGACTACACAGTACACTGTGGCGTGATGAAAACTGATTGCACTGGCCACTGGAGTACACAGCACACCGTGATGTGATGAAAACTGATTGCACTGGCCACTGGACTACACAGTGCACCGTGATGTGATGAAAACTGATTGCACTGGCCACTGGACTACACAGCGCACCGTGATGTGATGAAAACTGATTGCACTGGCCACTGGACTACACAGTGCACCGTGATGTGATGAAAACTGATTGCACTGGCCACTGGACTACACAATGCACCGTGATGTGATGAAAACTGATTGCACTGGCCACTGGACTACACAATGCACCGTGATGTGATGAAAACTGATTGCACTGGCCACTGGACTACACAGTGCACTGTGGCGTGATGAAAACTGATTGCACTTGCCACTAGACTACACAGTACACTGTGGCGTGATGAAAACTGATTGCACTGGCCACTGGAGTACACAGCACACCGTGATGTGATGAAAACTGATTGCACTGGCCACTGGACTACACAATACACTGTGGTGTGATGAAAACTGATTGCACTGGCCATTGGGCTACACAGTGCACTGTGATGTGATGAAAACCGATTGCACTGGCCACTGGACTACACAATGCACTGTGGCGTGATGAAAACTGATTGCACTGGCCACTGGACTACACAATGCACTGTGATGTGATGAAAACTGATTGCACTGGCCATTGGACTACACAATGCACTGTGATGTGATGAAAACTGATTGCACTGGCCACTGGACTACACAGTGCACTGTGGCGTGATGAAAACTGATTGCACTGGCCACTGGACTGCACACAATATGCTGTGGTGTGATTAAAAAACACCGAGGTTCTACCACCCAGAGTTCTGAGGTGAATTGGGGACCACGGTCAGAAGGTGGGGAGCTGAACTGAGCATTCGGGTGTTGATGAATACCCAAGACACAGAAAGCCGATGTCGATGCTAGAGGGACAACCTTTGGCACCATGGTAAGGAGATGTGTGAGACGGCGGGAGGGGAATAAGACCTTTGGTCGGTAACTTGATTGGCTACCGTGCAGGCAAAGTCAACCCCAATATGTATGACAACAACAGTGGGCCATGAGAGGCAGCCAGCCACAGCATTATATTTCCCTTGTATGTTAGTCATGGATTCTGAAATGCTGTCCTGGTGTTGCTGCATGAAGATCAATGGTCTGACACTTTGGACACCACGTGCACAAGGGCCTTGTGGCCAACGAGCGATGTGAAATGCAGAACCTCTAGTAGAAAATGAAAATGGCTGATGCCAGCTAGAGGCCGAGAAGCTCGTGGTGAAACGTGCAGTGCTTCCTCTTGGGGAGGGGGTGAAGCTCCCGGCTGCCACACGCCTCTGACCAACTGCACCCATAGCACGGTCTGAGGCATCAGCCGTTATGTTGGGTGTAGGTGCATGAGTAGCGTCACGTTTAAAAGAGCTCGTTTGGCATTGGCCGGTGCTCCACTGACCACTCAAACATGCGATTAGGAGCACTCGCTTTAAATTGAGCAGTTTGCAGAATGAAATCCACCATAGCCAAGAACTCTTGCTGTGCTTTGATGGAAAGTTCACTTTTGTGTTGAATCTGATGGTAGGGGTGTTGCACCTGCTGCGGAGATGCGGTACCAAGAAAGTCAATAGTAGACAACCCGAGCTGGCATCTAGTGGGGTTAATAATCAGCCCATATTGGCTTAAGTGTTTGAAAAGTGTACAAAGGTGTGGTAAGTGTTTGGATTTTAATACACTGGTAACAAGTGGTGGAGTCGTCCGGGTGCTGTCATGACAAAGCTTTTTTGCTCCAATCTTTTTGGTGATTGCTCAGCTTGGGCATCTGAAACCTGGTGGAGCTGGCTGTACTCGAACTCGGGAGCCTTCGCTCTCAAGTCCGGCGCTGATACCACTACGCCACCAGCATTGTTAACAAGTTGGTAACAAGTATGCCATCCAGGTAAACAAGAAGAAAATCTGAGTCCTTTAACACAGTGTCCATTAGTTGCTGGAAAGTCTGTGCTGTATTTTTCAGCCAATAAGCATGTGCAGAAACTCAAATAGGCCAAACGTGGGTTATAACAGCAACTTTGGGAATGTCCTCAGCCCCCTGATGGTAGCACCTGCCTAAATCCATTTAGAGGAAATAATCTTTCTGATTAATTGTGCTGAAAAGTCTTGTGTGTACTGGACCAAGTAACAACGTGGGGTGCTGGCCTTGTTAAGGCGGTGGTAATCACTGGATGAATGACAATCACTATGTGGAGGGGTGAAGTTATTCGACCTGTGTACAATGCCAAGCATTTCCATGTCAGCAAGCGTCACCTTTGCGCTGGTCAGCATTTTTGAGTCCAGTCCACACGCACGGCGTGGACCAGCCAGCCGCTTGTGGAATTGTGGTGCTTGACCCCATGCTTTGTGACTGTAGTGGAGAATGTGGGCTTGCCAAGGTTTGCGAATTTGCTCAGCAGGTGAGTGAGTTCACATGTGGTGGTACGTGCACTAGACAGAGTCATCGTGGGGAAATTACTGGGGGAACAGGGTAATGACCCAAAGTCTTTTGCCTCCACGAGCCGGCAGTTCTGAAGGTCTACTAATAATCCTTTCCAACACTGGAAATCTGTGCTGAGCAGAGGTCGAGCAACTTTAGCCGAGACGAAGTCCCGCGTGTAACGTCAACCATGAAGGGAGCATCACGCATTATGCCCTAGAAGTCGGGATCCTGGGGTCTCCAACTAGGGTCCTTCTGTCTACAATCGATGGGTGATGCTGTTCACTTGAGCACCCGTATCCTGAAGGAAATATTGCCCTGAAAGTGTCTCAAAATGAACAATAGACAACCCTGGCATCTGGAGTCCAAGGTGCTCTCAGACCTCTGATATCCCATTTCACTGGCACTGTTGAAGCTGCTTGGCGGTTGGCACTTCTTGGTGTTCATGTTGAAGCGTGCGTGGTTAAAAATTTAGACCCCGATGTTGTTTGATTTGGAGCCAAGTGTGTGAGTCTACTGGAGTTCCTGCTGACAAGGCTATTGAAACAGGAAAGGAGGAGGAACAGAGCACTTCTGCCCAGCTATCAGCCATTTGAGCAAGCTCACTATAGTCCTTCAGGGGTGCATTAGTGAGGGCTATGCAAACTTGATCAGGCATTTGTTGCATAAATTAGATTATTAGATTAGATTCGATTCAATTTTATTGTCATTGTGCCGAGTACAGATACAAAGCCAATGAAATGCAGTTAGCATCTAACCAGAAATGCAAAAGAATAGTGTTATTTACAAAATAACTGTGAATAAAAAGTAAGTGCTACAGCACACAAATATAAAAGTACTGAGACAGTCCAATATGGGGGCAATACTGCTTAGCGCTGTGATGTGAGGTTCAGCAGGGTCACAGCCTCAGGGAAGAAGCTCTTCCTGATCCTGCTGGTGCGGGAGCGGAGGCTCCTGTAGCGCCTACTGGATGGGAGGAGAGTAAAAAGTCCAGGGTTAGGGTGAGATGTATCCTTGATAATGTTTTTCGCCCTGCCCAGGCAACGTTTATGGTAGATGTTCTCAATGGTGGGCAATTGGGTGCCCATAATCCGCTGGGCAGTTTTCACCACGTGCTGGAGTGCTTTGCGGTCCGATACGGCACAATTGCCATACCACATTGAGATGCAGTTGGTGAGTATGCTCTCAATGGTACAGCAGTAAAAGTCCATCACTATCCTGGGACAGAGGTGAGCTTCCTTGATGCTCCGCAGGAAATAAAGACGCTGTTGCTGCTTTTTGATCAGGATGTAAGAGTTCTGTTAAAATAAAACAAGGATGGTGATTGTCCAGGAGAGACAGCATGTGGCCCATTAGCTCTGAAGGCCTAGTGTCGCCCACGCTGGGCAAGGAGAGCAGCTGTTTGCTGCACTCAGATCTAGACAGCTCAGAAGTCTGTAATAAGAGTTTTCAGAGTGTCGTATTTATCACGTGCAGGTGGGTCTTCTAGTAGACCCACCACTCTGGCTTTGCTTAGTGATGCTGTGATGCAGTAAAATTTGGTATTGTCTGAGGTGATTTCTCACAGTGAGAACTGGGCTTCTGCCTGTGCAAACCACGTGGTAGAGTGCTGCTCCCAAAACTCCAGCAGCTTCAAAGTGACTGCATCAGAAAACATGCTGTTGACAAACTCCGGAATCATCTGGGAGCATCAGGGTCACCAATGCGCGATTTTGTGAATAAAACATACGAGAATCATTTTATGTGTTTAACAAAAGCCGCAGCCCTTTGCTTCCATTACCAACAAACCAAAAGCAGTTGTGTCAGAAACCGTCTCTTATAGTGAGCACAACAACTAAATGCTGGTGTTTGTGAATTATTTAGAACAGTTTCTATTATGAACAATACACTATTAGTGTGGAGACACCTGCGGGCTGCTCCAGCTCATCCTCAGACCGTTCTGGCCATGGATGCAAATTGACACATTTCACTCTGTGTTTCGACAAATAAAGCCAATCTTTTAACCTTTGTTTAAATAGATCATTCATCATACAATGCATTGAGCTAGAATAAGGTAAAACAATCATAATCCAGAATAAAGTGTAAAAGTTCGAGGTGAATTTATTATCAAAGTACAATATGTCACCATATACAACCTTGAGATACATTTTCTTGCGGGCATACTCAATAAATCCAATTGCCATAATAGAATCAATGAAAGACTGCAACAATAAGGCAGAAAATCAGTGTGCAATAGACAACAAACTGTGCAAATGCAAATAGAAATGAAAAGAAATAATAGTAATAATAATAATAATTATTATTAATATATAAATTGCCCTACAAATTATATTACAATCAATCCATTAGTACAGATAAGACCACTCAGATATAATACACAGGATAAACAAACAAGAACAATGGACTAAATGGATATCGCCATTCCAAACACACATTAACATGCAGGAATCAATAAATGAAAAACACCAGAAATGTGATGAATTAAAAGAAGAAATTGAAAGACTATGGAACATGAACAGGGTATACATCGTCCCAATCATAATATCTACAACTAATGTCATCCCAAAGTCACGATACAATAGCATAAAACATCAGC
Source organism: Hemitrygon akajei (assembly GCF_048418815.1). Lineage (NCBI taxonomy): Eukaryota > Metazoa > Chordata > Chondrichthyes > Myliobatiformes > Dasyatidae > Hemitrygon > Hemitrygon akajei. Next base: position 6,908,594 of record NC_133144.1, read on the forward strand.
AATAAACATCGAGAACATGAGGTGAAGAGCACTTGGATGGGAGCCAGGTTGCTGTTCCTGAACCAGGTGGTGATAGGTAAAGGATCATACTGCCGCAGGCTGTGAGGCCAGATTGAACGGTACCTCTAGCTGCCTGTCTGAAGGTAGAGGTGCTGTTGCTGTTTGTACTCTGGCAGCCCAGTCTGCAGCAGGAGCAGGCCACAGCCGGGAGGCCACTGTTGAGAGGGGCAAGTGGTGAAAGCAGGAGTGTCAAGCTTTGACTCAAAGGAGGCTTTGGCTTGAAAGAGGTGTTGGCTCTGGGTAAGTTTCTGTTAATGTTCCCTTTAACTGTGCCTAGAGTAGTAAATGGCCGTTGTGTGTTCTTCATGCCAGATACTCAAGTCCACGGAGACCCAGCGTCTCCCAGGGAACTACATCTGCATGAAGTGCATCCGGCTGCAGCTCCTTGAAGACCGTGTTAGGGATCTGGAACAACAGCTGGATGACCTTCGGCTTGTACGGGAAAGTGAGGAGATAATCGATCGGAATTACAGGGAAGTAGTCACACCTAAGTTACAGGAGACGAGTAGCTGGGTGACGGTCAGGAGAAATGGAAGTGTGAATAGGCAGTTAGCACAGAGCACCCCTGTGGCCATTCCCCTCGATAGTAACTATATGTTGTGGGGATGACCTCCCAGGGTAATGCAATGGAGACTGGGTTGCTGACATTGAGCATGTGTCCTTGGTGTAGAAGGGAAAGAGGGAGACAGGGGACAGTAGTGATAGGGGACTCAATATTCAGGGGGACAGACAGGAGATTCTGTGGACATAAACAGGACACCCAAATGGGTTGTTGTCTCTCAGGTACCAGAATCAGGGACATCTCAGGTGGTATTCGCAGGATTTAGGAGGGGGGAGGAGAGCAGGCAGATGTTTAGGTACATATTGGTGCCAGTGACATAGGAAGGAAAAGCAAAGAGAATTTAGAGAGCCAGGTAGAAAGCTGAGAAGCAGGACTTCCCGGGTAGTAACTCCTGGATCGCTGCCAGTGAGGGTAGAAGCAGGATGATTTGGCAGATAAATGTGTGGCTGAGAAACTTGTGCAGCAGGCAGCGCTTCAGGTTCTTGGCTCATTGGGATCTGTTCTGGGGAAGGAAAGTCCTGTACAAAAGTGATGGGTTGCTCGTGAACCTGAGGGGGACCAATATTCTCATGGGCAGGTTTGTTAGAGCTGTGGGGGAGAATTTAAACTGGGTTAGGAACCAGAGTGAAGGGACTCAGGTTAGGACAGATGGTAAAAAAGCGGGCAGTCAGATTGTCAGGAAGAGCAGGCAGATGATAGGACAGGGTGAGTATCAGTGCATGAGGGATGCAACACCTAAAAGGGTAGTAAATACGGTATTCTAAGTGTGATACCTCAATGCACGGAGTAGAAGAAATAAGGTGGATGATCTTGTTGCACTATCACAGATTGTCAGGTGTGATGTTGTGGCCGTCACTGAATCATGGCTGAAGGATGGTTGTAGTTGGGAGCTGAATGTCCAAGGGTACATGTTGAAATAGAAAAGGTGTGTCAAAAGGGCAATGTTATGGTAGCCATGGCAGATTTCAACATGCAGATCAATTGGGAAAAATAGGTTGGGAATGGATCTCAAGAGAGTGAGTTTGTTGAATTCTTATGAGATGGCTTTTTAGAGCAGTTTGTCATTGAACCTACTACGGGATCAGCTATACTGGATCGGGTGTTATGTAATGAATCAGAGATGATTAGGAGTCAGTGATCACAATATGATTGACTTCAACTTGCAATTTGATAGGGAGAAAGACTGATGTAGCAATATTTCAGAAGAGTAAGGGAAGTTACAGTGGTGTGAGAGAGGAGTTGGCCAAAGTAAATTGGAAGGAGATGCTGGTGGGGACGACAGCAGAGCAGCAATGGTGTGAGTTTCTGGGGAAAATGAGGAAGATGCAGGATAGATGTATTGCAAAAACAAAGCAATACTCAAACAGCAAAATAGTACAACTGTGGCTGACAAAGGAGGTCAAACCTAATGTGAAAGCAAAAGAGAGGACATACAATAAAATAAAAATTGGTTGGAAGACAGAGGATTGGGAAGCTTTTAAAAACCTACAGAGAGCAACTAAAAAATCATCAGGAGGGAAAAGATGAAATATGAAAGCAAGGTAGCAAACAATATCAAAGTGGGTTTAAAAGCTTTTTCAAGTATGTAAAAATAAAAGAGAGGAGAGTGGATATAGGATCACTAGAAAATGAAGCCAAAGAAATAATAACGGAGGACAAGGGGATGGCAGATGAACTAAATGAGAATTTTGCATCAGTCTTCACTGTGGAAGACATTAGCAGTGTGCCAGATGTTGAAGGGTCTGAGGGAAAAGAGTGAGTACAGTAACAATGACAAGGGAGAAGGTGCTCATAAAGCTGAAGGATCTAAAGGTACCTAAGTCAACCGAACCAGATGAAGAGGTAGTGGTAGAAATTGTGGAGCCATTAATAACGATCTTTCAAAAATCATTGGTCTCTGGCATGATGCCAGAGGTCAGGAAAATTGCAAATGTCACTCCACTCTTTAAGAAAGGAGGAAGGCAGCAGAAAGGAAATTATAGACCAGTTAGCCTGACCTCAGTGGTTGGGAAGATGTTGGAATCAATTGTTAAGGATGAGGTTATAGAGTACTTGGTGACACAGGACAAGGCAGGACAAAGTCAGCATAGTTTCCTTAAGGGAAAATCTTGCCTGATGAACCTGTTGGAATTCTTTGAGGAGATTACCAGTAGGATAGATAAAGGGGATGTAGTGGATGTTGTATATTTGGACTGTCAAGAAGCCTTTTGACAAGGTACCACACATGAGGCTGCTTACCAAGTTAAGAGCCCACAGTATTACAGGAAAGTTACTGGCATGATTAGAGCATTGACTGATTTGGAAGAGGCAGTGGGTGGGAATAAAAGGGGCCTTTTCTGGTTGGCTGCCAGTGACAAGTGATGTTCCGCAGGAGTCAGTGTTGGGACCGCTTCTTGTTATGCTGTATATCAATGATTTAGATGATAGAATAGAAGACTTTGTTGCTAAGTTTGCAGAAACTATGAAGATTGGTGGAGGGGCAGGTGTGTTGAGGAAACAGATAGGCTACAGAAGGACATAGACAGGTTAGGAGAATGGGCAAGTAAGTGGCAAGTGAAATATAATGTTGGAAAATGCTCGATCATGCACGTTGGTAGAAGAAATAAATGTGCAGCCTATCTTCAAAATGGAGAAAATCCAAAAATCTAAGATGCAAAGGGACTTGGGAGTCCTTGTGCAGAACACCCTAAAGGTTAACTTGCAGGTAGAATCAGTGGTGAGGAAGGCAAATACAATATTAGTATTCATTTCAAGAGGTCTAGAATACAAGAGCAGGGGTGTGATACTGAGGCTTTGTAAGACACTGGTGAGGCCTCACCTTGAGTATTACAAACTGTTTTGGGCTAATTATCTAAGAAAAGATGTGCTGGCATTGGAGAGGGTTCAGATGAGGTTCACAAGGATGATTCCAGGAATGAAGGGGTTATCATACGAATAATGTTTGATAGCCCTGGGTCTGTACTTGCTGGAATTTAGAAGGATGAGGTGGATCCCATTGAAACCTTTCAAATGTTGAAAGGCCTAGACAGAGTAGATGTGGAAAGGATGTTTCCCATAGTGGGGGAGTCTAGGACAAGGTGACTCAGCCTCAGGATAGAGGGGCATCCATTAAAAACCAAGATGCAGGGAAATTTCTTTCGCCAGAGGGTGGAGAATTTGTGGAATTTATTATCACAGGCAGCTGTGGAGGGCAGGTCATTGGGTGTATTTATGGCAGAGCTTGACAGTTTCTTGACTGGACACAACATCAAAGGCTACGGGGAGAAGGCTGGGGAGTGGTGCTGTGGAGGGGAAAAAGGGATGAGCATGATTGAATGGTAAAGCAGATGCAATAGGTCATGTGGTCCAATTCTGCTCCTATATATTATGGCCTTATGATCTGTGGCATGGTTCTGCTGAACATAGAGGACATGCTATGTTGGCATTGGAATGTGTAGTGGCTCTTGTGGGCACATTGTTGGTTATTAATGCAAACGATACACTTCACTGTATGTTTTGATGTAGATGAGATAGATAAATGTAAGTCTGAATCTGAATTTGGCATGCTGTGCAATGTTCTGTGTGTGGAGAAGGTTATTGTTTCTGGTCCGGTGTAAGTCCCGTAGGAAGCCCACATCTTCCCGCATGGTGTCCCATCATGCCTGGAACTCAGAGGTTCCACATGTCAAAAGAATGTTTGGGGGAAATGTTGGGGAAGGATGTGTGCAGGCTTTTTGCTTCCCTGAGCTCAGCTTGACATCAGTGAACTTGACAAGGTACCCCATGCAGGGCTTATTGAGAAAGTAAGGAAGCATGGGATCCAAGGGAACACTGTTTTGTGGATCCAGAACTGGCTTGCCCTCAGAAGGCAAAGAGTGGTCGTAGACGGGTCATATTCTGCATGGAGGTTGGTGTGCCTCAGGGATCTGTTCTGGGACCCCCTACTCTTGGAAATTTTTTAAAATGATCTGTATGAGGAGGTGGCGGGATGGGTTAATAAATTTTCTGATGACACAAAGGTTGGGGGTGTTGTGGATAGTTTGAAGAACTGTCAGAGGTTACAGTGGGATGTCAATAGGATGCAAAACTGGGCTGAGAAGTGCAAATGGAGTTCAACCCAAATAAGTGTGAGGTGGTTCATTTTGGTAGGTCAAATATGATGGCAGAATATAGTATTAATGGTAAGACTCTTGGCAGTATGAAGGATCCGAGGGATCTTGGGGTCTGAGTCCATAGGACACTCAAAGCTGCTGCGGTAGGACACTCTGTAGTTAAGAAGACATACAGTGTATTGGCCTTCATCAACCATGGGATCGAGTTTAAGAGCTGAGAGATAATGTTACAGCTATATAGGAACCTGGTCAGACCCCACTTGGAATACTGTGCTCAGTTCTGGTCACCTCACTACAGGAAGGATTTGGGAACTATAGAAAAGGTGCAGAAGAGATTTACAAGAATGATGCCTGGATTGGGGAGCATGTCTTATGAGAATAGGTTGAGAAAACTTGGCCTTTTCTCCTTGGAGTGACGGAGAACGAGAAGTGACCTGATAGAGGTGTACAAGATGATGAGAGGCATTGATCGTGTGGATAGTCAGAGGATTTTTCCCAGGGCTGAAATGAGTAACGTGAGACGGCACAGTTTTAAGGTGCTGGGGAGTAGGTACAGAGGAGATGTCAGGGTTACGTTTTTTACGCAGTGAGTGCGTGGAATGGGCTGCTGGTGACGGTGGTGGAGGTGGATACGATAGGGCCTTTTAAGAGGCTCCTGGACAGGTACATGAAACTTAGAAAAATAGAGGGTTATGGGCAACCTTAGGTAATTTCTAAGGTAAGGACATGTTCGGCACAGCTTTGTGGGCCAAAGGGCCTGTATTGTGCTGTAGGTTTTCTATGTTTCTATGTTTCTGACTCTGAGGAATGCTGGACCCATCAGGAATACACCTTGCACTCACTCCTATTATCCTCCGACCCCCACCCCTGCCTCCTAACCAAGAGAAGGCTGAGAGGTCTGATATGCTGGTGCAGGTGACGGTAAAAATGAGGTAATTAAATAAGAAATGCAAAAAAGAGAGAAAAAAAGTAGCAAGGTAGTATTCATGGGTTCATTGTCTATTCAGAAATCTGACAGCAGAGGGGAAGACGCTGTGTCTCAAACATTGAGTGTGTGTCTTCAAGCTCGTGTACCTCCTCCTTGAAGGCAGCAATGAGAAGAGGGCATGACCTGGCTGATATGGGTTCTTAATGATGGAAGCTGCCTTCTTGAGCCATCACCTTTAGAAGGTGTCCTGGATAGTGGGGGTGGGGGGGGGCAACTACCCATGATGGAGCTGCACACATAAAATGCTGGAGGAACTCAGCAGGCCTGGCAGCATCTATGGAAAAGAGTACAGTCGACGTTTCGGCCCGAGACCGTTTGTCCTGCTGAAGGGTCTTGGCCTGAAATGTCATCTGTAGTATTTTCCATAGATGCTGCCTGGCCTGCTGAGTTCCTCCAGCATTTTGTGTGTGTAGCTTGGATTTCCAGCATCTGCAGATTCTCTCTTGTCCATGATAGAGCTGGCTGAGCTTACAACTTTCTGCAGCTTCCTCCAATCCTGTGCAGAGACCCTGCCATAGCAGCCAGTTAGAATGGTTTGAGGAGCTCCGAGCTCCCTGATCACCTCACATCAACATTGAGCCTGCAGCAGCTCTCAGGCATGCAATACACAGACGCTTATACCACTCCGCATGCCCAGAATCCAGCCAGCACAGAAGCATGTATGCTAAACTGCTTCAAGGTTATTATCAAAGTAAATGTCACAGCATATTCAAACCTGAGATGCTTCTTTCTTGCAGGCATACTCAATAAACCCAATATCCATAATCCAATCAATGAAAGACCGCACTTAACTGGATGGATAAACAATCAATGTGCAAAAGACAACAAACTGTGCAGATGCAAACGAATAAAAATATACTGTAGTATTAATTTATGAATAAGCAATAAATCGAGAACATGAGATAGAGAGCCCTTAAAAGTGAGTCCAGTTCAGTGATGGGTGAGTGAAGTTGAGTGGAGTTACCCCTCTGGTTCAGGAGCCTGATGGATGAGGGGTGATAACTGTTCCTGAACCTGGTGGTGTGAGTCCAGAGGCTCCTGTACCTCCTTCTTAATGGAATCATTTCAGTGTTGTGGTGAGTGAAGTTATCCTGTCTGGTTCAGGAGCCTGATGGATGAGGGGTGATAACTGTTCCTCAACCCGGTGGGGTGAGAACAATGTAATGAATCCTGTTATACATTTCATCCAATATGTTACTGTGATTTCAAAATAACTCAGCGCATGGATATCCTATATTAACTCCTCAAATCAACTCATTCAAAATGCTGGAGGAACTCAGCTGGTTAGGCAGAAACTATGGAAAGGAATAACCAGTAAATGTTTTGGGCCGAGACCCCTCACGGGGACTGGGAAGGAAAGGGGGCGGAGTCAGACTTCTGATGAACCAATCCCCGAAAGGTTGTCGCAGCTATGATCTTGTACTCATCATCAGTAAGACCAAAGAATTGATTGTGGACCAGTCCTCGTTGAGGGATCAGAAGTGGAAAGGGTGAGAAGTCAATATCTCTGAGGATCTAGAGTATCCTGGGCCCAGCATATTGATGCATTTAGAAAGAAGGCATGACAGTGGCTATATTTCATTAAGAGTTTTAGGAGAATTGCTGTGTCACCAAAGACACTCACAAAGTTCTACTGATGTTCCATGGAAAGTGTTCTAACTGCCTGGTGTGGAGGGGCCACTGCACAGGATCGGAAAAAGCTGCAGAAAGTTGTAAACTCAGTCAGCTCCATCATGGGGACTAGCCTTCTCAGCATCCAGGAATAATCCTATTCTCAATGCTACCATTAAGGAAGATGTACAGGAGCCTGAAGACACAGGCAACTTCTCCCCCTCCACCATTAAACCCATTGTAATTTGCAGTTTTTAGTATTGTGTATTGCATTGTACTGCTGCTGTAAAACAACACATTTCACCACATGTCTCAGTGATATTAAAGCTGTTTCTGATTCAGATTCTGAATAAGAAGATGGGACGGGAAAGGAGTACAAGCTGGCCAGTGCCAGGTGAAACTAAACGAGGCAGAGATGAGGAAGGTCGGATGAAGTAGGAAGCTGGGAGGGGATGGGTGGAAGAGGTGAAAAGTTGAAGAAGAAGGAATCTCACCCTCACCTGGTCACAGCAGAGCAGAGTACAGACAAATCCCATGTTAATTCCTCAAATGTCTTCAGTAAATATCCAGCTTCCTCCTCCCAAACAGCAGCTTGAAAGGAAATGTAGAGAAAAGAGACAAGATGGGTAATCAGCAAGGTGAATGAAGAAACTGAATCACAAACAAGAGAAAATCTGCTGCAAATCCAAACAACAAGAGAAATCTACGAAAGGTTTCAGCCCAAAACCCCGACTGCACTTTTTTCCATTGATGCTGCTTGGCCTGCTGAGTTCCTCCAGCATTTTGTGTGAAGAAAACCAAGCGGAGAGTTTCTTAAGATTCAGGATGCATTCTTTGTACCAAATGAGCTGCCTTCCGATGTTCGTATCCCTGTGATGAAACTTGCTTTATTGCCAAGCTTAGAAGGAGCGTGTTGGTGATTCACTGAGACACAGGCTGCCTTTCCAAATAAGCTCTTGACCCATGCAATAAGAAAGGGGTTGAGAAACAAGTGGAGAGGAGGTGACACAGCATGGTAAAAGGCCCTTCGGCCCAACAGGTCAATGCCAACTAAGATGTTAATCTAGGCCTTATTTGCCGGCATTTGACCATGCGAGCTGACATGATAATGGTGTATAAGATGATAAAAGATATTGACAGAGTGCACAGCCTGACTCTTTTTCCTAGGGTGGGAATAGCTAACATAAGGGTCCCTAATTTTAAGATGATTGGAGGTGATGTCAGAGGTGATGAAGGGGTAATGTCAGAGGTAAGATTCTTTACATAGAGAGTGGTGGGTGTGTGGAACACCTTGTCAAGGGTAATGGTAGAGGCAGATACACCAGACACATTTAAAAGTGGGAGGGAAAGATTAGATTGAGCCCATTAAAACGTTGGCACAACATCATAGGCTGAAGGGCTTGTACTGTGCTGTACTGACCTATGTTCTGTGTTCTAAGTTTTATCCCTCTAAATGTGTTCAAGCACCTGAAGAGCTTCCACAACATTTAGGAAGGGCAGGAGCTTAGTCACCATCTCTGAGATGGTATACAGGAAAAGCTTCACTACCCAGTTTCAAATCACATTTCATCCTGGCTCACCAATGTGGTTTACCCCTTCCTGGGTCAAAATCTCCGGCCTGGGAGATTTTGGAGCCTTACACCACTCACTGGGAGGAGTGTATGGAACATCTGCTGCTAACTGTTCACCTCTGCCTCGCCAGTGGCCCAACAATTTCTCCCCAGATTCATCCCCTTTCTCACAACCTTTAAAGGCAAAGAGACGTGAGCCCTTATCTGAGGGATGTTTTATGAAGCATTTCAACTATGCAGTGTAGAATTCTTAGAGCAATGGGAGCACAGAAGTCCTGTCCACCAAGAACACCAGGACACCATCGCACTGAGCACAGTCCCAGGCAGACAAATTGTGTTGCGATTTGCCAGGACATGAGTCAGCTGACATTTTGAAGATTCCCCTTATCTTATTGAACTGCACGGGATTGTTGTAGATTAGCTGGTTGAGTGGTGTTGAAACAACAAGCTTGCACTCATTGACAGTAAGATCAAGGAATTGATTGTGAACTTCAGGAAGGGGAAATCGAGGGGATCAGCAGTGGAAAAGGTGAGCAGCTTCAAATTCCTGGTTCAAGATTTCTGAATGGACAATGAACTTATGTACACTACCTCATTATTTTTTCATGTATATGATTCAAGGATTGAAAGGCTTCTCAGCTTCTCATATAAAGAGTGTTTGATGGCTCTGGGCCTGAATTCACTAGAATTTAGAAGAATGAGGGATGACCTTACTGAAACCTATTGAATGACGAAAGACCTTGATGGACTGGATATGGACAGGACGTTCCCTATGGTGGGAGAGTCTAAAGACCAAGGGCAAAGCCTCGGAATAGAAGAGGGTCCTTTTAGCCATCTACACCTCGGACTTCAACTACTGCACAGAGTCTTGCCATCTTCAGAAGTTTTCTGATGACTCTGTCATAGTTGGATGCATCAGCAAGGGAGATGAGGCTGAGTACAGGGCTATGGTGGGAAACTTTGTCACATGGTGTGAGCAGAATCATCTGCAGCTTAATGTGAAAAAGACTAAGGAGCTGGTGGTGGACCTGAGGAGGGCTAAGGCACCGGTCACCCCGTTTCCATCCAAGGGGTCAGTGTGGACATAGTGGAGGATTAAAAATACCTGGGGATACGAATTGACAATAAACTGGACTGGTCAAAGAACACTGAGGCTGTCTACAAGAAGGGTCAGAGCCGTCTCTATTTCCTGAGGAGACTGAGGTCCTTTAACATCTGCTGGTCGATGCTGAGGATGTTCTACGAGGCTGTGGTGGCCAGTGCTATCATGTTTGCTGTTGTGTGCTGGGGCAGCAGGCTGAGGGTAGCAGACACCAACAGAATCAACAAACTCATTCGTAAGGCCAGTGATGTTGTGGGGGTGGAACTGGACTCTCTGACGGTGGTGTCTGAAAAGAGGATGCTGTCCAAGTTGCATGCCATCTTGGACAATGACTCCCATCCACTCCATAATGTACTGGTTAGGCACAGGAGTACATCCAGCCAGAGACTCATTCCACCGAGATGTAACACTGAGCGTCATAGGAAGTCATTCCTGCCTGTAGCCATCAAACTTTACAACTCCTCCCTCGGAGTGTCAGACACCCTGAGCCAATAGGCTGGTCCTGGACTTATTTCCACTTGGCATGATTAACTTAGTATTACTTAATTATTTATGGTTTTATATTGCTATATTTCTTCACTATTCTTGGTTGGCGCGGCTGTAACGAAACCCAATTTCCCTCGGGATCAATGAGGTATGTCTGTCTGTCTGTCTGTCTGTAGAACAGAGATGAAGAGGACTTTCTTTAGCCAGTGAGTGGTGAATCTATGAAATTCTTTGCCACAGCCTATTGTGGAAGGCAAGTCTTTAAGGCAGAGGTTGATAGATTTTTGATTGGTCAGGGCATGAGGGGATACGGGAGAAGGCAGGAGATTGGTGCTGAGAGGAAAGCTGGATCAGCCATGATGAAATGGTGGAGATACTTGATGGGCCAAATGGCCTAACTATTCTCCTATAACTTATGGTCTTAATATTACTATAATTCATCCTCCGCAACTTTTGCCATCTCCAACAGGATCCTACCGCTAACCATATCCTTATATTCTGTCTGGGTAGCCTCCAGCCTGATGGCATGAACATCAATTTCTCAAACTTCTGGTAAACAAATCTTCCCCCCCCCCTCCCGCCAACCCCCCATCTCCCCACTTCGTCTGTTCCCCACTCTGACCTTTTACTTCTTCTCACCTACCTATCACTTTTCCTGAGTCCTTTCCTCCTTTTCTTTCTCCTATTGTCCACTCTCAGCTCCTATCGGATTCCTTCCTCTGTGGCCTTTTACCTTTCCTGCTCACCTGGCTTCTGCCATCATCTTCCACCTGACACCACCTTTTTATTCTGGCTCCTTCCCTCTTCCTTTCCAGTCCCGATGAAGGGTCTCGACCTGAAATGTCGACTGCTTATTCAATTCCATAGATGCTGCCTGACCTGCCGATTTACTCCAGCATTTTGTGTGTGTGCTCTGTAATTTATAGATTTTTAAAATCAGTATTGCCATATAATGCTGCTGCAAGACAACAAGTTTCCTGACGTTTGCCCGTGATATTAAACCTGTTTCAGATTCTCAGACAAGAGAAAATCTGCAGATGCTGGAAATCTGAGCAATACTCACAAAATGCTGGAGGAACTCAGCAGGCCAGGCAGTATCTATGGAAATAAGTACTGTCGATATTTTGGGTCGAGACGCTTCATCAGGACTGGAGAAGAAAAGATGAGAAGTAGATTTGAAAGGTGAGGAGAGGGGAGAGAAACACAAGGTGACAGGGGAAACCTGAAGAGGGAGGGATGAAGTAGAGAGCTGGGAAGTTGATGGGTGAAAGAGACAGACCATGGAAGAAAGGAAAGGGGGAGGAGCACCAAAAGGAGTCGATGGGTGAGCAAGGAGATAAGGTGAGAGAGGGAAAAGAGGATGGGAAATGGTGAAGGGTGGGGGGCATTATCGGAACTTTAAGACTTCAATGCTCATTCCATCGGTTTGGAGGCTACCCAGACGGAATATGGGTTCCTCCAACCTGAGTGTGGCCTCATCACGACAGTGGAGGAGGCCATGGATGGACGTATCGGAATGGGAATGGATTCTAATTATTTAGCAGACCTTCACACCAAACTCATGGTACATGAGTCACTGGGTACCAGCTGGAAACAGATACTGGAGAGGAGCACTTCCACCATGCAGTCCGCTGTCCAGATCACTGCATTTTGTCCTGAAAATATTTGGCTAGAACTGCCATTTACAAATACAATTACCTAGACCCACAGATGATTACCCAGGGAGAGCCGTACATCAGGGACTATGCACTGGGGATATTTGGTACATCAGGGACTGTACCCTGGGGAGAGTCAGTACATCAGAGACTGTACCCGGGGGAGAGTCAGTACATCAGAGACTGTACCCTGGGGAGAGTCAGTACATCAGAGACTGTACTCTGGGGAGAGTCAGTACATCAGAGACTGTACCCCGGGGAGAGTCGGTACATCAGGGACTGTACCCTGAGGAGAGTCAGTACATCGGGGACTGTACCCCGGGGAGAGTCGGTACATCAGGGACTGTACCCTGGGGAGAGTCAGTACATCAGAAACTATACCCTGGGGAGAGTCGGTACATCAGGGACTGTACCCCGGGGAGAGTCAGTACATCAGGGACTGGACCCCGGGGAGAGTCAGTACATCAGAAACTATACCCCGGGGAGAGTCGGTACATCAGGGACTGTACCCTGGGGAGAGTCAGTACATCAGAGACTGTACCCCGGGGAGAGTCGGTACATCAGAGACTGTACTCTGGGGAGAGTCAGTACATCAAAGACTGTACCCCGGGGAGAGTCGGTACATCAGGGACTGTACCCTGGGGAGAGTCAGTACATCAGAAACTATACCCTGGGGAGAGTCGGTACATCAGGGACTGTACCCTGGGGAGAGTCAGTACATCAGAGACTGTACCCCGGGGAGAGTCGGTACATCAGAGACTGTACTCTGGGGAGAGTCAGTACATCAGAAACTATACCCCGGGGAGAGTCGGTACATCAGGGACTGTACCCTGGGGAGAGTCAGTACATCAGAAACTATACCCCGGGGAGAGTCGGTACATCAGAGACTGTACCCTGGGGAGAGTCAGTACATCAGAGACTGTACCCCGGGGAGAGTCAGTACATCAGAGACTGTACTCTGGGGAGAGTCAGTACATCAAAGACTGTACCCCGGGGAGAGTCGGTACATCAGGGACTGTACCCTGGGGAGAGTCAGTACATCAGAAACTATACCCTGGGGAGAGTCGGTACATCAGGGACTGTACCCCGGGGAGAGTCAGTACATCAGGGACTGTACCCTGCGGAGAGTCAGTACATCAGAGACTGTACCCCGGGGAGAGTCAGTACACCAGGGAGAGTCGGAATAAGAGATTGAAAAATACTTCTGTACTTTGAGCAGGAACCAGAAAGTTGTTGAGATGCCATAATCCGATGCAGAGTCAGGATGGTTTGCTGTCAGAGAGGTCTTTGAGGTGATTGTTTTCAAAGACTTTTCTGTTGCAGATAGTCAATGTTTACGTTATTTCTGCTCCTGGTATTTCATCACAGCCCAGCCTGAACATAGAAAGGCTACGCTGTGTCTCTGCTTGAATAACTGCTTCTGATCTGTCGCATACGTTAGCCTTCGTGCTTTTGTTGGTCGGTGAGTTTGCGAGATCTTTCTTTCTTGTTGGGCAGCTGCTGCTTCGTCATCAGTCAGCTGACTGGCTGAGATCAGATCGGCTTATTCTCCATGGCCACTCGTCAGTCCCACTCCCACAAGTGAAGAGCCGTGGCCGCTATGTTTTCAGCTCCCTGAATTCAATCTATCCAGTGGCCAAGGCTTACAGCGTTGACCGAGGAATATTTCTCTCTTCAGAGGAACATTAGACGCCATGATGGCATAGTGGTAATGCGACACAGTTACTGCTCTGGAGTTCAGACCTGGTGAACTCTGGAAAGAGCCTGTACACCCTCTCCTTGGATTGCATGGGATTCCTCCAGGTGCACATGTTCCAGTTAATAGGTCAACTGGTTATTGTAAATTGTCCCATGATCAGATAAGGGTTAAACTAGGGGTTGTCAGGGGTTGCGGGGAGGCACGGCTCAAAGAGCTGGGAGGGTCTGTTTCACGCTGAATCGCAAAGTTCAAAGTAAATTTGATTATCAGAATACTTTCAGTTCATGTCACTACATACAACTTTAAGACCATAAGTCTTAGGAGCAGAATTAGGCCATTTGGCCCATCAAGTCTGCTCTATCACTTAGTCATGGCTGATCCTTTCTTCCCCTCCTCAGCCCCACACCCCAGCCTTCTCACTGTAACCTTTGATGCCTTGTCCAATTAAGAACCTATCAATCTCTGCCTTAAATACACCCAACAACCTAGCCTCCACAGCTGCCTGTGGTAATAATTTCCACAAATTCACCACCTCTGGCTAAAGAAATTTCTCTGCATCTCTGTTTTAAATGGACGCCCCTCTATCCTGAAGCTGTGCCACCTTGTCCTAGACTCCCCCACCATGGGAAACATCCTTTCCAAGTCTACTCTGTCTAGGCCTTTCAACGTTTGAAAGGTTTCAATAAGATCCCTCCTCATCCTCCTAAATTCCAGTGAGTACAGATCCAGACCTATCAAATGTTCCTCATATGATAACCCCTTCATTTCTGAAATCATCCTTGTAAACCTCCTCTGAATCCTCTCCAATGCCAGCACATCTTTCCTTCGACGAGAAGCCCAGCACTGTTCACAATACTCAAGGTGAGGCCTCACCAGTGCCTTATAAAGCCTCAGCATCACATCCTTGCTCTTGTATTCTAGACCTTTTGAAATGAATACTAACAATGTAACTTAGATTTTTGGATTTTCTCCCCATTTAGATAATAGTCTGCACACTTATTTCTTCTATCAAAGTGTATGACTTCGTATTTTCCAACATTGTATTTCATTTGCCACTTTCTTGCCCATTCTCCTAATCTGTCTAAGTCCTTCCTTGTTTCCGATGTTAGGGAAGTCCAAAATGAGGGGTCACAGTTTAAGGATAAAGGGGAAGCCTTTTAGGACCGAGATGAGGAAAAACTTCTTCACACAGAGAGTGGTGAATCTGTGGAATTCTCTGCCACAGGAAACAGTTGAGGCCGGTTCATTGGCTATATTTAAGAGGAAGTTAGATATGGCCCTTGTGGCTAAAGGGATCAGGGGTATGGAGAGAAAGCAGGTACAGGGTTCTGAGTTGGATGATCAGCCATGATCATACTGAATGGCGGTGCAGGCTCGAAGGGCCGACCGGCCTACTCCTGCACCTATTTTCTATGTTTCTATGTTTCTGCAGCCTACCTGTTTCTTCAACACTATCTAAGCCTCCACCAATCTTCATATCATCTGCAAACTTGGCAACAAACCATCTATTGCTCATCTAAAACATTGATATACAGCATTAAAAAAAAGTGACCCCAACACCTAGCACTGCGGAACACTGTCAGCCAACCAGACAAGGATCCTTTTATTCCTGCTCACTGCCTCCTACCAATCAGCCAGTGCTCTAACCATGCCAATAACTTTCCTGTAATACCATGGGCTCTTAACTTGGTAAGCAGCCTCATGTGTGGCACCTTGTCAAAGGCCTTCTAAAAATCCAAACATCCATTGTATCCCCTTTATCTTTCTTATGCGTAATCGCCACAAAGAATTCCAACAGGTTCGACAGGCAATATTTGCCCTGAAGGAAACCATGCTGATTTTGTCCTATCCTGTCCTGCATTACTCTTTAATTACTTACAATTACTCTTTAAGCTCATCCTTAACAATTGACTGCAACATCTTCCCAACCACTGAAGTCAGGTTAACTGGTCTATAATTTCCTTTCTGCTGCCTTCTTCCTTTGAGTGATATTTGCAATGTTCCAGTCCTCTGGCACCATGGCAGAGTCCAATGATTTCTGAAAGATTAGACTGATGAACCCTCAGGTCTTTCAGCTTTCTGAGCACCTTCACCCTTGTAGTAGTAACTGCACCCACTTCTCTTCCCTCACACCCTTCAACACCTGCCACACCGCTAGTGTCTTCCACATGAAGTATGATGCAAAATATTCATTTAGTTCATCTGCCATCTCCTTGGCCCCCATTATTTCTCCAGCTTCATTTTCTCGTGGTCCTATATCCACTCTCATAGCTCTTTTCTTTTTATACACTTGAAAAAGCTTTGACTATCCACTTTGGTATTGTTTGCTAGCTTGCTTTTGTATTTCATGTTTTTCTCCTAATTATCCTTTTAGTTGCTCTCTGTAGGGTTTTGAAAGCTTCCTAATCCTCTGTCTTCCCACTAATTTTTGCTTTGTTGTATGCCCTCTTTTTTGCTTTTACATTACTTTTGACTTCCCTTGTCAGCCACGGTTGTACTATGTTACCATTTGAGCATTTCTTTGTTTCTGGAATTCATCTATCCTGTACCTTGCTCATTTTTCCCAGAAATCCACACCATTGCTGCTCTGCTGTCATCCCTACCAGCATCTCATTCCAATTTACTTTGGCCAACTCCTCTCTCATACCACTGTAATTTCCCTTACTCCACTGAAATATTGCTACATCAGACTTTACTTTCCCCCATTCAAATTTCAAGTTGAACTCAATCATATTGTGATCACTGTCTCATTAGGGTTCTTTTACCTTAAGCTCCTTAATCACTTCTGGTTCATTATAGAACACTGGATCCAATATAGCTGATCCCTTAGTAGGCTCAATTACTAACTGCTCTAAAAAGTCATCTCATAGGCATTCAACAAACTCAATTTCTTGAGATCCATTCCCAACATAATTTTCCCAATTGACCTGCATGTTGAAATCTGCCATAGCTACCATAACATTGCCCTTTTGACACACCTTTTCTATTTCCAGTTGTAATCTGTCATCTACATCCTCCGGGAAGGCCTACTGTTGGAAGGCCTGTGTATAACTGCCATCAGGGTCCTTTTACCCTTGCTGTTTTTTAACTCAACCTACAAGGATTCAAGATCTTCTGATCCTATGTCACATCTTTCTACTGATTTGATGCTATTCTTTACCAGCAGAGCCATGCCACCCCTCTGTCAACCTTCCTATCTCTCCGATATAACATGTACTCTTGGACATTCAGCTCCCAACTACAATCATCCTTCAGCCTCAATTCAGTGATGGCCATGACATTATAGCTGACAATCTGTCATTGTGCAACAAGATTATCCACCTTATTTCTTATATTCCATGCATTGAGATATAACACTTCGAGTACTGCATTTGCTACCCTTTTTGATTCTGCATCCCTAAAGCACTGAAACTCACCCTGCTGCCTGGAATTATGTCCTATCACTTAACTGCATGCTGTCTTTGCTTTTTTAAATCCGTCCTATCCTGAGTCCCTTCACTGCAGTTCCTGCCCCCATGCCAATTTAGCTAAACCCTCCCCAGCAGCTCTAACAAACCTGCCTGCCAGAATATTGGTTTCTCTCAGCTTCAGGTGCAACCTGTCACTTTTGAACATGTCATACTTCCCCCAGAAGAGATCCCAATGATCCAAGAACCTGAAGCCCTGCCCTCTGCACCAGCTTCTCAGCCACGTATTAATCTGGCAAATCATCATTCTGCTTCTACCCTCACTGGTGTGTGGCACAGGCAGCAATCCAGAAATTACTACTTGGGAGGTCCTACTTCTCAGCTTTCTACCTAGATCTCTAAAATCTCTTTTCAGGACCTCTTTGCTTTTCCTTCCTATGTCACTGCTGTCAATACGTACCAAGACTTCTGGCTGCTCTCTCTCCTTCTCCAAAATGTGGACACAGTCCAAGACATCCCTGATCCTGGCACCTGGAAGTCCTGCTGATATCCACAGAATCTCCTGTCCATTCCCAGACTATTGAGTACCCTATCACTACTGCTCCCCCTGTCTCCCTCTTTCCCTTTTGCATCACAATCCTTCTGCTCAGTGCCTGTAACCTGGTATCTGTGAAATTCTCCGGGAGGTCATCCCCCACAACAGTATCCAAAGCAGTATACATATTGTTGAGGGGAATGGCCACAGGGGTGCTCTGTGCTAACTGCCCATTCACATTTCCAGTTTTGTTGACAGTCACCCATCTACTCGCCTCCTGCAACTTCAGGGAATCACAGCCCTGAGATCTTCTCTCCTCAGGGCAGACTCAGCAAATCTATGGAATAGTAACTATGACAGGATCAACGGCAGGTCAAGAAGAGCATAGAAGACAACAAACTGTGCAAATGCTAATATAAATAAATAGCAATAAATAACGAGAGCACGAAATAACAAGATACACAGTCCTTAAAGTGAGATCACTGATTGTGGGAGCATCTCAATAGGTGAGTGTAGTTATCCCCTTTCATTCACTAGTCCCATGGTCGAGGGGTAGTAACTGTTCTTGAACCTGGTAGTGTGAGTCCGGAAGCTCTTGTACCTTCTACCTAAGTCCTGCAGTGAGGGAACAGCATGGCCTGGGTGGAAGGACCCTGCTTCTTTATGACAGCATTTCATCTCGACGTGCTCAGCGGTTGGGAGGGTTTTACCCGTGATGTACTGGGCCAAATCCACTACTTTTTGGAGGATTTTCCATTCAGTGGTATTGAGATTTCTATACCAGGCCATGATGCACACAGTCAATACACACTCCACTGTACATCTATAGAAGTTCGTCAAAATTTTAGATGTCATGTTGAATCTCTGCAGACTCTTGAGGAAGTAGAGGCTTTCTTTGCAATAATATTTATATGATGGGTTCAGGACAGGTCCTCTGAGATAGCGACAGCCAGGAATTTAAAATTACTGACCCTCTCTACCTCTGATTTTCTGATAATTACTGGCTCATGGACATCTCCTGTAATCTACAATTAGTTCCTTGGTCTTGCTGACATCGAGTGAGAGGTTGTTGTTATGACACCACTCAGCTAAATTTACAATCTCCCTCCTGTATGCTGATTCCTCACCACCTTTGATACAACTCACAGCTGTGGTGTCATCGGCAGACTTAGAGATGGTACTGGAGCTCTGCTTAGCCACACAGACAAAGGTGTGAAGCAAGTAGTGCAGGGGGCTAAGCACGCAGCCCTTGACACTCGGTGCTGATGGGGGTTGTGGAGATCTCTTTGCCAATCCAAAAAGTTCTGCAGGTGAGGAAATCCAGGATCCAATTGCAAATGAAGTATTGAAGCCCAGGTTTTGGAGTTTTGAGGGATGATGGTATTAACAGTTGAGATGTAATTCATAAAGAGCATCCTGGTGTATGCATCTTTGCTGTCCAGATGTTCCAGGGTTGTGTGAGAGCCAATGGGAAGGCATTTGCTGTGGACCTCTTGCTTCGGTAGGTAAATTGAAGTGGATCCAAGTCACCATTCAGGCAGGAGCTCATATGTTTCATCAACAACCTCTCAAACCACTTCATCACTGTGGATGTAGATGCTACTGAGTGATAATCATCGAGGCAGGTCACCACGCTCTTCTTCGGCACTGGTACGATTGAAGCAGGCGGTCACCGCACACTGCCGGAGCAAGAGATTGGAGATATCTGTGAAAACGCCAGTCAGTTGGTCAGCGCAGGTCTTCAGTACTCGGCCAGGTACCCTGTCTGGACTGGATCTTTCCTTGGGTTCACCTCTTAAAGACAGCCCTCACATCATCTTCAGCTATTGAGACCAAAGGATCATCAGGAGATGTGGGGGCCATGATGGTTCCTCCCTTTTCTGGTGCTCAAAGTGAGCAGAGAAGACATTGAGCTCATCTGGAAGTGATCTGCTGTCCCCTATACTGCAAGATTTAACTTTGTAGGAGGTTATGGCATTCAAACCCTGCCACAGCTGTCAAGCATCCCTCATTGATTCCAGTCTAGCCTGGAATCTCAACTCCATCTGTCAGACAGCATTCCAGTGATCATACCTGCACCTCTTGTAGCATTGTTGATCTCCAGACTTGATTGCCTCTGATCCGGCTCTCAGCAAATACCGGATTTCATTGTTCATCTAGGGCTTCTGATTGGGGAAGACTCTGAACAATATTGTGGGACACACTCATCCACAGCTGTTTTAATAAAGTCTGTCATGACCCTGGTGTAGGCATTCAGGTCCTCAGATAAGTGCTTGAACACAGCCCAGTCCACTGACTCAAGGCAATCCTGTAACTGTTCCTCAGCCTCCCACAACAATCTCATAGTGGTCTTGATCTCTGGACCCTTGCTTTTTAGGCTCTGTCTGTATGCAGGTAGCAGGAGTACAGCCAAGTGGTCCGATTTAACTCAATGTGGTCTCAGGAAGGAATGATGGGCATTCCTTATCATAGTACAGCAGCAGTCGAGTGTGTTGGGACCTCTAGCGCTAAAGGTTATATGCTGGATAGAATTGAGCAGGGTTTTCTTCAAACGGGGCTTGTTGAAGTCAGGATTTGAAACTTGTCGGGCTGACTTCCTCTTGCCTACAGCTGACATTGTGCAGTGTTGCGAGTGCTTTCTTATAGTCAGCTGCTGGTGGTATATAAACTGTGGCCAGGGTCACAGGGGAGAACTCCTGAGGCAAACAGAAAGGTCTGCATTTCTATAAATAAATAAAAAGAAAAAGAAATGTCAAGCCTTGCCCGTGTCTCTTGGCTCTCGCAGCAGAAGCTTCACATGATGAAATGGACTCTGTTCAATGTTTCACTTTTTCAAGTCAAGTCCAGTTCATTGTCAAATTTACAATCAAATGGACCCACGAGTTCATGAATCGGTGAGACCAGAGCTCGTTCAGGGACCTGTCATCAGCAAGTCCAGAATTCGAGGCCTGGTGTTCAATGATTGGTGGGTCTTGCAGTTGATGCTGAGAATCAAGGTGTGAGGGTGGAATCATTTGAGGTCCATCAGCTGGAGAATCTCAGTGAACCTTCTGGGACAGTCACTTCTGCATCCAAATCCAAGACTGAATCCGGATCAGCTGGAGGCTGGAGGCTGACTACCTTGAAGTAAGAGGGTTGTATAAGTGTGCGGGTGGGAGGAAGGGAAGATGGGGGCTTGTTTCGCTGTTGTTGTTTTGTTGCCTGTTGTGCTCTGTGTTGCTCTGCTGAGCATCATGGACACATTTCTAGAATGTGTGGTGACATTTGTAGGCTGCCCCAGCATATGCGTTGGTTGTTAACAAAAATGAAGCATTTCACTGTATGTTTTGATATGCACGTGATAAATAAACTGGAATAGAAACATAGAAAACCTACAGCACAATACAGGCCCTTCGACCCGCAAAACTGTGCTGAACACGTCCTTACCTTAGAACTACCTAGGCTTTACCCATAGCCCTCTATCTTTCTAAGCTCCATGTATCCATCCAGAAGTCTCTTGAGATCCTATCGTTTCCGCCTCCACCACCGCCGCCAGCAGTCCATTCCACATACTCACCATCTCTGAGTAAAAAACTTACCCCTGACATCTCCTCTGTACCTGCCTCCAAGCATCTTAAAACTGTGCCCTCTCGTGCTAGCCATTTCAGCCCTAGGGAAAAGCCTCTGACTATCTACATGATCAATGCCTTTCATCATCTTATAAACCTTTATCAAGTCACCTCTCATCCTCCGTAGCTCCAAGGAGAAAAGGGCGAGTTCACTCAACCTATTCTCGTAAGGCATGCTCCCCAATCCAGGCAACATCCTTATAAATCTCCTCTGCACCCTTTCTATGGTTTCTACATCCTTCCTGTAGTGAGGCGACCAGAACTGAACACAGTACTCCAAGTGGGCTCTGACCAGGGTCCTATATAGCTCCAACATTACCTCTCAGCTCTTAAACTCATTCCCCCGGTTGATGAAGGCTAATATACCATATGCCTTCTTAGCCACAGAGTCAACCTGCGCAGCAGCTTTGAGTGTCCTATGGACTCGGACCCCAAGATCCCTCTGATCCTCCACACTGCCAAGATTCTTACCATTAATACTATATTCTGCCATCATATTTGACCTATCAAAATGAACCACCTCACACTTATCTGGGTTGAACTCGATCTGCCATTTCTCAGCCCAGCTTTGCATCCTATTAATATCCTGCTGGAACTCCTGACAGCCCTCCACACTATCCACAACACCGCCAATCGTCATCAGTGTTGAAATAACCCACACACCATGGACATTCACTCTTCTAACTTGCAGCGGATTGAAAAGTCTAAAATACAGAGCACCAGTCTAAATGACAGCGTCTGCACCACTGCTTGAATGGACCTCATGAACTAGCAGATGATTCTTGGGCTTATGATCTACCTCATTATGAGCTTCTACTTCATTGTTTATAACCATATAACATATAACAATTACAGCACGGAAACAGGCCATCTCGGCCCTTCTAGTCCGTGCCGAATGCTTACTCTCACCTAGTCCCACTGACCCGCACTGAGCCCATAACCCTCCGTTCCTTTCCTGTCCATATGCCTATCCAATTTTTTTTAAATGACAATATTGAACCTGCCTCTACCACTTCTACTGGAAGCTTGCTCCACACAGCTATCACTCTCTGAGTAAAGAAGTTCCCCCTCGTGTTACCCCTAAACTTTTGCCCCTTAACTCTCAACTCATGTCCTCTTGCTTGAATCTTCCCTACTCTCAATGGAAAAAGCCTATCCACGTCAACTCTATCTATCCCCCTCATAATTTTAAATACCTCTTTCAAGTTACATAGAACATAGAACATAGAATAGTACAGCACATTACAGGCCCTTCGGCCCACAATGTTGTGCCAACCCTCAAACCTTGCCTCCCATATAACCCCCCACCTTAAATTCCTCCATATATCTGTCTAGTAGTCTCTTAAACTTCACTAGTGTATCTGCCTCCACCACTGACTCTGGCAGTGCATTCCACACACCAACCACTCTCTGAGTGAAAAACCTTCCTCTAATATCCCCCTTGAACTTCCCTCCCCTTACCTTAAAGCCATGTCCTCTTGAGTACCCCCTCAACCTTCTATGCTCCAAAGAATAAAGACCTAACTTGTTCAACCTTTCTCTGTAACTTAGGTGCTGAAACCCAGGTAACATTTTAGTAAATCTCCTCTGTACTCTCTCTATTTTGTTGACATCTTTCCTATAATTCGGTGACCAGAACTGTACACAATACTCCAAATTTGGCCTCACCAATGCTTTGTACAATTTTAACATTACATCCCAACTCCTATACTCAATGTTCTGATTTATAAAGGCCAGCATACAAAAAGCTTTCTTCACCACCCTATCCACATGAGATTCCACCTTCAGGGAACTATGCACCATTATTCCTAGATCACTCTGTTCTACTGCATTCCTCAATGCCCTACCACTTACCATGTATGTCCTATTTTGATTATTCCTACCAAAATGTAGCACCTCACACTTATCAGCATTAAACTCCATCTGCCATCTTTCAGCCCACTCTTTTAACTGGCCTAAATCTCTGCAAGCTTTGAAAACCTACTTCATTATCCACAATGCCACCTATCTTAGTATCATCTGCATGCTTAGTAATCCAATTTACCACCCCATCATCCAGATCATTAATGTATATGACAAACAACATTGGACCCAGTACAGATCCCTGAGGCACACCACTAGTCACTGGCCTACAATTTGACAAACAGTTATCCACCACTACTCTCTGGCATCTCCCATCCAGCCACTGCTGAGACCATTTTACTACTTCAATACTAATACCTAACGATTGAACCTTCCTAACTAACCTTCCGTGGGGAACCTTGTCAAAGGCCTTACTGAAGTCCATATAGACAACATCCACTGCTTTACCCTCGTCAACTTTCCTAGTAACCTCTTCAAAAAATTCAATAAGATTTGTCAAACATGACCTTCCACGCACAAATCCATGTAGACTGTTCCTAATCAGACCATGTCTATCCAGATAATTATATATACTATCTCTAAGAATACTTTCCATTAATTTACCCACCACTGATGTCAAACTTACAGGCCAATAATTGCCAGGTTTACTCTTAGAACCCTTTTTAAACAATGGAACCACATGAGCAATAGGCCAATCCTTTGGCACCATCCCTATTTCATGACATTTGAAATATTTCTGTCAGAGCCCTTGCTATTTCTACATTAACTTCCCTCAAGGTCCTAGGGAATATCCTATCAGGACCTGGAGACTTATCCACTTTTATATTCTTTAAAAGCGCCAGTACTTCCTCTTCTGTAATCATCATAGTTTCTATAACTACCCTACTTGTTTCCCTTACCTTACACAATTCAATATCCTTCTCCTTAGTGAATACCGAAGAAAAGAAATTGTTCAAAATCTCCCCCATCTCTTTTGGCTCCACACATAGCTGTCCACTCTGATTCTCCAAGGGACCAATTTTATCCCTCACTATCCTTTTGCTATTAATATAACTGTAGAAACCCTTTGGATTTATTTTCACCTTACTTACCAAAGCATCCTCATACCTTCTTTTAGCTTTTCTAATTTCTTTCTTCAGATTCTTTTTACATTCTTTCTATTCCTTGAGCACCTCATTTACTCCATGCTGTCTATATTTATTGTAGATCTCTCTCTTTTTCCGAACCAAGTTTCCAATATCCCTTGAAAACCATGGCTCTCTCAAGCTTTTAACCTTTCCTTTCAACCTAACAGGAACATAAAGATTCTGTACCCTCAAAATTTCACCTTTAAATGACCTCCATTTCTCTATTACATCCTTCCCATAAAACAAATTGTCCCAATCCACTCCTTCTAAATCCTTCACATCTCCTCAAAGTTAGCCTTTCGCCAATCAAAAATCTCAACCCTGGGTCCAGACCTATCCTTCTCCATAATTTTATTGAAACTAATGGCATTATGATCACTGGACCCGAAGTGCACCCCAACACATACCTCCATCACCTGACCTATCTCATTCCCTAACAGGAGATCCAATACTGCCCCTTCTCTAGTTGGTAACTCTATGTATTGCTGCAAAAAACTATCCTGCACACATTTTACAAACTCCAAACCATCCAGCCCTTTTACAGAATGGGTTTCCCAGTCTATGTGTGGAAAATTAAAATCTCCCACAATCACAACCCTGTGCTTACTACAAATATCTGCTATCTCCTTACAAATTTGCTCCTCCAATTCTCACTCCCCATTAGGTGGTCTATAATACACCCCTGTAAGTGTTACTAGACCTTTCCCATTCCTCAATTCCCCCAAAATAGCTTCCCTAGACGAACCCTCTAATCAATCCTGCCGAAGTACTGCTGTAATATTTTCTCTGACAAGCAATGCAACACCTCCCCCTCTTGCCCCTCTGATTCTATCACACCTGAAGCAACAAAATCTAGGAATATTTAGTTGCCAATCACACCCCTCCTGCAACCATGTTTCACTAATAGCTACCACATCATATTTCCAGGTATCAATCCATGCTTTAAGCTCATCCACCTTTCTTACAATGCTCCTAGCATTAAAACAAATGCATTTAAGAAATTCTCCACCTCTTTACTCTCGGTTTATCCCTAATGGTGCAAACAACTTTACTATCTTCTTTTTCTTCCTTCTCCCCTACATCTTCGGTTTGAGCTCTCCCCTTCTCTATCACCTGCCTATCCTCCCTCACACACTGTCTACAAACTTTCTCAATTTGTGAACTAACTTCCTCTGTCCTAGTCTCTGCAATTTGATTCCCACCCCCCCCAACCATTCTAGTTTAAAATCTCCCCAGTAGCCTTAGCAAATCTCCCCGCCAGGATATTGGTCCCCCTAGGATTCAAATGCAACCCGTCCTTTTTGTACAGGTCACACCTGCCCCAAAAGAAGTCCCAATGATCCAGAAACTTGAATCCGTGCCCCTTACTCCAATCCCTCAACCTTGCATTTCTCCTCCACCCAATTCCATTCCTGCTGTCACTGTCTCACTTATCTTCACTGCATTGCTTCAGAAGTTTTCACACTTTATTCTGCATTGTTATTACTTTATCTTGTATGACCTTATTGGGATGGCCGCAACCTGCTGTTTCACTGGTGCATCATATGTTAGCCTATCTGGGGTTTCCTGACTCTCTGAGACCTTCTTACCTCATCGGCTGTTTCTTCAGCCTCAGGCACTTCTTGTTTACTTGGGGGTGCATCCCCCTGTCTAGCACTCGTACCTTCCATCGCCTCAGATCCCCGGCCACCTGACTGAGATCAGCTTCATCCCCAATTACATTGGAGCTCAGTTTCCCCACTCCGTCCCGGCTCCCCTTTCTCATCAGGCAGCACAACTTCAGTTGTACAACATCACTGGTAGCCTGAACTAACAACATCTTCACCTGTTATTGGTCAAAATGCCATTCAACTAGCATCACTTTCCCCAATAATTTTGCAGAACTCTAAGTAGCAGATTGTCAGGGCTTCTAATATCCACGCCACTCAGAACACAAGCATGACTTGTCGATAGCTGCTTCAAATTGCACCAAACATTAATCCCAAACATTAAGGTAATTAACTACCTTAATTACAACACACTTCACTTTCCCCAAACACTAGTTTAAACATTGGCTTAAACACACAATAAACCGCTTAATCAATCACACAGCATCCAAAATCCTGGACCAGCCCTCACAAATGCAACCCTTCACTGGGGTTTGTACACCAACAACTTGTCTCGTTAACTAACTCCGCTAACAGCCACGTGACTCGCTGGTGAGAAGCCCACCTTTCATGAGCAATCCCCGTCTAGGTTTGGTATGACTTGGGAGTTCGACAGAACTGGAGCATCGGCATGTTCTGATTAAAGGAGCCTCGATTTGAGTGAATGCTGTGTAAACACCGTCCATACACAGTAATCAGTAGCCCCTAAATGACATATCGTAAACCAGCATTAAGTTATATAGAAAGTTTAGTTACCATCTTTATCAAATAGCTAACAGAGAAAGGAAAAGAAAAATAAACGAGTCCATTACAGTTAAACCAGTCTAAATGTGCACATAAACATCGGAGCTCGTTTCTGCAGTAGCTGGGAGTAGCGCTGGATTCTCCTCACCAACAACAGGTAAAACTTCTCTTCTTGGAATATGCTGTCTTGCAAAGTACTTCTTGCAATAGGGTTTCCCCTTCAGATGGGACCCTCCATGTCTCTGCCACGTCTTTCTGCACCACGCACCAAAAAGACCCCCAACTAGACTACTGACCTTCAGAAAACACTTCCCACCCATCTCTCGAGAATGTTCCACGCCATCCCACTCCTGATTGGCTGACACAACATTCTTAGGTTGGACAACATGGCTCCTAATCTTTAGCCAAAGCACTCTTACCAGTAGAACACACCGTTTTTACTGAAAACTGGTAAAATAAAGTACCTCACGACATAGCAGTTGAAACCTTAACCAGGGCATTACATGTTTGTGAAGCATTGTCTTTACACTGTAGCAAGTTACTGTATGTATGGATGTGAAGTCTTGGCTTTGTAATCCAGCACTCTGACTGTACACTTCTTTGAGAAGCATTGTCTCTGCATTGAAGCCCAGAGACGGTCAATGTATATGTGAATCATTGTCTTTGTTCTGTAGGCTGGTGACTGTACTTGTGTGTGTGATGTGTTGTGTTTGCACTGATCACAGTGACTGTACTTGTGTATGTGATGTGTTGTGTTTGCACTGATCACAGTGACTGTACTTGTGTATGTGATGTGTTGTGTTTGCACTGATCACAGTGACCGTACTTGTGTGTGTGATGTGTTTGCACAGATCACAGTGACTGCACTTGTGTGTGTGATGTGTTGTGTTTGCACTGATCACAGTGACTGTACTTGTGTATGTGATGTGTTGTGTTTGCACTGATCACAGTGACTGTACTTGTGTGTGTGATGTGTTGTGTTTGCACAGATCACAGTGACTGTACTTGTGTGTGTGATGTGTTGTGTTTGCACTGATCACAGTGACTGTACTTGTGTGTGTGATGTGTTGTGTTTGCACTGATCACAGTGACTGTACTTGTGTGTGTGATGTGTTGTGTTTGCACTGATCACAGTGACTGTACTTGTGTGTGTGATGTGTTGTGTTTGCACTGATCACAGTGACCGTACTTGTGTGTGTGATGTGTTGGCTTTGCACTGATCACAGTGACTGTACTTGTGTGTGTGATGTGTTGGCTTTGTACTATTGCCCAATGGTTGTTCATGTGTATATAAAGTGTTTCCTTGGCATTGTTGTCCAGCACAGGTGAATTGATATGTTTGAACTATTGACAAGTGACTGTGTGTGAGCATGTCTTTGCACTGCAGCCCAGTGACTGTACAGCACAGACAGGAAGGTGGTGTGGCTCTGTTGGTAAGAGATGGAATTACATCTTAAGAAAGAGGTGGCACAGGGCCAGAGAATGTTGAATCTTTGTGGGTGGAGTTAAGAAACTGCAAGGGTAAAAATAATCCACTATGGGAATCATTTATAGGCCTCCAAATAGTAGCCAAGACGTGGGGCTGAGATTGCAAAGGGAGCTGGGAAAGGCATGTAATAAGGGTAATGTCACAATTATAATGGGGGATTTCAATATGAACGGGGATTGGGAAAATCAGGTTGATGTTGGATCACAAGAGAAGGAATTTGTTGAATGTCTACAAGATGGTTTTTTAGAGCAGTTTGTGCTTGATCCTAATTGGGGAAATGCTATCTTTGATTGGGTGTTCTGTAATAACCCAGATCTTATTAGGGAGGTTAACATAAAGGAACCCTGAGGAGGCAGTGATCACAATACGAATGAATTAATGCTGCAATTTGAGAGGGAGAAGCACAAGTCACATGTATCAGTATCACAATGGAATAAAGGGAATTACAGAGGCATGAGAGAGGAGCTTGCCCAGGTGGATTGGAGGAGGATGACGGCAGAACAGAGAAGGCTGAAGTTTCTGGGAATAGTTCACGAGGCACAGGATAGATATGTCCCACAGAAGAAGTTCTCAAATGGCAAGGGTAGGCAACTGTGGCAGACAGGTGAAGTTAATAACTACATAAAAGCCAAGGAAAGGGCATATAAGGTAACAAAAGTGAGCGGGAAGTTGGATGATTGGTAAGCTTTTAAAATCCAACAAAAGGCAACTAAAAAGCTATAAGAAGGGAAAAGATGAAATATGAGAACAAACCAGCCAATAATATAAAGCAGAATAATAAAAGCTTTTTTCAGTTATATAAAGAATAAAAGGGAGATGAGAGTTGATATTGGACCACTGGAAAATGATGCTGGTGAGGTAGTAATGGGGGACAAAGAAATGGCAGATGAACTTAATGGGTATTTTGCATCTGTTTTCATTGTGGAAGACACTAGCAGTGTGCCAGAGGTCCGTGAGTGTCAGGGAGGAGGGGTGAGTGCCATTGATAAGGAAAAAGTGCTAAGCAAGCTGAAAGAATAAGTCACCAGGATTAGATGGACTACTTCCCAGAGTTCTGAGAGAGGTTACTAAAGAGATACCACACGCATTGGTCATGATCTTTCAAAAATCACTTGATTCTGGCATGGTCCCGGAGGACTGAAAAATGCAAATGTCACTCCACTCTTTAAGATGGGAGGAAGGCAAAAGAAAGGAAATTATAGGCATGTTATCCTAACCTCAGTAGTTGGGAAAGTGTTGGAGTCTATTATTAAGGTTTCGGGGTACTTGGAGACTAATGTTAAAATAAGTCAAAGTCGACATGGTTTCTGTGAAGGGAAATCTTGCCTGATGAATCTGTTAGAGTTCTTTGAGGAAGTAACAAGGAGGGTGGACAGTGGATGTGGATGTAATCTACTTGGATTTTCAGAAGGCATTTGATAAGGTGCCACACATGAGGCTGCTTAACAAGATAAAATCCTATGGTGTTACAGGAAAGATACCAGCATAGATAGAGAAATGACTGGGAGGAAGGAGGCAGCAAGTGGGAATAAAGGGGACCTTTTCTAGTTGGCAGCTTGGGACCAGTGGTGATTCTCAGGGCTCAGTATTGGGACCACTGCTTTTCACATTGTCTGTTCATGATTTAGATAATGGAATTGATGGCTTTGTGGCGAAGTTTGTGGATAAAATAAAGATAGGTGGGGGGTAGGTAGTGCTGAGGAAGCAATGCAATTACAGTGGGACTTAAACAAATTAGAAAAAGTGGGCAAAATAGTAGCAGATGGAATACAGTGTTGGGAAATGTACAGTAATGTATTTAGGTAAAAGGAACAATAGTGTGGTCTATTATCTAAATGGGGAGAAGGTTCAAACATCAGAGGTGCAGTGAGACTTAGGAGACCTCATGCAAGACTCCCAGATGATTAATTTACAGGTTGAGTCCGTGGTAAAGAAGGCAAATGCAATGTTGGCATTTATTTCAAGGGGAATAGAATATAAAAACAAGGAGATAATGCTGAGCCTTTTTGTAAGACACCAGTCGGGCTGCACTTGGAGTATTGTCAACAGTTTTAGGCTCCGTATTTCAGAAAGGATGTGTTGTCATTGGAGACAGTCCAGAGGAGGTTCCCCAGGATGATTCTGGGAATGAAGGGGTTAACATGTGAGGAGCATTTGGCAGCTTTGGGCCTGTACGCACTGGAATTCTGAATCAAAACCAGAATCAGAATCAGAATCAGGTTTATTATCAGCGGCATGTGATGTGAAATTTGTTAACTTAGCAGCAGCAATTGAATGCAATACATAATCTAGCAGAGAGAGAAAAATAATAAATAAACAAGTAAATCAATTACATATATTGAATAGATTAAAAATGTGCAAAATAGAAATACTATATATTAAAAAAAAGTGAGGTAGTGTCCAAAGCTTCAAAGTTCATTTAGGAATCAGATGGTAGAGGGGGAGAAGCTGTTCCTGAATCGCTGAGTGTGCACCTTCAGGCTTCTGTATCTCCTACCTGATGATAACAGTGAGAAAAGGGCATGCCCTGGGTACTGGAGGTCCTTAATAATGGATGCTGCCTTTCTGAGACACCGCTCCCTAAAGATGTCCTGGGTACTTTGTAAGTTAGTGCCCAAGATGGAGCTGACTAGATTTACAATCTTCTGCAGCTTCTTTTGGTCCTGTGAAGTAGCCCCTCCATGCCAGACTGTCAGAATACTCTCCACGATACAACTATAGAGGTTTTTGAGCATATTTGTTGACATGCCAAATCTCTTCAAACTCCTAATAAAGTATAGCTGCTGTCTTGCCTTCTTTATAACGACATTGATATGTTGGGACCAGGTTAGATCCTCAGAGATATTCACAACCAGTAATTTGAAGCTGATCACTCTCTCCAACACTGATCCCTCTATGAGGATTGGTGTGTGTTCCTTCGTCTTACCCTTCCTGAAGTCCACAATCAGCTCTTTTGTCTTACTGATGTTGAGTGCCAGGTTGTTGCTGTGGCACCATTCCACTAGTCGGCATATCTCACTCCTGTACCCCCTCTCATCACCACCTGAGATTCCACCAACAATGGTTGTATCATCAGCAAATTTATAGATGGTATTTGAGCTGTGCCTAGTCACACAGTCATGTGTATACAGAGAGTAGAGCAGTGGGCTAAGCACACACCCCTGAGGTGTGCCAGTGTTGATCGTCAGTGAGGAGGATATGTTATCACCAATCCGCACAGATTATGGTCTTCTGATTGGGAAGTCAAGGATCCAATTGCAGAGAGAGGTACAGAGGCCCAGGTTCTGTAACTTCTCAATCAGGATTGTGGGAATGATGGTATTAAATGCTGAGCTATAGTCGAAGCACAGCATCCTTACATAGGTGTTTGTATTGTCCAGGTGGTCGAAGGCTGTGTGAAGAGCCATTCAGATTGCATCTGCCGTTCACCTATTGCAGCAATAGACAAATTGCAATGGGTCCAGGTCCTTACTGAGTCAGGAGTTCAGTCTAGTCATGACCAACCTCTCAAAGAATTTCATCACTGTAGATGTGAGTGCTACCGGACAGCTCACATTATTCTTCTTAGGCAATGGTATAATTGTTGCTTTTTTGAAGCAACTGGGAACTTCCGCCCGTATCAGTAAGAGGTTGAAAATGTCCTTGAATACTCCCACTAGTTGGTTGGCACAGGTTTTCAGAGCCTGACTAGGTACTCCATCGGGACTTTCCGCCTTGCGAGGGTTCACTCTCTTTAAAGACAGTCCAACATTGGCCTCTAAGATGGAGATCACAGGGTCATCAGGTGCAGCAGGGATCTTCACAGCTGTAGTTGTGTTCTCCCTTTCAAAGCGGGCATAGAAGGCGCTGAGTTCATCTGGTAGTGAAGCATTGTTGTTATTCATACCATTGGGTTTCGCTTTGTAGGAAGTAAAGTCTTGCAAACCCTGCCAGAGATGCCGCACATCCGATGTCGCCTCCAACCTCATTCAAAATCATCTCTTTGTCCTTGAAATAGCCCTCCACAAATCATACCTGGATTTCTGCCACAGGCCTGGGTCACCAGACTTGAATGCCACAAATCTAGCCTTCAGCAGACGACGTACCTCCTGGTTCATCCACGACTTTTGGTTTGGGAATGTACAGTAAGTCTTTGTGGGCACACACTCATCCACGCAGGTTTTAATGAAGTCGGTAACAACTGCAGCAATTTAGAAGAATGTGGGGGGATCTCATTGAAACCTATCGAGTGCTGAAAGGACTAGATGGGGTGTATGTGGAGGGGATGATTCCTATGGTGGGGGTGTCCAGAACTGAGGGGTGACCTTTTAGAACAGAGGTAAGGAGGAAGGTTCTTACAAGAGGGTAGTGAACCTGTGGAATGCTCTGCCACAGACTGCAGTTGAGGCCAAGTCCATTGTTATATTTAAGGTGAAAGTTGAAGCTTTCCTGATTGGTCAGGACATCAAAGGATATGGTGAGATGGCAGATGTATGGGGTTGAATGGAATGGCGGTGAAGTGTTTGCTTTGCACTGTTACCTGGTGACTGCAATGTTTCAGGCAAATTGTTGTGTTTGAACCGTTGAACAGTGACTGTTCTCGTGTCTGTAAAGTGTATGTATTTGCCTTGTTGTCCAATGCTTTCCATGTCCACGAGGTGTTATCTTTGCACTGTAGCTCCAGTGACTTTATGCAAGTGCCTTTGCTCTGTGTCCAAGTGTCTCTACGTCTGTATGTAAAGTGTAGCCTTTGCACTGTAGACTTGATTGTACATCTGCATCTAGAGTGATCTCGTACTGTAGCCCTGTGACTGTATATGTGTAACTGTACTGTTGTCCTTGTACTGTAGCCCAGTGACTATACATGTGTATGTGAAGTGTACCTTTGTACTATTTCCCAGTGGTTGTCCATGTGTATATGAAGTTTTTGCTTTGTTGCCCAGCGACTGTAATTATGCAGGTGAATTGTTGAGTTTGCACTGTCGCCTGTACATGTGTATGGGAAGTGCTGTCTTTACGCTGTTGCCCACTGACTATAAACGTCTTTGCACTGTCATCCACTGACTGTACACTGTTGCCCAGTGTCTGTTCAGGTGTATGTGAAGTACTGTCTTTACACTATATAGGTAGAATTTAAAATTGATTTAAATCTTACATTCATCCCACAACATGAGAGAGTAAAAATCTTTGCGTTAGGACTCTGGTGCAGTGCACAGACATGTAAATTTACAAGTCTAATGAAATGTAGAGAATAAAACATAGAAATCTCCAGCACATTACAGGCCCTTCGGCCCTTCAGCCCTCAATGTTGTGGCAACCATGTAACCTACTCTTGAAACTGCCTAGAATTACTCTACCGCATAGCCCTCTATATTTCCAAACTCCAAATACCTATCTAAGAGTCTCTTTAAAAACCCTATTGTATCCGCCTCCACCACCGTCACTGGCAGTGCGTTCCACACACCCAGTGCGTTCCACACACGCAGTGCGTTTCACACACCCAGTGCGTTTCACACACCCAGTGCGTTCCACACACCCAGTGCGTTTCACACTGTGAAAAACAAACCCCTGACATCCCCTCTGTACCTACTTCCAAGCAGGTTTCCTTGAAACTATGTACCCTCGTGTTAGCCACATCAGCTCTGGGAAAAAGCCACTGACTATCCACACAATCAATACCTCTCATCTTATACACCTCTATCAGGTCACATCTCATCCTTTGTCACTCCAAGGAGAAAAGGCCAAGTATACTCAACCTATTCTCATAAGATACACTCTCCAATCCTGGCAACATCCCTATAAATCTCCTCTGCTCTCTCTCTATAGCATCCACATCCTTCCTGCAGTGAGATCACCAGAACGGAACACAGTACTCCATTTAGGGGCTAACCAAGCTCTTGTATAGCTGTAACATTACCTCAGGGCTCTTGAACTAAGTTCCATGGTTGATGAATGCCAACACACCATACGCCTTCTTAACAACACTGTCAACCTGCACAGGTGCTTTGAGTGTCCTGTCGACACGGACCCCAGGATCTCTCTGATCCTCCACTGCCAAGAGTCTTACCATTAATATTACATTTTGACTTCAAATTTGACCTACCAAGATGAACCACTTCAACTTATCAGGGTTGAACTCCATCTGCCACTTCTCAGCCCAGTTTTGCATCCTATCAATATCCCGCTGTAAACTCTGACAGCCCTCCACACTATCCACAACACTCCCAACCTTTGTGTCATCAGCAAACTTACTAACCCACCCTTCAACTTCCTCATCCAGGTCATTGAGAAAAATCGTAATGAGGAGGGGTCCCAGATCAGATCCCTGCGGAACACCACTGGTCACCGACCTCCATGCAGAATATGAACCATCCACAACCACCCTTTGCCTTCTGTGGGCAAGCCAGTTCTGGATCCACAATGCAAGATCTCCATGGATCCCATGCCTCATTATTTTCTGAATGAGCCTCACATGGGGAACCTTATAAAATGTCTTACTGAAATCCATATACACTACAACCACTGTTCTACCTTATTAATGGGAATTGTTACCTCCTCAAAGAATTCAATCAGGTTCGTAAGGCAGGACCTGCCCTTGACAAAGCCACACTAACTATCCCAAATCAGATTATGACTCTCCAAATGCTCATAAATATTGCCTCTCATAAATACAGCTTGTCCACCACTCAAGTAAGACTCACTGGTCTATAATTTGCTGGGTTATCTCTACTCCCTTTCTTGAACAAGGGACATTAGCAAACTTCGAATCGTCTGGTATTGATGATGCAAAGATCATCGCCAAAGGTTCAGCAGACCCTCCCTTCCCCCAGTCCCCTGGGGTATATATTGACCAGTCCCGGTGACTTATCTCCACACATCCTCTTTCTTAATGTCTATACACGCAAGTATTTCATTCCGCTGTCAGTCACTCCACCTCCATCGTTCAGTCAGTCGCACTGTCATATTGCCCACCCCAACACTATCACTGTGTCAGTCACACTGTAGTATTCCCCACCCCTCTACATTGCTGTCAGTCACACTGTCGAGTTCCACCCCCCATCGTTCAGTCAGTCACACTGTCATATTCCCGACCCCCTCTCCATCACTGTGTCAGTCACACTGTTGTAACCCCCACCCTCTCTCCATCACTCTGTCAGTCACACTGTCGTAAACCCCACCCCCTCTCCATCACTCTGTCAGTCACACTGTCGTAAACCCCACCCCCTCTCCATCACTCTGTCAGTCACACTGTGATAAACCCCACCCCTCTCCATCACTTTGTCAGTCACACTGTCGTAAACCCCCAACCCCTCTCCGTCACTCTGTCAGTCACACTGTCGTAACCCCCACCCTCACTCCATCACTCTGTCAGTCACACTGTCGTAAACCCCACCCCCTCTCCATTGCTGTCAGTCACACTGTCGTGTCCCCACCCCCTCTCCATCACTCTGTCAGTCACACTGTCATGTTCCCCACCCCCTCTCCTTTGCTGTCAGTCACACTGTCGTGTTCGCCACCCCGTCTCCATCACTCTGTCAGTCACACTGTCGTAAACCCCCACCCCCTCTCCATCACTCTGTCAGTCACACTGTCGTAAACCCCCACCCTCTCTCCATCACTTTGTCAGTCACACTGTTGTAAACCCCACACTCTCTCCGTCACTCTGTCAGTCACACTGTCGAGTTCCACCCCCCATCGTTCAGTCAGTCACACTGTCATATTCCCGACCCCCTCTCCATCACTGTGTCAGTCACTCTGTCGTAAACCCCACCCTCTCTCCATCACTCTGTCAGTCACACTGTCGTAAACCCCACCCCTCTCCATCACACTGTCAGTCACACTGTCGTAAACCCCACCCCCTCTCCATCACTCTGTCAGTCACACTGTGATAAACCCCACCCCTCTCCATCACTTTGTCAGTCACACTGTCGTAAACCCCCAACCCCTCTCTATCACTCTGTCAGTCACACTGTCGTAACCCCCACCCTCACTCCATCACTCTGTCAGTCACACTGTCGTAAACCCCACCCCCTCTCCATTGCTGTCAGTCACACTGTCGTGTCCCCACCCCCTCTCCATCACTCTGTCAGTCACACTGTCATGTTCCCCACCCCCTCTCCTTTGCTGTCAGTCACACTGTCGTGTTCGCCACCCCGTCTCCATCACTCTGTCAGTCACACTGTCGTAAACCCCCACCCCCTCTCCATCACTCTGTCAGTCACACTGTCGTAAACCCCCACCCTCTCTCCATCACTTTGTCAGTCACACTGTTGTAAACCCCACACTCTCTCCGTCACTCTGTCAGTCACACTGTCGTGTTCCCCACCCCCTCTCCATCACTTTGTCAGTCACACTGTCGTGTTCCCCACCCCCTCTCCATCACTCTGTCAGTCACACTGTCGTAAACCCCCACCCTCTCTCCATCACTTTGTCAGTCACACTGTTGTAAACCCCACCCTCTCTCCGTCACTCTGTCAGTCACACTGTCGTGTTCCCCACCCCCTCTCCATCACTTTGTCAGTCACACTGTCGTAAACCCCACCCCATCTCCATCACTCTGTCAGTCACACTGTCGTAAACCCCACCCCCTCTCCATCACTCTGTCAGTAACACTGTCGTGTTCCCCACCCCCACACCATTGCTGTCAGTCACACTGTCGTGATCGCCACCCCCTCTCCATCACTCTGTCAGTCACACTGTCGTAAACCCCCACCCCCAATCCGTCACTCTGTCAGTCAAACTGTCGTAAACACCACCCCCTCTCCATCACTTTGTCAGTCACACTGTCGTGTTCCCCACCCCCTTTCCGTTGCTGTCAGTCACACTGTCATGTTCCCCACCCTCTCTCTGTCACTCTGTCAGTCACACTGTCGTAAACACCCAACCCCTCTCCGTCACTCTGTCAGTCACACTGTCGTAACCCCCAGCCTCACTCCATCACTCTGTCAGTCACACTGTCGTAAACCCCACCCCCTCTCCATCACTCTGTCAGTCCCACTGTCGTAACCCCCACACCCTCTCCATCACTCTGTCAGTCACACTGTCGTAAACCCCCACCCTCTCTCCATCACTCTGTCAGTCACACTGTCATGTTCCCCACCCCCTCTCCATCACTTTGTCAGTCACACTGTCGTGTTCCCCACCCCCTCACCATTGCTGTCAGTCACACTGTCGTAACCCCCACCCCCTCTCCATCACTCTGTCAGTCACACTGTCGTAAACCCCCACCCTCTCTCCATCACTTTGTCAGTCACACTGTTGTAAACCCCACCCTCTCTCCGTCACTCTGTCAGTTACACAGTCGTGTTCCCCACCCCCTCACCATTGCTGTCAGTCACACTGTCGTAAGCCCCACCCTCTCTCCATCACTCTGTCAGTCACACTGTCGTGTTCCCCACCCCGTCTCCATTGCTGTCAGTCACACTGTTGTAAACCCCACCCTCTCTCCGTCACTCTGACAGTCACACTGTCGTATTCCCCACCCCCTCTCCATCACTCTGTCAGTCACACTGTCGTGATCCCCACCCCCTCTGCATCACTCTGTCAGTCACACTGTCGTGTTCCCCACCCCCTCACCATTGCTGTCTGTCACACTGTCGTAAACCCCACCCTCTCTCCATCACTCTGTCAGTCACACTGTCGTGTTCCCCACCCCGTCTCCATTGCTGTCAGTCACACTGTTGTAAACCCACCCTCTCTCCGTCACTCTGACAGTCACACTGTCGTAAACCCCACACCCTCTCCATCACTCTGTCAGTCACACAGTCGTAAACCCCACCCTCTCTCCATCACTCTGTCAGTCACACTGTCGTAAACACCACCCCCTCTCCATCACTCTGTCAGTCACACTGTCGTGTTCCCCTCCGCCTCTCCATCACTCTGTCAGTCACACTGTCGTAAACCCCAACCCCTCTCCATCACTTTGTCAGTGACACTGTCGAAAACCCCACCCCCTCTCCATCACTCTGTCAGTCACACTGTCGTAAACCCCCACCCTCTCTCCATCACTTTGTCAGTCACACTGTTGTAAACCCCACCCTCTCTCCGTCACTCTGTCAGTCACACTGTTGTAAACCCCACCCTCTCTCCGTCACTCTGTCAGTCACACAGTCGTGTTCCCCACCCCCTCACCATTGCTGTCAGTCACACTGTCGTAAACCCCACCCTCTCTCCATCACTCTGTCAGTCACACTGTCGTGTTCCCCACCCCGTCTCCATTGCTGTCAGTCACACTGTTGTAAACCCCACCCTCTCTCCGTCACTCTGACAGTCACACTGTCGTATTCCCCACCCCCTCTCCATCACTCTGTCAGTCACACTGTCGTGATCCCCACCCCCTCTGCATCACTCTGTCAGTCACACTGTCGTGTTCCCCACCCCCTCACCATTGCTGTCTGTCACACTGTCGTAAACCCCACCCTCTCTCCATCACTCTGTCAGTCACACTGTCGTGTTCCCCACCCCGTCTCCATTGCTGTCAGTCACACTGTTGTAAACCCACCCTCTCTCCGTCACTCTGACAGTCACACTGTCGTAAACCCCACACCCTCTCCATCACTCTGTCAGTCACACAGTCGTAAACCCCACCCTCTCTCCATCACTCTGTCAGTCACACTGTCGTAAACACCACCCCCTCTCCATCACTCTGTCAGTCACACTGTCGTGTTCCCCTCCGCCTCTCCATCACTCTGTCAGTCACACTGTCGTAAACCCCAACCCCTCTCCATCACGTTGTCAGTGACACTGTCGAAAACCCCACCCCCTCTCCATCACTCTGTCAGTCACACTGTGATAAACCCCACCCCCTCTCCATCACTCTGTCAGTCACACTGTCGTAAACCCCACCCTCTCTCCATCACTCTGTCAGTAACACTGTCATAAACTCCACACCCTCTCCATTCCTATCAGTCACACTGCCGTGTTCCCCACCCCCTCTCCATCACTTTGTCAGTCACACTGTCATGTTCCCCACCCCCTCACCATTGCTGTCAGTCACACTGTCGTAACCCCCACCCTCTCTCCGTCACTCTGACAGTCACACTGTCGTAAACCCCCACCCCCAATCCGTCACTCTGTCAGTCAAACTGTCGTAAACCCCACCCCATCTCCATCACTCTGTCAGTCACACTGTCGTGTTCCCCAACCCCTTTCCGTTGCTGTCAGTCACACTGTCATGTTCCTCACCCCCTCTCCATTGCTGTCAGTCGCACTGTCGTAAATCCCACCCTCTCTCCGTCACTCTGACAGTCACACTGTCGTAAACCCCCACCCCCAATCCGTCACTCTGTCAGTCAAACTGTCGTAAACCCCACCCCATCTCCATTGCTGTCTGTCACACTGTCGTAAACCCCACCCTCTCTCCATCACTCTGTCAGTCACACTGTCGTGTTCCCCACCCCGTCTCCATTGCTGTCAGTCACACTGTTGTAAACCCACCCTCTCTCCGTCACTCTGACAGTCACACTGTCGTAAACCCCACACCCTCTCCATCACTCTGTCAGTCACACAGTCGTAAACCCCACCCTCTCTCCATCACTCTGTCAGTCACACTGTCGTAAACACCACCCCCTCTCCATCACTCTGTCAGTCACACTGTCGTGTTCCCCTCCGCCTCTCCATCACTCTGTCAGTCACACTGTCGTAAACCCCAACACCTCTCCATCACTTTGTCAGTGACACTGTCGAAAACCCCACCCCCTCTCCATCACTCTGTCAGTCACACTGTGATAAACCCCACCCCCTCTCCATCACTCTGTCAGTCACACTGTCGTAAACCCCCACCCTCTCTCCATCACTTTGTCAGTCACACTGTTGTAAACCCCACCCTCTCTCCGTCACTCTGTCAGTCACACAGTCGTGTTCCCCACCCCCTCACCATTGCTGTCAGTCACACTGTCGTAAACCCCACCCTCTCTCCATCACTCTGTCAGTCACACTGTCGTGTTCCCCACCCCGTCTCCATTGCTGTCAGTCACACTGTTGTAAACCCAACCCTCTCTCCGTCACTCTGACAGTCACACTGTCGTATTCCCCACCCCCTCTCCATCACTCTGTCAGTCACACTGTCGTGATCCCCACCCCCTCTGCATCACTCTGTCAGTCACACTGTCGTGTTCCCCACCCCCTCACCATTGCTGTCTGTCACACTGTCGTAAACCCCACCCTCTCTCCATCACTCTGTCAGTCACACTGTCGTGTTCCCCACCCCGTCTCCATTGCTGTCAGTCACACTGTTGTAAACCCACCCTCTCTCCGTCACTCTGACAGTCACACTGTCGTAAACCCCACACCCTCTCCATCACTCTGTCAGTCACACAGTCGTAAACCCCACCCTCTCTCCATCACTCTGTCAGTCACACTGTCGTAAACACCACCCCCTCTCCATCACTCTGTCAGTCACACTGTCGTGTTCCCCTCCGCCTCTCCATCACTCTGTCAGTCACACTGTCGTAAACCCCAACCCCTCTCCATCACTTTGTCTGTGACACTGTCGAAAACCCCACCCCCTCTCCATCACTCTGTCAGTCACACTGTGATAAACCCCACCCCCTCTCCATCACACTGTCAGTCACACTGTCGTGTTCCCCTCCGCCTCTCCATCACTCTGTCAGTAACACTGTCATAAACTCCACACCCTCTCCATTCCTGTCAGTCACACTGTCGAAAACCCCACCCCCTCTCCATCACTCTGTCAGTCACACTGTCATAAACCCCACCCCCTCTCCATCACACTGTCAGTCACACTGTCGTGTTCCCCTCCGCCTCTCCATCACTCTGTCAGTCACACTGTCGTAAACCCCAACCCCTCTCCATCACTTTGTCAGTGACACTGTCGAAAACCCCACCCCCTCTCCATCACTCTGTCAGTCACACTGTGATAAACCCCACCCCCTCTCCATCACTCTGTCAGTCACACTGTCGTAAACCCCAACCCCTCTCCATCACTCTGTCAGTCACACTGTCGTAAACCCCACCCTCTCTCCATCACTCTGTCAGTAACACTGTCATAAACTCCACACCCTCTCCATTCCTATCAGTCACACTGTCGTGTTCCCCACCCCCTCTCCATCACTTTGTCAGTCACACTGTCATGTTCCCCACCCCCTCACCATTGCTGTCAGTCACACTGTCGTAACCCCCACCCTCTCTCCATCACTCTGTCAGTCACACTGTCGTAAACCCCCACCCTCTCTCCATCACTTTGTCAGTCACACTGTTGTAAACCCCACCCTCTCTCCATCACTTTGTCAGTCACACTGTTGTAAACCCCACCCTCACTCCATCACTCTGTCAGTCACACTGTCGTAAACCCCACCCCCTCTCCATCACTCTGTCAGTCACACTGTCGTGTTCCGCACCCCGTCTCCATTGCTGTCAGTCACACTGTTGTAAACCCCACCCTCTCTCCGTCACTCTGACAGTCACACTGTCGTATTCCCCACCCCCTCTCCATCAGTCTGTCAGTCACACTGTCGTGATCCCCACCCCCTCTCCATTGCTGTCAGACACACTGTCGTAAACCCCACCCCCTCTCCATCACTCTGTCAGTCACACTGTCGTATTCCCCACCCCCTCTGCATTACTCTGTCAGTCACACTGTCGTGTTCACCACCCCCTCGCCATTGCTGTCTGTCACACTGTCGTAAACCCCACCCTCTCTCCATCACTCTGTCAGTCACACTGTCGTGTTCCCCACCCCGTCTCCATTGCTGTCAGTCACACTGTTGTAAACCCACCCTCTCTCCGTCACTCTGACAGTCACACTGTCGTAAACCCCACACCCTCTCCATCACTCTGTCAGTCACACAGTCGTAAACCCCACCCTCTCTCCATCACTCTGTCAGTCACACTGTCGTAAACACCACCCCCTCTCCATCACTCTGTCAGTCACACTGTCGTGTTCCCCTCCGCCTCTCCATCACTCTGTCAGTCACACTGTCGTAAACCCCAACCCCTCTCCATCACTTTGTCAGTGACACTGTCGTAAACCCCACCCCCTCTCCATCACTCTGTCAGTCACACTGTGATAAACCCCACCCCTCTCAATCACTTTGTCAGTCACACTGTCGTAAACCCCACCCTCTCTCCATCACTCTGTCAGTAACACTGTCATAAACTCCACACCCTCTCCATTCCTGTCAGTCACACTGTCGTGATCCCCACCCCCTCTCCATCACTCTGTCAGTCACACTGTCGTAAACCCCACCCCGTCTCCATTGCTGACAGTCACACTGTCGTGATCCCCACACCCTCTCCATCACTCTGTCAGTCACACTGTCGTGATCCCCACCCCCTCTCCATCACTCTGACAGTCACAAAGTCGTAAATCCCAGCCGTATCCATCACTCTGTCAGTCACACTGTCGTGTTCCCCACCCCCTCTCCACTGCTGTCAGTCACACTGTCATGTTCCCCACCCCCTCTTCATTGCTGTCAGTCGCACTGTCGTAAATCCCACCCTCTCTCCGTCACTCTGACAGTCACACTGTCGTAAACCCCCACCCCCAATCCGTCACTCTGTCAGTCACACTGTCGTAAACCCCACCCTCACTCCATCACTCTGACAGTCACAAAGTCGTAAACCCCAGCCCTCTTCATCACTCTGTCAGTCACACTGTCGTGTTCCCCACCCCCTCTCCATTGCTGTCAGTCACACTGTCATGTTCCCCACCCCCTCTCCATTGCTGTCAGTCGCACTGTCGTAAATCCCACCCTCTCTCCGTCACTCTGACAGTCACACTGTCGTAAACCCCCACCCTCACTCCATCACTCTGTCAGTCACACTGTCATAAAGCCCACCCCCTCTCCATCACTCTGTCAGTCACACTGTCGTAACCCCACCCCCTCTCCATCACTCTGTCAGTCACACTGTCGTAAACCCCCACCCTCTCTCCATCACTTTGTCAGTCACAAAGTCGTAAACCCCAGCCCTCTCCATCACTCTGACAGTCACACTGTCGTAAACCCCCACCCCCAATCCGTCACTCTGTCAGTCAAACTGTCGTAAACCCCACTCCATCTCCATCACTCTGTCAGTCACACTGTCATGTTCCCCAACCCCTTTCCGTTGCTGTCAGTCACACTGTCATGGTCCCCACCCTCTCTCTGTCACTCTGTCAGTCACACTGTCGTAAACCCCCAACCCCTCTCCGTCACTCTGTCAGTCACACTGTCGTAAACCCCACCCCCTCTCCATCACTCTGTCAGTCACACTGTCGTAAACCCCACACCCTCTCCATCACTCTGTCAGTCACACTGTCGTAAACCCCCACCCTCTCTCCATCACTCTGACAGTCACACTGTCGTAAACCCCCACCCCCAATCCGTCACTCTGTCAGTCAAACTGTCGTAAACCCCACCCCATCTCCATCACTCTGTCAGTCACACTGTCATGTTCCCCAACCCCTTTCCGTTGCTGTCAGTCACACTGTCATGTTCCCCACCCTCTCTCTGTCACTCTGTCAGTCACACTGTCGTAAACACCTAACCCCTCTCCATCACTCTGTCAGTCACACTGTTGTAACCCCCACACCCTCTCCATCACTCTGTCAGTCACACTGTCGTAAACCCCCACCCTCTCTCCATCACTTTGTCAGTCACAAAGTCGTAAACCCCAGCCCTCTCGATCACTCTGTCAGTCACACTGTCGTGTTCCCCACCCCCTCTCCATCACTTTGTCAGTCACACTGTCGTGTTCCCCACCCCCTCACCATTGCTGTCAGTCACACTGTTGTAAACCCCACACTCTCTCCGTCACTCTGACAGTCACACTGTCGTAAACCCCACACCCTCTCCATCACTCTGTCAGTCACACAGTCGTAAACCCCACCCTCTCTCCATCACTCTGTCAGTTACACTGTCGTAAACACCACCCCCTCTCCATCACTCTGTCAGTCACACTGTCGTGTTCCCCTCCGCCTCTCCATCACTCTGTCAGTCACACTGTCGTAAACCCCAACCCCTCTCCATCACTTTGTCAGTGACACTGTCGTAAACCCCACCCCCTCTCAATCACTCTGTCAGTCACACTGTCGTAAACCCCAGCCGTATCATTCACTCTGTCAGTCACACTGTCGTGTTCCCCACCCCCTCTCCATTGCTGTCAGTCACACTGTCATGTTCCCCACCCCCTCTCCATTGCTGTCAGTCGCACTGTCGTAAATCCCACCCTCTCTCCGTCACTCTGACAGTCACTATGTCGTAAACCCCCACCCCCAATCCGTCACTCTGTCAGTCAAACTGTCGTAAACCCCACCCCATCTCCATCACTCTGTCAGTCACACTGTCGTGTTCACAACCCCTTTCCGTTGCTGTCAGTCACACTGTCATGTTCCCCACCCTCTCTCTGTCACTCTGTCAGTCACACTGTCGTAAACACCACCCCCTCTCCATCACTCTGTCAGTCACACTGTCATGTTCCCCAACCCCTCTGCATTGCTGTCAGTCTCACTGTCATGTTCCCCACCCCCTCTCCATTGCTGTCAGTCGCACTGTAGTAAATCCCACCCTCTCTCCGTCACTCTGACAGTCACACTGTCGTAAACCCCCAACCCCTCTCCGTCACTCTGTCAGTCACACTGTCGTAACCCCCACCCACACTCCATCTCTCCGTCCGTCACACTGTCATAAACCCCACCCCCTCTCCATCACTCTGTCAGTCAAACTGTCGTAACCCCCACCCCCTCTCCATCACTCTGTCAGTCACACTGTCGTAAACCCCCACCCTCTCTACATCACTTT
Organism: Hemitrygon akajei; assembly: GCF_048418815.1. NCBI lineage: Eukaryota > Metazoa > Chordata > Chondrichthyes > Myliobatiformes > Dasyatidae > Hemitrygon > Hemitrygon akajei. Next base: position 6,953,556 of record NC_133144.1, read on the forward strand.
GTCATTCACAAAGTCGTAAACCCCAGCCCTCTCCATCACTCTGTCAGTCACACTGTCGTGTTCCCCACCCCCTCACCATTGCTCTCAGTAAAACAGTCGTAAACCCCACCCTCTCTCCATCACTCTGTCAGTCACACTGTCGTAAACCCCACCCTCTCTCCATCACTCTGTCAGTCACACTGTCGTGTTCCCCACCCCATCTCCATTGCTGTCAGTCACACTGTTGTAAACCCCACCCTCTTTCCGTCACTCTGACAGTCACACTGTCGTATTCCCCACCCTCTCTCCATCACTCTGTCAGTCACACTGTCGTGATCCCCACCCCCTCTCCATTGCTGTCAGACACACTGTCGTAAACCCCACCCCCTCTCCATCACTCTGTCAGTCACACTGTCGTATTCCCCACCCCCTCTGCAACACTCTGTCAGTCACACTGTCGTGGTCCCCACCCCCTCACCATTGCTGTCTGTCACACTGTTGTAAACCCCACCCTCTCTCCATCACTCTGTCAATCACACTGTCGTGTTCCCCACCCCGTCTCCATTGCTGTCAGTCACAATGTTGTAAACCCACCCTCTCTCCGTCACTCTGACAGTCACACTGTCGTAAACCCCACACCCTCTCCATCACTCTGTCAGTCACAAAATCGTAAACACCACCCTCTCTCCATCACTCTGTCAGTCACACTGTCGTAAACACCACCCCCTCTCCATCAATCTGTCAGTCACACTGTCTTGTTCCCCTCCGCCTCTCCATCACTCTGTCAGTCACACTGTCGTAAACCCCAACCCCTCTCCATCACTTTGTCAGTGACACTGTCGTAAACCCCACCCCCTCTCCATCACTCTGTCAGTCACACTGTGATAATCCCCACCCCTCTCAATCACTTTGTCAGTCACACTGTCGTAAACCCCACCCTCTCTCCATCACTCTGTCAGTAACACTGTCATAAACTCCACACCCTCTCCATTCCTGTCAGTCACACTGTCGTGATCCCCACCCCCTCTCCATCACTCTGTCAGTCACAGAGTCGTAAACCCCCACCCTCTCTCCATCACTCTGACAGTCACAAAGTCGTAAATCCCAGCCGTATCCATCACTCTGTCAGTCACACTGTCGTGTTCCCCACCCCCTCTCCATTGCTGTCAGTCACACTGTCATGTTCCCCACCCCCTCTTCATTGCTGTCAGTCGCACTGTCGTAAATCCCACCCTCTCTCCGTCACTCTGACAGTCACACTGTCGTAAACCCCCACCCCCAATCCGTCACTCTGTCAGTCAAACTGTCGTAAACCCCACCCCATCTCCATCACTCTGTCAGTCACACTGTCGTGTTCCCCAACCCCTTTCCGTTGCTGTCAGTCACACTGTCATGTTCCCCACCTCTCTCTGTCACTCTGTCAGTCACACTGTCGTAAACCCCCACCCCCAATCCGTCACTCTGTCAGTCAAACTGTCGTAAACCCCACCCCATCTCCATCACTCTGTCAGTCACACTGTCGTGTTCCCGACCCCCTCACCATTGCTGTCAGTCACAATGTCGTAAACCCCACCCTCTCTCCATCACTCTGTCAGTCACACTGTCGTGTTCCCCACCCCGTCTCCATTGCTGTCAGTCACACTGTTGTAAACCCCACCCTCTCTCCGTCACCCTGTCAGTCAAACTGTAGTAAACCCCACCCCCTCTCCATCACTCTGTCAGTCACACTGTCGTGTTCCCCACCCCCTTTCCGTTGCTGTCAGTCACACTGTCATGTTCCCCACCCTCTCTCTGTCACTCTGTCAGTCACACTGTCGTAACCCTCACCCCCTCTCCATCACTCTGTCAGTCACACTGTCGTAAACCCCCACCCTCTCTCCATCACTTTGTCAGTCACAAAGTCCTAAACCCCAGCCCTCTCCATCACTCTGTCAGTCACACTGTAGTGTTCCCCACCCCCTCTCCATCACTTTGTCAGTCACACTGTCATGTTCCCCACCCCCACTCCATCACTCTGTCAGTCACACTGTCGTGTTCCCCACCCCCTCACCATTGCTCTCAGTAAAACAGTCGTAAACCCCACCCTCTTTCCGTCACTCTGACAGTCACACTGTCGTATTCCCCACCCCCTCTCCATCACTCTGTCAGTCACACTGTCGTGATCCCCACCCCCTCTCCATTGCTGTCAGACACACTGTCGTAACCCCCACCCCCTCTCCATCACTCTGTCAGTCACACTGTCGTATTCCCCACCCCCTCTGCAACACTCTGTCAGTCACACTGTCGTGTTCCCCACCCCCTCACCATTGCTGTCAGTCACACTGTTGTAAACGCCACCCTCTCTCCATCACTCTGTCAGTCACACTGTCGTGTTCCCCACCCCGTCTCCATTGCTGTCAGTCACACTGTTGTAAACCCCACCCTCTCTACATCACTCTGACAGTCACACTGTCGTAAACCCCACACCCTCTCCATCACTCTGTCAGTCACAAAATCGTAAACACCAACCCCTCTCCATCACTTTGTCAGTCACACTGTCGTAAACCCCACCCCCTCTCCATCACTCTGTCTGTCTCACTGTGATAAACCCCACCCCTCTCCATCACTTTGTCAGTCACACTGTCGTAAACCCCACCCTCTCTCCATCACTCTGTCAGTAACACTGTCATAAACTCCACACCCTCTCCATTCCTGTCAGTCACACTGTCGTGTTCCCCACACCCTCTCCATCACTCTGTCAGTCACAGAGTCGTAAACCCCACCCCATCTCCATCACTTTGTCAGTCAAACTGTCGTAAACCCCACCCCCTCTCCATCACTCTGTCTGTCTCACTGTGATAAACCCCACCCCTCTCAATCACTTTGTCAGTCACACTGTCGTAAACCCCACCCTCTCTCCATCACTCTGTCAGTAACACTGTCATAAACTCCACACCCTCTCCATTCCTGTCAGTCACACTGTCGTGTTCCCCACCCCCTCTCCATCACTCTGTCAGTCACAGAGTCGTAAACCCCACCCCTCTCCATCACTTTGTCAGTCACACTGTCGTAAACCCCAACCCCTCTCCATCACTTTGTCAGTGACACTGTCGAAAACCCCACCCTCTCTCCATCATTCTGTCAGTCACACTGTGATAAACCCCACCCCCTCTCCATCACTCTGTCAGTCACACTGTCGTAAACCCCACCCCCTCTCCATCACTCTGTCAGTCACACTGTCGTAAACCCCACCCCCTCTCCATCACTCTGACAGTCACACTGTCGTAAACCCCACCCCCTCTCCATCACTCTGTCAGTCACACTGTCGTAAACCCCACCCTCTCTCCATCACTCTGTCAGTAACACTGTCATAAACTCCACACCCTCTCCATTCCTGTCAGTCACACTGTCGTGATCCCCACACCCTCTCCATCACTCTGTCAGTCACACTGTCGAAAACCCCACCCCCTCTCCATCACTCTGTCAGTCACACTGTCGAAAACCCCACCCCCTCTCCATCACTCTGTCAGTCACACTGTCGTAAACCCCACCCTCTCTCCATCACTCTGTCAGTAACACTGTCATAAACTCCACACCCTCTCCATTCCTGTCAGTCACACTGTCGTGTTCCCCACACCCTCTCCATCACTCTGTCAGTCACAGAGTCGTAAACCCCACCCCATCTCCATCACTCTGTCAGTCACACTGTCATGTTCCCCAACCCCTTTCCGTTGCTGTCAGTCACACTGTCATGTTCCCCACCCTCTCTCTGTCACTCTGTCAGTCACACTGTCGTAAACCCCCAACCCCTCTCCATCACTCTGTCAGTCACACTGTTGTAACCCCCACACCCTCTCCATCACTCTGTCAGTCACACTGTCGTAAACCCCCACCCTCTCTCCATCACTTTGTCAGTCACAAAGTCGTAAACCCCAGCCCTCTCGATCACTCTGTCAGTCACACTGTCGTGTTCCCCACCCCCTCTCCATCACTTTGTCAGTCACACTGTCGTGTTCCCCACCCCCTCACCATTGCTGTCAGTCACACTGTTGTAAACCCCACACTCTCTCCGTCACTCTGACAGTCACACTGTCGTAAATCCACACCCTCTCCATCACTCTGTCAGTCACACAGTCGTAAACCCCACCCTCTCTCCATCACTCTGTCAGTTACACTGTCGTAAACACCACCCCCTCTCCATCACTCTGTCAGTCACACTGTCGTGTTCCCCTCCGCCTCTCCATCACTCTGTCAGTCACACTGTCGTAAATCCCAACCCCTCTCCATCACTTTGTCAGTGACACTGTCGTAAACCCCACCCCCTCTCCATCACTCTCAGTCACACTGTCGTAAACCCCAGCCGTATCATTCACTCTGTCAGCCACACTGTCGTGTTCCCCACCCCCAATCCATTGCTGTCAGTCACACTGTCATGTTCCCCACCCCCTCTCCATTGCTGTCAGTCGCACTGTCGTAAATCCCACTCTCTCTCCGTCACTCTGTCAGTCAAACTGTCGTAAACCCCACCCCATCTCCATCACTCTGTCAGTCACACTGTCGTGTTCACAACCCCTTTCCGTTGCTGTCAGTCACACTGTCATGTTCCCCACCCTCTCTCTGTCACTCTGTCAGTCACACTGTCATGTTCCCCAACCCCTCTGCATTGCTGTCAGTCTCACTGTCATGTTCCCCACCCCCTCTCCATTGCTGTCAGTCGCACTGTAGTAAATCCCACCCTCTCTCCGTCACTCTGACAGTCACACTGTCGTAAACCCCCAACCCCTCTCCGTCACTCTGTCAGTCACACTGTCGTAACCCCCACCCACACTCCATCTCTCCGTCCGTCACACTGTCATAAACCCCACCCCCTCTCCATCACTCTGTCAGTCACTCTGTCGTAACCCCCACCCCCTCTCCATCACTCTGTCAGTCACACTGTCGTAAACCCCCACCCTCTCTACATCACTTTGTCAGTCACAAAGTCGTAAACCCCAGCCCTCTCCATCACTCTGTCAGTCACACTGTCGTGTTCCCCACCCCCTCTCCATCACTTTGTCAGTCACACTGTCATGTTCCCCACCCCCTCTCCATCACTCTGTCAGTCACACTGTCGTAAACCCCACCCCCTCTCCATCACTCTGTCAGTCACACTGTCGTGTTCCCCACCCCCTCTCCATCACTCTGTCAGTCACACTGTCGTGTTCCCCACCCCCTCACCATTGCTCTCAGTAAAACAGTCGTAAACCCCACCCTCTCTCCATCACTCTGTCAGTCACACTGTCGTAAACCCCACCCTCTCTCCATCACTCTGTCAGTCACACTGTCGTGTTCCCCACCCCATCTCCATTGCTGTCAGTCACACTGTTGTAAACCCCACCCTCTTTCCGTCACTCTGACAGTCACACTGTCGTATTCCCCACCCCCTCTCCATCACTCTGTCAGTCACACTGTCGTGATCCCCACCCCCTCTCCATTGCTGTCAGACACACTGTCGTAAACCCCACCCCCTCTCCATCACTCTGTCAGTCACACTGTCGTATTCCCCACCCCCTCTGCAACACTCTGTCAGTCACACTGTCGTGTTCCCCACCCCCTCACCATTGCTGTCTGTCACACTGTTGTAAACCCCACCCTCTCTCCATCACTCTGTCAATCACACTGTCGTGTTCCCCACCCCGTCTCCATTGCTGTCAGTCACAATGTTGTAAACCCACCCTCTCTCCGTCACTCTGACAGTCACACTGTCGTAAACCCCACACCCTCTCCATCACTCTGTCAGTCACAAAATCGTAAACACCACCCTCTCTCCATCACTCTGTCAGTCACACTGTCGTAAACCCCACACCCTCTCCATCAATCTGTCAGTCACACTGTCGTAAACACCACCCCCTCTCCATCACACTGTCAGTCACACTGTCTTGTTCCCCTCCGCCTCTCCATCACTCTGTCAGTCACACTGTGATAAACCCCAACCCCTCTCCATCACTTTGTCAGTGACACTGTCGTAAACCCCCACCCTCTCTCCATCACTCTGTCAGTCACACTGTGATAAACCCCACCCCTCTCAATCACTTTGTCAGTCACACTGTCGTAAACCCCACCCTCTCTCCATCACTCTGTCAGTCACACTGTCATAAACTCCACACCCTCTCCATTCCTGTCAGTCACACTGTCGTGATCCCCACCCCCTCTCCATCACTCTGTCAGTCACAGAGTCGTAAACCCCCATCCTCTCTCCATCACTCTGACAGTCACAAAGTCGTAAACCCCAGCCGTATCCATCACTCTGTCAGTCACACTGTCGTGTTCCCCACCCCCTCTCCATTGCTGTCAGTCACACTGTCATGTTCCCCACCCCCTCTTCATTGCTGTCAGTCGCACTGTCGTAAATCCCACCCTCTCTCCGTCACTCTGACAGTCACACTGTCGTAAACCCCCACCCCCAATCCGTCACTCTGTCAGTCAAACTGTCGTAAACCCCACCCCATCTCCATCACTCTGTCAGTCACACTGTCGTGTTCCCCAACCCCTTTCCGTTGCTGTCAGTCACACTGTCATGTTCCCCACCTCTCTCTGTCACTCTGTCAGTCACACTGTCGTAAACCCCCACCCCCAATCCGTCACTCTGTCAGTCAAACTGTCGTAAACCCCACCCCATCTCCATCACTCTGTCAGTCACACTGTCGTGTTCCCGACCCCCTCACCATTGCTGTCAGTCACACTGTCGTAAACCCCACCCTCTCTCCATCACTCTGTCAGTCACACTGTCGTGTTCCCCACCCCGTCTCCATTGCTGTCAGTCACACTGTTGTAAACCCCACCCTCTCTCCGTCACTCTGTCAGTCAAACTGTAGTAAACCCCACCCCCTCTCCATCACTCTGTCAGTCACACTGTCGTGTTCCCCACCCCCTTTCCGTTGCTGTCAGTCACACTGTCATGTTCCCCACCCTCTCTCTGTCACTCTGTCAGTCACACTGTCGTAAACCCCCAACCCCTCTCCGTCACTCTGTCAGTCACACTGTCGTAACCCCCACCCTCACTCCATCACTCCGTCAGTCACACTGTCATAAACCCCACCCCCTCTCCATCACTCTGTCAGTCACACTGTCGTAACCCCCACCCCCTCTCCATCACTCTGTCAGTCACACTGTCGTAAACCCCCACCCTCTCTCCATCACTTTGTCAGTCACAAAGTCCTAAACCCCAGCCCTCTCCATCACTCTGTCAGTCACACTGTAGTGTTCCCCACCCCCTCTCCATCACTTTGTCAGTCACACTGTCATGTTCCCCACCCCCACTCCATCACTCTGTCAGTCACACTGTCGTGTTCCCCACCCCCTCACCATTGCTCTCAGTAAAACAGTCGTAAACCCCACCCTCTTTCCGTCACTCTGACAGTCACACTGTCGTATTCCCCACCCCCTCTCCATCACTCTGTCAGTCACACTGTCGTGATCCCCACCCCCTCTCCATTGCTGTCAGACACACTGTCGTAACCCCCACCCCCTCTCCATCACTCTGTCAGTCACACTGTCGTATTCCCCACCCCCTCTGCAACACTCTGTCAGTCACACTGTCGTGTTCCCCACCCCCTCACCATTGCTGTCAGTCACACTGTTGTAAACGCCACCCTCTCTCCATCACTCTGTCAGTCACACTGTCGTGTTCCCCACCCCGTCTCCATTGCTGTCAGTCACACTGTTGTAAACCCACCCTCTCTCCGTCACTCTGACAGTCACACTGTCGTAAACCCCACACCCTCTCCATCACTCTGTCAGTCACAAAATCGTAAACACCACCCTCTCTCCATCACTCTGTCAGTCACACTGTCGTAAACACCACCCCCTCTCCATCACTCTGTCAGTCACACTGTCGTGTTCCCCTCCGCCTCTCCATCACTCTGTCAGTCACACTGTCGTAAACCCCAACCCCTCTCCATCACTTTGTCAGTGACACTGTCGTAAACCCCAACCCCTCTCCATCACTTTGTCAGTGACACTGTCGTAAACCCCACCCTCTCTCCATCACTTTGTCAGTCACACTGTCGTAAACCCCACCCTCTCTCCATCACTCTGTCAGTAACACTGTCATAAACTCCACACCCTCTCCATTCCTGTCAGTCACACTGTCGTGTTCCCCACACCCTCTCCATCACTCTGTCAGTCACAGAGTCGTAAACCCCCACCCTCACTCCATCACTCTGTCAGTCACACTGTCGTAAACCCCACCCCCTCTCCATCACTCTGTCAGTCACACTGTGATAAACCCCACACCCTCTCCATTCCTGTCAGTCACACTGTCGTGTTCCCCACACCCTCTCCATCACTCTGTCAGTCACAGAGTCGTAAACCCCCACCCTCACTCCATCACTCTGACAGTCACAAAGTCGTAAACCCCAGCCCTCTCCATCACTCTGTCAGTCACACTGTCGTGTTCCCCACCCCCTCTCCATTGCTGTCAGTCACACTGTCATGTTCCCGACCCCCACACCATTGCTGTCAGTCACACTGTCGTGATCGCCACCCCCTCTCCATCACTCTGTCAGTCACACTGTCGTAAACCCCCACCCCCAATCCGTCACTCTGTCAGTCAAACTGTCGTAAACACCACCCCCTCTCCATCACTTTGTCAGTCACACTGTCGTGTTCCCCACCCCCTTTCCGTTGCTGTCAGTCACACTGTCATGTTCCCCACCCTCTCTCTGTCACTCTGTCAGTCACACTGTCGTAAACACCCAACACCTCTCCGTCACTCTGTCAGTCACACTGTCGTAACCCCCAGCCTCACTCCATCACTCTGTCAGTCACACTGTCGTAAACCCCACCCCCTCTCCATCACTCTGTCAGTCCCACTGTCGTAACCCCCACACCCTCTCCATCACTCTGTCAGTCACACTGTAGTGTTCCGCACCCCGTCTCCATTGCTGTCAGTCACACTGTTGTAAACCCCACCCTCTCTCCGTCACTCTGACAGTCACACTGTCGTATTCCCCACCCCCTCTCCATCAGTCTGTCAGTCACACTGTCGTGATCCCCACCCCCTCTCCATTGCTGTCAGACACACTGTCGTAAACCCCACCCCCTCTCCATCACTCTGTCAGTCACACTGTCGTATTCCCCACCCCCTCTGCATCACTCTGTCAGTCACACTGTCGTGTTCACCACCCCCTCGCCATTGCTGTCTGTCACACTGTCGTAAACCCCACCCTCTCTCCATCACTCTGTCAGTCACACTGTCGTGTTCCCCACCCCGTCTCCATTGCTGTCAGTCACACTGTTGTAAACCCACCCTCTCTCCGTCACTCTGACAGTCAGACTGTCGTAAACCCCACACCCTCTCCATCACTCTGTCAGTCACACAGTCGTAAACCCCACCCTCTCTCCATCACTCTGTCAGTCACACTGTCGTAAACACCACCCCCTCTCCATCACTCTGTCAGTCACACTGTCGTGTTCCCCTCCGCCTCTCCATCACTCTGTCAGTCACACTGTCGTAAACCCCAACCCCTCTCCATCACTTTGTCAGTGACACTGTCGTAAACCCCACCCTCTCTCCATCACTCTGTCAGTCACACTGTCGTAAACCCCACCCCCTCTCCATCACTCTGTCAGTCACACTTTGATAAACCCCACCCCTCTCAATCACTTTGTCAGTCACACTGTCGTAAACCCCACCCTCTCTCCATCACTCTGTCAGTAACACTGTCATAAACTCCACACCCTCTCCATTCCTGTCAGTCACACTGTCGTGATCCCCACCCCCTCTCCATCACTCTGTCAGTCACAGAGTCGTAAACCCCCACCCTCTCTCCATCACTCTGACAGTCACAAAGTCGTAAATCCCAGCCGTATCCATCACTCTGTCAGTCACACTGTCGTGTTCCCCACCCCCTCTCCATTGCTGTCAGTCACACTGTCATGTTCCCCACCCCCTCTTCATTGCTGTCAGTCGCACTGTCGTAAATCCCACCCTCTCTCCGTCACTCTGACAGTCACACTGTCGTAAACCCCCACCCCCAATCCGTCACTCTGTCAGTCAAACTGTCGTAAACCCCACCCCATCTCCATCACTCTGTCAGTCACACTGTCGTGTTCCCCAACCCCTTTCCGTTGCTGTCAGTCACACTGTCATGTTCCTCACCCCCTCTCCATTGCTGTCAGTCGCACTGTCGTAAATCCCACCCTCTCTCCGTCACTCTGACAGTCACACTGTCGTAAACCCCCACCCCCAATCCGTCACTCTGTCAGTCAAACTGTCGTAAACCCCACCCCATCTCCATTGCTGTCTGTCACACTGTCGTAAACCCCACCCTCTCTCCATCACTCTGTCAGTCACACTGTCGTGTTCTCCACCCCGTCTCCATTGCTGTCAGTCACACTGTTGTAAACCCACCCTCTCTCCGTCACTCTGACAGTCACACTGTCGTAAACCCCACACCCTCTCCATCACTCTGTCAGTCACACAGTCGTAAACCCCACCCTCTCTCCATCACTCTGTCAGTCACACTGTCGTAAACACCACCCCCTCTCCATCACTCTGTCAGTCACACTGTCGTGTTCCCCTCCGCCTCTCCATCACTCTGTCAGTCACACTGTCGTAAACCCCAACCCCTCTCCATCACTTTGTCAGTGACACTGTCGAAAACCCCACCCCCTCTCCATCACTCTGTCAGTCACACTGTCGTAAACCCCCACCCTCTCTCCATCACTTTGTCAGTCACACTGTTGTAAACCCCACCCTCTCTCCGTCACTCTGTCAGTCACACAGTCGTGTTCCCCACCCCCTCACCATTGCTGTCAGTCACACTGTCGTAAACCCCACCCTCTCTCCATCACTCTGTCAGTCACACTGTCGTGTTCCCCACCCCGTCTCCATTGCTGTCAGTCACACTGTTGTAAACCCAACCCTCTCTCCGTCACTCTGACAGTCACACTGTCGTATTCCCCACCCCCTCTCCATCACTCTGTCAGTCACACTGTCGTGATCCCCACCCCCTCTGCATCACTCTGTCAGTCACACTGTCGTGTTCCCCACCCCCTCACCATTGCTGTCTGTCACACTGTCGTAAACCCCACCCTCTCTCCATCACTCTGTCAGTCACACTGTCGTGTTCCCCACCCCGTCTCCATTGCTGTCAGTCACACTGTTGTAAACCCACCCTCTCTCCGTCACTCTGACAGTCACACTGTCGTAAACCCCACACCCTCTCCATCACTCTGTCAGTCACACAGTCGTAAACCCCACCCTCTCTCCATCACTCTGTCAGTCACACTGTCGTAAACACCACCCCCTCTCCATCACTCTGTCAGTCACACTGTCGTGTTCCCCTCCGCCTCTCCATCACTCTGTCAGTCACACTGTCGTAAACCCCAACCCCTCTCCATCACTTTGTCAGTGACACTGTCGAAAACCCCACCCCCTCTCCATCACTCTGTCAGTCACACTGTCGTAAACCCCACCCTCTCTCCATCACTCTGTCAGTCACACTGTCGTAAACCCCACCCTCTCTCCATCACTCTGTCAGTAACACTGTCATAAACTCCACACCCTCTCCATTCCTATCAGTCACACTGTCGTGTTCCCCACCCCCTCTCCATCACTTTGTCAGTCACACTGTCATGTTCCCCACCTCCTCACCATTGCTGTCAGTCACACTGTCGTAACCCCCACCCTCTCTCCATCACTCTGTCAGTCACACTGTCGTAAACCCCCACCCTCTCTCCATCACTTTGTCAGTCACACTGTTGTAAACCCCACCCTCTCTCCATCACTTTGTCAGTCACACTGTTGTAAACCCCACCCTCACTCCATCACTCTGTCAGTCACACTGTCGTAAACCCCACCCCCTCTCCATCACTCTGTCAGTCACACTGTCGTGTTCTGCACCCCGTCTCCATTGCTGTCAGTCACACTGTTGTAAACCCCACCCTCTCTCCGTCACTCTGACAGTCACACTGTCGTATTCCCCACCCCCTCTCCATCAGTCTGTCAGTCACACTGTCGTGATCCCCACCCCCTCTCCATTGCTGTCAGACACACTGTCGTAAACCCCACCCCCTCTCCATCACTCTGTCAGTCACACTGTCGTATTCCCCACCCCCTCTGCATCACTCTGTCAGTCACACTGTCGTGTTCACCACCCCCTCGCCATTGCTGTCTGTCACACTGTCGTAAACCCCACCCTCTCTCCATCACTCTGTCAGTCACACTGTCGTGTTCCCCACCCCGTCTCCATTGCTGTCAGTCACACTGTTGTAAACCCACCCTCTCTCCGTCACTCTGACAGTCACACTGTCGTAAACCCCACACCCTCTCCATCACTCTGTCAGTCACACAGTCGTAAACCCCACCCTCTCTCCATCACTCTGTCAGTCACACTGTCGTAAACACCACCCCCTCTCCATCACTCTGTCAGTCACACTGTCGTGTTCCCCTCCGCCTCTCCATCACTCTGTCAGTCACACTGTCGTAAACCCCAACCCCTCTCCATCACTTTGTCAGTGACACTGTCGTAAACCCCACCCCCTCTCCATCACTCTGTCAGTCACACTGTGATAAACCCCACCCCTCTCAATCACTTTGTCAGTCACACTGTCGTAAACCCCACCCTCTCTCCATCACTCTGTCAGTAACACTGTCATAAACTCCACACCCTCTCCATTCCTGTCAGTCACACTGTCGTGATCCCCACCCCCTCTCCATCACTCTGTCAGTCACAGAGTCGTAAACCCCCACCCTCTCTCCATCACTCTGACAGTCACAAAGTCGTAAATCCCAGCCGTATCCATCACTCTGTCAGTCACACTGTCGTGTTCCCCACCCCCTCTCCATTGCTGTCAGTCACACTGTCATGTTCCCCACCCCCTCTTCATTGCTGTCAGTCGCACTGTCGTAAATCCCACCCTCTCTCCGTCACTCTGACAGTCACACTGTCGTAAACCCCCACCCCAATCCGTCACTCTGTCAGTCAAACTGTCGTAAACCCCACCCCATCTCCATTGCTGTCTGTCACACTGTCGTAAACCCCACCCTCTCTCCATCACTCTGTCAGTCACACTGTCGTGTTCCCCACCCCGTCTCCATTGCTGTCAGTCACACTGTTGTAAACCCACCCTCTCTCCGTCACTCTGACAGTCACACTGTCGTAAACCCCACACCCTCTCCATCACTCTGTCAGTCACACAGTCGTAAACCCCACCCTCTCTCCATCACTCTGTCAGTCACACTGTCGTAAACACCACCCCCTCTCCATCACTCTGTCAGTCACACTGTCGTGTTCCCCTCCGCCTCTCCATCACTCTGTCAGTCACACTGTCGTAAACCCCAACCCCTCTCCATCACTTTGTCAGTGACACTGTCGAAAACCCCACCCCCTCTCCATCACTCTGTCAGTCACACTGTGATAAACCCCACCCCCTCTCCATCACTCTGTCAGTCACACTGTCGTGTTCCCCTCCGCCTCTCCATCACTCTGTCAGTAACACTGTCATAAACTCCACACCCTCTCCATTCCTGTCAGTCACACTGTCGAAAACCCCACCCCCTCTCCATCACTCTGTCAGTCACACTGTCGTAAACCCCAACCCCTCTCCATCACTTTGTCAGTGACACTGTCGAAAACCCCACCCCCTCTCCATCACTCTGTCAGTCACACTGTGATAAACCCCACCCCCTCTCCATCACTCTGTCAGTCACACTGTCGTGTTCCCCTCCGCCTCTCCATCACTCTGTCAGTCACACTGTCGTAAACCCCCACCCTCTCTCCATCACTTTGTCAGTCACACTGTTGTAAACCCCACCCTCTCTCCGTCACTCTGTCAGTCACACAGTCGTGTTCCCCACCCCCTCACCATTGCTGTCAGTCACACTGTCGTAAACCCCACCCTCTCTCCATCACTCTGTCAGTCACACTGTCGTGTTCCCCACCCCGTCTCCATTGCTGTCAGTCACACTGTTGTAAACCCACCCTCTCTCCGTCACTCTGACAGTCACACTGTCGTAAACCCCACACCCTCTCCATCACTCTGTCAGTCACACAGTCGTAAACCCCACCCTCTCTCCATCACTCTGTCAGTCACACTGTCGTAAACACCACCCCCTCTCCATCACTCTGTCAGTCACACTGTCGTGTTCCCCTCCGCCTCTCCATCACTCTGTCAGTCACACTGTCGTAAACCCCAACCCCTCTCCATCACTTTGTCATTGACACTGTGATAAACCCCACCCCCTCTCCATCACTTTGTCAGTCACACTGTCGTAAACCCCCAACCCCTCTCCGTCACTCTGTCAGTCACACTGTCGTAACCCCCACCCTCACTCCATCACTCTGTCAGTCACACTGTCGTAAACCCCACCCCCTCTCCATCACTTTGTCAGTGACACTGTCGTAAACCCCACCCCCTCTCCATCACTCTGTCAGTCACACTGTCGTAAACCCCACCCCCTCTCCATCACTTTGTCAGTGACACTGTCGTAAACCCCACCCCCTCTCCATCACTCTGTCAGTCACACTGTGATAAACCCCACCCCCTCTCCGTCACTCTGTCAGTCACACTGTCGTAAACCCCACCCTCTCTCCATCACTCTGTCAGTAACACTGTCATAAACTCCACACCCTCTCCATTCCTATCAGTCACACTGTCGTGTTCCCCACCCCCTCTCCATCACTTTGTCAGTCACACTGTCATGTTCCCCACCCCCTCACCATTGCTGTCAGTCACACTGTCGTAAACCCCCAACCCCTCTCCATCACTCTGTCAGTCACACTGTGATAAACCCCACCCCCTCTCCGTCACTCTGTCAGTCACACTGTCGTAAACCCCACCCTCTCTCCATCACTCTGTCAGTAACACTGTCATAAACTCCACACCCTCTCCATTCCTATCAGTCACACTGTCGTGTTCCCCACCCCCTCTCCATCACTTTGTCAGTCACACTGTCATGTTCCCCACCCCCTCACCATTGCTGTCAGTCACACTGTCGTAACCCCCACCCTCTCTCCATCACTCTGTCAGTCACACTGTTGTAACCCCCACCCTCACTCCATCACTCTGTCAGTCACACTGTCGTAAACCCCACCCCCTCTCCATCACTTTGTCAGTGACACTGTCGTAAACCCCACCCCCTCTCCATCACTCTGTCAGTCACACTGTCGTAAACCCCACCCCCTCTCCATCACTTTGTCAGTGACACTGTCGTAAACCCCACCCCCTCTCCATCACTCTGTCAGTCACACTGTGATAAACCCCACCCCCTCTCCGTCACTCTGTCAGTCACACTGTCGTAAACCCCACCCTCTCTCCATCACTCTGTCAGTAACACTGTCATAAACTCCACACCCTCTCCATTCCTATCAGTCACACTGTCGTGTTCCCCACCCCGTCTCCATTGCTGTCAGTCACACTGTTGTAAACCCACCCTCTCTCCGTCACTCTGACAGTCACACTGTCGTAAACCCCACACCCTCTCCATCACTCTGTCAGTCACACAGTCGTAAACCCCACCCTCTCTCCATCACTCTGTCAGTCACACTGTCGTAAACACCACCCCCTCTCCATCACTCTGTCAGTCACACTGTCGTAAACCCCAACCCCTCTCCATCACTTTGTCATTGACACTGTGATAAACCCCACCCCCTCTCCATCACTTTGTCAGTCACACTGTCGTAAACCCCCAACCCCTCTCCATCACTCTGTCAGTCACACTGTGATAAACCCCACCCCCTCTCCGTCACTGTCGTAAACACCACCCCCTCTCCATCACTCTGTCAGTCACACTGTCGTAAACCCCAACCCCTCTCCATCACTTTGTCATTGACACTGTGATAAACCCCACCCCCTCTCCATCACTTTGTCAGTCACACTGTCGTAAACCCCCAACCCCTCTCCGTCACTCTGTCAGTCACACTGTCGTAACCCCCACCCTCACTCCATCACTCTGTCAGTCACACTGTCGTAAACCCCACCCCCTCTCCATCACTTTGTCAGTGACACTGTCGTAAACCCCACCCCCTCTCCATCACTCTGTCAGTCACACTGTCGTAAACCCCACCCCCTCTCCATCACTTTGTCAGTGACACTGTCGTAAACCCCACCCCCTCTCCATCACTCTGTCAGTCACACTGTGATAAACCCCACCCCCTCTCCGTCACTCTGTCAGTCACACTGTCGTAAACCCCACCCTCTCTCCATCACTCTGTCAGTAACACTGTCATAAACTCCACACCCTCTCCATTCCTATCAGTCACACTGTCGTGTTCCCCACCCCCTCTCCATCACTTTGTCAGTCACACTGTCATGTTCCCCACCCCCTCACCATTGCTGTCAGTCACACTGTCGTAACCCCCACCCTCTCTCCATCACTCTGTCAGTCACACTGTCGTAACCCCCACCCTCACTCCATCACTCTGTCAGTCACACTGTCGTAAACCCCACCCCCTCTCCATCACTTTGTCAGTGACACTGTCGTAAACCCCACCCCCTCTCCATCACTCTGTCAGTCACACTGTCGTGTTCCCCACCCCCTCACCATTGCTGTCTGTCACACTGTCGTAAACCCCACCCTCTCTCCATCACTCTGTCAGTCACACTGTCGTGTTCCCCACCCCGTCTCCATTGCTGTCAGTCACACTGTTGTAAACCCACCCTCTCTCCGTCACTCTGACAGTCACACTGTCGTAAACCCCACACCCTCTCCATCACTCTGTCAGTCACACAGTCGTAAACCCCACCCTCTCTCCATCACTCTGTCAGTCACACTGTCGTAAACACCACCCCCTCTCCATCACTCTGTCAGTCACACTGTCGTAAACCCCAACCCCTCTCCATCACTTTGTCATTGACACTGTGATAAACCCCACCCCCTCTCCATCACTTTGTCAGTCACACTGTCGTAAACCCCCAACCCCTCTCCGTCACTCTGTCAGTCACACTGTCGTAACCCCCACCCTCACTCCATCACTCTGTCAGTCACACTGTCGTAAACCCCACCCCCTCTCCATCACTTTGTCAGTGACACTGTCGTAAACCCCACCCCCTCTCCATCACTCTGTCAGTCACACTGTCGTAAACCCCACCCCCTCTCCATCACTTTGTCAGTGACACTGTCGTAAACCCCACCCCCTCTCCATCACTCTGTCAGTCACACTGTGATAAACCCCACCCCCTCTCCGTCACTCTGTCAGTCACACTGTCGTAAACCCCACCCTCTCTCCATCACTCTGTCAGTAACACTGTCATAAACTCCACACCCTCTCCATTCCTATCAGTCACACTGTCGTGTTCCCCACCCCCTCTCCATCACTTTGTCAGTCACACTGTCATGTTCCCCACCCCCTCACCATTGCTGTCAGTCACACTGTCGTAACCCCCACCCTCTCTCCATCACTCTGTCAGTCACACTGTCGTAACCCCCACCCTCACTCCATCACTCTGTCAGTCACACTGTCGTAAACCCCACCCCCTCTCCATCACTTTGTCAGTGACACTGTCGTAAACCCCACCCCCTCTCCATCACTCTGTCAGTCACACTGTCGTAAACCCCACCCCCTCTCCATCACTTTGTCAGTGACACTGTCGTAAACCCCACCCCCTCTCCATCACTCTGTCAGTCACACTGTGATAAACCCCACCCCCTCTCCGTCACTCTGTCAGTCACACTGTCGTAAACCCCACCCTCTCTCCATCACTCTGTCAGTAACACTGTCATAAACTCCACACCCTCTCCATTCCTATCAGTCACACTGTCGTGTTCCCCACCCCCTCTCCATCACTTTGTCAGTCACACTGTCATGTTCCCCACCCCCTCACCATTGCTGTCAGTCACACTGTCGTAACCCCCACCCTCTCTCCATCACTCTGTCAGTCACACTGTCGTAAACCCCCACCCTCTCTCCATCACTTTGTCAGTCACACTGTTGTAAACCCCACCCTCTCTCCATCACTTTGTCAGTCACACTGTTGTAAACCCCACCCTCACTCCATCACTCTGTCAGTCACACTGTCGTAAACCCCACCCCCTCTCCATCACTCTGTCAGTCACACTGTCGTGTTCCGCACCCCGTCTCCATTGCTGTCAGTCACACTGTTGTAAACCCCACCCTCTCTCCGTCACTCTGACAGTCACACTGTCGTATTCCCCACCCCCTCTCCATCAGTCTGTCAGTCACACTGTCGTGATCCCCACCCCCTCTCCATTGCTGTCAGACACACTGTCGTAAACCCCACCCCCTCTCCATCACTCTGTCAGTCACACTGTCGTATTCCCCACCCCCTCTGCATCACTCTGTCAGTCACACTGTCGTGTTCACCACCCCCTCGCCATTGCTGTCTGTCACACTGTCGTAAACCCCACCCTCTCTCCATCACTCTGTCAGTCACACTGTCGTGTTCCCCACCCCGTCTCCATTGCTGTCAGTCACACTGTTGTAAACCCACCCTCTCTCCGTCACTCTGACAGTCACACTGTCGTAAACCCCACACCCTCTCCATCACTCTGTCAGTCACACAGTCGTAAACCCCACCCTCTCTCCATCACTCTGTCAGTCACACTGTCGTAAACACCACCCCCTCTCCATCACTCTGTCAGTCACACTGTCGTGTTCCCCTCCGGCTCTCCATCACTCTGTCAGTCACACTGTCGTAAACCCCAACCCCTCTCCATCACTTTGTCAGTGACACTGTCGTAAACCCCACCCCCTCTCCATCACTCTGTCAGTCACACTGTGATAAACCCCACCCCTCTCAATCACTTTGTCAGTCACACTGTCGTAAACCCCACCCTCTCTCCATCACTCTGTCAGTAACACTGTCATAAACTCCACACCCTCTCCATTCCTGTCAGTCACACTGTCGTGATCCCCACCCCCTCTCCATCACTCTGTCAGTCACAGAGTCGTAAACCCCCACCCTCTCTCCATCACTCTGACAGTCACAAAGTCGTAAATCCCAGCCGTATCCATCACTCTGTCAGTCACACTGTCGTGTTCCCCACCCCCTCTCCATTGCTGTCAGTCACACTGTCATGTTCCCCACCCCCTCTTCATTGCTGTCAGTCGCACTGTCGTAAATCCCACCCTCTCTCCGTCACTCTGACAGTCACACTGTCGTAAACCCCCACCCCAATCCGTCACTCTGTCAGTCAAACTGTCGTAAACCCCACCCCATCTCCATTGTTGTCTGTCACACTGTCGTAAACCCCACCCTCTCTCCATCACTCTGTCAGTCACACTGTCGTGTTCCCCACCCCGTCTCCATTGCTGTCAGTCACACTGTTGTAAACCCACCCTCTCTCCGTCACTCTGACAGTCACACTGTCGTAAACCCCACACCCTCTCCATCACTCTGTCAGTCACACAGTCGTAAACCCCACCCTCTCTCCATCACTCTGTCAGTCACACTGTCGTAAACACCACCCCCTCTCCATCACTCTGTCAGTCACACTGTCGTGTTCCCCTCCGCCTCTCCATCACTCTGTCAGTCACACTGTCGTAAACCCCAACCCCTCTCCATCACTTTGTCAGTGACACTGTCGAAAACCCCACCCCCTCTCCATCACTCTGTCAGTCACACTGTGATAAACCCCACCCCCTCTCCATCACTCTGTCAGTCACACTGTCGTAAACCCCCACCCTCTCTCCATCACTCTGTCAGTCACACTGTCGTGTTCCCCACCCCGTCTCCATTGCTGTCAGTCACACTGTTGTAAACCCACCCTCTCTCCGTCACTCTGACAGTCACACTGTCGTAAACCCCACACCCTCTCCATCACTCTGTCAGTCACACAGTCGTAAACCCCACCCTCTCTCCATCACTCTGTCAGTCACACTGTCGTAAACACCACCCCCTCTCCATCACTCTGTCAGTCACACTGTCGTGTTCCCCTCCGCCTCTCCATCACTCTGTCAGTCACACTGTCGTAAACCCCAACCCCTCTCCATCACTTTGTCAGTGACACTGTCGTAAACCCCACCCCCTCTCCATCACTCTGTCAGTCACACTGTGATAAACCCCACCCCTCTCAATCACTTTGTCAGTCACACTGTCGTAAACCCCACCCTCTCTCCATCACTCTGTCAGTAACACTGTCATAAACTCCACACCCTCTCCATTGCTGTCTGTCACACTGTCGTAAACCCCACCCTCTCTCCATCACTCTGTCAGTCACACTGTCGTGTTCCCCACCCCGTCTCCATTGCTGTCAGTCACACTGTTGTAAACCCACCCTCTCTCCGTCACTCTGACAGTCACACTGTCGTAAACCCCACACCCTCTCCATCACTCTGTCAGTCACACAGTCGTAAACCCCACCCTCTCTCCATCACTCTGTCAGTCACACTGTCGTAAACACCACCCCCTCTCCATCACTCTGTCAGTCACACTGTCGTGTTCCCCTCCGCCTCTCCATCACTCTGTCAGTCACACTGTCGTAAACCCCAACCCCTCTCCATCACTTTGTCAGTGACACTGTCGAAAACCCCACCCCCTCTCCATCACTCTGTCAGTCACACTGTGATAAACCCCACCCCCTCTCCATCACTCTGTCAGTCACACTGTCGTAAACCCCCACCCTCTCTCCATCACTTTGTCAGTCACACTGTTGTAAACCCCACCCTCTCTCCGTCACTCTGTCAGTCACACAGTCGTGTTCCCCACCCCCTCACCATTGCTGTCAGTCACACTGTCGTAAACCCCACCCTCTCTCCATCACTCTGTCAGTCACACTGTCGTGTTCCCCACCCCGTATCCATTGCTGTCAGTCACACTGTTGTAAACCCAACCCTCTCTCCGTCACTCTGACAGTCACACTGTCGTATTCCCCACCCCCTCTCCATCACTCTGTCAGTCACACTGTCGTGATCCCCACCCCCTCTGCATCACTCTGTCAGTCACACTGTCGTGTTCCCCACCCCCTCACCATTGCTGTCTGTCACACTGTCGTAAACCCCACCCTCTCTCCATCACTCTGTCAGTCACACTGTCGTGTTCCCCACCCCGTCTCCATTGCTGTCAGTCACACTGTTGTAAACCCACCCTCTCTCCGTCACTCTGACAGTCACACTGTCGTAAACCCCACACCCTCTCCATCACTCTGTCAGTCACACAGTCGTAAACCCCACCCTCTCTCCATCACTCTGTCAGTCACACTGTCGTAAACACCAACCCCTCTCCATCACTCTGTCAGTCACACTGTCGTGTTCCCCTCCGCCTCTCCATCACTCTGTCAGTCACACTGTCGTAAACCCCAACCCCTCTCCATCACTTTGTCATTGACACTGTGATAAACCCCACCCCCTCTCCATCACTTTGTCAGTCACACTGTCGTAAACCCCCAACCCCTCTCCGTCACTCTGTCAGTCACACTGTCGTAACCCCCACCCTCACTCCATCACTCTGTCAGTCACACTGTCGTAAACCCCACCCCCTCTCCATCACTTTGTCAGTGACACTGTCGTAAACCCCACCCCCTCTCCATCACTCTGTCAGTCACACTGTCGTAAACCCCACCCCCTCTCCATCACTTTGTCAGTGACACTGTCGTAAACCCCACCCCCTCTCCATCACTCTGTCAGTCACACTGTGATAAACCCCACCCCCTCTCCGTCACTCTGTCAGTCACACTGTCGTAAACCCCACCCTCTCTCCATCACTCTGTCAGTAACACTGTCATAAACTCCACACCCTCTCCATTCCTATCAGTCACACTGTCGTGTTCCCCACCCCCTCTCCATCACTTTGTCAGTCACACTGTCATGTTCCCCACCCCCTCACCATTGCTGTCAGTCACACTGTCGTAACCCCCACCCTCTCTCCATCACTCTGTCAGTCACACTGTCGTAAACCCCCACCCTCTCTCCATCACTTTGTCAGTCACACTGTTGTAAACCCCACCCTCTCTCCATCACTTTGTCAGTCACACTGTTGTAAACCCCACCCTCACTCCATCACTCTGTCAGTCACACTGTCGTAAACCCCACCCCCTCTCCATCACTCTGTCAGTCACACTGTCGTGTTCCGCACCCCGTCTCCATTGCTGTCAGTCACACTGTTGTAAACCCCACCCTCTCTCCGTCACTCTGACAGTCACACTGTCGTATTCCCCACCCCCTCTCCATCAGTCTGTCAGTCACACTGTCGTGATCCCCACCCCCTCTCCATTGCTGTCAGACACACTGTCGTAAACCCCACCCCCTCTCCATCACTCTGTCAGTCACACTGTCGTATTCCCCACCCCCTCTGCATCACTCTGTCAGTCACACTGTCGTGTTCACCACCCCCTCGCCATTGCTGTCTGTCACACTGTCGTAAACCCCACCCTCTCTCCATCACTCTGTCAGTCACACTGTCGTGTTCCCCACCCCGTCTCCATTGCTGTCAGTCACACTGTTGTAAACCCACCCTCTCTCCGTCACTCTGACAGTCACACTGTCGTAAACCCCACACCCTCTCCATCACTCTGTCAGTCACACAGTCGTAAACCCCACCCTCTCTCCATCACTCTGTCAGTCACACTGTCGTAAACACCACCCCCTCTCCATCACTCTGTCAGTCACACTGTCGTGTTCCCCTCCGCCTCTCCATCACTCTGTCAGTCACACTGTCGTAAACCCCACCCTCTCTCCATCACTCTGTCAGTAACACTGTCATAAACTCCACACCCTCTCCATTCCTGTCAGTCACACTGTCGTGATCCCCACCCCCTCTCCATCACTCTGTCAGTCACAGAGTCGTAAACCCCCACCCTCTCTCCATCACTCTGACAGTCACAAAGTCGTAAATCCCAGCCGTATCCATCACTCTGTCAGTCACACTGTCGTGTTCCCCACCCCCTCTCCATTGCTGTCAGTCACACTGTCATGTTCCCCACCCCCTCTTCATTGCTGTCAGTCGCACTGTCGTAAATCCCACCCTCTCTCCGTCACTCTGACAGTCACACTGTCGTAAACCCCCACCCCCAATCCGTCACTCTGTCAGTCAAACTGTCGTAAACCCCACCCCATCTCCATCACTCTGTCAGTCACACTGTCGTGTTCCCCAACCCCTTTCCGTTGCTGTCAGTCACACTGTCATGTTCCTCACCCCCTCTCCATTGCTGTCAGTCGCACTGTCGTAAATCCCACCCTCTCTCCGTCACTCTGACAGTCACACTGTCGTAAACCCCCACCCCCAATCCGTCACTCTGTCAGTCAAACTGTCGTAAACCCCACCCCATCTCCATCACTCTGTCAGTCACACTGTCGTGTTCCCCAACCCCTTTCCGTTGCTGTCAGTCACACTGTCATGTTCCCCACCTCTCTCTGTCACTCTGTCAGTCACACTGTCGTAAACCCCCACCCCCAATCCGTCACTCTGTCAGTCAAACTGTCGTAAACCCCACCCCATCTCCATCACTCTGTCAGTCACACTGTCGTGTTCCCGACCCCCTCACCATTGCTGTCAGTCACACTGTCGTAAACCCCACCCTCTCTCCATCACTCTGTCAGTCACACTGTCGTGTTCCCCACCCCGTCTCCATTGCTGTCAGTCACACTGTTGTAAACCCCACCCTCTCTCCGTCACTCTGTCAGTCAAACTGTAGTAAACCCCACCCCCTCTCCATCACTCTGTCAGTCACACTGTCGTGTTCCCCACCCCCTTTCCGTTGCTGTCAGTCACACTGTCATGTTCCCCACCCTCTCTCTGTCACTCTGTCAGTCACACTGTCGTAAACCCCCAACCCCTCTCCGTCACTCTGTCAGTCACACTGTCGTAACCCCCACCCTCACTCCATCACTCCGTCAGTCACACTGTCATAAACCCCACCCCCTCTCCATCACTCTGTCAGTCACACTGTCGTGATCCCCACCCCCTCTGCATCACTCTGTCAGTCACACTGTCGTGTTCCCCATCCCCTCACCATTGCTGTCTGTCACACTGTCGTAAACCCCACCCTCTCTCCATCACTCTGTCAGTCACACTGTCGTGTTCCCCACCCCGTCTCCATTGCTGTCAGTCACACTGTTGTAAACCCACCCTCTCTCCGTCACTCTGACAGTCACACTGTCGTAAACCCCACACCCTCTCCATCACTCTGTCAGTCACACAGTCGTAAACCCCACCCTCTCTCCATCACTCTGTCAGTCACACTGTCGTAAACACCACCCCCTCTCCATCACTCTGTCAGTCACACTGTCGTGTTCCCCTCCGCCTCTCCATCACTCTGTCAGTCACACTGTCGTAAACCCCAACCCCTCTCCATCACTTTGTCAGTGACACTGTCGAAAACCCCACCCCCTCTCCATCACTCTGTCAGTCACACTGTGATAAACCCCACCCCCTCTCCATCACTCTGTCAGTAACACTGTCATAAACTCCACACCCTCTCCATTCCTATCAGTCACACTGTCGTGTTCCCCACCCCCTCTCCATCACTTTGTCAGTCACACTGTCATGTTCCCCACCCCCTCACCATTGCTGTCAGTCACACTGTCGTAACCCCCACCCTCTCTCCATCACTCTGTCAGTCACACTGTCGTAAACCCCCACCCTCTCTCCATCACTTTGTCAGTCACACTGTTGTAAACCCCACCCTCTCTCCATCACTTTGTCAGTCACACTGTTGTAAACCCCACCCTCACTCCATCACTCTGTCAGTCACACTGTCGTAAACCCCACCCCCTCTCCATCACTCTGTCAGTCACACTGTCGTGTTCCGCACCCCGTCTCCATTGCTGTCAGTCACACTGTTGTAAACCCCACCCTCTCTCCGTCACTCTGACAGTCACACTGTCGTATTCCCCACCCCCTCTCCATCAGTCTGTCAGTCACACTGTCGTGATCCCCACCCCCTCTCCATTGCTGTCAGACACACTGTCGTAAACCCCACCCCCTCACCATCACTCTGTCAGTCACACTGTCGTATTCCCCACCCCCTCTGCATCACTCTGTCAGTCACACTGTCGTGTTCACCACCCCCTCGCCATTGCTGTCTGTCACACTGTCGTAAACCCCACCCTCTCTCCATCACTCTGTCAGTCACACTGTCGTGTTCCCCACCCCGTCTCCATTGCTGTCAGTCACACTGTTGTAAACCCACCCTCACTCCGTCACTCTGACAGTCACACTGTCGTAAACCCCACACCCTCTCCATCACTCTGTCAGTCACACAGTCGTAAACCCCACCCTCTCTCCATCACTCTGTCAGTCACACTGTCGTAAACACCACCCCCTCTCCATCACTCTGTCAGTCACACTGTCGTGTTCCCCTCCGCCTCTCCATCACTCTGTCAGTCACACTGTCGTAAACCCCAACCCCTCTCCATCACTTTGTCAGTGACACTGTCGTAAACCCCACCCCCTCTCCATCACTCTGTCAGTCACACTGTGATAAACCCCACCCCTCTCAATCACTTTGTCAGTCACACTGTCGTAAACCCCACCCTCTCTCCATCACTCTGTCAGTAACACTGTCATAAACTCCACACCCTCTCCATTCCTGTCAGTCACAGAGTCGTAAACCCCCACCCTCTCTCCATCACTCTGACAGTCACAAAGTCGTAAATCCCAGCCGTATCCATCACTCTGTCAGTCACACTGTCGTGTTCCCCACCCCCTCTCCATTGCTGTCAGTCACACTGTCATGTTCCCCACCCCCTCTTCATTGCTGTCAGTCGCACTGTCGTAAATCCCACCCTCTCTCCGTCACTCTGACAGTCACACTGTCGTAAACCCCCACCCCCAATCCGTCACTCTGTCAGTCAAACTGTCGTAAACCCCACCCCATCTCCATCACTCTGTCAGTCACACTGTCGTGTTCCCCAACCCCTTTCCGTTGCTGTCAGTCACACTGTCATGTTCCTCACCCCCTCTCCATTGCTGTCAGTCGCACTGTCGTAAATCCCACCCTCTCTCCGTCACTCTGACAGTCACACTGTCGTAAACCCCCACCCCCAATCCGTCACTCTGTCAGTCAAACTGTCGTAAACCCCACCCCATCTCCATCACTCTGTCAGTCACACTGTCGTGTTCCCCAACCCCTTTCCGTTGCTGTCAGTCACACTGTCATGTTCCCCACCTCTCTCTGTCACTCTGTCAGTCACACTGTCGTAAACCCCCACCCCCAATCCGTCACTCTGTCAGTCAAACTGTCGTAAACCCCACCCCATCTCCATCACTCTGTCAGTCACACTGTCGTGTTCCCGACCCCCTCACCATTGCTGTCAGTCACACTGTCGTAAACCCCACCCTCTCTCCATCACTCTGTCAGTCACACTGTCGTGTTCCCCACCCCGTCTCCATTGCTGTCAGTCACACTGTTGTAAACCCCACCCTCTCTCCGTCACTCTGTCAGTCAAACTGTAGTAAACCCCACCCCCTCTCCATCACTCTGTCAGTCACACTGTCGTGTTCCCCACCCCCTTTCCGTTGCTGTCAGTCACACTGTCATGTTCCCCACCCTCTCTCTGTCACTCTGTCAGTCACACTGTCGTAAACCCCCAACCCCTCTCCGTCACTCTGTCAGTCACACTGTCGTAACCCCCACCCTCACTCCATCACTCCGTCAGTCACACTGTCATAAACCCCACCCCCTCTCCATCACTCTGTCAGTCACACTGTCGTGATCCCCACCCCCTCTGCATCACTCTGTCAGTCACACTGTCGTGTTCCCCACCCCCTCACCATTGCTGTCTGTCACACTGTCGTAAACCCCACCCTCTCTCCATCACTCTGTCAGTCACACTGTCGTGTTCCCCACCCCGTCTCCATTGCTGTCAGTCACACTGTTGTAAACCCACCCTCTCTCCGTCACTCTGACAGTCACACTGTCGTAAACCCCACACCCTCTCCATCACTCTGTCAGTCACACAGTCGTAAACCCCACCCTCTCTCCATCACTCTGTCAGTCACACTGTCGTAAACACCACCCCCTCTCCATCACTCTGTCAGTCACACTGTCGTGTTCCCCTCCGCCTCTCCATCACTCTGTCAGTCACACTGTCGTAAACCCCAACCCCTCTCCATCACTTTGTCAGTGACACTGTCGAAAACCCCACCCCCTCTCCATCACTCTGTCAGTCACACTGTGATAAACCCCACCCCCTCTCCATCACTCTGTCAGTCACACTGTCGTAAACCCCACCCTCTCTCCATCACTCTGTCAGTAACACTGTCATAAACTCCACACCCTCTCCATTCCTATCAGTCACACTGTCGTGTTCCCCACCCCCTCTCCATCACTTTGTCAGTCACACTGTCATGTTCCCCACCCCCTCACCATTGCTGTCAGTCACACTGTCGTAACCCCCACCCTCTCTCCATCACTCTGTCAGTCACACTGTCGTAAACCCCCACCCTCTCTCCATCACTTTGTCAGTCACACTGTTGTAAACCCCACCCTCTCTCCATCACTTTGTCAGTCACACTGTTGTAAACCCCACCCTCACTCCATCACTCTGTCAGTCACACTGTCGTAAACCCCACCCCCTCTCCATCACTCTGTCAGTCACACTGTCGTGTTCCGCACCCCGTCTCCATTGCTGTCAGTCACACTGTTGTAAACCCCACCCTCTCTCCGTCACTCTGACAGTCACACTGTCGTATTCCCCACCCCCTCTCCATCAGTCTGTCAGTCACACTGTCGTGATCCCCACCCCCTCTCCATTGCTGTCAGACACACTGTCGTAAACCCCACCCCCTCACCATCACTCTGTCAGTCACACTGTCGTATTCCCCACCCCCTCTGCATCACTCTGTCAGTCACACTGTCGTGTTCACCACCCCCTCGCCATTGCTGTCTGTCACACTGTCGTAAACCCCACCCTCTCTCCATCACTCTGTCAGTCACACTGTCGTGTTCCCCACCCCGTCTCCATTGCTGTCAGTCACACTGTTGTAAACCCACCCTCACTCCGTCACTCTGACAGTCACACTGTCGTAAACCCCACACCCTCTCCATCACTCTGTCAGTCACACAGTCGTAAACCCCACCCTCTCTCCATCACTCTGTCAGTCACACTGTCGTAAACACCACCCCCTCTCCATCACTCTGTCAGTCACACTGTCGTGTTCCCCTCCGCCTCTCCATCACTCTGTCAGTCACACTGTCGTAAACCCCAACCCCTCTCCATCACTTTGTCAGTGACACTGTCGTAAACCCCACCCCCTCTCCATCACTCTGTCAGTCACACTGTGATAAACCCCACCCCTCTCAATCACTTTGTCAGTCACACTGTCGTAAACCCCACCCTCTCTCCATCACACTGTCAGTCACACTGTCGTAAACCCCACCCTCTCTCCATCACTCTGTCAGTCACACTGTGATAAACCCCACCCCTCTCAATCACTTTGTCAGTCACACTGTCGTAAACCCCACCCTCTCTCCATCACTCTGTCAGTAACACTGTCATAAACTCCACACCCTCTCCATTCCTGTCAGTCACACTGTCGTGATCCCCACCCCCTCTCCATCACTCTGTCAGTCACAGAGTCGTAAACCCCCACCCTCTCTCCATCACTCTGACAGTCACAAAGTCGTAAATCCCAGCCGTATCCATCACTCTGTCAGTCACACTGTCGTGTTCCCCACCCCCTCTCCATTGCTGTCAGTCACACTGTCATGTTCCCCACCCCCTCTTCATTGCTGTCAGTCGCACTGTCGTAAATCCCACCCTCTCTCCGTCACTCTGACAGTCACACTGTCGTAAACCCCCACCCCCAATCCGTCACTCTGTCAGTCAAACTGTCGTAAACCCCACCCCATCTCCATCACTCTGTCAGTCACACTGTCGTGTTCCCCAACCCCTTTCCGTTGCTGTCAGTCACACTGTCATGTTCCTCACCCCCTCTCCATTGCTGTCAGTCGCACTGTCGTAAATCCCACCCTCTCTCCGTCACTCTGACAGTCACACTGTCGTAAACCCCCACCCCCAATCCGTCACTCTGTCAGTCAAACTGTCGTAAACCCCACCCCATCTCCATCACTCTGTCAGTCACACTGTCGTGTTCCCCAACCCCTTTCCGTTGCTGTCAGTCACACTGTCATGTTCCCCACCTCTCTCTGTCACTCTGTCAGTCACACTGTCGTAAACCCCCACCCCCAATCCGTCACTCTGTCAGTCAAACTGTCGTAAACCCCACCCCATCTCCATCACTCTGTCAGTCACACTGTCGTGTTCCCGACCCCCTCACCATTGCTGTCAGTCACACTGTCGTAAACCCCACCCTCTCTCCATCACTCTGTCAGTCACACTGTCGTGTTCCCCACCCCGTCTCCATTGCTGTCAGTCACACTGTTGTAAACCCCACCCTCTCTCCGTCACTCTGTCAGTCAAACTGTAGTAAACCCCACCCCCTCTCCATCACTCTGTCAGTCACACTGTCGTGTTCCCCACCCCCTTTCCGTTGCTGTCAGTCACACTGTCATGTTCCCCACCCTCTCTCTGTCACTCTGTCAGTCACACTGTCGTAAACCCCCAACCCCTCTCCGTCACTCTGTCAGTCACACTGTCGTAACCCCCACCCTCACTCCATCACTCCGTCAGTCACACTGTCATAAACCCCACCCCCTCTCCATCACTCTGTCAGTCACACTGTCGTAACCCCCACCCCCTCTCCATCACTCTGTCAGTCACACTGTCGTAAACCCCCACCCTCTCTCCATCACTTTGTCAGTCACAAAGTCCTAAACCCCAGCCCTCTCCATCACTCTGTCAGTCACACTGTAGTGTTCCCCACCCCCTCTCCATCACTTTGTCAGTCACACTGTCATGTTCCCCACCCCCACTCCATCACTCTGTCAGTCACACTGTCGTGTTCCCCACCCCCTCACCATTGCTCTCAGTAAAACAGTCGTAAACCCCACCCTCTTTCCGTCACTCTGACAGTCACACTGTCGTATTCCCCACCCCCTCTCCATCACTCTGTCAGTCACACTGTCGTGATCCCCACCCCCTCTCCATTGCTGTCAGACACACTGTCGTAACCCCCACCCCCTCTCCATCACTCTGTCAGTCACACTGTCGTATTCCCCACCCCCTCTGCAACACTCTGTCAGTCACACTGTCGTGTTCCCCACCCCCTCACCATTGCTGTCAGTCACACTGTTGTAAACCCACCCTCTCTCCGTCACTCTGACAGTCACACTGTCGTAAACCCCACACCCTCTCCATCACTCTGTCAGTCACAAAATCGTAAACACCACCCTCTCTCCATCACTCTGTCAGTCACACTGTCGTAAACACCACCCCCTCTCCATCACTCTGTCAGTCACACTGTCGTGTTCCCCTCCGCCTCTCCATCACTCTGTCAGTCACACTGTCGTAAACCCCAACCCCTCTCCATCACTTTGCAGTGACACTGTCGTAAACCCCACCCCCTCTCCATCACTCTGTCTGTCTCACTGTGATAAACCCCACCCCTCTCCATCACTTTGTCAGTCACACTGTCGTAAACCCCACCCTCTCTCCATCACTCTGTCAGTAACACTGTCATAAACTCCACACCCTCTCCATTCCTGTCAGTCACACTGTCGTGTTCCCCACACCCTCTCCATCACTCTGTCAGTCACAGAGTCGTAAACCCCCACCCTCACTCCATCACTCTGACAGTCACAAAGTCGTAAACCCCAGCCCTCTCCATCACTCTGTCAGTCACACTGTCGTGTTCCCCACCCCCTCTCCATTGCTGTCAGTCACACTGTCATGTTCCCGACCCCCTCTCCATTGCTGTCAGTCGCACTGTCGTAAATCCCACCCTCTCTCCGTCACTCTGACAGTCACACTGTCGTAAACCCCCACCCCCAATCCGTCACTCTGTCAGTCACACTGTCGTAAACCCCACCCTCACTCCATCACTCTGACAGTCACAAAGTCGTAAACCCCAGCCCTCTTCATCACTCTGTCAGTCACACTGTCGTGTTCCCCACCCCCTCTCCATTGCTGTCAGTCACACTGTCATGTTCCCCACCCCCTCTCCATTGCTGTCAGTCGCACTGTCGTAAATCCCACCCTCTCTCCGTCACTCTGACAGTCACACTGTCGTAAACCCCCACCCTCACTCCATCACTCTGTCAGTCACACTGTCATAAAGCCCACCCCCTCTCCATCACTCTGTCAGTCACACTGTCGTAACCCCACCCCCTCTCCATCACTCTGTCAGTCACACTGTCGTAAACCCCCACCCTCTCTCCATCACTTTGTCAGTCACAAAGTCGTAAACCCCAGCCCTCTCCATCACTCTGACAGTCACACTGTCGTAAACCCCCACCCCCAATCCGTCACTCTGTCAGTCAAACTGTCGTAAACCCCACTCCATCTCCATCACTCTGTCAGTCACACTGTCATGTTCCCCAACCCCTTTCCGTTGCTGTCAGTCACACTGTCATGGTCCCCACCCTCTCTCTGTCACTCTGTCAGTCACACTGTCGTAAACCCCCAACCCCTCTCCGTCACTCTGTCAGTCACACTGTCGTAAACCCCACCCCCTCTCCATCACTCTGTCAGTCACACTGTCGTAAACCCCACACCCTCTCCATCACTCTGTCAGTCACACTGTCGTAAACCCCCACCCTCTCTCCATCACTCTGACAGTCACACTGTCGTAAACCCCCACCCCCAATCCGTCACTCTGTCAGTCAAACTGTCGTAAACCCCACCCCATCTCCATCACTCTGTCAGTCACACTGTCATGTTCCCCACCCTCTCTCTGTCACTCTGTCAGTCACACTGTCGTAAACACCCAACCCCTCTCCATCACTCTGTCAGTCACACTGTTGTAACCCCCACACCCTCTCCATCACTCTGTCAGTCACACTGTCGTAAACCCCCACCCTCTCTCCATCACTTTGTCAGTCACAAAGTCGTAAACCCCAGCCCTCTCGATCACTCTGTCAGTCACACTGTCGTGTTCCCCACCCCCTCTCCATCACTTTGTCAGTCACACTGTCGTGTTCCCCACCCCCTCACCATTGCTGTCAGTCACACTGTTGTAAACCCCACACTCTCTCCATCACTCTGACAGTCACACTGTCGTAAACCCCACACCCTCTCCATCACTCTGTCAGTCACACAGTCGTAAACCCCACCCTCTCTCCATCACTCTGTCAGTTACACTGTCGTAAACACCACCCCCTCTCCATCACTCTGTCAGTCACACTGTCGTGTTCCCCTCCGCCTCTCCATCACTCTGTCAGTCACACTGTCGTAAACCCCAACCCCTCTCCATCACTTTGTCAGTGACACTGTCGTAAACCCCACCCCCTCTCCATCACTCTGTCAGTCACACTGTCGTGTTCCCCACCCCCTCTCCATTGCTGTCAGTCACACTGTCATGTTCCCCACCCCCTCTCCATTGCTGTCAGTCGCACTGTCGTAAATCCCACCCTCTCTCCGTCACTCTGACAGTCACTATGTCGTAAACCCCCACCCCCAATCCGTCACTCTGTCAGTCAAACTGTCGTAAACCCCACCCCATCTCCATCACTCTGTCAGTCACACTGTCGTGTTCACAACCCCTTTCCGTTGCTGTCAGTCACACTGTCATGTTCCCCACCCTCTCTCTGTCACTCTGTCAGTCACACTGTCGTAAACACCACCCCCTCTCCATCACTCTGTCAGTCACACTGTCATGTTCCCCAACCCCTCTGCATTGCTGTCAGTCTCACTGTCATGTTCCCCACCCCCTCTCCATTGCTGTCAGTCGCACTGTAGTAAATCCCACCCTCTCTCCGTCACTCTGACAGTCACACTGTCGTAAACCCCCAACCCCTCTCCGTCACTCTGTCAGTCACACTGTCGTAACCCCCACCCACACTCCATCTCTCCGTCCGTCACACTGTCATAAACCCCACCCCCTCTCCATCACTCTGTCAGTCACACTGTCGTAACCCCCACCCCCTCTCCATCACTCTGTCAGTCACACTGTCGTAAACCCCCACCCTCTCTACATCACTTTGTCAGTCACAAAGTCGTAAACCCCAGCCCTCTCCATCACTCTGTCAGTCACACTGTCGTGTTCCCCACCTGCTCTCCATCACTTTGTCAGTCACACTGTCATGTTCCCCACCCCCTCTCCATCACTCTGTCAGTCACACTGTCGTAAACCCCACCCCCTCTCCATCACTCTGTCAGTCACACTGTCGTGTTCCCCACCCCCTCACCATTGCTCTCAGTAAAACAGTCGTAAACCCCACCCTCTCTCCATCACTCTGTCAGTCACACTGTCGTAAACCCCACCCTCTCTCCATCACTCTGTCAGTCACACTGTCGTGTTCCCCACCCCATCTCCATTGCTGTCAGTCACACTGTTGTAAACCCCACCCTCTTTCCGTCACTCTGACAGTCACACTGTCGTATTCACCACCCCCTCTCCATCACTCTGTCAGTCACACTGTCGTGATCCCCACCCCCTCTCCATTGCTGTCAGACACACTGTCGTAAACCCCACCCCCTCTCCATCACTCTGTCAGTCACACTGTCGTATTCCCCACCCCCTCTGCAACACTCTGTCAGTCACACTGTCGTGGTCCCCTCCCCCTCACCATTGCTGTCTGTCACACTGTTGTAAACCCCACCCTCTCTCCATCACTCTGTCAATCACACTGTCGTGTTCCCCACCCCGTCTCCATTGCTGTCAGTCACAATGTTGTAAACCCACCCTCTCTCCGTCACTCTGACAGTCACACTGTCGTAAACCCCACACCCTCTCCATCACTCTGTCAGTCACAAAATCGTAAACACCACCCTCTCTCCATCAATCTGTCAGTCACACTGTCTTGTTCCCCTCCGCCTCTCCATCACTCTGTCAGTCACACTGTCGTAAACCCCAACCCCTCTCCATCACTTTGTCAGTGACACTGTCGTAAACCCCACCCCCTCTCCATCACTCTGTCAGTCACACTGTGATAATCCCCACCCCTCTCAATCACTTTGTCAGTCACACTGTCGTAAACCCCACCCTCTCTCCATCACTCTGTCAGTAACACTGTCATAAACTCCACACCCTCTCCATTCCTGTCAGTCACACTGTCGTGATCCCCACCCCCTCTCCATCACTCTGTCAGTCACAGAGTCGTAAACCCCCACCCTCTCTCCATCACTCTGACAGTCACAAAGTCGTAAATCCCAGCCGTATCCATCACTCTGTCAGTCACACTGTCGTGTTCCCCACCCCCTCTCCATTGCTGTCAGTCACACTGTCATGTTCCCCACCCCCTCTTCATTGCTGTCAGTCGCACTGTCGTAAATCCCACCCTCTCTCCGTCACTCTGACAGTCACACTGTCGTAAACCCCCACCCCCAATCCGTCATTCTGTCAGTCAAACTGTCGTAAACCCCACCCCATCTCCATCACTCTGTCAGTCACACTGTCGTGTTCCCCAACCCCTTTCCGTTGCTGTCAGTCACACTGTCATGTTCCCCACCTCTCTCTGTCACTCTGTCAGTCACACTGTCGTAAACCCCCACCCCCAATCCGTCACTCTGTCAGTCAAACTGTCGTAAACCCCACCCCATCTCCATCACTCTGTCAGTCACACTGTCGTGTTCCCGACCCCCTCACCATTGCTGTCAGTCACACTGTCGTAAACCCCACCCTCTCTCCATCACTCTGTCAGTAACACTGTCATAAACTCCACACCCTCTCCATTCCTGTCAGTCACACTGTCGTGATCCCCACCCCCTCTCCATCACTCTGTCAGTCACAGAGTCGTAAACCCCCACCCTCTCTCCATCACTCTGACAGTCACAAAGTCGTAAATCCCAGCCGTATCCATCACTCTGTCAGTCACACTGTCGTGTTCCCCACCCCCTCTCCATTGCTGTCAGTCACACTGTCATGTTCCCCACCCCCTCTTCATTGCTGTCAGTCGCACTGTCGTAAATCCCACCCTCTCTCCGTCACTCTGACAGTCACACTGTCGTAAACCCCCACCCCCAATCCGTCACTCCGTCAGTCAAACTGTCGTAAACCCCACCCCATCTCCATCACTCTGTCAGTCACACTGTCGTGTTCCCCAACCCCTTTCCGTTGCTGTCAGTCACACTGTCATGTTCCTCACCCCCTCTCCATTGCTGTCAGTCGCACTGTCGTAAATCCCACCCTCTCTCCGTCACTCTGACAGTCACACTGTCGTAATCCCCCACCCCCAATCCGTCACTCTGTCAGTCAAACTGTCGTAAACCCCACCCCATCTCCATCACTCTGTCAGTCACACTGTCGTGTTCCCCAACCCCTTTCCGTTGCTGTCAGTCACACTGTCATGTTCCCCACCTCTCTCTGTCACTCTGTCAGTCACACTGTCGTAAACCCCCACCCCCAATCCGTCACTCTGTCAGTCAAACTGTCGTAAACCCCACCCCATCTCCATCACTCTGTCAGTCACACTGTCGTGTTCCCGACCCCCTCACCATTGCTGTCAGTCACACTGTCGTAAACCCCACCCTCTCTCCATCACTCTGTCAGTCACACTGTCGTGTTCCCCACCCCGTCTCCATTGCTGTCAGTCACACTGTTGTAAACCCCACCCTCTCTCCGTCACTCTGTCAGTCAAACTGTAGTAAACCCCACCCCCTCTCCATCACTCTGTCAGTCACACTGTCGTGTTCCCCACCCCCTTTCCGTTGCTGTCAGTCACACTGTCATGTTCCCCACCCTCTCTCTGTCACTCTGTCAGTCACACTGTCGTAAACCCCCAACCCCTCTCCGTCACTCTGTCAGTCACACTGTCGTAACCCCCACCCTCACTCCATCACTCCGTCAGTCACACTGTCATAAACCCCACCCCCTCTCCATCACTCTGTCAGTCACACTGTCGTAACCCCCACCCCCTCTCCATCACTCTGTCAGTCACACTGTCGTAAACCCCCACCCTCTCTCCATCACTTTGTCAGTCACAAAGTCCTAAACCCCAGCCCTCTCCATCACTCTGTCAGTCACACTGTAGTGTTCCCCACCCCCTCTCCATCACTTTGTCAGTCACACTGTCATGTTCCCCACCCCCACTCCATCACTCTGTCAGTCACACTGTCGTGTTCCCCACCCCCTCACCATTGCTCTCAGTAAAACAGTCGTAAACCCCACCCTCTTTCCGTCACTCTGACAGTCACACTGTCGTATTCCCCACCCCCTCTCCATCACTCTGTCAGTCACACTGTCGTGATCCCCACCCCCTCTCCATTGCTGTCAGACACACTGTCGTAACCCCCACCCCCTCTCCATCACTCTGTCAGTCACACTGTCGTATTCCCCACCCCCTCTGCAACACTCTGTCAGTCACACTGTCGTGTTCCCCACCCCCTCACCATTGCTGTCAGTCACACTGTTGTAAACCCACCCTCTCTCCGTCACTCTGACAGTCACACTGTCGTAAACCCCACACCCTCTCCATCACTCTGTCAGTCACAAAATCGTAAACACCACCCTCTCTCCATCACTCTGTCAGTCACACTGTCGTAAACACCACCCCCTCTCCATCACTCTGTCAGTCACACTGTCGTGTTCCCCTCCGCCTCTCCATCACTCTGTCAGTCACACTGTCGTAAACCCCAACCCCTCTCCATCACTTTGCAGTGACACTGTCGTAAACCCCACCCCCTCTCCATCACTCTGTCTGTCTCACTGTGATAAACCCCACCCCTCTCCATCACTTTGTCAGTCACACTGTCGTAAACCCCACCCTCTCTCCATCACTCTGTCAGTAACACTGTCATAAACTCCACACCCTCTCCATTCCTGTCAGTCACACTGTCGTGTTCCCCACACCCTCTCCATCACTCTGTCAGTCACAGAGTCGTAAACCCCCACCCTCACTCCATCACTCTGACAGTCACAAAGTCGTAAACCCCAGCCCTCTCCATCACTCTGTCAGTCACACTGTCGTGTTCCCCACCCCCTCTCCATTGCTGTCAGTCACACTGTCATGTTCCCGAGCCCCTCTCCATTGCTGTCAGTCGCACTGTCGTAAATCCCACCCTCTCTCCGTCACTCTGACAGTCACACTGTCGTAAACCCCCACCCCCAATCCGTCACTCTGTCAGTCACACTGTCGTAAACCCCACCCTCACTCCATCACTCTGACAGTCACAAAGTCGTAAACCCCAGCCCTCTTCATCACTCTGTCAGTCACACTGTCGTGTTCCCCACCCCCTCTCCATTGCTGTCAGTCACACTGTCATGTTCCCCACCCCCTCTCCATTGCTGTCAGTCGCACTGTCGTAAATCCCACCCTCTCTCCGTCACTCTGACAGTCACACTGTCGTAAACCCCCACCCTCACTCCATCACTCTGTCAGTCACACTGTCATAAAGCCCACCCCCTCTCCATCACTCTGTCAGTCACACTGTCGTAACCCCACCCCCTCTCCATCACTCTGTCAGTCACACTGTCGTAAACCCCCACCCTCTCTCCATCACTTTGTCAGTCACAAAGTCGTAAACCCCAGCCCTCTCCATCACTCTGACAGTCACACTGTCGTAAACCCCCACCCCCAATCCGTCACTCTGTCAGTCAAACTGTCGTAAACCCCACTCCATCTCCATCACTCTGTCAGTCACACTGTCATGTTCCCCAACCCCTTTCCGTTGCTGTCAGTCACACTGTCATGGTCCCCACCCTCTCTCTGTCACTCTGTCAGTCACACTGTCGTAAACCCCCAACCCCTCTCCGTCACTCTGTCAGTCACACTGTCGTAAACCCCACCCCCTCTCCATCACTCTGTCAGTCACACTGTCGTAAACCCCACACCCTCTCCATCACTCTGTCAGTCACACTGTCGTAAACCCCCACCCTCTCTCCATCACTCTGACAGTCACACTGTCGTAAACCCCCACCCCCAATCCGTCACTCTGTCAGTCAAACTGTCGTAAACCCCACCCCATCTCCATCACTCTGTCAGTCACACTGTCATGTTCCCCAACCCCTTTCCGTTGCTGTCAGTCACACTGTCATGTTCCCCACCCTCTCTCTGTCACTCTGTCAGTCACACTGTCGTAAACACCCAACCCCTCTCCATCACTCTGTCAGTCACACTGTTGTAACCCCCACACCCTCTCCATCACTCTGTCAGTCACACTGTCGTAAACCCCCACCCTCTCTCCATCACTTTGTCAGTCACAAAGTCGTAAACCCCAGCCCTCTCGATCACTCTGTCAGTCACACTGTCGTGTTCCCCACCCCCTCTCCATCACTTTGTCAGTCACACTGTCGTGTTCCCCACCCCCTCACCATTGCTGTCAGTCACACTGTTGTAAACCCCACACTCTCTCCGTCACTCTGACAGTCACACTGTCGTAAACCCCACACCCTCTCCATCACTCTGTCAGTCACACAGTCGTAAACCCCACCCTCTCTCCATCACTCTGTCAGTTACACTGTCGTAAACACCACCCCCTCTCCATCACTCTGTCAGTCACACTGTCGTGTTCCCCTCCGCCTCTCCATCACTCTGTCAGTCACACTGTCGTAAACCCCAACCCCTCTCCATCACTTTGTCAGTGACACTGTCGTAAACCCCACCCCCTCTCCATCACTCTGTCAGTCACACTGTCGTGTTCCCCACCCCCTCTCCATTGCTGTCAGTCACACTGTCATGTTCCCCACCCCCTCTCCATTGCTGTCAGTCGCACTGTCGTAAATCCCACCCTCTCTCCGTCACTCTGACAGTCACTATGTCGTAAACCCCCACCCCCAATCCGTCACTCTGTCAGTCAAACTGTCGTAAACCCCACCCCATCTCCATCACTCTGTCAGTCACACTGTCGTGTTCACAACCCCTTTCCGTTGCTGTCAGTCACACTGTCATGTTCCCCACCCTCTCTCTGTCACTCTGTCAGTCACACTGTCGTAAACACCACCCCCTCTCCATCACTCTGTCAGTCACACTGTCATATTCCCCAACCCCTCTGCATTGCTGTCAGTCTCACTGTCATGTTCCCCACCCCCTCTCCATTGCTGTCAGTCGCACTGTAGTAAATCCCACCCTCTCTCCGTCACTCTGACAGTCACACTGTCGTAAACCCCCAACCCCTCTCCGTCACTCTGTCAGTCACACTGTCGTAACCCCCACCCACACTCCATCTCTCCGTCCGTCACACTGTCATAAACCCCACCCCCTCTCCATCACTCTGTCAGTCACACTGTCGTAACCCCCACCCCCTCTCCATCACTCTGTCAGTCACACTGTCGTAAACCCCCACCCTCTCTACATCACTTTGTCAGTCACAAAGTCGTAAACCCCAGCCCTCTCCATCACTCTGTCAGTCACACTGTCGTGTTCCCCACCCCCTCTCCATCACTTTGTCAGTCACACTGTCATGTTCCCCACCCCCTCTCCATCACTCTGTCAGTCACACTGTCGTAAACCCCACCCCCTCTCCATCACTCTGTCAGTCACACTGTCGTGTTCCCCACCCCCTCACCATTGCTCTCAGTAAAACAGTCGTAAACCCCACCCTCTCTCCATCACTCTGTCAGTCACACTGTCGTAAACCCCACCCTCTCTCCATCACTCTGTCAGTCACACTGTCGTGTTCCCCACCCCATCTCCATTGCTGTCAGTCACACTGTTGTAAACCCCACCCTCTTTCCGTCACTCTGACAGTCACACTGTCGTATTCCCCACCCCCTCTCCATCACTCTGTCAGTCACACTGTCGTGATCCCCACCCCCTCTCCATTGCTGTCAGACACACTGTCGTAAACCCCACCCCCTCTCCATCACTCTGTCAGTCACACTGTCGTATTCCCCACCCCCTCTGCAACACTCTGTCAGTCACACTGTCGTGGTCCCCACCCCCTCACCATTGCTGTCTGTCACACTGTTGTAAACCCCACCCTCTCTCCATCACTCTGTCAATCACACTGTCGTGTTCCCCACCCCGTCTCCATTGCTGTCAGTCACAATGTTGTAAACCCACCCTCTCTCCGTCACTCTGACAGTCACACTGTCGTAAACCCCACACCCTCTCCATCACTCTGTCAGTCACAAAATCGTAAACACCACCCTCTCTCCATCAATCTGTCAGTCACA
Source organism: Hemitrygon akajei (assembly GCF_048418815.1). Classification (NCBI taxonomy): domain Eukaryota; kingdom Metazoa; phylum Chordata; class Chondrichthyes; order Myliobatiformes; family Dasyatidae; genus Hemitrygon; species Hemitrygon akajei. The sequence goes on from NC_133144.1 coordinate 6,993,510, forward strand.
CTGTCTTGTTCCCCTCCGCCTCTCCATCACTCTGTCAGTCACACTGTCGTAAACCCCAACCCCTCTCCATCACTTTGTCAGTGACACTGTCGTAAACCCCACCCCCTCTCCATCACTCTGTCAGTCACACTGTGATAATCCCCACCCCTCTCAATCACTTTGTCAGTCACACTGTCGTAAACCCCACCCTCTCTCCATCACTCTGTCAGTAACACTGTCATAAACTCCACACCCTCTCCATTCCTGTCAGTCACACTGTCGTGATCCCCACCCCCTCTCCATCACTCTGTCAGTCACAGAGTCGTAAACCCCCACCCTCTCTCCATCACTCTGACAGTCACAAAGTCGTAAATCCCAGCCGTATCCATCACTCTGTCAGTCACACTGTCGTGTTCCCCACCCCCTCTCCATTGCTGTCAGTCACACTGTCATGTTCCCCACCCCCTCTTCATTGCTGTCAGTCGCACTGTCGTAAATCCCACCCTCTCTCCGTCACTCTGACAGTCACACTGTCGTAAACCCCCACCCCCAATCCGTCACTCTGTCAGTCAAACTGTCGTAAACCCCACCCCATCTCCATCACTCTGTCAGTCACACTGTCGTGTTCCCCAACCCCTTTCCGTTGCTGTCAGTCACACTGTCATGTTCCCCACCTCTCTCTGTCACTCTGTCAGTCACACTGTCGTAAACCCCCACCCCCAATCCGTCACTCTGTCAGTCAAACTGTCGTAAACCCCACCCCATCTCCATCACTCTGTCAGTCACACTGTCGTGTTCCCGACCCCCTCACCATTGCTGTCAGTCACACTGTCGTAAACCCCACCCTCTCTCCATCACTCTGTCAGTCACACTGTCGTGTTCCCCACCCCGTCTCCATTGCTGTCAGTCACACTGTTGTAAACCCCACCCTCTCTCCGTCACTCTGTCAGTCAAACTGTAGTAAACCCCACCCCCTCTCCATCACTCTGTCAGTCACACTGTCGTGTTCCCCACCCCCTTTCCGTTGCTGTCAGTCACACTGTCATGTTCCCCACCCTCTCTCTGTCACTCTGTCAGTCACACTGTCGTAAACCCCCAACCCCTCTCCGTCACTCTGTCAGTCACACTGTCGTAACCCCCACCCTCACTCCATCACTCCGTCAGTCACACTGTCATAAACCCCACCCCCTCTCCATCACTCTGTCAGTCACACTGTCGTAACCCCCACCCCCTCTCCATCACTCTGTCAGTCACACTGTCGTAAACCCCCACCCTCTCTCCATCACTTTGTCAGTCACAAAGTCCTAAACCCCAGCCCTCTCCATCACTCTGTCAGTCACACTGTAGTGTTCCCCACCCCCTCTCCATCACTTTGTCAGTCACACTGTCATGTTCCCCACCCCCACTCCATCACTCTGTCAGTCACACTGTCGTGTTCCCCACCCCCTCACCATTGCTCTCAGTAAAACAGTCGTAAACCCCACCCTCTTTCCGTCACTCTGACAGTCACACTGTCGTATTCCCCACCCCCTCTCCATCACTCTGTCAGTCACACTGTCGTGATCCCCACCCCCTCTCCATTGCTGTCAGACACACTGTCGTAACCCCCACCCCCTCTCCATCACTCTGTCAGTCACACTGTCGTATTCCCCACCCCCTCTGCAACACTCTGTCAGTCACACTGTCGTGTTCCCCACCCCCTCACCATTGCTGTCAGTCACACTGTTGTAAACGCCACCCTCTCTCCATCACTCTGTCAGTCACACTGTCGTGTTCCCCACCCCGTCTCCATTGCTGTCAGTCACACTGTTGTAAACCCCACCCTCTCTCCATCACTCTGACAGTCACACTGTCGTAAACCCCACACCCTCTCCATCACTCTGTCAGTCATAAAATCGTAAACACCAACCCCTCTCCATCACTTTGTCAGTGACACTGTCGTAAACCCCACCCCCTCTCCATCACTCTGTCTGTCTCACTGTGATAAACCCCACCCCTCTCCATCACTTTGTCAGTCACACTGTCGTAAACCCCACCCTCTCTCCATCACTCTGTCAGTAACACTGTCATAAACTCCACACCCTCTCCATTCCTGTCAGTCACACTGTCGTGTTCCCCACACCCTCTCCATCACTCTGTCAGTCACAGAGTCGTAAACCCCACCCCATCTCCATCACTTTGTCAGTCACACTGTCGTAAACCCCAACCCCTCTCCATCACTCTGTCAGTAACAGAGTCGTAAACCCCACCCCATCTCCATCACTTTGTCAGTCACACTGTCGTAAACCCCACCCCCTCTCCATCACTCTGTCTGTCTCACTGTGATAAACCCCACCCCTCTCCATCACTTTGTCAGTCACACTTTCGTAAACCCCACCCTCTCTCCGTCACTCTGACAGTCACACTGTCGTGTTCCCCACACCCTCTCCATCACTCTGTCAGTCACAGAGTCGTAAACCCCACCCCTCTCCATCACTTTGTCAGTCACACTGTCGTAAACCCCAACCCCTCTCCATCACTTTGTCAGTGACACTGTCGAAAACCCCACCCTCTCTCCATCATTCTGTCAGTCACACTGTCGTAAACCCCACCCCCTCTCCATCACTCTGTCAGTCACACTGTCGTAAACCCCCACCCTCTCTCCATCACTCTGTCAGTAACACTGTCATAAACTCCACACCCTCTCCATTCCTGTCAGTCACACTGTCGTGTTCCCCACACCCTCTCCATCACTCTGTCAGTCACAGAGTCGTAAACCCCACCCCATCTCCATCACTCTGTCAGTCACACTGTCATGTTCCCCAACCCCTTTCCGTTGCTGTCAGTCACACTGTCATGTTCCCCACCCTCTCTCTGTCACTCTGTCAGTCACACTGTCGTAAACCCCCAACCCCTCTCTATCACTCTGTCAGTCACACTGTTGTAACCATCACACCCTCTCCATCACTCTGTCAGTCACACTGTCGTAAACCCCCACCCTCTCTCCATCACTTTGTCAGTCACAAAGTCGTAAACCCCAGCCCTCTCGATCACTCTGTCAGTCACACTGTCGTGTTCCCCACCCCCTCTCCATCACTTTGTCAGTCACACTGTCGTGTTCCCCACCCCCTCACCATTGCTGTCAGTCACACTGTTGTAAACCCCACACTCTCTCCGTCACTCTGACAGTCACACTGTCGTAAACCCCACACCCTCTCCATCACTCTGTCAGTCACACAGTCGTAAACCCCACCCTCTCTCCATCACTCTGTCAGTTACACTGTCGTAAACACCACCCCCTCTCCATCACTCTGTCAGTCACACTGTCGTGTTCCCCTCCGCCTCTCCATCACTCTGTCAGTCACACTGTCGTAAATCCCAACCCCTCTCCATCACTTTGTCAGTGACACTGTCGTAAACCCCACCCCCTCTCCATCACTCTGTCAGTCACACTGTCGTAAACCCCAGCCGTATCATTCACTCTGTCAGCCACACTGTCGTGTTCCCCACCCCCAATCCATTGCTGTCAGTCACACTGTCATGTTCCCCACCCCCTCTCCATTGCTGTCAGTCGCACTGTCGTAAATCCCACTCTCTCTCCGTCACTCTGTCAGTCAAACTGTCGTAAACCCCACCCCATCTCCATCACTCTGTCAGTCACACTGTCGTGTTCACAACCCCTTTCCGTTGCTGTCAGTCACACTGTCATGTTCCCCACCCTCTCTCTGTCACTCTGTCAGTCACACTGTCGTAAACACCACCCCCTCTCCATCACTCTGTCAGTCACACTGTCATGTTCCCCAACCCCTCTGCATTGCTGTCAGTCTCACTGTCATGTTCCCCACCCCCTCTCCATTGCTGTCAGTCGCACTGTAGTAAATCCCACCCTCTCTCCGTCACTCTGACAGTCACACTGTCGTAAACCCCCAACCCCTCTCCGTCACTCTGTCAGTCACACTGTCGTAACCCCCACCCACACTCCATCTCTCCGTCCGTCACACTGTCATAAACCCCACCCCCTCTCCATCACTCTGTCAGTCACACTGTCGTAACCCCCACCCCCTCTCCATCACTCTGTCAGTCACACTGTCGTAAACCCCCACCCTCTCTACATCACTTTGTCAGTCACAAAGTCGTAAACCCCAGCCCTCTCCATCACTCTGTCAGTCACACTGTCGTGTTCCCCACCCCCTCTCCATCACTTTGTCAGTCACACTGTCATGTTCCCCACCCCCTCTCCATCACTCTGTCAGTCACACTGTCGTAAACCCCACCCCCTCTCCATCACTCTGTCAGTCACACTGTCGTGTTCCCCACCCCCTCTCCATCACTCTGTCAGTCACACTGTCGTGTTCCCCACCCCCTCACCATTGCTCTCAGTAAAACAGTCGTAAACCCCACCCTCTCTCCATCACTCTGTCAGTCACACTGTCGTAAACCCCACCCTCTCTCCATCACTCTGTCAGTCACACTGTCGTGTTCCCCACCCCATCTCCATTGCTGTCAGTCACACTGTTGTAAACCCCACCCTCTTTCCGTCACTCTGACAGTCACACTGTCGTATTCCCCACCCCCTCTCCATCACTCTGTCAGTCACACTGTCGTGATCCCCACCCCCTCTCCATTGCTGTCAGACACACTGTCGTAAACCCCACCCCCTCTCCATCACTCTGTCAGTCACACTGTCGTATTCCCCACCCCCTCTGCAACACTCTGTCAGTCACACTGTCGTGTTCCCCACCCCCTCACCATTGCTGTCTGTCACACTGTTGTAAACCCCACCCTCTCTCCATCACTCTGTCAATCACACTGTCGTGTTCCCCACCCCGTCTCCATTGCTGTCAGTCACAATGTTGTAAACCCACCCTCTCTCCGTCACTCTGACAGTCACACTGTCGTAAACCCCACACCCTCTCCATCACTCTGTCAGTCACAAAATCGTAAACACCACCCTCTCTCCATCACTCTGTCAGTCACACTGTCGTAAACACCACCCCCTCTCCATCAATCTGTCAGTCACACTGTCGTAAACACCACCCCCTCTCCATCACTCTGTCAGTCACACTGTCGTAAACCCCAACCCCTCTCCATCACTTTGTCAGTGACACTGTCGTAAACCCCACCCCCTCTCCATCACTCTGTCAGTCACACTGTCATAAACTCCACACCCTCTCCATTCCTGTCAGTCACACTGTCGTGATCCCCACCCCCTCTCCAACACTCTGTCAGTCACAGAGTCGTAAACCCCCACCCTCTCTCCATCACTCTGACAGTCACAAAGTCGTAAATCCCAGCCGTATCCATCACTCTGTCAGTCACACTGTCGTGTTCCCCACCCCCTCTCCATTGCTGTCAGTCACACTGTCATGTTCCCCACCCCCTCTTCATTGCTGTCAGTCGCACTGTCGTAAATCCCACCCTCTCTCCGTCACTCTGACAGTCACACTGTCGTAAACCCCCACCCCCAATCCGTCACTCTGTCAGTCAAACTGTCGTAAACCCCACCCCATCTCCATCACTCTGTCAGTCACACTGTCGTGTTCCCCAACCCCTTTCCGTTGCTGTCAGTCACACTGTCATGTTCCCCACCTCTCTCTGTCACTCTGTCAGTCACACTGTCGTAAACCCCCACCCCCAATCCGTCACTCTGTCAGTCAAACTGTCGTAAACCCCACCCCATCTCCATCACTCTGTCAGTCACACTGTCGTGTTCCCGACCCCCTCACCATTGCTGTCAGTCACACTGTCGTAAACCCCACCCTCTCTCCATCACTCTGTCAGTCACACTGTCGTGTTCCCCACCCCGTCTCCATTGCTGTCAGTCACACTGTTGTAAACCCCACCCTCTCTCCGTCACTCTGTCAGTCAAACTGTAGTAAACCCCACCCCCTCTCCATCACTCTGTCAGTCACACTGTCGTGTTCCCCACCCCCTTTCCGTTGCTGTCAGTCACACTGTCATGTTCCCCACCCTCTCTCTGTCACTCTGTCAGTCACACTGTCGTAAACCCCCAACCCCTCTCCGTCACTCTGTCAGTCACACTGTCGTAACCCCCACCCTCACTCCATCACTCCGTCAGTCACACTGTCATAAACCCCACCCCCTCTCCATCACTCTGTCAGTCACACTGTCGTAACCCCCACCCCCTCTCCATCACTCTCAGTCACACTGTCGTAAACCCCCACCCTCTCTCCATCACTTTGTCAGTCACAAAGTCCTAAACCCCAGCCCTCTCCATCACTCTGTCAGTCACACTGTAGTGTTCCCCAGCCCCTCTCCATCACTTTGTCAGTCACACTGTCATGTTCCCCACCCCCACTCCATCACTCTGTCAGTCACACTGTCGTGTTACCCACCCCCTCACCATTGCTCTCAGTAAAACAGTCGTAAACCCCACCCTCTTTCCGTCACTCTGACAGTCACACTGTCGTATTCCCCACCCCCTCTCCATCACTCTGTCAGTCACACTGTCGTGATCCCCACACCCTCTCCATTGCTGTCAGACACACTGTCGTAACCCCCACCCCCTCTCCATCACTCTGTCAGTCACACTGTCGTATTCCCCAACCCCTCTGCAACACTCTGTCAGTCAAACTGTCGTGTTCCCCACCCCCTCACCATTGCTGTCAGTCACACTGTTGTAAACGCCACCCTCTCTCCATCACTCTGTCAGTCACACTGTCGTGTTCCCCACCCCGTCTCCATTGCTGTCAGTCACACTGTTGTAAACCCACCCTCTCTCCGTCACTCTGACAGTCACACTGTCGTAAACCCCACACCCTCTCCATCACTCTGTCAGTCACAAAATCGTAAACACCACCCTCTCTCCATCACTCTGTCAGTCACACTGTCGTAAACACCACCCCCTCTCCATCACTCTGTCAGTCACACTGTCGTGTTCCCCTCCGCCTCTCCATCACTCTGTCAGTCACACTGTCGTAAACCCCAACCCCTCTCCATCACTTTGCAGTGACACTGTCGTAAACCCCACCCCCTCTCCATCACTCTGTCTGTCTCACTGTGATAAACCCCACCCCTCTCCATCACTTTGTCAGTCACACTGTCGTAAACCCCACCCTCTCTCCATCACTCTGTCAGTAACACTGTCATAAACTCCACACCCTCTCCATTCCTGTCAGTCACACTGTCGTGTTCCCCACACCCTCTCCATCACTCTGTCAGTCACAGAGTCGTAAACCCCCACCCTCACTCCATCACTCTGACAGTCACAAAGTCGTAAACCCCAGCCGTATCATTCACTCTGTCAGTCACACTGTCGTGTTCCCCACCCCCTCTCCATTGCTGTCAGTCACACTGTCATGTTCCCGACCCCCTCTCCATTGCTGTCAGTCGCACTGTCGAAAATCCCACCCTCTCTCCGTCACTCTGACAGTCACACTGTCGTAAACCCCCACCCCCAATCCGTCAATCTGTCAGTCACACTGTCGTAAACCCCACCCTCACTCCATCACTCTGACAGTCACAAAGTCGTAAACCCCAGCCCTCTTCATCACTCTGTCAGTCACACTGTCGTGTTCCCCACCCCCTCTCCATTGCTGTCAGTCACACTGTCATGTTCCCCACCCCCTCTCCATTGCTGTCAGTCGCACTGTCGTAAATCCCACCCTCTCTCCGTCACTCTGACAGTCACACTGTCGTAAACCCCCACCCTCACTCCATCACTCTGTCAGTCACACTGTCATAAAGCCCACCCCCTCTCCATCACTCTGTCAGTCACACTGTCGTAACCCCACCCCCTCTCCATCACTCTGTCAGTCACACTGTCGTAAACCCCCACCCTCTCTCCATCACTTTGTCAGTCACAAAGTCGTAAACCCCAGCCCTCTCCATCACTCTGACAGTCACACTGTCGTAAACCCCCACCCCCAATCCGTCACTCTGTCAGTCAAACTGTCGTAAACACCACCCCATCTCCATCACTCTGTCAGTCACACTGTCATGTTCCCCAACCCCTTTCCGTTGCTGTCAGTCACACTGTCATGTTCCCCACCCTCTCTCTGTCACTCTGTCAGTCACACTGTCGTAAACCCCCAACCCCTCTCCGTCACTCTGTCAGTCACACTGTCGTAACCCCCAGCCTCACTCCATCACTCTGTCAGTCACACTGTCGTAAACCCCACCCCCTCTCCATCACTCTGTCAGTCACACTGTCGTAAACCCCACACCCTCTCCATCACTCTGTCAGTCACACTGTCGTAAACCCCCACCCTCTCTCCATCACTCTGACAGTCACACTGTCGTAAACCCCCACCCCCAATCCGTCACTCTGTCAGTCAAACTGTCGTAAACCCCACCCCATCTCCATCACTCTGTCAGTCACACTGTCATGTTCCCCAACCCCTTTCCGTTGCTGTCAGTCACACTGTCATGTTCCCCACCCTCTCTCTGTCACTCTGTCAGTCACACTGTTGTAACCCCCACACCCTCTCCATCACTCTGTCAGTCACACTGTCGTAAACCCCCACCCTCTCTCCATCACTTTGTCAGTCACAAAGTCGTAAACCCCAGCCCTCTCGATCACTCTGTCAGTCACACTGTCGTGTTCCCCACCCCCTCTCCATCACTTTGTCAGTCACACTGTCGTGTTCCCCACCCCCTCACCATTGCTGTCAGTCACACTGTTGTAAACCCCACACTCTCTCCGTCACTCTGACAGTCACACTGTCGTAAACCCCACACCCTCTCCATCACTCTGTCAGTCACACAGTCGTAAACCCCACCCTCTCTCCATCACTCTGTCAGTTACACTGTCGTAAACACCACCCCTTCTCCATCACTCTGTCAGTCACACTGTCGTGTTCCCCTCCGCCTCTCCATCACTCTGTCAGTCACACTGTCGTAAACCCCAACCCCTCTCCATCACTTTGTCAGTGACACTGTCGTAAACCCCACCCCCTCTCCATCACTCTGTCAGTCACACTGTCGTAAACCCCACCCTCTCTCCATCACTCTGTCAGTCACAGAGTCGTAAACCCCCACCCTCTCTCCATCACTTTGTCAGTCACAAAGTCCTAAACCCCAGCCCTCTCCATCACTCTGTCAGTCACACTGTAGTGTTCCCCACCCCCTCTCCATCACTTTGTCAGTCACACTGTCATGTTCCCCACCCCCACTCCATCACTCTGTCAGTCACACTGTCGTGTTACCCACCCCCTCACCATTGCTCTCAGTAAAACAGTCGTAAACCCCACCCTCTTTCCGTCACTCTGACAGTCACACTGTCGTATTCCCCACCCCCTCTCCATCACTCTGTCAGTCACACTGTCGTGATCCCCACACCCTCTCCATTGCTGTCAGACACACTGTCGTAACCCCCACCCCCTCTCCATCACTCTGTCAGTCACACTGTCGTATTCCCCACCCCCTCTGCAACACTCTGTCATTCAAACTGTCGTGTTCCCCACCCCCTCACCATTGCTGTCAGTCACACTGTTGTAAACGCCACCCTCTCTCCATCACTCTGTCAGTCACACTGTCGTGTTCCCCACCCCGTCTCCATTGCTGTCAGTCACACTGTTGTAAACCCACCCTCTCTCCGTCACTCTGACAGTCACACTGTCGTAAACCCCACACCCTCTCCATCACTCTGTCAGTCACAAAATCGTAAACACCACCCTCTCTCCATCACTCTGTCAGTCACACTGTCGTAAACACCACCCCCTCTCCATCACTCTGTCAGTCACACTGTCGTGTTCCCCTCCGCCTCTCCATCACTCTGTCAGTCACACTGTCGTAAACCCCAACCCCTCTCCATCACTTTGCAGTGACACTGTCGTAAACACCACCCCCTCTCCATCACTCTGTCTGTCTCACTGTGATAAACCCCACCCCTCTCCATCACTTTGTCAGTCACACTGTCGTAAACCCCACCCTCTCTCCATCACTCTGTCAGTAACACTGTCATAAACTCCACACCCTCTCCATTCCTGTCAGTCACACTGTCGTGTTCCCCACACCCTCTCCATCACTCTGTCAGTCACAGAGTCGTAAACCCCCACCCTCACTCCATCACTCTGACAGTCACAAAGTCGTAAACCCCAGCCGTATCATTCACTCTGTCAGTCACACTGTCGTGTTCCCCACCCCCTCTCCATTGCTGTCAGTCACACTGTCATGTTCCCGACCCCCTCTCCATTGCTGTCAGTCGCACTGTCGAAAATCCCACCCTCTCTCCGTCACTCTGACAGTCACACTGTCGTAAACCCCCACCCCCAATCCGTCAATCTGTCAGTCACACTGTCGTAAACCCCACCCTCACTCCATCACTCTGACAGTCACAAAGTCGTAAACCCAGCCCTCTTCATCACTCTGTCAGTCACACTGTCGTGTTCCCCACCCCCTCTCCATTGCTGTCAGTCACACTGTCATGTTCCCCACCCCCTCTCCATTGCTGTCAGTCGCACTGTCGTAAATCCCACCCTCTCTCCGTCACTCTGACAGTCACACTGTCGTAAACCCCCACCCTCACTCCATCACTCTGTCAGTCACACTGTCATAAAGCCCACCCCCTCTCCATCACTCTGTCAGTCACACTGTCGTAACCCCACCCCCTCTCCATCACTCTGTCAGTCACACTGTCGTAAACCCCCACCCTCTCTCCATCACTTTGTCAGTCACAAAGTCGTAAACCCCAGCCCTCTCCATCACTCTGACAGTCACACTGTCGTAAACCCCCACCCCCAATCCGTCACTCTGTCAGTCAAACTGTCGTAAACACCACCCCATCTCCATCACTCTGTCAGTCACACTGTCATGTTCCCCAACCCCTTTCCGTTGCTGTCAGTCACACTGTCATGTTCCCCACCCTCTCTCTGTCACTCTGTCAGTCACACTGTCGTAAACCCCCAACCCCTCTCCGTCACTCTGTCAGTCACACTGTCGTAACCCCCAGCCTCACTCCATCACTCTGTCAGTCACACTGTCGTAAACCCCACCCCCTCTCCATCACTCTGTCAGTCACACTGTCGTAAACCCCACACCCTCTCCATCACTCTGTCAGTCACACTGTCGTAAACTCCCACCCTCTCTCCATCACTCTGACAGTCACACTGTCGAAAACCCCCACCCCCAATCCGTCACTCTGTCAGTCAAACTGTCGTAAACCCCACCCCATCTCCATCACTCTGTCAGTCACACTGTCATGTTCCCCAACCCCTTTCCGTTGCTGTCAGTCACACTGTCATGTTCCCCACCCTCTCTCTGTCACTCTGTCAGTCACACTGTCGTAAACCCCCAACCCCTCTCCATCACTCTGTCAGTCACACTGTTGTAACCCCCACACCCTCTCCATCACTCTGTCAGTCACACTGTCGTAAACCCCCACCCTCTCTCCATCACTTTGTCAGTCACAAAGTCGTAAACCCCAGCCCTCTCGATCACTCTGTCAGTCACACTGTCGTGTTCCCCACCCCCTCTCCATCACTTTGTCAGTCACACTGTCGTGTTCCCCACCCCCTCACCATTGCTGTCAGTCACACTGTTGTAAACCCCACACTCTCTCCGTCACTCTGACAGTCACACTGTCGTAAACCCCACACCCTCTCCATCACTCTGTCAGTCACACAGTCGTAAACCCCACCCTCTCTCCATCACTCTGTCAGTTACACTGTCGTAAACACCACCCCCTCTCCATCACTCTGTCAGTCACACTGTCGTGTTCCCCTCCGCCTCTCCATCACTCTGTCAGTCACACTGTCGTAAACCCCAACCCCTCTCCATCACTTTGTCAGTGACACTGTCGTAAACCCCACCCCCTCTCCATCACTCTGTCAGTCACACTGTCGTAAACCCCACCCTCTCTCCATCACTCTGTCAGTCACAGAGTCGTAAACCCCCACCCTCTCTCCATCACTCTGACAGTCACAAAGTCGTAAACCCCAGCCGTATCATTCACTCTGTCAGTCACACTGTCGTGTTCCCCACCCCCTCTCCATTGCTGTCAGTCACACTGTCATGTTCCCCACCCCCTCTCCATTGCTGTCAGTCGCACTGTCGTAAATCCCACCCTCTCTCCGTCACTCTGACAGTCACTATGTCGTAAACCCCCACCCCCAATCCGTCACTCTGTCAGTCAAACTGTCGTAAACCCCACCCCATCTCCATCACTCTGTCAGTCACACTGTCGTGTTCACAACCCCTTTCCGTTGCTGTCAGTCACACTGTCATGTTCCCCACCCTCTCTCTGTCACTCTGTCAGTCACACTGTCGTAAACACCACCCCCTCTCCATCACTCTGTCAGTCACACTGTCATGTTCCCCAACCCCTCTGCATTGCTGTCAGTCTCACCGTCATGTTCCCCACCCCCTCTCCATTGCTGTCAGTCGCACTGTAGTAAATCCCACCCTCTCTCCGTCACTCTGACAGTCACACTGTCGTAAACCCCCAACCCCTCTCCGTCACTCTGTCAGTCACACTGTCGTAACCCCCACCCACACTCCATCTCTCCGTCAGTCACACTGTCATAAACCCCACCCCCTCTACATCACTCTGTCAGTCACACTGTCGTAACCCCCACCCCCTCTCCATCACTCTGTCAGTCACACTGTCGTAAACCCACACCCTCTCTACATCACTTTGTCAGTCACAAAGTCGTAAACCCCAGCCCTCTCCATCACTCTGTCAGTCACACTGTCGTAACCCCCACACCCTCTCCATCACTCTGTCAGTCACACTGTCGTAAACCCCCACCCTCTCTACATCACTTTGTCAGTCACAAAGTCGTAAACCCCAGCCCTCTCCATCACTTTGTCAGTCACACTGTCATGTTCCCCACCCCCTCTCCATCACTCTGTCAGTCACACTGTCGTAAACCCCACCCCCTCTCCATCACTCTGTCAGTCACACTGTCATGTTCCCCACCCCCTCACCATTGCTCTCAGTAAAACAGTCGTAAACCCCACCCTCTCTCCATCACTCTGTCAGTCACACTGTCGTAAACCCCACCCTCTCTCCATCACTCTGTCAGTCACACTGTCGTGTTCCCCACCCCATCTCCATTGCTGTCAGTCACACTGTTGTAAACCCCACCCTCTTTCCGTCACTCTGTCAGTCACACTGTCGTGTTCCCCTCCGCCTCTCCATCACTCTGTCAGTCACACTGTCGTAAACCCCAACCCCTCTCCATCACTTTGTCAGTGACACTGTCGTAAACCCCACCCCCTCTCCATCACTCTGTCAGTCACAGTGTCGTAAACCCCAGCCGTATCATTCACTCTGTCAGTCACACTGTCGTGTTCCCCACCCCCTCTCCATTGCTGTCAGTCACACTGTCATGTTCCCCACCCCCTCTCCATTGCTGTCAGTCGCACTGTCGTAAATCCCACCCTCTCTCCGTCACTCTGACAGTCACTATGTCGTAAACCCCCACCCCCAATCCGTCACTCTGTCAGTCAAACTGTCGTAAACCCCACCCCATCTCCATCACTCTGTCAGTCACACTGTCGTGTTCACAACCCCTTTCCGTTGCTGTCAGTCACACTGTCATGTTCCCCACCCTCTCTCTGTCACTCTGTCAGTCACACTGTCGTAAACACCACCCCCTCTCCATCACTCTGTCAGTCACACTGTCATGTTCCCCAACCCCTCTGCATTGCTGTCAGTCTCACTGTCATGTTCCCCACCCCCTCTCCATTGCTGTCAGTCGCACTGTAGTAAATCCCACCCTCTCTCCGTCACTCTGACAGTCACACTGTCGTAAACCCCCAACCCCTCTCCGTCACTCTGTCAGTCACACTGTCGTAACCCCCACCCACACTCCATCTCTCCGTCCGTCACACTGTCATAAACCCCACCCCCTCTCCATCACTCTGTCAGTCACACTGTCGTAACCCCCACCCCCTCTCCATCACTCTGTCAGTCACACTGTCGTAAACCCCCACCCTCTCTACATCACTTTGTCAGTCACAAAGTCGTAAACCCCAGCCCTCTCCATCACTCTGTCAGTCACACTGTCGTGTTCCCCACCCCCTCTCCATCACTTTGTCAGTCACACTGTCATGTTCCCCACCCCCTCTCCATCACTCTGTCAGTCACACTGTCGTAAACCCCACCCCCTCTCCATCACTCTGTCAGTCACACTGTCGTGTTCCCCACCCCCTCACCATTGCTCTCAGTAAAACAGTCGTAAACCCCACCCTCTCTCCATCACTCTGTCAGTCACACGGTCGTAAACCCCACCCTCTCTCCATCACTCTGTCAGTCACACTGTCGTGTTCCCCACCCCATCTCCATTGCTGTCAGTCACACTGTTGTAAACCCCACCCTCTTTCCGTCACTCTGACAGTCACACTGTCGTATTCCCCACCCCCTCTCCATCACTCTGTCAGTCACACTGTCGTGATCCCCACCCCCTCTCCATTGCTGTCAGTCACACTGTCGTATTCCCCACCCCCTCTGCAACACTCTGTCAGTCACACTGTCGTGGTCCCCACCCCCTCACCATTGCTGTCTGTCACACTGTTGTAAACCCCACCCTCTCTCCATCACTCTGTCAATCACACTGTCGTGTTCCCCACCCCGTCTCCATTGCTGTCAGTCACACTGTCGTAAACCCCACACCCTCTCCATCACTCTGTCAGTCACAAAATCGTAAACACCACACTCTCTCCATCACTCTGTCAGTCACACTGTCGTAAACACCACCCCCTCTCCATCAATCTGTCAGTCACACTGTCTTGTTCCCCTCCGCCTCTCCATCACTCTGTCAGTCACACTGTCGTAAACCCCAACCCCTCTCCATCACTTTGTCAGTGACACTGTCGTAAACCCCACCCCCTCTCCATCACTCTGTCAGTCACACTGTGATAATCCCCACCCCTCTCAATCACTTTGTCAGTCACACTGTCGTAAACCCCACCCTCTCTCCATCACTCTGTCAGTAACACTGTCATAAACTCCACACCCTCTCCATTCCTGTCAGTCACACTGTCGTGATCCCCACCCCCTCTCCATCACTCTGTCAGTCACAGAGTCGTAAACCCCCACCCTCTCTCTATCACTCTGACAGTCACAAAGTCGTAAATCCCAGCCGTATCCATCACTCTGTCAGTCACACTGTCGTGTTCCCCACCCCCTCTCCATTGCTGTCAGTCACACTGTCATGTTCCCCACCCCCTCTTCATTGCTGTCAGTCGCACTGTCGTAAATCCCACCCTCTCTCCGTCACTCTGACAGTCACACTGTCGTAAACCCCCACCCCCAATCAGTCACTCTGTCAGTCAATCTGTCGTAAACCCCACCCCATCTCCATCACTCTGTCAGTCACACTGTCGTGTTCCCCAACCCCTTTCCGTTGCTGTCAGTCACACTGCCATGTTCCCCACCTCTCTCTGTCACTCTGTCAGTCACACTGTCGTAAACCCCCACCCCCAATCCGTCACTCTGTCAGTCAAACTGTCGTAAACCCCACCCCATCTCCATCACTCTGTCAGTCACACTGTCGTGTTCCCGACCCCCTCACCATTGCTGTCAGTCACACTGTCGTAAACCCCACCCTCTCTCCATCACTCTGTCAGTCACACTGTCGTGTTCCCCACCCCGTCTCCATTGCTGTCAGTCACACTGTTGTAAACCCCACCCTCTCTCCGTCACTCTGTCAGTCAAACTGTAGTAAACCCCACCCCCTCTCCATCACTCTGTCAGTCACACTGTCGTGTTCCCCACCCCCTTTCCGTTGCTGTCAGTCACACTGTCATGTTCCCCACCCTCTCTCTGTCACTCTGTCAGTCACACTGTCGTAAACCCCCAACCCCTCTCCGTCACTCTGTCAGTCACACTGTCGTAACCCCCACCCTCACTCCATCACTCCGTCAGTCACACTGTCATAAACCCCACCCCCTCTCCATCACTCTGTTAGTCACACTGTCGTAACCCCCACCCCCTCTCCATCACTCTGTCAGTCACACTGTCGTAAACCCCCACCCTCTCTCCATCACTTTGTCAGTCACAAAGTCCTAAACCCCAGCCCTCTCCATCACTCTGTCAGTCACACTGTAGTGTTCCCCACCCCCACTCCATCACTCTGTCAGTCACACTGTCGTGTTCCCCACCCCCTCACCATTGCTCTCAGTAAAACAGTCGTAAACCCCACCCTCTTTCCGTCACTCTGACAGTCACACTGTCGTATTCCCCACCCCCTCTCCATCACTCTGTCAGTCACACTGTCGTGATCCCCACCCCCTCTCCATTGCTGTCAGACACACTGTCGTAACCCCCACCCCCTCTCCATCACTCTGTCAGTCACACTGTCGTATTCCCCACCCCCTCTGCAACACTCTGTCAGTCACACTGTCGTGTTCCCCACCCCCTCACCATTGCTGTCAGTCACACTGTTGTAAACGCCACCCTCTCTCCATCACTCTGTCAGTCACACTGTCGTGTTCCCCACCCCGTCTCCATTGCTGTCAGTCACACTGTTGTAAACCCACCCTCTCTCCGTGACTCTGACAGTCACACTGTCGTAAACCCCACACCCTCTCCATCACTCTGTCAGTCACAAAATCGTAAACACCACCCTCTCTCCATCACTCTGTCAGTCACACTGTCGTAAACACCACCCCCTCTCCATCACTCTGTCAGTCACACTGTCGTGTTCCCCTCCGCCTCTCCATCACTCTGTCAGTCACACTGTCGTAAACCCCAACCCCTCTCCATCACTTTGCAGTGACACTGTCGTAAACCCCACCCCCTCTCCATCACTCTGTCTGTCTCACTGTGATAAACCCCACCCCTCTCCATCACTTTGTCAGTCACACTGTCGTAAACCCCACCCTCTCTCCATCACTCTGTCAGTAACACTGTCATAAACTCCACACCCTCTCCATTCCTGTCAGTCACACTGTCGTGTTCCCCACACCCTCTCCATCACTCTGTCAGTCACAGAGTCGTAAACCCCCACCCTCACTCCATCACTCTGACAGTCACAAAGTCGTAAACCCCAGCCCTCTCCATCACTCTGTCAGTCACACTGTCGTGTTCCCCACCCCCTCTCCATTGCTGTCAGTCACACTGTCATGTTCCCGACCCCCTCTCCATTGCTGTCAGTCGCACTGTCGTAAATCCCACCCTCTCTCCGTCACTCTGACAGTCACACTGTCGTAAACCCCCACCCCCAATCCGTCACTCTGTCAGTCACACTGTCGTAAACCCCACCCTCACTCCATCACTCTGACAGTCACAAAGTCGTAAACCCCAGCCCTCTTCATCACTCTGTCAGTCACACTGTCGTGTTCCCCACCCCCTCTCCATTGCTGTCAGTCACACTGTCATGTTCCCCACCCCCTCTCCATTGCTGTCAGTCGCACTGTCGTAAATCCCACCCTCTCTCCGTCACTCTGACAGTCACACTGTCGTAAACCCCCACCCTCACTCCATCACTCTGTCAGTCACACTGTCATAAAGCCCACCCCCTCTCCATCACTCTGTCAGTCACACTGTCGTAACCCCACCCCCTCTCCATCACTCTGTCAGTCACACTGTCGTAAACCCCCACCCTCTCTCCATCACTTTGTCAGTCACAAAGTCGTAAACCCCAGCCCTCTCCATCACTCTGACAGTCACACTGTCGTAAACCCCCACCCCCAATCCGTCACTCTGTCAGTCAAACTGTCGTAAACCCCACCCCATCTCCATCACTCTGTCAGTCACACTGTCATGTTCCCCAACCCCTTTCCGTTGCTGTCAGTCACACTGTCATGTTCCCCACCCTCTCTCTGTCACTCTGTCAGTCACACTGTCGTAAACCCCCAACCCCTCTCCGTCACTCTGTCAGTCACACTGTCGTAACCCCCAGCCTCACTCCATCACTCTGTCAGTCACACTGTCGTAAACCCCACCCCCTCTCCATCACTCTGTCAGTCACACTGTCGTAAACCCCACACCCTCTCCATCACTCTGTCAGTCACACTGTCGTGATCCCCACCCCCTCTCCATCACTCTGTCAGTCACAGAGTCGTAAACCCCCACCCTCTCTCTATCACTCTGACAGTCACAAAGTCGTAAATCCCAGCCGTATCCATCACTCTGTCAGTCACACTGTCGTGTTCCCCACCCCCTCTCCATTGCTGTCAGTCACACTGTCATGTTCCCCACCCCCTCTTCATTGCTGTCAGTCGCACTGTCGTAAATCCCACCCTCTCTCCGTCACTCTGACAGTCACACTGTCGTAAACCCCCACCCCCAATCCGTCACTCTGTCAGTCAAACTGTCGTAAACCCCACCCCATCTCCATCACTCTGTCAGTCACACTGTCGTGTTCCCCAACCCCTTTCCGTTGCTGTCAGTCACACTGCCATGTTCCCCACCTCTCTCTGTCACTCTGTCAGTCACACTGTCGTAAACCCCCACCCCCAATCCGTCACTCTGTCAGTCAAACTGTCGTAAACCCCACCCCATCTCCATCACTCTGTCAGTCACACTGTCGTGTTCCCGACCCCCTCACCATTGCTGTCAGTCACACTGTCGTAAACCCCACCCTCTCTCCATCACTCTGTCAGTCACACTGTCGTGTTCCCCACCCCGTCTCCATTGCTGTCAGTCACACTGTTGTAAACCCCACCCTCTCTCCGTCACTCTGTCAGTCAAACTGTAGTAAACCCCACCCCCTCTCCATCACTCTGTCAGTCACACTGTCGTGTTCCCCACCCCCTTTCCGTTGCTGTCAGTCACACTGTCATGTTCCCCACCCTCTCTCTGTCACTCTGTCAGTCACACTGTCGTAAACCCCCAACCCCTCTCCGTCACTCTGTCAGTCACACTGTCGTAACCCCCACCCTCACTCCATCACTCCGTCAGTCACACTGTCATAAACCCCACCCCCTCTCCATCACTCTGTCAGTCACACTGTCGTAACCCCCACCCCCTCTCCATCACTCTGTCAGTCACACTGTCGTAAACCCCCACCCTCTCTCCATCACTTTGTCAGTCACAAAGTCCTTAACCCCAGCCCTCTCCATCACTCTGTCAGTCACACTGTAGTGTTCCCCACCCCCACTCCATCACTCTGTCAGTCACACTGTCGTGTTCCCCACCCCCTCACCATTGCTCTCAGTAAAACAGTCGTAAACCCCACCCTCTTTCCGTCACTCTGACAGTCACACTGTCGTATTCCCCACCCCCTCTCCATCACTCTGTCAGTCACACTGTCGTGATCCCCACCCCCTCTCCATTGCTGTCAGACACACTGTCGTAACCCCCACCCCCTCTCCATCACTCTGTCAGTCACACTGTCGTATTCCCCACCCCCTCTGCAACACTCTGTCAGTCACACTGTCGTGTTCCCCACCCCCTCACCATTGCTGTCAGTCACACTGTTGTAAACGCCACCCTCTCTCCATCACTCTGTCAGTCACACTGTCGTGTTCCCCACCCCGTCTCCATTGCTGTCAGTCACACTGTTGTAAACCCACCCTCTCTCCGTGACTCTGACAGTCACACTGTCGTAAACCCCACACCCTCTCCATCACTCTGTCAGTCACAAAATCGTAAACACCACCCTCTCTCCATCACTCTGTCAGTCACACTGTCGTAAACACCACCCCCTCTCCATCACTCTGTCAGTCACACTGTCGTGTTCCCCTCCGCCTCTCCATCACTCTGTCAGTCACACTGTCGTAAACCCCAACCCCTCTCCATCACTTTGCAGTGACACTGTCGTAAACCCCACCCCCTCTCCATCACTCTGTCTGTCTCACTGTGATAAACCCCACCCCTCTCCATCACTTTGTCAGTCACACTGTCGTAAACCCCACCCTCTCTCCATCACTCTGTCAGTAACACTGTCATAAACTCCACACCCTCTCCATTCCTGTCAGTCACACTGTCGTGTTCCCCACACCCTCTCCATCACTCTGTCAGTCACAGAGTCGTAAACCCCCACCCTCACTCCATCACTCTGACAGTCACAAAGTCGTAAACCCCAGCCCTCTCCATCACTCTGTCAGTCACACTGTCGTGTTCCCCACCCCCTCTCCATTGCTGTCAGTCACACTGTCATGTTCCCGACCCCCTCTCCATTGCTGTCAGTCGCACTGTCGTAAATCCCACCCTCTCTCCGTCACTCTGACAGTCACACTGTCGTAAACCCCCACCCCCAATCCGTCACTCTGTCAGTCACACTGTCGTAAACCCCACCCTCACTCCATCACTCTGACAGTCACAAAGTCGTAAACCCCAGCCCTCTTCATCACTCTGTCAGTCACACTGTCGTGTTCCCCACCCCCTCTCCATTGCTGTCAGTCACACTGTCATGTTCCCCACCCCCTCTCCATTGCTGTCAGTCGCACTGTCGTAAATCCCACCCTCTCTCCGTCACTCTGACAGTCACACTGTCGTAAACCCCCACCCTCACTCCATCACTCTGTCAGTCACACTGTCATAAAGCCCACCCTCTCTCCATCACTCTGTCAGTCACACTGTCGTAACCCCACCCCCTCTCCATCACTCTGTCAGTCACACTGTCGTAAACCCCCACCCTCTCTCCATCACTTTGTCAGTCACAAAGTCGTAAACCCCAGCCCTCTCCATCACTCTGACAGTCACACTGTCGTAAACCCCCACCCCCAATCCGTCACTCTGTCAGTCAAACTGTCGTAAACCCCACCCCATCTCCATCACTCTGTCAGTCACACTGTCATGTTCCCCAACCCCTTTCCGTTGCTGTCAGTCACACTGTCATGTTCCCCACCCTCTCTCTGTCACTCTGTCAGTCACACTGTCGTAAACCCCCAACCCCTCTCCGTCACTCTGTCAGTCACACTGTCGTAACCCCCAGCCTCACTCCATCACTCTGTCAGTCACACTGTCGTAAACCCCACCCCCTCTCCATCACTCTGTCAGTCACACTGTCGTAAACCCCACACCCTCTCCATCACTCTGTCAGTCACACTGTCGAAAACCCCCACCCTCTCTCCATCACTCTGACAGTCACACTGTCGTAAACCCCCACCCCCAATCCGTCACTCTGTCAGTCAAACTGTCGTAAACCCCACCCCATCTCCATCACTCTGTCAGTCACACTGTCATGTTCCCCAACCCCTTTCCGTTGCTGTCAGTCACACTGTCATGTTCCCCACCCTCTCTCTGTCACTCTGTCAGTCACACTGTCGTAAACCCCCAACCCCTCTCCATCACTCTGTCAGTCACACTGTTGTAACCCCCACACCCTCTCCATCACTCTGTCAGTCACACTGTCGTAAACCCCCACCCTCTCTCCATCACTTTGTCAGTCACAAAGTCGTAAACCCCAGCCCTCTCGATCACTCTGTCAGTCACACTGTCGTGTTCCCCACCCCCTCTCCATCACTTTGTCAGTCACACTGTCGTGTTCCCCACCCCCTCACCATTGCTGTCAGTCACACTGTTGTAAACCCCACACTCTCTCCGTCACTCTGACAGTCACACTGTCGTAAACCCCACACCCTCTCCATCACTCTGTCAGTCACACAGTCGTAAACCCCACCCTCTGTCCATCACTCTGTCAGTTACACTGTCGTAAACACCACCCCCTCTCCATCACTCTGTCAGTCACACTGTCGTGTTCCCCTCCGCCTCTCCATCACTCTGTCAGTCACACTGTCGTAAACCCCAACCCCTCTCCATCACTTTGTCAGTGACACTGTCGTAAACCCCACCCCCTCTCCATCACTCTGTCAGTCACACTGTCGTAAACCCCACCCTCTCTCCATCACTCTGTCAGTCACAGAGTCGTAAACCCCCACCCTCTCTCCATCACTCTGACAGTCACAAAGTCGTAAACCCCAGCCGTATCATTCACTCTGTCAGTCACACTGTCGTGTTCCCCACCCCCTCTCCGTTGCTGTCAGTCACACTGTCATGTTCGCCACCCCCTCTCCATTGCTGTCAGTCGCAGTGTCGTAAATCCCACCCTCTCTCCGTCACTCTGACAGTCACTATGTCGTAAACCTCCACCCCCAATCCGTCACTCTGTCAGTCAAACTGTCGTAAACCCCACCCCATATCCATCACTCTGTCAGTCACACTGTCGTGTTCACAACCCCTTTCCGTTGCTGTCAGTCACACTGTCATGTTCCCCACCCTCTCTCTGTCACTCTGTCAGTCACACTGTCGTAAACACCACCCCCTCTCCATCACTCTGTCAGTCCCACTGTCATGTTCCCCAACCCCTCTGCATTGCTGTCAGTCTCACCGTCATGTTCCCCACCCCCTCTCCATTGCTGTCAGTCGCACTGTAGTAAATCCCACCCTCTCTCCGTCACTCTGACAGTCACACTGTCGTAAACCCCCAACCCCTCTCCGTCACTCTGTCAGTCACACTGTCGTAACCCCCACCCACACTCCATCTCTCCGTCAGTCACACTGTCATAAACCCCACCCCCTCTCCATCACTCTGTCAGTCACACTTTCATAAACCCCCAACCCCTCTCCGTCACTCTGTCAGTCAAACTGTCGTAAACCCCACCCCCTCTCCATCACTCTGTCAGTCACACTGTCGTGTTCCCCACCCCCTTTCCGTTGCTGTCAGTCACACTGTCCTGTTCCCCACCCTCTCTCTGTCACTCTGTCAGTCACACTTTCATAAACCCCCAACCCCTCTCCGTCACTCTGTCAGTCACACTGTTGTAACCCCCACCCTCACTCCATCACTCTGTCAGTCACACTGTCATAAAGCCCACCCCCTCTCCATCACTCTGTCAGTCACACTGTCGTAAACCCCAGCCCTCTCCATCACTCTGTCAGTCACACTGTCGTGTTGCCCACCCCCTCACCATTACTCTCAGTAAAACTGTCGTAAACCCCACCCTCTCTCCATCACTCTGTCAGTCACACTGTCGTAAACCCCCACCCTCTCTCCATCACTTTGTCAGTCACAAAGTCGTAAACCCCAGCCCTCTCCATCACTCTGTCAGTCACACTGTCGTGTTGCCCACCCCCTCACCATTACTCTCAGTAAAACTGTCGTAAACCCCACCCTCTCTCCATCACTCTGTCAGTCACACTGTCGTAAACCCCACCCCCTCTCCATCACTCTGTCAGTCACACTGTCATGATCCCCACCCCCACTCCATTGCTGTCAGACACACTGTCGTATTCCCCACCCCCTCTGCATCAGTCTGTCAGTCACACTGTCGTAAACCCCAACCCCTCTCCATCACTTTGTCAGTCACACTGTCGTAAACCCCACCCTCTCTCCATCACTCTGTCAGTCACAGAGTCGTAAACCCCCACCCTCTCTCCATCACTCTGACAGTCACAAAGTCGTAAACCCCAGCCGTATCATTCACTCTGTCAGTCACACTGTCGTGTTCCCCACCCCCTCTCCATTGCTGTCAGTCACACTGTCATGTTCCCCACCCCCTCTCCATTGCTGTCAGTCGCACTGTCGTAAATCCCACCCTCTCTCCGTCACTCTGACAGTCACTATGTCGTAAACCCCCACCCCCAATCCGTCACTCTGTCAGTCAAACTGTCGTAAACCCCACCCCATCTCCATCACTCTGTCAGTCACACTGTCATGTTCCCCAACCCCTTTCCGTTGCTGTCAGTCACACTGTCATGTTCCCCACCTCCCTCTGTCACTCTGTCAGTCACACTGTCGTAAACCCCCAACCGCTCTCCGTCACTCTGTCAGTCACACTGTCGTAACCCCCAGCCTCACTCCATCACTCTGTCAGTCACACTGTCGTAAACCCCACCCCCTCACCATTGCTGTCAGTCACACTGTCGTAAACCCCACACCCTCTCCATCACTCTGTCAGTCACACTGTCGTAAACCCCCACCCTCTCTCCATCACTCTGACAGACACACTGTCGTAAACCCACACCCCCAATCCGTCACTCTGTCAGTCAAACTGTCGTAAACCCCACCCCATCTCCATCACTCTGTCAGTCACACTGTCATGTTCCCCAACCCCTTTCCGTTGCTGTCAGTCACACTGTCATGTTCCCCACCCTCTCTCTGTCACTCTGTCAGTCACACTGTCGTAAACCCCCAACCCCTCTCCGTCACTCTGTCAGTCACACTGTCGTAACCCCCAGCCTCACTCCATCACTCTGTCAGTCACACTGTCGTAAACCCCACCCTCTCTCCATCACTCTGTCAGTCACACTGTTGTAACCCCCACACCCTCTCCATCACTCTGTCAGTCACACTGTCGTAAACCCCCACCCTCTCTCCATCACTTTGTCAGTCACAAAGTCGTAAACCCCAGCCCTCTCGATCACTCTGTCAGTCACACTGTCGTGTTCCCCACCCCCTCTCCATCACTTTGTCAGTCACACTGTCGTGTTCCCCACCCCCTCACCATTGCTGTCAGTCACACTGTTGTAAACCCAACCCTCTCTCCGTCACTCTGTCAGTCAAACTGTCGTAAACCCCACCCCCTCTCCATCACTCTGTCAGTCACACTGTCGTGTTCCCCACCCCCTTTCCGTTGCTGTCAGTCACACTGTCCTGTTCCCCACCCTCTCTCTGTCACTCTGTCAGTCACACTTTCATAAACCCCCAACCCCTCTCCGTCACTCTGTCAGTCACACTGTTGTAACCCCCACCCTCACTCCATCACTCTGTCAGTCACACTGTCATAAAGCCCACCCCCTCTCCATCACTCTGTCAGTCACACTGTCGTAAACCCCAGCCCTCTCCATCACTCTGTCAGTCACACTGTCGTGTTGCCCACCCCCTCACCATTACTCTCAGTAAAACTGTCGTAAACCCCACCCTCTCTCCATCACTCTGTCAGTCACACTGTCGTAAACCCCCACCCTCTCTCCATCACTTTGTCAGTCACAAAGTCGTAAACCCCAGCCCTCTCCATCACTCTGTCAGTCACACTGTCGTGTTGCCCACCCCCTCACCATTACTCTCAGTAAAACTGTCGTAAACCCCACCCTCTCTCCATCACTCTGTCAGTCACACTGTCGTAAACCCCACCCCCTCTCCATCACTCTGTCAGTCACACTGTCATGATCCCCACCCCCACTCCATTGCTGTCAGACACACTGTCGTATTCCCCACCCCCTCTGCATCAGTCTGTCAGTCACACTGTCGTAAACCCCAACCCCTCTCCATCACTTTGTCAGTCACACTGTCGTAAACCCCACCCTCTCTCCATCACTCTGTCAGTCACAGAGTCGTAAACCCCCACCCTCTCTCCATCACTCTGACAGTCACAAAGTCGTAAACCCCAGCCGTATCATTCACTCTGTCAGTCACACTGTCGTGTTCCCCACCCCCTCTCCATTGCTGTCAGTCACACTGTCATGTTCCCCACCCCCTCTCCATTGCTGTCAGTCGCACTGTCGTAAATCCCACCCTCTCTCCGTCACTCTGACAGTCACTATGTCGTAAACCCCCACCCCCAATCCGTCACTCTGTCAGTCAAACTGTCGTAAACCCCACCCCATCTCCATCACTCTGTCAGTCACACTGTCGTGTTCACAACCCCTTTCCGTTGCTGTCAGTCACACTGTCATGTTCCCCACCCTCTCTCTGTCACTCTGTCAGTCACACTGTCGTAAACACCACCCCCTCTCCATCACTCTGTCAGTCACACTGTCATGTTCCCCAACCCCTCTGCATTGCTGTCAGTCTCACTGTCATGTTCCCCACCCCCTCTCCATTGCTGTCAGTCGCACTGTAGTAAATCCCACCCTCTCTCCGTCACTCTGACAGTCACACTGTCGTAAACCCCCAACCCCTCTCCGTCACTCTGTCAGTCACACTGTCGTAACCCCCACCCACACTCCATCTCTCCGTCCGTCACACTGTCATAAACCCCACCCCCTCTCCATCACTCTGTCAGTCACACTGTCGTAACCCCCACCCCCTCTCCATCACTCTTTCAGTCACACTGTCGTAAACCCCCACCCTCTCTACATCACTTTGTCAGTCACAAAGTCGTAAACCCCAGCCCTCTCCATCACTCTGTCAGTCACACTGTCGTGTTCCCCACCCCCTCTCCATCACTTTGTCAGTCACACTGTCATGTTCCCCACCCCCTCTCCATCACTCTGTCAGTCACACTGTCGTAAACCCCACCCCCTCTCCATCACTCTGTCAGTCACACTGTCGTGTTCCCCACCCCCTCACCATTGCTCTCAGTAAAACAGTCGTAAACCCCACCCTCTCTCCATCACTCTGTCAGTCACACTGTCGTAAACCCCACCCTCTCTCCATCACTCTGTCAGTCACACTGTCGTGTTCCCCACCCCATCTCCATTGCTGTCAGTCACACTGTTGTAAACCCCACCCTCTTTCCGTCACTCTGACAGTCACACTGTCGTATTCCCCACCCCCTCTCCATCACTCTGTCAGTCACACTGTCATATTCCCCACCCCCTCTCCATCACTCTGTCAGTCACACTGTCATGAACCCCACCCCCTCTCCATCACTCTGTCAGTCACACTGTCGTAAACCCCACCCCCTCTCCATCACTCTGTCAGTGACACTGTTGTGTTCCCCACCCCCTCTCCATTTCTGTCAGTCACACTGTCGTGTTCTCCACCCCCTCTCCATTGCTGTCAGGCACAGTGTCATAAACACACTCTCTCCGTCACTCTGTCTGTCACACTGTAGTAAACCCCACCCTCTGTCCATCACTCTGTCAGTCACACTGTCGTAACGCCCACCCCCTCTCCGTCACTCTGTCAGTCACACTGTCGTAACGCCCACCCTCACTCCATCACTCTGTCAGTCACCAGTCAGGGAAATCACTGTGTACTAATGCCCCTTTCCAGTGTTCTGTTAGAGATATCACTGTGTACTACTGCCCCTCTCCAGTGTTCTGTCAGAGATATCACTGTGTACTACAGCCCCTCTCCAGTGTTCTGTCAGAGATATCCTGTGTACTACAGCCCCTCTCTTGTGTTCTGTCAGGGAAATCACTGTGTACTACAGCCCTTCTCCAGTGTTCTGTCAGAGATATCACTGTGTACTACAGCCCCTCTCCAGTGTTCTGTCAGAGATATCCTGTGTACTACAGCCCCTCTCCAGTGTTATGTCAGAGATATCACTGTGTACTACAGCCCCTCTCCAGTGTTCTGTCAGAGATATCACTGTGTACTACAGCCCCTCTCCAGTGTTCTGTCAGGGAAATCACTGTGTACTACAGCCCCTCTCCAGTGTTCTGTCAGAGATATCCTGTGTACTACAGCCCCTCTCTTGTGTTCTGTCAGGGAAATCACTGTGTACTACAGCCCTTCTCCAGTGTTCTGTCAGAGATATCACTGTGTACTACAGCCCCTCTCCAGTGTTCTGTCAGAGATATCCTGTGTACTACAGCCCCTCTCCAGTGTTATGTCAGAGATATCACTGTGTACTACAGCCCCTCTCCAGTGTTCTGTCAGAGATATCACTGTGTACTACAGCCCCTCTCCAGTGTTCTGTCAGGGAAATCACTGTGTACTACAGCCCCTCTCCAGTGTTCTGTCAGAGATATCCTGTGTACTACAGCCCCTCTCCAGTGTTCTGTCAGGGAAATCACTGTGTACTACAGCCCCTCTCCTGTGTTCAGTCAGAGTTATCCTGTGTACTACAGCCCCTCTCCACTGTTCTGTCAGGGAAATCACTGTGTACTAAAGCTCCTGTCTAGCTTTCTCTCAGAGATACTGCCACAGCCTCTCCAATTCTCTGACACAAATAGCGCCATATCCTGCACGCTGTCAGAGACACTTCCTTGTGTTCCATACCCTCCGGTGCTCTCTCAGTGACATCTCCTCGTCTTCTCCACTCCCTCTTTGGTTCCTTGAAACTAAGTCCTTAAGCTGTGAGAACAGTTCAGTGTTGACGTGATGCAAGTCACCCCCTCTGGTTCATGAGCCTGATAGTTGAGGGCTGTTTCTAAATCTGCTAATGTGGGCCCTGTATCTCCTTTATCTCCTTCCTGTTGGCAGCAGTGATGAGGGAGCACGGCCTGGATGTCGGGAATCCTTGGTTATGGATGCTGCTCTGCCGGGATCGGACGCCATGTGGATGTGCTCTGTGACGGGTAAGGCTTTACTCGTAATGGACTGGTTCGTATCCAATACTTTTTGTAGGCCTTTCCACTCAAGGGCATTGATGTTTCCATGCATCCCGCCAGTATGCTCTCCACCACACATCCCCGTGCCATCGGTCATTTGCAGATTTCCACCCACTGTTGCGTTAATTTCAGACGAAGCCACTTTTCCAGACATCCTTGCCTTGCCAGGAACCTTGGATCCTCTCAGTTCCACCGGCTCTCTCCATGCCAAACAGCTGCTGAATCCATTTGCAGTCCTCTGTAATGCTTCAGCTTCATAGAGACCAGCTGCATGACAGTTGAAGTCACGCCAAGGATTAACACTAAGCAATTAAGTGAAAATAAAACATAAAAACGCAGTTCACACTCCTCAGCAGTGTCACTATCCCTGATGAATATTAATTCATCACTGTTCACACACACACAGAGGGAAAATGACACCGGGCAAAAAGCAAAACTGCCCGGGAGGGCCACACAAGTAGGCTGCCGTTACCTTGGTTTGTCTGGAGAAGGTGTGTTATCCATATGGTCACGGAGTGGGAAGTGAAAGGTACAGGTGTAAGAAGACCCGACCTAGTGAAAGGGGTCCTCTCTCCACACCAGGGAGTTCACCACTACCCCTCCCCAGGTGTAACAGGATCTACCCAGTGAAAGGGGTCCTCTCCCCACACCAGGGAGTTCACCACTACCCTCCCCAGTTGTAACAGGGTCCTTCCTACGCAGTGAAAGGGGTCCTCTCCCCACACCAGGGAGTTCACCACTACACCTCCCCAGGTGTAACAGGGTCCTTCCTACCCAGTGAAAGGGGTCCTCTCCCCACACCAGGGAGTTGACCACTACCCCTCCCCAGGTGTAACAGGGTCCTTCCTACCCAGTGAAAGGGGTCCTCTCCCCACACCAGGGAGTTCACCACTACCCCTCCCCAGGTGTAACAGGATCCTACCCAGTGAAAGGGGTCCTCACCTCACACCAGGGAGTTCACCACCACCCCTCCCCAGGTGTAACAGGGTCCTTCCTACCCAGTGAAAGGGGTCCTCTCCCCACACCAGGGAGTTCAGCACTACCCCTCCCCAGTTGTAACAGGGTCCTTCCTACCCAGTGAAAGGGGTCCTCTCCCCACACCAGGGAGTTCACCACCACCCCTCCCCAGGTGTAACAGGATCCTACCCAGTGAAAGGGGTCCTCACCTCACACCAGGGAGTTCACCACCACCCCTCCCCAGGTGTAACAGGGTCCTTCCTACCCAGTGAAAGGGGTCCTCTCCCCACACCAGGGAGTTCAGCACTACCCCTCCCCAGTTGTAACAGGATCTACCCAGTGAAAGGGGTCCTCTCCCCACACCAGGGAGTTCACCACCACCCCTCCCCAGAGCTGTTAATGGATAACAGTGCCTCTGTGTTTGCTGGCTATGGAGGAAGCGTCCGGGTTGAAGGGATCCATGCCACATGGTACAACGTGAGTGGTTGTGTTCAGGAGTTATGTGAGTACAGCAGATATTAATTCAAGCAAGAATCAATCTTCATTTCTTAGTTTAAATGGCAATCACTAAATTGAAGTTAAAGGAGGCCTTTGCAAATAAATAGGCTGGCCCACAGACTACAAGATTGTTTATGCATAAACTGAACTTTAAAAGACAATAATAACTTTACTTATGTTAAAGTTAACTTGCTTTACAATGGGTTTAGAGTATACACATGTAAATAAACTACAAAATACAAATAAAATAAACATGGAAATTAAAAAAAAACAAAAAGCTGTTCATTAAAAGCAAGATTAAATAAATAGGTTTCGGGCTGGTGTCAGCTGAGTCTGTGTCCCTTGTAGTTTGAAGTATTGACTTCCACAGTTTCGGAGAGTAGTTCTGAACAGCTGAACTGCTAATTACCTTTTGAGGGAGATTGTTTAAATTTGAGAGACCGGAAGAAGACCTGAGAGCTGGAGCAGAATTATAAAACACAACCTATTCTGGGATGTAGTCTAGTCCTAGACCATTAAGAGCTTTACTAACAAGTAAGGAAACTTAAAAATCAATTCTAAAAGATACAGGAAGTTAATTGGCCTGCCCGAGAGCAGGCAACACAGCTAAGTTATTTGCACCAATGTGACTTGAGTGCAAACTGGCAGGCCAGACGGATTTTTTTCCCTTAGCATATCAAAATAGTTTTTGTGTACTCAGGATATTCGTGTATTCAAAAGGCAGTCGTGACAACATTGTGTCTCTCTGTCTTCAGAAGCTTTTAGACTATTTGTGTGAATTACTTTGCGACAAAGGTATTTGAACATTCGAAGGTGTCTCCCACCATAGATTTGCAATTCAAAGGAAGCATTGTCATCCAAAAATATTGGAGGAAATGACATTATTGTAACTATTTAATCTGTATGGAATCTCCTGCTGTTACTTTTGATCTTAAGGGTTTGTGAGCCTCTCCCGGGTGTGTCTCCAGAAAGATGCCTGCTTATCGTGACAAATAAAAACTTTTACATCACCATCCTGGGTGTTCCTCTGTGACTTTGTTGACAGTCACACAGGCTTTTCCCTCTGAAGAGTTTCCCCCTGAAGTTAAACATGGCACTCATCTATGAGCTGTCCAATGGTGAAGCTCGGACACAAGAAGGGTGAAGCCGATTGCTTTCACGAGGCAATACAGAGGAACACTCACAAGACTTTGGAAAAGCATCTAACATGAGTGAAGCGGAGTGGTGTGACTGCAGGGCGAGCCTAGGAAGAGGTGATCAGCCAGTGAGGTGCTGGAGGAACTCAGTGGGTCAGGCAGCATCTGTGGAAGGAAATGGACCGTCAACATTTAGTTTAGTAGCAAATGCAGAATCAGATTTCGTATCACTGACATATGTCGTGAAATTTGTTGTTCTGCGGCAGCAGTACATTGCAATATGAAAATAAAAGACTACAAATTACAAGAAATATATATATATAAATGTTCAATTCAGTAAGTTGTACAAAAAGAGCGCAGGAAGGACATACAGTGAGGCAGTGTTCACAGATTCATTGTCCTTTCAGAGATCTGAAGCTGCTCCTAATGCATCGAGTGTGTGTCTTCAGGCTCCTGTGGCTCCTCTTTGGTGGTAGTAGCTTTATTTATTCAGCACTTTTCATAGAGACGATGTAGTTCAAAGTGCCTTACAATGGGTTTAGAGTACAAACACAAAAATAAAATACAAAATGCAAATAAAATAAACATGGAAATTAAAAAAAACAAAAAGCTGTTCATTAAAAGCAAGGTTAAAAATAAATAGGTTTAGAGCTGGTGTTTATAAATGTCAACTGAGTCTCCTGCTACCATCAAAAATTCCATAAGTAGTTGGAGGAGACTTGGTTTGTTACCAAAGGCTCTTGCAAATTTGTACAGGTGTACTGTGGAGAGCATTCTAACTGGTTACAGCACCGTACGGTATGGAGCAGCTATTGCACAGGATCAGGAAAAGCTGCAGAAGTTTGTAACCTCACTCAGCTCCATCATGGGCACCAGCCTCCCCGGTATCCCCGACACCTTCAAATGGTGATGCCTCAAAAAGGCAGCATCAGTCATTAAGGACCCCCATCACCCAGGAGAAGGTGTCGGGGATACTGGGGAGGCTGTGCCCATGATGGAGCTGAGTGAGTTTACAGCTTTCTGTAGCTTTTCCTGATCCTGTGCAATAGTTGCTCCATACCGTACAGTGCTGTAGCCAGTTAGAATGCTCCTCATCGTACATCTGTAGAAATTTGCAAGAGCCTTTGGTAACAAACCAAGTCTCCTCCAACTACTTATGAAATATTGTCACGGGCAAGACATAAGCAGTCTTTATAGAAGACTTTATAGTGGGAAAACAGTGAATTTCAATCAGGCAAAGACCCAAAGCATCAACTATTCATTTCCCTCCAGAGATTCTGCCTGAGCTACTGAATTCCTCTAGCATTTTGAATGTTGATCCACATTCCAGTATCTGCAGAATCTCCTGTGTTTCATTCTAGGAGCTGTAAGCACTGGTGCGGTCTGACAGTGTGAGCTGATACCACAAAGCTGCTTCCCATTTGAACATTTCAGCACAGGGGTGACCCCTTGGCACATGGTGTTGTGCTGATCAAATTTAACTCTCCTCCTCCTCCTCCTCCTTCTTAAGCCCATCACCCCTACTGGGACATAGGCTGCTGCCAGTTGCTCACCAAAATCCTCTGTTCCAGGTCAATATTTAAGTCTCTCAAGATGTAGCCCACTGACGATTATTCTTCTCCCAGGGTTGAGGTCTTTGGAGCTTCTGTTGGTATTTCAGTGTCTTTAATGAAGTGGTGTTGCTAGCTGAATGTCGAATCCTCCTCCTTTTGCAGCCGGGCTTGTAACCATCCTTGGGAGAGTTAAAGTAACGAAACTAATGATGCCTTATCACTAATCCTTTCTGTCTGCACATCCCTCCATCCTCTACATATTCATGTGCTTACTCAAGAACCTCTTCAAATGCCTCTATTGTTTCAGAGATGGGCATGGATAATGCCAGGCCAGAAAGCAACAATCTAACAGACACACTGGAGAGGCGGCTGACTGATACCAACTCTGTGTGAGCAGTGAACCCCTGGAAGAAAGGTTATCAACATAAATTTATTTAGGCGTTCTGGCCCACAAAGCCACCTCACTCGGCAACCCACCCATTTAATCTTAGCCTCATCACAGGACAATTTACAATGTCCACTAACCAGTATGTCTTTGGACTGTGGGAGGAAACCGGAGCACCCGGAGGAAACCTATGCACACATGGGAAGGTCACACAAACTTGGAATTAAAGTCCAAACTGCAACGTCCCAAGCTGCAAGCGGTAAACACCGTGCTGCCACGTCAGCAAAAGCTTGACTTCAACATTCAGAGTCTAACCATGTCCAAGGCATGAGTGAAGGCTTTCCTGATTGTGCTGAATGTGTCCTGGGACCAGCAAGGGAGACTATCTGAAACTACAGGCCAAGTATTTTAACATTTGTCATGAGCAGGACATTAGCAGATTTTATGAGAGACCTTATAGCGGATTCAATTAATCAAAGTCAGCAAAATTTTGTGAAAGGGTGACTATTTTAATGGAGGACACAGACACAGGGAATGTAGTGGATGTACTAAACTGAGATTTTCAGAAGATACCTGAAAGTAAATGACTTCAAAGTTCAAAATATCAGAGTACATACATGTCACCACATACAACTCTGAGATTCTTTTTCCTGCGGGCATACTCAGCAGATCTATAGAATAGTAACTGTAAACAGAATCAAATCTATAGAATAGTAACTGTAAATAGGATCAAATCTATAGAATAGTAACTGTAAACAGGATCAAATCTATAGAATAGTAACTGTAAACAGGATCGATGAAAGAGTAAGAACACAAAAGACAACAAACTGTGCAAATGCAAATATAAATAAATAGCAATAAATAACGAGAGCACAAAATAACAAGATAAAGAGTCTTCAAAGTGAGATAGTTGGCTGTGGGAACACCAGAAATACAATGAGTATAGTAGTTATCCAATTTTCTTCAAGAGCCTGATGGTTGAGGGGTAGTAACTGATCTTGAACATGGTGGTGCGAGTCCTGAGGCATCTGTAACTTCTATCTGATGGCAGCAGTGTGAAGAGAGTGTGGCCTGGGTGGAGAGGATCTTTGATAATGGATGCTGCTTTTTCCAAAGCAAACTTTCAGACTCTGCAGAGAAAACAACCCAAGTTTATCCAGCTTCTTGTGATAGGACATGCCCTCTAAACCAGGTTAAAAAGATCCTGATGGATCTTTTCTGCACCCTCTCCAAAGTTCCATCATCCTTCCTATAGTGGGGCAACCAGAACTGTATGCAATACTCCAGATATTTTAAATTTGCAACATAACCTCCTGACTTTTGAACTCTGTGCTTTGACTAATAAAAATAATCTTTCTCTAAGCCTCCTTAACCACCCTATTAACCTGTGCAGCCACTTTCAAGAAGCAATGAACTTGGATCCCAAGATCTCTCTGCTCTATCCACAACTCCAACAATCTCAAATCAAGTCAAGTCAAGTTTATTGTTATTTCGACTATAAACTGCTGGTACAGTACACAGTAAAAACAAAACAACGTTCCTCCAGGACCCTGGTGCTACATGAAACACAAAACTCCACTAGACTATATGAGACAGCACAAGGCTACACTAGATGATGTAAAACATAAAAACTGATCTAAACTACAGACCTGCACAGGACTACACAAAGTGCACAAAACAGTGCAGGGCAGCACAATAATTATATAAACAAGAGAATAGTCACAGTAGAGGACAAATTACAATATAATGATAAATGATGTAGATGTCAGTCTAGACTCTGAGTATTGAGGAGTCTGATGGCTTGGGGGAAAAAACTGTTGCACATTCTGGTCGTGAGAGCCCGAATGCTTCGGTGCCTTTTCCCAGACGGCAGGAGGGAGAAGGATTTGTATGAGGGGTTAGCTGTTAGCTTTGTGGGTTTAGCGTGTGTGGTGTAAATGTCTGTAATGGCGGGAAGAGAGACCCCGATGATCTTCTCAGCTGACCTCACTATCTTGGCATCATCCACAAATTTACTAACCCACCCATCTACATTTTCATCCAGGTCTCTTATATGCATTACAAACAGAGATCCCTGTAGTACTCCACTAATCACAGACCTCCAGCTTGAACAGGTCCCTTCAAACACCACCCTCTGTCTTCTATCACAAGGCAGTTCTGAATCCAAACAGCTAATTCACTGTGGATCCCATGCATGCTAATCTTCTGGAGGGACTTTGTCAAATGCCTTACTAAAATCCATGTAGACAACATCCACTGCCCTACCTCATCACCCTCTCGTTACCTTCTCAAAAAACTCGACCAAGTTGGTAAGGCACGACCTGCCATGCACAAAGCCATGGGTTTCCAAATGCTCATATATCCTACCCCTAAGAGTTTTCTCCAGCAATTTCCCAACAGCTGGTGTGAGACTCTCTGCTCTATAGTTCCCAGGATTTTCCCTTGTTCCCTTCTTCAACAGAGGTACAGTATTAACTACTCGCCACTCCTCTGGGACCTCAACTGTGGCTAGAGAGGACACAAAGATACTGGTCAAGTCCCCAGCAATCTCGTCTCTTGCCTCCTTCAGTAACCTGGGGTAAATCCGGTCAGTCCCTGGGGACTCATCCACCTTAATACTCATTAGGAGTCCCTAATGTATTTATACACTCAGCACTGATCTCCTGGTCCTCCATATCCTTTTCCTTGGTAAGTACTGAACCAAAGAACTCATTAAGTACGTCACTCACGTTGTCTGGTCTAAGCCCCCTTTATCCTTGACTGGTGTCACCCTCACTCTAGTTATCCTCTTGCTCTTGATGTATATATAGAATGCCTTAATCCTTCTTGTCAAGAGCTTTTCGTGGCCCCTCCTGGCTTTCCTCATTCTCTTCTTTAGTTCTTTTCTGGCTTCTTTATGCTCCTCATGTGCTCTGTTAGCTCCTGTCTTCTGTAGTTTTACAGACCTTTCCCTTTCCTTTCATCATCTTGCTGGCTCCAAGGTTCTCCTATCGTTTGAAAGTGGGCGAGGAGGGGAGAAGCACAAGGTGATAAGTGAAGCTGGGAGGGGCAGATATGAAGTAAAGAGCTGGGAAGTTGATTGGTGCAAGAGATACAGGGCTGGAAAAGGGGGGATCCGACACGAGAGGACAGAAGGCCATGGACGAAAGAAAAGGGGGAAGGAGAACTGGAGAGAGGCAATGGGCAGGTATGGTGAGAGGGGGAAAGGGGATGGGGAATGCTGAAGGAGAGGAGGGTGGTCATCCCACACCCCCACCTCTGCTGCATCATTCCCCATCCTCTTTTCCCTCTCACACCTCATCTCCATGCCTGCCCATCCCCTCCCTCTGGTGCTCCTCTATCCCCCCCCTTGCATGAATTTATCCCTTTTATCTCCTCTCCTGATTTCCTTAGGGCTCTGACACCAATACACAGTCCTCTCACCTGAGCCGCCGAGAAAAGAGCAGCTTTTCCTAAGTGTGCTCCTTTTACACTTGTACTCCCAGCTTTGGTAGGCCTCTGACCTGACTGAGACCTTCAATGCTTGCACAGTACAAAATACATCATCTAAATTACAAACAACACACACAAAATGCTGGTGGAAACACAGCAGGCCAGGCCAGCATCTATAAGGAGAAGCACTGTCGACATTTCGGGCCGAGACCCTTCGTCAGGACTAACCGAAAGGAAAGATAGTAAGTGATTTGAAAGTAGTGGGGGGAGGGGGAAATGCGAAATGATAGGAGAAGACCGGAGGGGGGTGGGGTGAAGCTGAGAGCCGGAAAGGGGATTGGCGAAAGTGATACAGAGCTGGAGAAGGGAAAGAATCATGGGACGGGAGGCCTAGGGAGAAAGAAAAGGGGAGGGGAGCACCAGAGGGAGATGGAGAACAGTCAGAGTGATGGGCAGAGAGAGAGAGAGAGAAAAAAACAAATAACTAAATATGTCAGGGATGGGGTAAGAAGGGGAGGAGGGGCATTAACGGAAGTTAGAGAAATCAATGTTCATGCCATCAGGTTGGAGGCTACCCAGCCGGTATATAAGGTGTTGTTCCTCCAACCTGAGTTTGGATTCATTTTGACAGTAGAGGAGGCCATGGATAGACATATCAGAATGGGAATGGGATGTGGAATTAAAACGTGTGGCCACTGGGAGATCCTGCTTTCTCTGGCGGACTGAGCGGAGGTGTTCAGCGAAATGGTCTCCCAGTCTGCGTCGAGTCTCACCAATATATAAAAGGCTGTCTAAATTACAGTAAGTATATACAAATAAATTAGATACATCAAATAAGGAGTTCCAAAAGAGAGGGATAAAGTACTGAGAAAGTGTTCATTGATTCTTTGTCATCTTAGAAGTTTGATGAAGGGGGAAAGGGGCTGTTCCTGAAACTTTGGTGTGTGTCTTTAGGCTTCTGTACCTCCTCCCTGATGGTAGCACTGAGAAGAGTACATGTCTTGGATGATGGGGGGTCACTGAAGATCGATGCCCCCTTTTTGAGGCATTGCCTTTAGAAGGTGTCCTGGATGCTGGGGAGTCTGAAGTCCATGGTGGAGCTGACTGAAGTTGTGTGCTGGGGCAAGCCTGCAAGTGTTTGTACACTCCGATGCCAACATGCCAAGTCCAACGTTTTCAGCAGAACATAATGAAACAGAACAAAAAGCACAAAACAACAGCAAAATGAGCCTCTTTCATCCCTCCCATGCACACGTGGATAGTCCACCAAATGGACGACAGGCCTCCTGGCATCCAGACTCCAGGATTCAGCCATTGGGCTATAACTTCCTGGTTTCTGATCGATCTTTGGGATTCGATTAGTACTGACCCACTAGATTAGCTGCTGAGACACAAACTCCAGGGGTGCCAAAGCAACGGCATTGTGCTTTCCTCGCCTGGGCCAGCCTGACAATCACAGATGTCACCTATCACCCATCTATATCTCTTGCCTTCAAGTGTGGTGTGGGGATCTAGACTGGGGATGTCCTTGCCCACTGACCTTCAAATATGGAGCAGGGGCCTAGACTGGGGATGTCCTTGTTCACTGAGTGTGGAGTGAGGGCCTAGACTGGGGATGTCCTTGCCCACTGACCTTCAAATATGGAGCAGGGGCCTAGACTGGGGATGTCCTTGTTCACTGAGTGTGGAGTGAGGGCCTAGACTGGGGATGTTCACTGGCCTTCACGTGCGGAGTGGGGGCTTAGACTGGGGATGTCCTTGTCCACTGGCCTTCAAATATGGAGCAGGGGCCTAGACTGGGGATATCCTTGTTCACTGAGTGTGGAGTGGGGGCCTAGACTGGGGATGTCCACTGGCCTTCGAGTGTGGAATGGGGGTCTAGACTGGGGATGTCCTTGTCCACTGGCCTTCAAATGTGGAGTGGGGGCCTAGACTGGTGATATCCTTGTTCACTGAGTGTGGAGTGAGGGCCTAGACTGGGGATGTTCACTGGCCTTCGAGTGTGGAGTGAGGGCCTAGACTGGGGATGTTCATTGGCCTTCGAGTGTGGAATGGGGACCTAGGCTGGGGATGTCCTTGTCCACTGGCCTTCAAACGTAGAGTGGGGTTCTAGACTGGGGATGTCCTTGTCCACTGAGTGTGGAGTGGGGGTCTAGACTGGGGATGTCCACTGGCCTTCGAGTGTGGAATGGGGGTCTAGACTGGGGATGTCCTTTGTCACCCGTCCACAGTGCTGGATTTCTCATTCCACAACTCTTGCTGTCTATAACCTGAAAATTTTACCCACTTCTAAAGGCCAAGGCAAAGCTTCTCACTGGCAATGGATTATAAGCTTTGGTTGAATTAAAACCTCTCTTGTACAGAGTTGAGGGAACTGATTCATATTACAGTGAGTTACCTCCTGAAGTGCTGCCTTTGTTATTGCAGCTTTCTATTTATCTATCTACCTACCTCTCTCTCTCTCTCTCTCTCTCTCTCTCTCTCCTCTCTCTCCTCTCTCTCTCTCTCTCTCTCTCTCTCTCTCTC
Organism: Hemitrygon akajei; assembly: GCF_048418815.1. NCBI lineage: Eukaryota > Metazoa > Chordata > Chondrichthyes > Myliobatiformes > Dasyatidae > Hemitrygon > Hemitrygon akajei. The sequence goes on from NC_133144.1 coordinate 7,031,973, forward strand.
TCTCTCTCTCTCTCTCTCTCTCTCTCTCTCTCTCTCCAACTATCGATCGCTACCTGGTTATATCTATATCTGTCTATCCATCCACATCTATGTATCTCTCTATTTATTTACTTATTTATTCAGGGATATCACTTGGTCGCAGGCCTTCTGGCCAATGACCCCAAGCTGCCCAAACGTACCCGGTTAAACAGTACCTAATTGTACCTATTGTAAACAATTCAATTCTTCTGATTCTAATCTGTTCTCCCTGTCAGGATCTTTGATCTACAGTGGCACTCAAACTGTGGTTCTGCATGGCGGTGTGTTCCCATTCTGAGGGCTCACCAATCAGCTGATGTTCAAAATGTCCAGGTTCGGCCTGTAGTTGGATGCCTCTGGGTCCTTGTGCAGCCCTGCGCACACGAGTTCTGGCCAGTGTCATGAACCCTTCCTTCTCTGCCTCAGCCCACTGCTTATTCATTTCCATAGATGCTGCCTGACCTGCAGCCTTCCTCCAGCATTTGTGTGAGTTATATAGTATCTAGTTTTTTCCTCACTGTGCACATATTTTCATATATTGGGACTTTGGGATGACTTATTAAAACACTTCCACCTGCTAGTGTGGTGGAGCCAGTTTTATTTCAGGAGACGCAGAGCCCATACAGAGCCTTCATATTGCAGTTGTCCAGGCGATGCCAGTACATGCTGGTACAGGCACAGTGCTGACACCATGAGCAGCTGTGACCTGTAATCTCACCGCTCAGCAATGAAACCAGTCAGCTCGCCAGCCACAGTCAGGGTGACTAGATTCTGATAATTCCTCTTCAACGGCCAGGAGTCCAAAGAGGCTTTTGGCCACAGCTCTGGGCCTGCACCTGCATGGGTCCTGAGCAATTTTGGCTGGATTAGACACAGGGTCGCTGACCTGAACTGTTGATAATCTCTTAAGACAGCCTTTCAACTGCACACAGTCATGTTGTACCCAGACCGCACAGCCAGAGAATGGCAGAAAATGCAAATGTGGTGAAGAGCACAAAAAGTTAGGGAATCGGTAAGCTGGTCTTCACGTTTACTGCAGGTGTAAAACAGAAGTAGAGAAACTACTTGTAATGTCAAAGATCAAATACAAAGTACAAATGAAATCTATTATCGCAGTACATATACGGCACCAAAACACTACCCTGAGATTCATTCTCTTGCAGGCATTTGCTGTAGAACAGAGAAATATAATGAAAGACTGCACACAGCCAAAGATGGACAAACAACCATTGTGCAAGAGAAAACAAATGTAAAAGAGAAATCACCCCACAATAGCTTTCAGGATCAACATTATCTGCACATACATTTAGGTGTATTAGGAATTTATTGTGGTGTGTTGGTCAGGGCCGCGACATGCAATGAAAAACAACATTCAACAATTATAAAGAATAAGGGGTTGTATAAAAATCAAGTTGAAGTTCAGATCTGGAATAAAATACCAGTATGTATTTACAATATAAACAGCATTGAATGTGTTTGCAGTGCAGTGACTGAAGGCCATTGGAAGAAAGGGAAGGGGGAGGACCAGCAGAGGGAGGTGATAGGCAGGTAAGGAGATAAGGTGAGAGAGGAAAGAGGAGAATAGGGGTTAGTGAAGGAGGGGGCATTACCAGAAGTTCGAGAAATCAATGTTCATAGCCATCTGGTTGCCTCACTGTGGCAGTAGAAGAGGCCCTTTCTGACATGTCACTCCACGGCCTCCTCTACTGCTGTGATGAGGCCACATTCAGGTTGGAGGAGCAACACTTTATATTCCATCTGGGTAGCCTCCAACCTGATGGCATGAACATCTCCCTCTGGTGCACCTCCTGTTTCTGTTTCTTCCATGGCCTTCTGTCCTCTCCTATCAGACTCTCCCTTCTCCAGCCCTTAATCTCTTTCACCAGTCGCATTCCCAGCTCTTCCCCTTCCTTCTCAGTCCTGACGAAGGGTCTCGGCCTGAAACATTGACTGTTTACTATTTTCCATAGATGCCGGCTGGCCTGCTGAGTTCTTCCAGAATTTTGTGTTTGTTTGATCAAATTAACTGCCTGGAGAAGAAACTTTTAAGATGGTTGAAGGCTTTGTTTTGATAGGCCTACAGCACTTTTTAGAAGGGAGCTTTTGGAAAAGGCAGTTTTCTGGGTGGGTAGTGTCCACAATGATTTTCCTGCCCACTTCATTTTCCTGGACTCATGTGAGTCCCACAATGATGGTAGGTATTTTCTGCTGCCTTGCCAGTTTGCTGTAGTTTCTGAATGTCACAACCTTTAACGCAGTGGCGGTAGGAAATCGGGCAACTTTTGCTGAGGGACAGCAGAGATCAATTGCAGTCTTAACCGGTCTTGTGGCATCAGAGAATGTTTGGAGGAAACCAACATTTACTCACCACTGAGAAGTGGTGATGCCAGCATATCATGAGCTTTCTTTTAAATTAATAACTGCAGGCTCGAGTTTCTACAAACCACAGCAGGAATACGAGGACGGTTAAAAAAACAACAGAACAAAATCCTTGCAAGCTGCTCTGGCAGGGTTATTGAGCTGAAGGCAGTTGGTGACTGCTTTTTTTTGGGAACTCAGCAGTATAATTGCTCAGAATCTAGGTCAGTGTGACGTAACACAAGATGCAAACACTCTGAAATCACTGTGTGAACTGTCAAGACAGCAGAAAATATCATTGGCTGCAATGTACCATCACTACAACAGCAAAGCACTCAAGTTGTGCTCTTTAACCTGGGTTGGCCATGGTTCTGGCTTCATCTACTTCCTTTTTACTGTCCCTGGATCTGGATGTGAAACTCAAGGCCCGCATTCATTGCCCAACTCTTAACTGCTCTTAAGAAGGTGGCAGGGAGCCTTATTGGAACCTCTGCCATCTTTCTGGAGAAGATAAACAGAAGAGATTCTGCAGATGCTGGAAATCGGAGCAAAACACACAAAATGCCAGAGAAACTCAGCAGATCAGGCAGCTTCTATTGACAGGAATAACAGTCGATGTTTTAGGCTGAGACCCTTCACCAGTCTTGGCCCAGAATGTCAGAATCAGACTCAATGGCACATGTTGTTGAATTTATGGTTTTATGGTAGCAGTACATTAAAATACATAACAAAAAGAACTAAAAACTACAAATCACAATAAATAAATAACTATATATATATACAGATATGTATATACATATATACGCCATTCAGAAATCTAATGGTGGAGGGGAAGAAGCTGTTGCAGAAATGTTGAGTGTGTATTTTCTAATTCTGGTACTTCCTCCCTGATGGTGATGGTAACAATTAGAAGAGCACATGGGAAATGGGGACCCTTTAATGCAGAATGCCACGTTTTTGAGGCATCAACTTCAGAGGGTGTCCTTGATGCTGGAGAGGACAGTGACCATGTTGGAGCTGGCTGAATTTACAACTTTCTGCCTCAACTGTTTCCCTCCCCTCCATAGATGTTGAGTGACAGCTGAGTTCCTCCAACATTTAGTGTCTGTTCTTCCAGTGAAGAAGCTTCCCCACTGTCACAGGAGAGGGAGCTCCAGGGTTTAGCCACAATGTTGGCTGGATAGAGGGTAGCAGGCTCCTTGTCTGCACCTTCTCAGGTTTCTCAGTGCTGGATGTCCCGGGGTTGGGGAGATACTGTTGGAATCATGTTTCTGGGTGCTGGATGAACCGGGGTTGGGGAGATACTGCTGGAATAATGTTTCTGGGTACTGGATGTCCCGGGGTTGGGGTTATACTGTTGGAATCATGTTTCTGGATGCTGGATGTCCAGGGGTTGGGGAGATACTGTTGGAATCAAGTTTCTGGGTGCTGGATGTCCCGGGGTTGGGTTTATACTGTTGGAATCATGTTTCTGGGTTCTGGATGTCCCGGGGTTGGGGTTATACTGTTGGAATCATGTTTCTGGATGCTGGATGTCCCGGGGTTGGGGAGATACTGTTGGAAACATGTTTCTGGGTGCTGGATGTCCAAGGCTTGGGGAGATACTGTTGGAATCATGTTTCTGGGTGCTGGATGTCCCGGGGTTGGGGAGATACTGTTGGAATCATTTTTCTGGTTGCTGGAATTCCCGGGGTTGGGAAGAAACTGTTGGAATCATGTCTCTGGGTGCTGGAATTCCCGGAGTTAGGGAGATACTGTTGGAATCATGTTTCTGGGTGCTAGATGTCTCGGGGTTTGGGGGGATACTGTTGCAATCATGTTTCTGGGTACTGACTGTCCAGGGGTTGGGGAGATACTGCTGGAATCATGTTTCTGGGCGCTGGAATTCCAGCGGTTGGGGAGATACTGTTGGAATCATGTTTCTGGGTGCTGGATGTCCTGGGTTTGGGGAGATACTGTTGGAATCATGTTTCTAGATGCTGGAATTCCTGGGGTTGGGGAGATACTGCTGGAATCATGTTTCTGGGTATTGGAATTCCTGGGGTTTTGGAGGTACTGCTGGACTCATGTTTCTGGGTGCTGGAATTCCCCGTGGCTGGGGAGATACTGTTGGACTCATGTATCTGGGTGCTGGAATTCCCGGGTTTGGGGAGATACTGCTGGAATCATGTTTCTGGGTATTGGAATTCCTGGGGTTTTGGAGGTACAGCTGGAATAATGTTTCTGGGTGCTGGAATTCCCCGTGGCTGGGGAGATACTGTTGGACTCATGTTTCTGGGTGCTGGAATTCCTGGGGTTTTGGTGATACTGCTGGAATCCTGTTTCAGGGGGCTGGAATTCCTGGGGTTGTGGAGATACTGTTGGAATCATGTTTCTGGATGCTGGAATTCCCAGCTTTGAGGAGATACGGTTGGAATCATGTTTCTGGGTGCTGGAATTCCCTGGGTTGGGGAGATACTGCTGGAATCATGTTTCTGGATGCTGGAATTCGGGGGGTTGGGGAGATACTGTTGGAATCATGTTTCTGGGTGCTGGATGTCCTGGGGTTGGGTAGATACAGTTGGAATTATTTTTGTGGGTGCTGGAATTCCCAGGGCTGGGGAGATACTGTTGGAATCATGTTTCTGGGTATTTAAATTCCCGGGGTTTTGGAGATACTGCTAGAATCATTTTTCAGGGGGTTAGAATTCCTGGGGTTGTGGTGATATTGCTGGAATCATGTTTCTGGATGCTGGAATTCCCGGGAATGGGGAGATACTGATGGAATCATGTTTCTCAGTGCTGGAATTCCCGGGGTTGGGGAGATACTGTTGGAATCATGTTTCTGGGTGCTGGAATTCCCAAGGTTGGGGAGATACTGCTGGAATCAGGTTTCTGGGTGATGGATTTCCCCGGGCTGGGGAGATACTGTTGGAATCATGTTTCTGGGAATTTAAATTCCCGGGGTTTTGGAGATACTGCTTTAATCAGGTTTCTGGGTGCTGGAATTCCATATTTTTTTGAGATACTGCTGGAATCATTTTTCAGGGGGGTGGAATTCCTGGGGTTGTGGAGATACTGCTGGAATAAAGTTTCTGGATATTGGAATTCCCTGGGCTTTTGGAGATACTGCTGGAATCATATTTCTGGGTGCTGGAATTCCCGGGGATGGGAGATACTGTTGGAATCATGTTTCTGGATGCTGGAATTCCTGGGTATGAGGAGATACTGTTGGAATCTTGTTTCTGGGTGCTGGAATTCCCGGGGTTGGAGAGATACTGTTGGAATCATGTTTCTGGATGCTGGAATTCCAGGGGTTGGGGAGAACCTGTTTGAATCATGTTTCTGGGAGCTGTTTGTTACGGGGTTCAGGAGATTCTGTTGGAATCATGTTTCTGGGTGCTGGAATTCCAGGGGTTGGGGAGATACACTTGGAATCATGTTTCTGGGTGCCGGATGTCCCGGGGTTGGGGAGATACAGTAGATACAGTTGGAATCATTTTTGTGGGTGCTGAAATTCGCGGGGCTGGGGTGATACTGCTGGAAACATTTTCAGGTTGCTGAAATTCCAGGGTTGGGGAGATACTGCTGGAATCATGTTTCTGGGTGCTGGAATTCCCTGGTTTGGGGAGATACTGTTGGAATCATGTTATTGGGTGCTGGATGAACCGGGGTTGGGGAGATACTGCTGGAATCATGTTTCTGGGTACTGGATGTCCCGGGGTTGGGGTTATACTGTTGGTATCATGTTTCTGGATGCTGGATGTCCAGGGGTTGGGGAGATACTGTTGGAATCATGTTTCTGGGTGCTGGATGTCCCGGGGTTGGGGTTATACTGTTGGAATCATGTTTCTGGATGCTGGATGTCCCGGGGTTGGGGAGATACTGTTGGAATCATGTTTCTGGGTGCTGCAATTCCCTGGTTTGGGGAGATACTGCTGGAATCATGTTTCTGGGTGCTGGAATTCCCTGGTTTGCGGAGATACTGTTGGAAACATGTTTCTGGGTGCTGGATGTCCCGGGGTTGGGGAGATACTGTTGGAATCATTTTTCTGGTTGCTGGAATTCCCGGGGTTGGGAAGAAACTGTTGGAATCATGTCTCTGGGTGCTGGAATTCCCGGGGTTAGGGAGATACTGTTGGAATCATGTTTCTGGGTGCTAGATGTCTCGGGGTTTGGGGAGATACTGTTGGAATCATGTTTCTGGGTACTGACTGTCCAGGGGTTGGGGAGATACTGCTGGAATCATGTTTCTGGGCGCTGGAATTCCAGCGGTTGGGGAGATACTGTTGGAATCATGTTTCTGGTTGCTGGATGTCCTGGGTTGGGGAGATACTGTTGGGAATCATGTTTCTAGATGCTGGAATTCCTGGGGTTGGGGAGATACTGCTGGAATCATGTTTCTGAGTATTGGAATTCCTGGGGTTTTGGAGGTAATGCTGGACTCATGTTTCTGGGTGCTGGAATTCCCCGTTGGCTGGGGAGATACTGTTGGACTCATGTATCTGGGTGCTGGAATTCCCGGGTTTGGGGAGATACTGCTGGAATCATGTTTCTGGGTATTGGAATTCCTGGGGTTTGGAGGTACAGCTGGAATAATGTTTCTGGATGCTGGAATTCCCCGTGGCTGGGGAGATACTGTTGGACTCATGTTTCTGGGTGCTGGAATTCCAGGGGTTTGGGAGAACCTGTTTGAATCATGTTTCTGGATGCTGGAATTCCAGGGGTTGGGGAGAATCTGTTTGAATCATGTTTCTGGGAGCTGTTTGTTCCGGGGTTCAGGAGATTCTGTTGGAATCATGTTTCTGGGTGCTGGAATTCCAGGGGTTGGGGAGATACACTTGGAATCATGTTTCTGGGTGCCGGATGTCCCGGGGTTGGGGAGATACTGTTGGAATCATGTTTCTGGGTGCTGGATGAACCGGGGTTGTGGAGATACTGCTGGAATCATGTTTCTGGGTACTGGATGTCCCGGGTTGGGGTTATACTGTTGGAATCATGTTTCTGGGTGCTGGATGTCCCGGGGTTGGGGTTATACTGTTGGAATCATGTTTCTGGATGCAGGATGTCCCGGCGTTGGAGAGATACTGTTGGAAACATGTTTCTGGGTGCAGGATGTCCCAGGCTTGGGGAGATACTGTTGGAATCATGTTTCTGGGTGCTGCAATTCCCTGGTTTGGGGAGATACTGCTGGAATCATGTTTCTGGGTGCTGGAATTCCCTGGTTTGCGGAGATACTGTTGGAATCATGTTTCTGGGTGCTAGATGTCTCGGGGATTTGGGGGAGATACTGTTGGAATCATGTTTCTGGGTACTGACTGTCCAGGGGTTGGGAGATACTGTTGGAATCATGTTTCTGGGTGCTGGAATTCCCAAGGTTGGGGAGATACTGCTGGAATCAGGTTTCTGGGTGATGGATTTCCCCGGGCTGGGGAGATACTGTTGGAATCATGTTTCTGGGAATTTAAATTCCCGGGGTTTTGGAGATACTGCTTTATTCAGGTTTCTGGGTGCTGGAATTCCATATTTTTTTGAGATACTGCTGGAATCATTTTTCAGGGGGGTGGAATTCCTGGGGTTGTGGAGATACTGCTGGAATAAAGTTTCTGGATATTGGAATTCCTGGGCTTTTGGAGATACTGCTGGAATCATATTTCTGGGTGCTGGAATTCCCGGGGATGGGGAGATACTGTTGGAATCATGTTTCTGGATGCTGGAATTCCTGGGTATGAGGAGATACTGTTGGAATCTTGTTTCTGGGTGCTGGAATTCCCGGGGTTGGAGAGATACCTGTTGGAATCATGTTTCTGGATGCTGGAATTCCAGGGGTTGGGGAGAACCTGTTGAATCAAGTTTCTGGGAGCTGTTTGTTACGGGGTTCAGGAGATTCTGTTGGAATCATGTTTCTGGGTGCTGTAATTCCAGGGGTTGGGGAGATACACTTGGAATCATGTTTCTGGGTGCCGGATGTCCCGGGGTTGGGGAGATACAGTTGGAATCATTTTTGTGGGTGCTGAAATTCGCGGGGCTGGGGTGATACTGCTGGAAACATTTTTCAGGTTGCTGAAATTCCAGGGGTTGGGGAGATACTGCTGGAATCATGTTTCTGGGTGCTGGAATTCCCTGGTTTGGGGAGATACTGTTGGAATCATGTTATTGGGTGCTGGATGAACCGGGTTGGGGAGATACTGCTGGAATCATGTTTCTGGGTACTGGATGTCCCGGGGTTGGGGTTATACTGTTGGAATCATGTTTCTGGATGCTGGATGTCCAGGGGTTGGGGAGATACTGTTGGAATCATGTTTCTGGGTGCTGGATGTCCCGGGGTTGGGGTTATACTGTTGGAATCATGTTTCTGGGTGCTGGAATTCCCAAGGTTGGGGAGATACTGCTGGAATCAGGTTTCTGGGTGATGGATTTCCCCGGGCTGGGGAGATACTGTTGGAATCATGTTTCTGGGAATTTAAATTCCCGGGGTTTTGGAGATACTGCTTTAATCAGGTTTCTGGGTGCTGGAATTCCATATTTTTTTGAGATACTGCTGGAATCATTTTTCAGGGGGGTGGAATTCCTGGGGTTGTGGAGATACTGCTGGAATAAAGTTTCTGGATATTGGAATTCCTGGGCTTTTGGAGATACTGCTGGAATCATATTTCTGGGTGCTGGAATTCCCGGGGATGGGGAGATACTGTTGGAATCATGTTTCTGGATGCTGGAATTCCTGGGTATGAGGAGATACTGTTGGAATCTTGTTTCTGGGTGCTGGAATTCCCGGGGTTGGAGAGATACTGTTGGAATCATGTTTCTGGATGCTGGAATTCCAGGGGTTGGGGAGAACCTGTTTGAATCATGTTTCTGGGAGCTGTTTGTTACGGGGTTCAGGAGATTCTGTTGGAATCATGTTTCTGGGTGCTGTAATTCCAGGGGTTGGGGAGATACACTTGGAATCATGTTTCTGGGTGCCGGATGTCCCGGGGTTGGGGAGATACAGTTGGAATCATTTTTGTGGGTGCTGAAATTCGCGGGGCTGGGGTGATACTGCTGGAAACATTTTTCAGGTTGCTGAAATTCCAGGGGTTGGGGAGATACTGCTGGAATCATGTTTCTGGGTGCTGGAATTCCCTGGTTTGGGGAGATACTGTTGGAATCATGTTATTGGGTGCTGGATGAACCGGGGTTGGGGAGATACTGCTGGAATCATGTTTCTGGGTACTGGATGTCCCGGGGTTGGGGTTATACTGTTGGAATCATGTTTCTGGATGCTGGATGTCCAGGGGTTGGGGAGATACTGTTGGAATCATGTTTCTGGGTGCTGGATGTCCCGGGGTTGGGGTTATACTGTTGGAATCATGTTTCTGGATGCTGGATGTCCCGGGGTTGGGGAGATACTGATGGAAACATGTTTCTGGGTGCAGGATGTCCCAGCCTTGGGGAGATACTGTTGGAATCATGTTTCTGGGTGCTGCAATTCCCTGGTTTGGGGAGATACTGCTGGAATCATGTTTCTGGGTGCTGGAATTCCCTGGTTTGGGGAGATACTGTTGGAATCATGTTTCTGGGTGCTGGATGTCCCGGGGTTGGGGAGATACTGTTGGAATCATTTTTCTGGTTGCTGGAATTCCCGGGGTTGGGAAGAAACTGTTGGAATCATGTCTCTGGGTGCTTGAATTCCCGGGGTTAGGGAGATACTGTTGGAATCATGTTTCTGGGTGCTAGATGTCTCGGGGTTTGGGGAGATACTGTTGGAATCATGTTTCTGGGTACTGACTGTCCAGGGGTTGGGGAGATACTGCTGGAATCATGTTTCTGGGCGCTGGAATTCCAGCGGTTGGGGAGATACTGTTGGAATCATGTTTCTGGGTGCTGGATGTCCTGGGTTTGGGGAGATACTGTTGGAATCATGTTTCTAGATGCTGGAATTCCTGGGGTTGGGGAGATACTGCTGGAATCATGTTTCTGGGTATTGGAATTCCTGGGGTTTTGGAGGTAATGCTGGACTCATGTTTCTGGGTGCTGGAATTCCCCGTGGCTGGGGAGATACTGTTGGACTCATGTATCTGGGTGCTGGTATTCCCGGGTTTGGGGAGATACTGCTGGAATCATGTTTCTGGGTATTGGAATTCCTGGGGTTTTGGAGGTACAGCTGGAATAATGTTTCTGGCTGCTGGAATTCCCCGTGGCTGCGGAGATACTGTTGAAATCATGTTTCTGGATGCTGGAATTCGGGGGTTGGGGAGATACTGTTGGAATCATGTTTCTGGGTGCTGGAATTCCTGGGGTTGGGTAGATACAGTTGGAATTATTTTTGTGGGTGCTGGAATTCCCAGGGCTGGGGAGATACTGTTGGAATCATGTTTCTGGGTATTTAAATTCCGGGGTTTTGGAGATACTGCTAGAATCATTTTTTCAGGGGGTTAGAATTCCTGGGGTTGTTGTGATATTGCTGGAATCATGTTTCTGGGTGCTGGAAATTCCCGGGAATGGGGAGATACTGATGGAATCATGTTTCTCAGTGCTGGAATTCCCGGGGGTTGGGGAGATACTGTTGGAATCATGTTTCTGGGTGCTGGAATTCCCAAGGTTGGGGGAGATACTGCTGGAATCAGGTTTCTGGGTGATGGATTTCCCCGGGCTGGGGAGATACTGTTGGAATCATGTTTCTGGGTGCTGGAATTCCCAAGGTTGGGGAGATACTGCTGGAATCAGGTTTCTGGGAATTTAAATTCCCGAGGTTTTGGAGATACTGCTTTAATCAGGTTTCTGGGTACTGAATTCCCTGGGCTGGGGAGATACTGTTGGACTCATGTTTCTGGGTGCTGAATTCATCCATATTTTTTTGAGATACTGCTGGAATCATTTTTCAGGGGGGTGGAATTCCTGGGGTTGTGGAGATACTGCTGGAATCAAGTTTCTGGATATTGGAATTCCTGGGCTTTTGGAGATACTGCTGGAATCATATTTCTGGGTGCTGGAATTCCCGGGGATGGGGAGATACTGTTGGAATCATGTTTCTGGATGCTGGAATTCCTGGGTATGAGGAGATACTGTTGGAATCTTGTTTCTGGGTGCTGGAATTCCCGGGGTTGGAGAGATACTGTTGGAATCATGTTTCTGGATGCTGGAATTCCAGGGGTTGGGGAGAAACCTGTTTGAATCATGTTTCTGGGAGCTGTTTGTTCCGGGGTTCAGGAGATTCTGTTGGAATCATGTTTCTGGGTGCTGGAATTCCAGGGGTTGGGGAGATACACTTGGAATCATGTTTCTGGGTGCCGGATGTCCCGGGGTTGGGGAGATACAGTTGGAATCATTTTTGTGGGTGCTGAAATTCGCGGGGCTGGGTTGATACTGCTGGAAACATTTTTCAGGTTGCTGAAATTCCAGGGGTTGGGGAGATACTGCTGGAATCATGTTTCTGGGTGCTGGAATTCCCTGGTTTGGGGGAGATACTGTTGGAATCATGTTTCTGGGTGCTCGATGAACCGGGGTTGTGGAGATACTGCTGGAATCATGTTTCTGGGTACTGGATGTCCCGGGGTTGGGGTTATACTGTTGGTATCATGTTTCTGGATGCTGGATGTCCAGGGGTTGGGGAGACAATGTTGGAATCATGTTTCTGTGTGCTGGATGTCCCGGGGTTGGGGTTATACTGTTGGAATCATGTTTCTGGATGCTGGATGTCCCGGGGTTGGGGAGATACTGTTGGAAACATGTTTCTGGGTGCTGGATGTCCCAGGCTTGGGGAGATACTGTTGGAATCATGTTTCTGGGTGCTGCAATTCCCTGGTTTGGGGAGATACTGCTGGAATCATGTTTCAGGGTGCTGGAATTCCCTGGTTTGCGGAGATACTGTTGGAATCATGTTTCTGGGTGCTGGATGTCCCGGGGTTGGGGAGATACTGTTGGAATCATTTTTCTGGTTGCTGGAATTCCCGGGGTTGGGAAGAAACTGTTGGAATCATGTCTCTGGGTGCTGGAATTCCCGGGGTTAGGGAGATACTGTTGGAATCATGTTTCTGGGTGCTAGATGTCTCGGGGTTTGGGGAGATACTGTTGGAATCATGTTTCTGGGTACTGACTGTCCAGGGGTTGGGGAGATACTGCTGGAATCATGTTTCTGGGCGCTGGAATTCCAGCGGTTGGGGAGATACTGTTGGAATCATGTTTCTGGGTACTGACTGTCCAGGGGTTGGGGAGATACTGCTGGAATCATGTTTCTGGGCGCTGGAATTCCAGCGGTTGGGGAGATACTGTTGGAATCATGTTTCTGGTTGCTGGATGTCCTGGGTTTGGGGAGATACTGTTGGAATCATGTTTCTAGATGCTGGAATTCCTGGGGTTGGGGAGATACTGCTGGAATCATGTTTCTGGGTATTGGAATTCCTGGGGTTTTGGAGGTAATGCTGGACTCATGTTTCTGGGTGCTGGAATTCCCCGTGGCTGGGGAGATACTGTTGGACTCATGTATCTGGGTGCTGGAATTCCCGGGTTTGGGGAGATACTGCTGGAATCATGTTTCTGGGTATTGGAATTCCTGGGGTTTTGGAGGTACAGCTGGAATAATGTTTCTGGATGCTGGAATTCCCCGTGGCTGGGGAGATACTGTTGGACTCATGTTTCTGGGTGCTGGAATTCCAGGGGTTGGGGAGAACCTGTTTGAATCATGTTTCTGGATGCTGGAATTCCAGGGGTTGGGGAGAATCTGTTTGAATCATGTTTCTGGGAGCTGTTTGTTCCGGGGTTCAGGAGATTCTGTTGGAATCATGTTTCTGGGTGCTGGAATTCCAGGGGTTGGGGAGATACACTTGGAATCATGTTTCTGGGTGCCGGATGTCCCGGGGTTGGGGAGATACTGTTGGAATCATGTTTCTGGGTGCTGGATGAACCGGGGTTGTGGAGATACTGCTGGAATCATGTTTCTGGGTACTGGATGTCCCGGGGTTGGGGTTATACTGTTGGAATCATGTTTCTGGGTGCTGGATGTCCCGGGGTTGGGGTTATACTGTTGGAATCATGTTTCTGGATGCAGGATGTCCCGGCGTTGGAGAGATACTGTTGGAAACATGTTTCTGGGTGCAGGATGTCCCAGGCTTGGGGAGATACTGTTGGAATCATGTTTCTGGGTGCTGCAATTCCCTGGTTTGGGGAGATACTGCTGGAATCATGTTTCTGGGTGCTGGAATTCCCTGGTTTGCGGAGATACTGTTGGAATCATGTTTCTGGGTGCTAGATGTCTCGGGGTTTGGGGAGATACTGTTGGAATCATGTTTCTGGGTACTGACTGTCCAGGGGTTGGGGAGATACTGCTGGAATCATGTTTCTGGGCGCTGGAATTCCAGCGGTTGGGGAGATACTGTTGGAATCATGTTTCTGGGTGCTGGATGTCCTGGGTTTGGGGAGATACTGTTGGAATCATGTTTCTAGATGCTGGAATTCCTGGGGTTGGGGAGATACTGCTGGAATCATGTTTCTGCGTATTGGAATTCCTGGGGTTTTGGAGGTAATGCTGGACTCATGTTTCTGGGTGCTGGAATTCCCCGTGGCTGGGGAGATACTGTTGGACTCATGTATCTGGGTGCTGGAATTCCCGGGTTTGGGGCGATACTGCTGGAATCATGTTTCTGGGTATTGGAATTCCTGGGGTTTTGGAGGTACAGCTGGAATAATGTTTCTGGGTGCTGGAATTCCCCGTGGCTGGGGAGATACTGTTGGACTCATGTTTCTGGGTGCTGGAATTCCTGGGGTTTTGGTGATACTGCTGGAATCCTGTTTCAGGGGGCTGGAATTCCTGGGGTTGTGGAGATACTGCTGGAATCAAGTTTCTGGATATTGGAATTCCTGGGCTTTTGGAGATACTGCTGGAATCATGTTTCTGGGTGCTGGAATTCCCGGGGCTGCGGAGATACTGTTGAAATCATGTTTCTGGATGCTGGAATTCCAGGGGTTGGGGAGAATCTGTTTGAATCATGTTTCTGGGAGCTGTTTGTTCCGGGGTTCAGGAGATTCTGTTGGAATCATGTTTCTGGGTGCTGGAATTCCAGGGGTTGGGGAGATACTGTTGGAATCATGTTTCTGGGTGCTGGATGAACCGGGGTTGTGGAGATACTGCTGGAATCATGTTTCTGGGTACTGGATGTCCCGGGGTTGGGGTTATACTGTTGGAATCATGTTTCTGGATGCTGGATGTCCAGGGGTTGGGGAGATACTGTTGGAATCATGTTTCTGGGTGCTGGATGTCCCGGGGTTGGGGTTATACTGTTGGAATCATGTTTCTGGATGCTGGATGTCCCGGCGTTGGAGAGATACTGTTGGAAACATGTTTCTGGGTGCAGGATGTCCCAGGCTTGGGGAGATACTGTTGGAATCATGTTTCTGGGTGCTGGAATTCCCTGGTTTGCGGAGATACTGTTGGAATCATGTTTCTGGGTGCTGGATGTCCCGGGGTTGGGGAGATACTGTTGGAATCATTTTTCTGGTTGCTGGAATTCCCGGGGTTGGGAAGAAACTGTTGGAATCATGTCTCTGGGTGCTGGAATTCCCGGGGTTAGGGAGATACTGTTGGAATCATGTTTCTGGGTGCTAGATGTCTCGGGGTTTGGGGAGATACTGTTGGAATCATGTTTCTGGGTACTGACTGTCCAGGGGTTGGGGAGATACTGCTGGAATCATGTTTCTGGGCGCTGGAATTCCAGCGGTTGGGGAGATACTGTTGGAATCATGTTTCTGGGTGCTGGATGTCCTGGGTTTGGGGAGATACTGTTGGAATCATGTTTCTAGATGCTGGAATTCCTGGGGTTGGGGAGATACTGCTGGAATCATGTTTCTGGGTATTGGAATTCCTGGGGTTTTGGAGGTAATGCTGGACTCATGTTTCTGGGTGCTGGAATTCCCCGTGGCTGGGGAGATACTGTTGGACTGATGTATCTGGGTGCTGGAATTCCCGGGTTTGGGGAGATACTGCTGGAATCATGTTTCTGGGTATTGGAATTCCTGGGGTTTTGGAGGTACAGATGGAATAATGTTTCTGGGTGCTGGAATTCCCCGTGGCTGGGGAGATACTGTTGGACTCATGTTTCTGGGTGCTGGAATTCCTGGGGTTTTGGTGATACTGCTGGAATCCTGTTTCAGGGGGCTGGAATTCCTGGGGTTGTGGAGATACTGCTGGAATCAAGTTTCTGGATATTGGAATTCCTGGGCTTTTGGAGATACTGCTGGAATCATGTTTCTGGGTGCTGGAATTCCCGGGGCTGCGGAGATACTGTTGAAATCATGTTTCTGGATGCTGGAATTCCCAGCTTTGAGGAGATACTGTTGGAATCATGTTTCTGGGTGCTGGAATTCCCGGGGTTGGGGAGATACTGTTGGAATCATGTTTCTGGATGCTGGAATTCGGGGGTTGGGGAGATACTGCTGGAATCATATTTCTGGGTGCTGGAATTCCCGGGGATGGGGAGATACTGTTGGAATCATGTTTCTGGATGCTGGAATTCCTGGGTATGAGGAGATACTGTTGGAATCTTGTTTCTGGGTGCTGGAATTCCCGGGGTTGGAGAGATACTGTTGGAATCATGTTTCTGGATGCTGGAATTCCAGGGTTTGGGGGAGAACCTGTTTGAATCATGTTTCTGGGAGCTATTTGTTACGGGGTTCAGGAGATTCTGTTGGAATCATGTTTCTGGGTGCTGGAATTCCAGGGGTTGGGGAGATACACTTGGAATCATGTTTCTGGGTGCCGGATGTCCCGGGGTTGGGGAGATACAGTTGGAATCATTTTTGTGGGTGCTGAAATTCGCGGGGCTGGGGTGATACTGCTGGAAACATTTTTCAGGTTGCTGAAATTCCAGGGGTTGGGGAGATACTGCTGGAATCATGTTTCTGGGTGCTGGAATTCCCTGGTTTGGGGAGATACTGTTGGAATCATGTTATTGGGTGCTGGATGAACCGGGGTTGGGGAGATACTGCTGGAATCATGTTTCTGGGTACTGGTTGTCCCGGGGTTGGGGTTATACTGTTGGAATCATGTTTCTGGATGCTGGATGTCCAGGGGTTGGGGAGATACTGTTGGAATCATGTTTCTGGGTGCTGGATGTCCCGGGGTTGGGGTTATACTGTTGGAATCATGTTTCTGGATGCTGGATGTCCCGGGGTTGGGGAGATACTGTTGGAAACATGTTTCTGGGTGCAGGATGTCCTAGGCTTGGGGAGATACTGTTGGAATCATGTTTCTGGGTGCTGCAATTCCCTGGTTTGGGGAGATACTGCTGGAATCATGTTTCTGGGTGCTGGAATTCCCTGGTTTGGGGAGATACTGTTGGAATCATGTTTCTGGGTGCTGGATGTCCCGGGGTTGGGGAGATACTGTTGGAATCATTTTTCTGGTTGCTGGAATTCCCGGGGTTGGGAAGAAACTGTTGGAATCATGTCTCTGGGTGCTGGAATTCCCGGGGTTAGGGAGATACTGTTGGAATCATGTTTCTGGGTGCTAGATGTCTCGGGGTTTGGGGAGATACTGTTGGAATCATGTTTCTGGGTACTGACTGTCCAGGGGTTGGGGAGATACTGCTGGAATCATGTTTCTGGGCGCTGGAATTCCAGCGGTTGGGGAGATACTGTTGGAATCATGTTTCTGGGTGCTGGATGTCCTGGGTTTGGGGAGATACTGTTGGAATCATGTTTCTAGATGCTGGAATTCCTGGGGTTGGGGAGATACTGCTGGAATCATGTTTCTGGGTATTGGAATTCCTGGGGTTTTGGAGGTAATGCTGGACTCATGTTTCTGGGTGCTGGAATTCCCCGTGGCTGGGGAGATACTGTTGGACTCATGTATCTGGGTGCTGGTATTCCCGGGTTTGGGGAGATACTGCTGGAATCATGTTTCTGGGTATTGGAATTCCTGGGGTTTTGGAGGTACAGCTGGAATAATGTTTCTGGGTGCTGGAATTCCCCGTGGCTGGGGAGATACTGTTGGACTCATGTTTCTGGGTGCTGGAATTCCTGGGGTTTTGGTGATACTGCTGGAATCCTGTTTCAGGGGGCTGGAATTCCTGGGGTTGTGGAGATACTGCTGGAATCAAGTTTCTGGATATTGGAATTCCTGGGCTTTTGGAGATACTGCTGGAATCATGTTTCTGGGTGCTGGAATTCCCGGGGCTGCGGAGATACTGTTGAAATCATGTTTCTGGATGCTGGAATTCCCAGCTTTGAGGAGATACTGTTGGAATCATTATTTCTGGGTGCTGGAATTCCCGGGGTTGGGGAGATACTGTTGGAATCATGTTTCTGGATGCTGGAATTCGGGGGTTGGGGAGATACTGTTGGAATCATGTTTCTGGGTGCTGGAATTCCTGGGGTTGGGTAGATACAGTTGGAATTATTTTTGTGGGTGCTGGAATTCCCAGGGCTGGGGAGATACTGTTGGAATCATGTTTCTGGGTATTTAAATTCCCGGGGTTTTGGAGATACTGCTAGAATCATTTTTCAGGGGGTTAGAATTCCTGGGGTTGTGGTGATATTGCTGGAATCATGTTTCTGGGTGCTGGAATTCCCGGGAATGGGGAGATACTGATGGAATCATGTTTCTCAGTGCTGGAATTCCCGGGGTTGGGGAGATACTGTTGGAATCATGTTTCTGGGTACTGGAATTCCCAAGGTTGGGGAGATACTGCTGGAATCAGGTTTCTGGGTGATGGATTTCCCCGGGCTGGGGAGATACTGTTGGAATCATGTTTCTGGGTGCTGGAATTCCCAAGGTTGGGGAGATACTGCTGGAATCAGGTTTCTGGGAATTTAAATTCCCGAGGTTTTGGAGATACTGCTTTAATCAGGTTTCTGGGTACTGGAATTCCCGGGGCTGGGGAGATACTGTTGGACTCATGTTTCTGGGTGCTGGAATTCCATATTTTTTTGAGATACTGCTGGAATCATTTTTCAGGGGGGTGGAATTCCTGGGGTTGTGGAGATACTGCTGGAATCAAGTTTCTGGATATTGGAATTCCTGGGCTTTTGGAGATACTGCTGGAATCATATTTCTGGGTGCTGGAATTCCCGGGGATGGGGAGATACTGTTGGAATCATGTTTCTGGATGCTGGAATTCCTGGGTATGAGGAGATACTGTTGGAATCTTGTTTCTGGGTGCTGGAATTCCCGGGGTTGGAGAGATACTGTTGGAATCATGTTTCTGGATGCTGGAATTCCAGGGGTTGGGGAGAACCTGTTTGAATCATGTTTCTGGGAGCTGTTTGTTCCGGGGTTCAGGAGATTCTGTTGGAATCATGTTTCTGGGTGCTGGAATTCCAGGGGTTGGGGAGATACACTTGGAATCATGTTTCTGGGTGCCGGATGTCCCGGGGTTGGGGAGATACAGTTGGAATCATTTTTGTGGGTGCTGAAATTCGCGGGGCTGGGTTGATACTGCTGGAAACATTTTTCAGGTTGCTGAAATTCCAGGGGTTGGGGAGATACTGCTGGAATCATGTTTCTGGGTGCTGGAATTCCCTGGTTTGGGGAGATACTGTTGGAATCATGTTTCTGGGTGCTCGATGAACCGGGGTTGTGGAGATACTGCTGGAATCATGTTTCTGGGTACTGGATGTCCCGGGGTTGGGGTTATACTGTTGGTATCATGTTTCTGGATGCTGGATGTCCAGGGGTTGGGGAGATAATGTTGGAATCATGTTTCTGTGTGCTGGATGTCCCGGGGTTGGGGTTATACTGTTGGAATCATGTTTCTGGATGCTGGATGTCCCGGGGTTGGGGAGATACTGTTGGAAACATGTTTCTGGGTGCTGGATGTCCCAGGCTTGGGGAGATACTGTTGGAATCATGTTTCTGGGTGCTGCAATTCCCTGGTTTGGGGAGATACTGCTGGAATCATGTTTCAGGGTGCTGGAATTCCCTGGTTTGCGGAGATACTGTTGGAATCATGTTTCTGGGTGCTGGATGTCCCGGGGTTGGGGAGATACTGTTGGAATCATTTTTCTGGTTGCTGGAATTCCCGGGGTTGGGAAGAAACTGTTGGAATCATGTCTCTGGGTGCTGGAATTCCCGGGGTTAGGGAGATACTGTTGGAATCATGTTTCTGGGTGCTAGATGTCTCGGGGTTTGGGGAGATACTGTTGGAATCATGTTTCTGGGTACTGACTGTCCAGGGGTTGGGGAGATACTGCTGGAATCATGTTTCTGGGCGCTGGAATTCCAGCGGTTGGGGAGATACTGTTGGAATCATGTTTCTGGTTGCTGGATGTCCTGGGTTTGGGGAGATACTGTTGGAATCATGTTTCTAGATGCTGGAATTCCTGGGGTTGGGGAGATACTGCTGGAATCATGTTTCTGGGTATTGGAATTCCTGGGGTTTTGGAGGTAATGCTGGACTCATGTTTCTGGGTGCTGGAATTCCCCGTGGCTGGGGAGATACTGTTGGACTGATGTATCTGGGTGCTGGAATTCCCGGGTTTGGGGAGATACTGCTGGAATCATGTTTCTGGGTATTGGAATTCCTGGGGTTTTGGAGGTACAGCTGGAATAATGTTTCTGGGTGCTGGAATTCCCCGTGGCTGGGGAGATACTGTTGGACTCATGTTTCTGGGTGCTGGAATTCCAGGGGTTGGGGAGAACCTGTTTGAATCATGTTTCTGGATGCTGGAATTCCAGGGGTTGGGGAGAATCTGTTTGAATCATGTTTCTGGGAGCTGTTTGTTCCGGGGTTCAGGAGATTCTGTTGGAATCATGTTTCTGGGTGCTGGAATTCCAGGGGTTGGGGAGATACACTTGGAATCATGTTTCTGGGTGCCGGATGTCCCGGGGTTGGGGAGATACTGTTGGAATCATGTTTCTGGGTGCTGGATGAACCGGGGTTGTGGAGATACTGCTGGAATCATGTTTCCGGGTACTGGATGTCCCGGGGTTGGGGTTATACTGTTGGAATCATGTTTCTGGATGCTGGAATTCCTGGGTATGAGGAGATACTGTTGGAATCTTGTTTCTGGGTGCTGGAATTCCCGGGGTTGGAGAGATACTGTTGGAATCATGTTTCTGGATGCTGGAATTCCAGGGTTTGGGGAGAACCTGTTTGAATCATGTTTCTGGGAGCTATTTGTTACGGGGTTCAGGAGATTCTGTTGGAATCATGTTTCTGGGTGCTGGAATTCCAGGGGTTGGGGAGATACACTTGGAATCATGTTTCTGGGTGCCGGATGTCCCGGGGTTGGGGAGATACAGTTGGAATCATTTTTGTGGGTGCTGAAATTCGCGGGGCTGGGGTGATACTGCTGGAAACATTTTTCAGGTTGCTGAAATTCCAGGGGTTGGGGAGATACTGCTGGAATCATGTTTCTGGGTGCTGGAATTCCCTGGTTTGGGGAGATACTGTTGGAATCATGTTATTGGGTGCTGGATGAACCGGGGTTGGGGAGATACTGCTGGAATCATGTTTCTGGGTACTGGTTGTCCCGGGGTTGGGGTTATACTGTTGGAATCATGTTTCTGGATGCTGGATGTCCAGGGGTTGGGGAGATACTGTTGGAATCATGTTTCTGGGTGCTGGATGTCCCGGGGTTGGGTTTATACTGTTGGAATCATGTTTCTGGATGCTGGATGTCCCGGGGTTGGGGAGATACTGTTGGAAACATGTTTCTGGGTGCAGGATGTCCTAGGCTTGGGGAGATACTGTTGGAATCATGTTTCTGGGTGCTGCAATTCCCTGGTTTGGGGAGATACTGCTGGAATCATGTTTCTGGGTGCTGGAATTCCCTGGTTTGGGGAGATACTGTTGGAATCATGTTTCTGGGTGCTGGATGTCCCGGGGTTGGGGAGATACTGTTGGAATCATTTTTCTGGTTGCTGGAATTCCCGGGGTTGGGAAGAAACTGTTGGAATCATGTCTCTGGGTGCTGGAATTCCCGGGGTTAGGGAGATACTGTTGGAATCATGTTTCTGGGTGCTAGATGTCTCGGGGTTTGGGGAGATACTGTTGGAATCATGTTTCTGGGTACTGACTGTCCAGGGGTTGGGGAGATACTGCTGGAATCATGTTTCTGGGCGCTGGAATTCCAGCGGTTGGGGAGATACTGTTGGAATCATGTTTCTGGGTGCTGGATGTCCTGGGTTTGGGGAGATACTGTTGGAATCATGTTTCTAGATGCTGGAATTCCTGGGGTTGGGGAGATACTGCTGGAATCATGTTTCTGGGTATTGGAATTCCTGGGGTTTTGGAGGTAATGCTGGACTCATGTTTCTGGGTGCTGGAATTCCCCGTGGCTGGGGAGATACTGTTGGACTCATGTATCTGGGTGCTGGTATTCCCGGGTTTGGGGAGATACTGCTGGAATCATGTTTCTGGGTATTGGAATTCCTGGGGTTTTGGAGGTACAGCTGGAATAATGTTTCTGGGTGCTGGAATTCCCCGTGGCTGGGGAGATACTGTTGGACTCATGTTTCTGGGTGCTGGAATTCCTGGGGTTTTGGTGATACTGCTGGAATCCTGTTTCAGGGGGCTGGAATTCCTGGGGTTGTGGAGATACTGCTGGAATCAAGTTTCTGGATATTGGAATTCCTGGGCTTTTGGAGATACTGCTGGAATCATGTTTCTGGGTGCTGGAATTCCCGGGGCTGCGGAGATACTGTTGAAATCATGTTTCTGGATGCTGGAATTCCCAGCTTTGAGGAGATACTGTTGGAATCATTATTTCTGGGTGCTGGAATTCCCGGGGTTGGGGAGATACTGTTGGAATCATGTTTCTGGATGCTGGAATTCGGGGGTTGGGGAGATACTGTTGGAATCATGTTTCTGGGTGCTGGAATTCTTGGGGTTGGGTAGATACAGTTGGAATTATTTTTGTGGGTGCTGGAATTCCCAGGGCTGGGGAGATACTGTTGGAATCATGTTTCTGGGTATTTAAATTCCCGGGGTTTTGGAGATACTGCTAGAATCATTTTTCAGGGGGTTAGAATTCCTGGGGTTGTGGTGATATTGCTGGAATCATGTTTCTGGGTGCTGGAATTCCCGGGAATGGGGAGATACTGATGGAATCATGTTTCTCAGTGCTGGAATTCCCGGGGTTGGGGAGATACTGTTGGAATCATGTTTCTGGGTGCTGGAATTCCCAAGGTTGGGGAGATACTGCTGGAATCAGGTTTCTGGGTGATGGATTTCCCCGGGCTGGGGAGATACTGTTGGAATCATGTTTCTGGGTGCTGGAATTCCCAAGGTTGGGGAGATACTGCTGGAATCAGGTTTCTGGGAATTTAAATTCCCGAGGTTTTGGAGATACTGCTTTAATCAGGTTTCTGGGTACTGGAATTCCCGGGGCTGGGGAGATACTGTTGGACTCATGTTTCTGGGTGCTGGAATTCCATATTTTTTTGAGATACTGCTGGAATCATTTTTCAGGGGGGTGGAATTCCTGGGGTTGTGGAGATACTGCTGGAATCAAGTTTCTGGATATTGGAATTCCTGGGCTTTTGGAGATACTGCTGGAATCATATTTCTGGGTGCTGGAATTCCCGGGGATGGGGAGATACTGTTGGAATCATGTTTCTGGATGCTGGAATTCCTGGGTATGAGGAGATACTGTTGGAATCTTGTTTCTGGGTGCTGGAATTCCCGGGGTTGGAGAGATACTGTTGGAATCATGTTTCTGGATGCTGGAATTCCAGGGGTTGGGGAGAACCTGTTTGAATCATGTTTCTGGGAGCTGTTTGTTCCGGGGTTCAGGAGATTCTGTTGGAATCATGTTTCTGGGTGCTGGAATTCCAGGGGTTGGGGAGATACACTTGGAATCATGTTTCTGGGTGCCGGATGTCCCGGGGTTGGGGAGATACAGTTGGAATCATTTTTGTGGGTGCTGAAATTCGCGGGGCTGGGTTGATACTGCTGGAAACATTTTTCAGGTTGCTGAAATTCCAGGGGTTGGGGAGATACTGCTGGAATCATGTTTCTGGGTGCTGGAATTCCCTGGTTTGGGGAGATACTGTTGGAATCATGTTTCTGGGTGCTCGATGAACCGGGGTTGTGGAGATACTGCTGGAATCATGTTTCTGGGTACTGGATGTCCCGGGGTTGGGGTTATACTGTTGGTATCATGTTTCTGGATGCTGGATGTCCAGGGGTTGGGGAGATAATGTTGGAATCATGTTTCTGTGTGCTGGATGTCCCGGGGTTGGGGTTATACTGTTGGAATCATGTTTCTGGATGCTGGATGTCCCGGGGTTGGGGAGATACTGTTGGAAACATGTTTCTGGGTGCTGGATGTCCCAGGCTTGGGGAGATACTGTTGGAATCATGTTTCTGGGTGCTGCAATTCCCTGGTTTGGGGAGATACTGCTGGAATCATGTTTCAGGGTGCTGGAATTCCCTGGTTTGCGGAGATACTGTTGGAATCATGTTTCTGGGTGCTGGATGTCCCGGGGTTGGGGAGATACTGTTGGAATCATTTTTCTGGTTGCTGGAATTCCCGGGGTTGGGAAGAAACTGTTGGAATCATGTCTCTGGGTGCTGGAATTCCCGGGGTTAGGGAGATACTGTTGGAATCATGTTTCTGGGTGCTAGATGTCTCGGGGTTTGGGGAGATACTGTTGGAATCATGTTTCTGGGTACTGACTGTCCAGGGGTTGGGGAGATACTGCTGGAATCATGTTTCTGGGCGCTGGAATTCCAGCGGTTGGGGAGATACTGTTGGAATCATGTTTCTGGTTGCTGGATGTCCTGGGTTTGGGGAGATACTGTTGGAATCATGTTTCTAGATGCTGGAATTCCTGGGGTTGGGGAGATACTGCTGGAATCATGTTTCTGGGTATTGGAATTCCTGGGGTTTTGGAGGTAATGCTGGACTCATGTTTCTGGGTGCTGGAATTCCCCGTGGCTGGGGAGATACTGTTGGACTGATGTATCTGGGTGCTGGAATTCCCGGGTTTGGGGAGATACTGCTGGAATCATGTTTCTGGGTATTGGAATTCCTGGGGTTTTGGAGGTACAGCTGGAATAATGTTTCTGGGTGCTGGAATTCCCCGTGGCTGGGGAGATACTGTTGGACTCATGTTTCTGGGTGCTGGAATTCCAGGGGTTGGGGAGAACCTGTTTGAATCATGTTTCTGGATGCTGGAATTCCAGGGGTTGGGGAGAATCTGTTTGAATCATGTTTCTGGGAGCTGTTTGTTCCGGGGTTCAGGAGATTCTGTTGGAATCATGTTTCTGGGTGCTGGAATTCCAGGGGTTGGGGAGATACACTTGGAATCATGTTTCTGGGTGCCGGATGTCCCGGGGTTGGGGAGATACTGTTGGAATCATGTTTCTGGGTGCTGGATGAACCGGGGTTGTGGAGATACTGCTGGAATCATGTTTCCGGGTACTGGATGTCCCGGGGTTGGGGTTATACTGTTGGAATCATGTTTCTGGATGCTGGAATTCCTGGGTATGAGGAGATACTGTTGGAATCTTGTTTCTGGGTGCTGGAATTCCCGGGGTTGGAGAGATACTGTTGGAATCATGTTTCTGGATGCTGGAATTCCAGGGTTTGGGGAGAACCTGTTTGAATCATGTTTCTGGGAGCTATTTGTTACGGGGTTCAGGAGATTCTGTTGGAATCATGTTTCTGGGTGCTGGAATTCCAGGGGTTGGGGAGATACACTTGGAATCATGTTTCTGGGTGCCGGATGTCCCGGGGTTGGGGAGATACAGTTGGAATCATTTTTGTGGGTGCTGAAATTCGCGGGGCTGGGGTGATACTGCTGGAAACATTTTTCAGGTTGCTGAAATTCCAGGGGTTGGGGAGATACTGCTGGAATCATGTTTCTGGGTGCTGGAATTCCCTGGTTTGGGGAGATACTGTTGGAATCATGTTATTGGGTGCTGGATGAACCGGGGTTGGGGAGATACTGCTGGAATCATGTTTCTGGGTACTGGTTGTCCCGGGGTTGGGGTTATACTGTTGGAATCATGTTTCTGGATGCTGGATGTCCAGGGGTTGGGGAGATACTGTTGGAATCATGTTTCTGGGTGCTGGATGTCCCGGGGTTGGGTTTATACTGTTGGAATCATGTTTCTGGATGCTGGATGTCCCGGGGTTGGGGAGATACTGTTGGAAACATGTTTCTGGGTGCAGGATGTCCTAGGCTTGGGGAGATACTGTTGGAATCATGTTTCTGGGTGCTGCAATTCCCTGGTTTGGGGAGATACTGCTGGAATCATGTTTCTGGGTGCTGGAATTCCCTGGTTTGGGGAGATACTGTTGGAATCATGTTTCTGGGTGCTGGATGTCCCGGGGTTGGGGAGATACTGTTGGAATCATTTTTCTGGTTGCTGGAATTCCCGGGGTTGGGAAGAAACTGTTGGAATCATGTCTCTGGGTGCTGGAATTCCCGGGGTTAGGGAGATACTGTTGGAATCATGTTTCTGGGTGCTAGATGTCTCGGGGTTTGGGGAGATACTGTTGGAATCATGTTTCTGGGTACTGACTGTCCAGGGGTTGGGGAGATACTGCTGGAATCATGTTTCTGGGCGCTGGAATTCCAGCGGTTGGGGAGATACTGTTGGAATCATGTTTCTGGGTGCTGGATGTCCTGGGTTTGGGGAGATACTGTTGGAATCATGTTTCTAGATGCTGGAATTCCTGGGGTTGGGGAGATACTGCTGGAATCATGTTTCTGGGTATTGGAATTCCTGGGGTTTTGGAGGTAATGCTGGACTCATGTTTCTGGGTGCTGGAATTCCCCGTGGCTGGGGAGATACTGTTGGACTCATGTATCTGGGTGCTGGTATTCCCGGGTTTGGGGAGATACTGCTGGAATCATGTTTCTGGGTATTGGAATTCCTGGGGTTTTGGAGGTACAGCTGGAATAATGTTTCTGGGTGCTGGAATTCCCCGTGGCTGGGGAGATACTGTTGGACTCATGTTTCTGGGTGCTGGAATTCCTGGGGTTTTGGTGATACTGCTGGAATCCTGTTTCAGGGGGCTGGAATTCCTGGGGTTGTGGAGATACTGCTGGAATCAAGTTTCTGGATATTGGAATTCCTGGGCTTTTGGAGATACTGCTGGAATCATGTTTCTGGGTGCTGGAATTCCCGGGGCTGCGGAGATACTGTTGAAATCATGTTTCTGGATGCTGGAATTCCCAGCTTTGAGGAGATACTGTTGGAATCATTATTTCTGGGTGCTGGAATTCCCGGGGTTGGGGAGATACTGTTGGAATCATGTTTCTGGATGCTGGAATTCGGGGGTTGGGGAGATACTGTTGGAATCATGTTTCTGGGTGCTGGAATTCTTGGGGTTGGGTAGATACAGTTGGAATTATTTTTGTGGGTGCTGGAATTCCCAGGGCTGGGGAGATACTGTTGGAATCATGTTTCTGGGTATTTAAATTCCCGGGGTTTTGGAGATACTGCTAGAATCATTTTTCAGGGGGTTAGAATTCCTGGGGTTGTGGTGATATTGCTGGAATCATGTTTCTGGGTGCTGGAATTCCCGGGAATGGGGAGATACTGATGGAATCATGTTTCTCAGTGCTGGAATTCCCGGGGTTGGGGAGATACTGTTGGAATCATGTTTCTGGGTGCTGGAATTCCCAAGGTTGGGGAGATACTGCTGGAATCAGGTTTCTGGGTGATGGATTTCCCCGGGCTGGGGAGATACTGTTGGAATCATGTTTCTGGGTGCTGGAATTCCCAAGGTTGGGGAGATACTGCTGGAATCAGGTTTCTGGGAATTTAAATTCCCGAGGTTTTGGAGATACTGCTTTAATCAGGTTTCTGGGTACTGGAATTCCCGGGGCTGGGGAGATACTGTTGGACTCATGTTTCTGGGTGCTGGAATTCCATATTTTTTTGAGATACTGCTGGAATCATTTTTCAGGGGGGTGGAATTCCTGGGGTTGTGGAGATACTGCTGGAATCAAGTTTCTGGATATTGGAATTCCTGGGCTTTTGGAGATACTGCTGGAATCATATTTCTGGGTGCTGGAATTCCCGGGGATGGGGAGATACTGTTGGAATCATGTTTCTGGATGCTGGAATTCCTGGGTATGAGGAGATACTGTTGGAATCTTGTTTCTGGGTGCTGGAATTCCCGGGGTTGGAGAGATACTGTTGGAATCATGTTTCTGGATGCTGGAATTCCAGGGGTTGGGGAGAACCTGTTTGAATCATGTTTCTGGGAGCTGTTTGTTCCGGGGTTCAGGAGATTCTGTTGGAATCATGTTTCTGGGTGCTGGAATTCCAGGGGTTGGGGAGATACACTTGGAATCATGTTTCTGGGTGCCGGATGTCCCGGGGTTGGGGAGATACAGTTGGAATCATTTTTGTGGGTGCTGAAATTCGCGGGGCTGGGTTGATACTGCTGGAAACATTTTTCAGGTTGCTGAAATTCCAGGGGTTGGGGAGATACTGCTGGAATCATGTTTCTGGGTGCTGGAATTCCCTGGTTTGGGGAGATACTGTTGGAATCATGTTTCTGGGTGCTCGATGAACCGGGGTTGTGGAGATACTGCTGGAATCATGTTTCTGGGTACTGGATGTCCCGGGGTTGGGGTTATACTGTTGGTATCATGTTTCTGGATGCTGGATGTCCAGGGGTTGGGGAGACAATGTTGGAATCATGTTTCTGTGTGCTGGATGTCCCGGGGTTGGGGTTATACTGTTGGAATCATGTTTCTGGATGCTGGATGTCCCGGGGTTGGGGAGATACTGTTGGAAACATGTTTCTGGGTGCAGGATGTCCCAGGCTTGGGGAGATACTGTTGGAATCATGTTTCTGGGTGCTGCAATTCCCTGGTTTGGGGAGATACTGCTGGAATCATGTTTCAGGGTGCTGGAATTCCCTGGTTTGCGGAGATACTGTTGGAATCATGTTTCTGGGTGCTGGATGTCCCGGGGTTGGGGAGATACTGTTGGAATCATTTTTCTGGTTGCTGGAATTCCCGGGGTTGGGAAGAAACTGTTGGAATCATGTCTCTGGGTGCTGGAATTCCCGGGGTTAGGGAGATACTGTTGGAATCATGTTTCTGGGTGCTAGATGTCTCGGGGTTTGGGGAGATACTGTTGGAATCATGTTTCTGGGTACTGACTGTCCAGGGGTTGGGGAGATACTGCTGGATTCATGTTTCTGGGCGCTGGAATTCCAGCGGTTGGGGAGATACTGTTGGAATCATGTTTCTGGTTGCTGGATGTCCTGGGTTTGGGGAGATACTGTTGGAATCATGTTTCTAGATGCTGGAATTCCTGGGGTTGGGGAGATACTGCTGGAATCATGTTTCTGGGTATTGGAATTCCTGGGGTTTTGGAGGTAATGCTGGACTCATGTTTCTGGGTGCTGGAATTCCCCGTGGCTGGGGAGATACTGTTGGACTGATGTATCTGGGTGCTGGAATTCCCGGGTTTGGGGAGATACTGCTGGAATCATGTTTCTGGGTATTGGAATTCCTGGGGTTTTGGAGGTACAGCTGGAATAATGTTTCTGGGTGCTGGAATTCCCCGTGGCTGGGGAGATACTGTTGGACTCATGTTTCTGGGTGCTGGAATTCCAGGGGTTGGGGAGAACCTGTTTGAATCATGTTTCTGGATGCTGGAATTCCAGGGGTTGGGGAGAATCTGTTTGAATCATGTTTCTGGGAGCTGTTTGTTCCGGGGTTCAGGAGATTCTGTTGGAATCATGTTTCTGGGTGCTGGAATTCCAGGGGTTGGGGAGATACACTTGGAATCATGTTTCTGGGTGCCGGATGTCCCGGGGTTGGGGAGATACTGTTGGAATCATGTTTCTGGGTGCTGGATGAACCGGGGTTGTGGAGATACTGCTGGAATCATGTTTCCGGGTACTGGATGTCCCGGGGTTGGGGTTATACTGTTGGAATCATGTTTCTGGATGCTGGAATTCCTGGGGTTGGGGAGATACTGCTGGAATCATGTTTCTGGGTATTGGAATTCCTGGGGTTTTGGAGGTAATGCTGGACTCATGTTTCTGGGTGCTGGAATTCCCCGTGGCTGGGGAGATACTGTTGGACTCATGTATCTGGGTGCTGGAATTCCCGGGTTTGGGGAGATACTGCTGGAATCATGTTTCTGGGTATTGGAATTCCTGGGGTTTTGGAGGTACAGCTGGAATAATGTTTCTGGGTGCTGGAATTACCCGTGGCTGGGGAGATACTGTTGGACTCATGTTTCTGGGTGCTGGAATTCCAGGGGTTGGGGAGAACCTGTTTGAATCATGTTTCTGGATGCTGGAATTCCAGGGGTTGGGGAGAATCTGTTTGAATCATGTTTCTGGGAGCTGTTTGTTCCGGGGTTCAGGAGATTCTGTTGGAATCATGTTTCTGGGTGCTGGATTTCCAGGGGTTGGGGAGATACACTTGGAATCATGTTTCTGGGTGCTGGATGTCCCGCGGTTGGGGAGATACTGTTGGAATCATGTTTCTGGGTGCTGGATGAACCGGGGTTGTGGAGATACTGCTGGAATCATGTTTCTGGGTACTGGATGTCCCGGGGTTGGGGTTATACTGTTGGAATCATGTTTCTGGGTGCTGGATGTCCCGGGGTTGGGGTTATACTGTTGGAATCATGTTTCTGGATGCTGGATGTCCCGGCGTTGGAGAGATACTGTTGGAAACATGTTTCTGGGTGCAGGATGTCCCAGGCTTGGGGAGATACTGTTGGAATCATGTTTCTGGGTGCTGCAATTCCCTGGTTTGGGGAGATACTGCTGGAATCATGTTTCTGGGTGCTGGAATTCCCTGGTTTGCGGAGATACTGTTGGAATCATGTTTCTGGGTGCTAGATGTCTCGGGGTTTGGGGAGATACTGTTGGAATCATGTTTCTGGGTACTGACTGTCCAGGGGTTGGGGAGATACTGCTGGAATCATGTTTCTGGGCGCTGGAATTCCAGCGGTTGGGGAGATACTGTTGGAATCATGTTTCTGGGTGCTGGATGTCCTGGGTTTGGGGAGATACTGTTGGAATCATGTTTCTAGATGCTGGAATTCCTGGGGTTGGGGAGATACTGCTGGAATCATGTTTCTGGGTATTGGAATTCCTGGGGTTTTGGAGGTAATGCTGGACTCATGTTTCTGGGTGCTGGAATTCCCCGTGGCTGGGGAGATACTGTTGGACTCATGTATCTGGGTGCTGGAATTCCCGGGTTTGGGGCGATACTGCTGGAATCATGTTTCTGGGTATTGGAATTCCTGGGGTTTTGGAGGTACAGCTGGAATAATGTTTCTGGGTGCTGGAATTCCCCGTGGCTGGGGAGATACTGTTGGACTCATGTTTCTGGGTGCTGGAATTCCTGGGGTTTTGGTGATACTGCTGGAATCCTGTTTCAGGGGGCTGGAATTCCTGGGGTTGTGGAGATACTGCTGGAATCAAGTTTCTGGATATTGGAATTCCTGGGCTTTTGGAGATACTGCTGGAATCATGTTTCTGGGTGCTGGAATTCCCGGGGCTGCGGAGATACTGTTGAAATCATGTTTCTGGATGCTGGAATTCCAGGGGTTGGGGAGAATCTGTTTGAATCATCTTTCTGGGAGCTGTTTGTTCCGGGGTTCAGGAGATTCTGTTGGAATCATGTTTCTGGGTGCTGGAATTCCAGGGGTTGGGGAGATACTGTTGGAATCATGTTTCTGGGTGCTGGATGAACCGGGGTTGTGGAGATACTGCTGGAATCATGTTTCTGGGTACTGGATGTCCCGGGGTTGGGGTTATACTGTTGGAATCATGTTTCTGGATGCTGGATGTCCAGGGGTTGGGGAGATACTGTTGGAATCATGTTTCTGGGTGCTGGATGTCCCGGGGTTGGGGTTATACTGTTGGAATCATGTTTCTGGATGCTGGATGTCCCGGCGTTGGAGAGATACTGTTGGAAACATGTTTCTGGGTGCAGGATGTCCCAGGCTTGGGGAGATACTGTTGGAATCATGTTTCTGGGTGCTGGAATTCCCTGGTTTGCGGAGATACTGTTGGAATCATGTTTCTGGGTGCTGGATGTCCCGGGGTTGGGGAGATACTGTTGGAATCATTTTTCTGGTTGCTGGAATTCCCGGGGTTGGGAAGAAACTGTTGGAATCATGTCTCTGGGTGCTGGAATTCCCGGGGTTAGGGAGATACTGTTGGAATCATGTTTCTGGGTGCTAGATGTCTCGGGGTTTGGGGAGATACTGTTGGAATCATGTTTCTGGGTACTGACTGTCCAGGGGTTGGGGAGATACTGCTGGAATCATGTTTCTGGGCGCTGGAATTCCAGCGGTTGGGGAGATACTGTTGGAATCATGTTTATGGGTGCTGGATGTCCTGGGTTTTGGTGATACTGCTGGAATCCTGTTTCAGGGGGCTGGAATTCCTGGGGTTGTGGAGATACTGCTGGAATCAAGTTTCTGGATATTGGAATTCCTGGGCTTTTGGAGATACTGCTGGAATCATGTTTCTGGGTGCTGGAATTCCCGGGGCTGCGGAGATACTGTTGAAATCATGTTTCTGGATGCTGGAATTCCCAGCTTTGAGGAGATACTGTTGGAATCATGTTTCTGGGTGCTGGAATTCCCGGGGTTGGGGAGATACTGTTGGAATCATGTTTCTGGATGCTGGAATTCGGGGGTTGGGGAGATACTGCTGGAATCATATTTCTGGGTGCTGGAATTCCCGGGGATGGGGAGATACTGTTGGAATCATGTTTCTGGATGCTGGAATTCCTGGGTATGAGGAGATACTGTTGGAATCTTGTTTCTGGGTGCTGGAATTCCCGGGGTTGGAGAGATACTGTTGGAATCATGTTTCTGGATGCTGGAATTCCAGGGTTTGGGGAGAACCTGTTTGAATCATGTTTCTGGGAGCTATTTGTTACGGGGTTCAGGAGATTCTGTTGGAATCATGTTTCTGGGTGCTGGAATTCCAGGGGTTGGGGAGATACACTTGGAATCATGTTTCTGGGTGCCGGATGTCCCGGGGTTGGGGAGATACAGTTGGAATCATTTTTGTGGGTGCTGAAATTCGCGGGGCTGGGGTGATACTGCTGGAAACATTTTTCAGGTTGCTGAAATTCCAGGGGTTGGGGAGATACTGCTGGAATCATGTTTCTGGGTGCTGGAATTCCCTGGTTTGGGGAGATACTGTTGGAATCATGTTATTGGGTGCTGGATGAACCGGGGTTGGGGAGATACTGCTGGAATCATGTTTCTGGGTACTGGTTGTCCCGGGGTTGGGGTTATACTGTTGGAATCATGTTTCTGGATGCTGGATGTCCAGGGGTTGGGGAGATACTGTTGGAATCATGTTTCTGGGTGCTGGATGTCCCGGGGTTGGGGTTATACTGTTGGAATCATGTTTCTGGATGCTGGATGTCCCGGGGTTGGGGAGATACTGTTGGAAACATGTTTCTGGGTGCAGGATGTCCTAGGCTTGGGGAGATACTGTTGGAATCATGTTTCTGGGTGCTGCAATTCCCTGGTTTGGGGAGATACTGCTGGAATCATGTTTCTGGGTGCTGGAATTCCCTGGTTTGGGGAGATACTGTTGGAATCATGTTTCTGGGTGCTGGATGTCCCGGGGTTGGGGAGATACTGTTGGAATCATTTTTCTGGTTGCTGGAATTCCCGGGGTTGGGAAGAAACTGTTGGAATCATGTCTCTGGGTGCTGGAATTCCCGGGGTTAGGGAGATACTGTTGGAATCATGTTTCTGGGTGCTAGATGTCTCGGGGTTTGGGGAGATACTGTTGGAATCATGTTTCTGGGTACTGACTGTCCAGGGGTTGGGGAGATACTGCTGGAATCATGTTTCTGGGCGCTGGAATTCCAGCGGTTGGGGAGATACTGTTGGAATCATGTTTCTGGGTGCTGGATGTCCTGGGTTTGGGGAGATACTGTTGGAATCATGTTTCTAGATGCTGGAATTCCTGGGGTTGGGGAGATACTGCTGGAATCATGTTTCTGGGTATTGGAATTCCTGGGGTTTTGGAGGTAATGCTGGACTCATGTTTCTGGGTGCTGGAATTCCCCGTGGCTGGGGAGATACTGTTGGACTCATGTATCTGGGTGCTGGTATTCCCGGGTTTGGGGAGATACTGCTGGAATCATGTTTCTGGGTATTGGAATTCCTGGGGTTTTGGAGGTACAGCTGGAATAATGTTTCTGGGTGCTGGAATTCCCCGTGGCTGGGGAGATACTGTTGGACTCATGTTTCTGGGTGCTGGAATTCCTGGGGTTTTGGTGATACTGCTGGAATCCTGTTTCAGGGGGCTGGAATTCCTGGGGTTGTGGAGATACTGCTGGAATCAAGTTTCTGGATATTGGAATTCCTGGGCTTTTGGAGATACTGCTGGAATCATGTTTCTGGGTGCTGGAATTCCCGGGGCTGCGGAGATACTGTTGAAATCATGTTTCTGGATGCTGGAATTCCCAGCTTTGAGGAGATACTGTTGGAATCATTATTTCTGGGTGCTGGAATTCCCGGGGTTGGGGAGATACTGTTGGAATCATGTTTCTGGATGCTGGAATTCGGGGGTTGGGGAGATACTGTTGGAATCATGTTTCTGGGTGCTGGAATTCCTGGGGTTGGGTAGATACAGTTGGAATTATTTTTGTGGGTGCTGGAATTCCCAGGGCTGGGGAGATACTGTTGGAATCATGTTTCTGGGTATTTAAATTCCCGGGGTTTTGGAGATACTGCTAGAATCATTTTTCAGGGGGTTAGAATTCCTGGGGTTGTGGTGATATTGCTGGAATCATGTTTCTGGGTGCTGGAATTCCCGGGAATGGGGAGATACTGATGGAATCATGTTTCTCAGTGCTGGAATTCCCGGGGTTGGGGAGATACTGTTGGAATCATGTTTCTGGGTGCTGGAATTCCCAAGGTTGGGGAGATACTGCTGGAATCAGGTTTCTGGGTGATGGATTTCCCCGGGCTGGGGAGATACAGTTGGAATCATGTTTCTGGGAATTTAAATTCCCGGGGTTTTGGCGATACTGCTTTAATCAGGTTTCTGGGTGCTGGAATTCCCGGGGATGGGGAGTTACTGTTGGAATCATGTTTCTGGATGCTGGAATTCCTGGGTATGAGGAGATACTGTTGGAATCTTGTTTCTGGGTGCTGGAATTCCCGGGGTTGGAGAGATACTGTTGGAATCATGTTTCTGGATGCTGGAATTCCAGGGTTTGGGGAGAACCTGTTTGAATCATGTTTCTGGGAGCTATTTGTTACGGGGTTCAGGAGATTCTGTTGGAATCATGTTTCTGGGTGCTGGAATTCCAGGGGTTGGGGAGATACACTTGGAATCATGTTTCTGGGTGCCGGATGTCCCGGGGTTGGGGAGATACAGTTGGAATCATTTTTGTGGGTGCTGAAATTCGCGGGGCTGGGGTGATACTGCTGGAAACATTTTTCAGGTTGCTGAAATTCCAGGGGTTGGGGAGATACTGTTGAAATCATGTTTCTGGATGCTGGAATTCCCAGCTTTGAGGAGATACTGTTGGAATCATTATTTCTGGGTGCTGGAATTCCCGGGGTTGGGGAGATACTGTTGGAATCATGTTTCTGGATGCTGGAATTCGGGGGTTGGGGAGATACTGTTGGAATCATGTTTCTGGGTGCTGGAATTCCTGGGGTTGGGTAGATACAGTTGGAATTATTTTTGTGGGTGCTGGAATTCCCAGGGCTGGGGAGATACTGTTGGAATCATGTTTCTGGGTATTTAAATTCCCGGGGTTTTGGAGATACTGCTAGAATCATTTTTCAGGGGGTTAGAATTCCTGGGGTTGTGGTGATATTGCTGGAATCATGTTTCTGGGTGCTGGAATTCCCGGGAATGGGGAGATACTGATGGAATCATGTTTCTCAGTGCTGGAATTCCCGGGGTTGGGGAGATACTGTTGGAATCATGTTTCTGGGTGCTGGAATTCCCAAGGTTGGGGAGATACTGCTGGAATCAGGTTTCTGGGTGATGGATTTCCCCGGGCTGGGGAGATACTGTTGGAATCATGTTTCTGGGTGCTGGAATTCCCAAGGTTGGGGAGATACTGCTGGAATCAGGTTTCTGGGAATTTAAATTCCCGAGGTTTTGGAGATACTGCTTTAATCAGGTTTCTGGGTACTGGAATTCCCGGGGCTGGGGAGATACTGTTGGACTCATGTTTCTGGGTGCTGGAATTCCATATTTTTTTGAGATACTGCTGGAATCATTTTTCAGGGGGGTGGAATTCCTGGGGTTGTGGAGATACTGCTGGAATCAAGTTTCTGGATATTGGAATTCCTGGGCTTTTGGAGATACTGCTGGAATCATATTTCTGGGTGCTGGAATTCCCGGGGATGGGGAGATACTGTTGGAATCATGTTTCTGGATGCTGGAATTCCTGGGTATGAGGAGATACTGTTGGAATCTTGTTTCTGGGTGCTGGAATTCCCGGGGTTGGAGAGATACTGTTGGAATCATGTTTCTGGATGCTGGAATTCCAGGGGTTGGGGAGAACCTGTTTGAATCATGTTTCTGGGAGCTGTTTGTTCCGGGGTTCAGGAGATTCTGTTGGAATCATGTTTCTGGGTGCTGGAATTCCAGGGGTTGGGGAGATACACTTGGAATCATGTTTCTGGGTGCCGGATGTCCCGGGGTTGGGGAGATACAGTTGGAATCATTTTTGTGGGTGCTGAAATTCGCGGGGCTGGGTTGATACTGCTGGAAACATTTTTCAGGTTGCTGAAATTCCAGGGGTTGGGGAGATACTGCTGGAATCATGTTTCTGGGTGCTGGAATTCCCTGGTTTGGGGAGATACTGTTGGAATCATGTTTCTGGGTGCTCGATGAACCGGGGTTGTGGAGATACTGCTGGAATCATGTTTCTGGGTACTGGATGTCCCGGGGTTGGGGTTATACTGTTGGTATCATGTTTATGGATGCTGGATGTCCAGGGGTTGGGGAGATAATGTTGGAATCATGTTTCTGTGTGCTGGATGTCCCGGGGTTGGGGTATACTGTTGGAATCATGTTTCTGGATGCTGGATGTCCCGGGGTTGGGGAGATACTGTTGGAAACATGTTTCTGGGTGCTGGATGTCCCAGGCTTGGGGAGATACTGTTGGAATCATGTTTCTGGGTGCTGCAATTCCCTGGTTTGGGGAGATACTGCTGGAATCATGTTTCAGGGTGCTGGAATTCCCTGGTTTGCGGAGATACTGTTGGAATCATGTTTCTGGGTGCTGGATGTCCCGGGGTTGGGGAGATACTGTTGGAATCATTTTTCTGGTTGCTGGAATTCCCGGGGTTGGGAAGAAACTGTTGGAATCATGTCTCTGGGTGCTGGAATTCCCGGGGTTAGGGAGATACTGTTGGAATCATGTTTCTGGGTGCTAGATGTCTCGGGGTTTGGGGAGATACGGTTGGAATCATGTTTCTGGGTACTGACTGTCCAGGGGTTGGGGAGATACTGCTGGAATCATGTTTCTGGGCGCTGGAATTCCAGCGGTTGGGGAGATACTGTTGGAATCATGTTTCTGGTTGCTGGATGTCCTGGGTTTGGGGAGATACTGTTGGAATCATGTTTCTAGATGCTGGAATACCTGGGGTTGGGGAGATACTGCTGGAATCATGTTTCTGGGTATTGGAATTCCTGGGGTTTTGGAGGTAATGCTGGACTCATGTTTCTGGGTGCTGGAATTCCCCGTGGCTGGGGAGATACTGTTGGACTGATGTATCTGGGTGCTGGAATTCCCGGGTTTGGGGAGATACTGCTGGAATCATGTTTCTGGGTATTGGAATTCCTGGGGTTTTGGAGGTACAGCTGGAATAATGTTTCTGGGTGCTGGAATTCCCCGTGGCTGGGGAGATACTGTTGGACTCATGTTTCTGGGTGCTGGAATTCCAGGGGTTGGGGAGAACCTGTTTGAATCATGTTTCTGGATGCTGGAATTCCAGGGGTTGGGGAGAATCTGTTTGAATCATGTTTCTGGGAGCTGTTTGTTCCGGGGTTCAGGAGATTCTGTTGGAATCATGTTTCTGGGTGCTGGAATTCCAGGGGTTGGGGAGATACACTTGGAATCATGTTTCTGGGTGCCGGATGTCCCGGGGTTGGGGAGATACTGTTGGAATCATGTTTCTGGGTGCTGGATGAACCGGGGTTGTGGAGATACTGCTGGAATCATGTTTCCGGGTACTGGATGTCCCGGGGTTGGGGTTATACTGTTGGAATCATGTTTCTGGATGCTGGAATTCCTGGGGTTGGGGAGATACTGCTGGAATCATGTTTCTGGGTATTGGAATTCCTGGGGTTTTGGAGGTAATGCTGGACTTATGTTTCTGGGTGCTGGAATTCCCCGTGGCTGGGGAGATACTGTTGGACTCATGTATCTGGGTGCTGGAATTCCCGGGTTTGGGGAGATACTGCTGGAATCATGTTTCTGGGTATTGGAATTCCTGGGGTTTTGGAGGTACAGCTGGAATAATGTTTCTGGGTGCTGGAATTCCCCGTGGCTGGGGAGATACTGTTGGACTCATGTTTCTGGGTGCTGGAATTCCAGGGGTTGGGGAGAACCTGTTTGAATCATGTTTCTGGATGCTGGAATTCCAGGGGTTGGGGAGAATCTGTTTGAATCATGTTTCTGGGAGCTGTTTGTTCCGGGGTTCAGGAGATTCTGTTGGAATCATGTTTCTGGGTGCTGGATTTCCAGGGGTTGGGGAGATACACTTGGAATCATGTTTCTGGGTGCTGGATGTCCCGCGGTTGGGGAGATACTGTTGGAATCATGTTTCTGGGTGCTGGATGAACCGGGGTTGTGGAGATA
Source organism: Hemitrygon akajei (assembly GCF_048418815.1). NCBI lineage: Eukaryota > Metazoa > Chordata > Chondrichthyes > Myliobatiformes > Dasyatidae > Hemitrygon > Hemitrygon akajei. The sequence continues at coordinate 7,070,062 of NC_133144.1, forward strand.
CTGCTGGAATCATGTTTCTGGGTACTGGATGTCCCGGGGTTGGGGTTATACTGTTGGAATCATGTTTCTGGATGCTGGATGTCCCGGCGTTGGAGAGATACTGTTGGAAACATGTTTCTGGGTGCAGGATGTCCCAGGCTTGGGGAGATACTGTTGGAATCATGTTTCTGGGTGCTGCAATTCCCTGGTTTGGGGAGATACTGCTGGAATCATGTTTCTGGGTGCTGGAATTCCCTGGTTTGCGGAGATACTGTTGGAATCATGTTTCTGGGTGCTAGATGTCTCGGGGTTTGGGGAGATACTGTTGGAATCATGTTTCTGGGTACTGACTGTCCAGGGGTTGGGGAGATACTGCTGGAATCATGTTTCTGGGCGCTGGAATTCCAGCGGTTGGGGAGATACTGTTGGAATCATGTTTCTGGGTGCTGGATGTCCTGGGTTTGGGGAGATACTGTTGGAATCATGTTTCTAGATGCTGGAATTCCTGGGGTTGGGGAGATACTGCTGGAATCATGTTTCTGGGTATTGGAATTCCTGGGGTTTTGGAGGTACAGCTGGAATAATGTTTCTGGGTGCTGGAATTCCCCGTGGCTGGGGAGATACTGTTGGACTCATGTTTCAGGGTGCTGGAATTCCTGGGGTTTTGGTGATACTGCTGGAATCCTGTTTCAGGGGGCTGGAATTCCTGGGGTTGTGGAGATACTGCTGGAATCAAGTTTCTGGATATTGGAATTCCTGGGCTTTTGGAGATACTGCTGGAATCATGTTTCTGGGTGCTGGAATTCCCGGGGCTGCGGAGATACTGTTGAAATCATGTTTCTGGATGCTGGAATTCCAGGGGTTGGGGAGAATCTGTTTGAATCATCTTTCTGGGAGCTGTTTGTTCCGGGGTTCAGGAGATTCTGTTGGAATCATGTTTCTGGGTGCTGGAATTCCAGGGGTTGGGGAGATACTGTTGGAATCATGTTTCTGGGTGCTGGATGAACCGGGGTTGTGGAGATACTGCTGGAATCATGTTTCTGGGTACTGGATGTCCCGGGGTTGGGGTTATACTGTTGGAATCATGTTTCTGGATGCTGGATGTCCAGGGGTTGGGGAGATACTGTTGGAATCATGTTTCTGGGTGCTGGATGTCCCGGGTTTGGGGTTATACTGTTGGAATCATGTTTCTGGATGCTGGATGTCCCGGCGTTGGAGAGATACTGTTGGAAACATGTTTCTGGGTGCAGGATGTCCCAGGCTTGGGGAGATACTGTTGGAATCATGTTTCTGGGTGCTGGAATTCCCTGGTTTGCGGAGATACTGTTGGAATCATGTTTCTGGGTGCTGGATGTCCCGGGGTTGGGGAGATACTGTTGGAATCATTTTTCTGGTTGCTGGAATTCCCGGGGTTGGGAAGAAACTGTTGGAATCATGTCTCTGGGTGCTGGAATTCCCGGGGTTAGGGAGATACTGTTGGAATCATGTTTCTGGGTGCTAGATGTCTCGGGGTTTGGGGAGATACTGTTGGAATCATGTTTCTGGGTACTGACTGTCCAGGGGTTGGGGAGATACTGCTGGAATCATGTTTCTGGGCGCTGGAATTCCAGCGGTTGGGGAGATACTGTTGGAATCATGTTTATGGGTGCTGGATGTCCTGGGTTTGGGGAGATACTGTTGGAATCATGTTTCTAGATGCTGGAATTCCTGGGGTTGGGGAGATACTGCTGGAATCATGTTTCTGGGTATTGGAATTCCTGGGGTTTTGGAGGTAATGCTGGACTCATGTTTCTGGGTGCTGGAATTCCCCGTGGCTGGGGAGATACTGTTGGACTGATGTATCTGGGTGCTGGAATTCCCGTGTTTGGGGAGATACTGCTGGAATCATGTTTCTGGGTATTGGAATTCCTGGGGTTTTGGAGGTACAGCTGGAATAATGTTTCTGGGTGCTGGAATTCCCCGTGGCTGGGGAGATACTGTTGGACTCATGTTTCTGGGTGCTGGAATTCCTGGGGTTTTGGTGATACTGCTGGAATCCTGTTTCAGGGGGCTGGAATTCCTGGGGTTGTGGAGATACTGCTGGAATCAAGTTTCTGGATATTGGAATTCCTGGGCTTTTGGAGATACTGCTGGAATCATGTTTCTGGGTGCTGGAATTCCCGGGGCTGCGGAGATACTGTTGAAATCATGTTTCTGGATGCTGGAATTCCCAGCTTTGAGGAGATACTGTTGGAATCATGTTTCTGGGTGCTGGAATTCCCGGGGTTGGGGAGATACTGTTGGAATCATGTTTCTGGATGCTGGAATTCGGGGGTTGGGGAGATACTGCTGGAATCATATTTCTGGGTGCTGGAATTCCCGGGGATGGGGAGATACTGTTGGAATCATGTTTCTGGATGCTGGAATTCCTGGGTATGAGGAGATACTGTTGGAATCTTGTTTCTGGGTGCTGGAATTCCCGGGGTTGGAGAGATACTGTTGGAATCATGTTTCTGGATGCTGGAATTCCAGGGTTTGGGGAGAACCTGTTTGAATCATGTTTCTGGGAGCTATTTGTTACGGGGTTCAGGAGATTCTGTTGGAATCATGTTTCTGGGTGCTGGAATTCCAGGGGTTGGGGAGATACACTTGGAATCATGTTTCTGGGTGCCGGATGTCCCGGGGTTGGGGAGATACAGTTGGAATCATTTTTGTGGGTGCTGAAATTCGCGGGGCTGGGGTGATACTGCTGGAAACATTTTTCAGGTTGCTGAAATTCCAGGGGTTGGGGAGATACTGCTGGAATCATGTTTCTGGGTGCTGGAATTCCCTGGTTTGGGGAGATACTGTTGGAATCATGTTATTGGGTGCTGGATGAACCGGGGTTGGGGAGATACTGCTGGAATCATGTTTCTGGGTACTGGATGTCCCGGGGTTGGGGTTATACTGTTGGAATCATGTTTCTGGATGCTGGATGTCCAGGGGTTGGGGAGATACTGTTGGAATCATGTTTCTGTGTGCTGGATGTCCCGGGGTTGGGGTTATACTGTTGGAATCATGTTTCTGGATGCTGGATGTCCCGGGGTTGGGGAGATACTGTTGGAAACATGTTTCTGGGTGCAGGATGTCCCAGGCTTGGGGAGATACTGTTGGAATCATGTTTCTGGGTGCTGCAATTCCCTGGTTTGGGGAGATACTGCTGGAATCATGTTTCTGGGTGCTGGAATTCCCTGGTTTGGGGAGATACTGTTGGAATCATGTTTCTGGGTGCTGGATGTCCCGGGGTTGGGGAGATACTGTTGGAATCATTTTTCTGGTTGCTGGAATTCCCGGGGTTGGGAAGAAACTGTTGGAATCATGTCTCTGGGTGCTGGAATTCCCGGGGTTAGGGAGATACTGTTGGAATCATGTTTCTGGGTGCTAGATGTCTCGGGGTTTGGGGAGATACTGTTGGAATCATGTTTCTGGGTACTGACTGTCCAGGGGTTGGGGAGATACTGCTGGAATCATGTTTCTGGGCGCTGGAATTCCAGAGGTTGGGGAGATACTGTTGGAATCATGTTTCTGGGTGCTGGATGTCCTGGGTTTGGGGAGATACTGTTGGAATCATGTTTCTAGATGCTGGAATTCCTGGGGTTGGGGAGATACTGCTGGAATCATGTTTCTGGGTATTGGAATTCCTGGGGTTTTGGAGGTAATGCTGGACTCATGTTTCTGGGTGCTGGAATTCCCCGTGGCTGGGGAGATACTGTTGGACTCATGTATCTGGGTGCTGGTATTCCCGGGTTTGGGGAGATACTGCTGGAATCATGTTTCTGGGTATTGGAATTCCTGGGGTTTTGGAGGTACAGCTGGAATAATGTTTCTGGGTGCTGGAATTCCCCGTGGCTGGGGAGATACTGTTGGACTCATGTTTCTGGGTGCTGGAATTCCTGGGGTTTTGGTGATACTGCTGGAATCCTGTTTCAGGGGGCTGGAATTCCTGGGGTTGTGGAGATACTGCTGGAATCAAGTTTCTGGATATTGGAATTCCTGGGCTTTTGGAGATACTGCTGGAATCATGTTTCTGGGTGCTGGAATTCCCGGGGCTGCGGAGATGCTGTTGAAATCATGTTTCTGGATGCTGGAATTCCCAGCTTTGAGGAGATACTGTTGGAATCATTATTTCTGGGTGCTGGAATTCCCGGGGTTGGGGAGAAACTGTTGGAATCATGTTTCTGGATGCTGGAATTCGGGGGTTGGGGAGATACTGTTGGAATCATGTTTCTGGGTGCTGGAATTCCTGGGGTTGGGTAGATACAGTTGGAATTATTTTTGTGGGTGCTGGAATTCCCAGGGCTGGGGAGATACTGTTGGAATCATGTTTCTGGGTATTTAAATTCCCGGGGTTTTGGAGATACTGCTAGAATCATTTTTCAGGGGGTTAGAATTCCTGGGGTTGTGGTGATATTGCTGGAATCATGTTTCTGGGTGCTGGAATTCCCGGGAATGGGGAGATACTGATGGAATCATGTTTCTCAGTGCTGGAATTCCCGGGGTTGGGGAGATACTGTTGGAATCATGTTTCTGGGTGCTGGAATTCCCAAGGTTGGGGAGATACTGCTGGAATCAGGTTTCTGGGTGATGGATTTCCCCGGGCTGGGGAGATACTGTTGGAATCATGTTTCTGGGTGCTGGAATTCCCAAGGTTGGGGAGATACTGCTGGAATCAGGTTTCTGGGAATTTAAATTCCCGAGGTTTTGGAGATACTGCTTTAATCAGGTTTCTGGGTACTGGAATTCCCGGGGCTGGGGAGATACTGTTGGACTCATGTTTCTGGGTGCTGGAATTCCATACTTTTTTGAGATACTGCTGGAATCATTTTTCAGGGGGGTGGAATTCCTGGGGTTGTGGAGATACTGCTGGAATCAAGTTTCTGGATATTGGAATTCCTGGGCTTTTGGAGATACTGCTGGAATCATATTTCTGGGTGCTGGAATTCCCGGGGATGGGGAGATACTGTTGGAATCATGTTTCTGGATGCTGGAATTCCTGGGTATGAGGAGATACTGTTGGAATCTTGTTTCTGGGTGCTGGAATTCCCGGGGTTGGAGAGATACTGTTGGAATCATGTTTCTGGATGCTGGAATTCCAGGGGTTGGGGAGAACCTGTTTGAATCATGTTTCTGGGAGCTGTTTGTTCCGGGGTTCAGGAGATTCTGTTGGAATCATGTTTCTGGGTGCTGGAATTCCAGGGGTTGGGGAGATACACTTGGAATCATGTTTCTGGGTGCCGGATGTCCCGGGGTTGGGGAGATACAGTTGGAATCATTTTTGTGGGTGCTGAAATTCGCGGGGCTGGGTTGATACTGCTGGAAACATTTTTCAGGTTGCTGAAATTCCAGGGGTTGGGGGGATACTGCTGGAATCATGTTTCTGGGTGCTGGAATTCCCTGGTTTGGGGAGATACTGTTGGAATCATGTTTCTGGGTGCTCGATGAACCGGGGTTGTGGAGATACTGCTGGAATCATGTTTCTGGGTACTGGATGTCCCGGGGTTGGGGTTATACTGTTGGTATCATGTTTCTGGATGCTGGATGTCCAGGGGTTGGGGAGATAATGTTGGAATCATGTTTCTGTGTGCTGGATGTCCCGGGGTTGGGGTTATACTGTTGGAATCATGTTTCTGGATGCTGGATGTCCCGGGGTTGGGGAGATACTGTTGGAAACATGTTTCTGGGTGCTGGATGTCCCAGGCTTGGGGAGATACTGTTGGAATCATGTTTCTGGGTGCTGCAATTCCCTGGTTTGGGGAGATACTGCTGGAATCATGTTTCTGGGTGCTGGAATTCCCGGGGTTGGGAAGAAACTGTTGGAATCATGTCTCTGGGTGCTGGAATTCCCGGGGTTAGGGAGATACTGTTGGAATCATGTTTCTGGGTGCTAGATGTCTCGGGGTTTGGGGAGATACTGTTGGAATCATGTTTCTGTGTACTGACTGTCCAGGGGTTGGGGAGATACTGCTGGAATCATGTTTCTGGGTGCTGGAATTCCAGCGGTTGGGGAGATACTGTTGGAATCATGTTTCTGGTTGCTGGATGTCCTGGGTTTGTGGAGATACTGTTGGAATCATGTTTCTAGATGCTGGAATTCCTGGGGTTGGGGAGATACTGCTGGAATCATGTTTCTGGGTATTGGAATTCCTGGGGTTTTGGAGGTAATGCTGGACTCATGTTTCTGGGTGCTGGAATTCCCCGTGGCTGGGGAGATACTGTTGGACTCATGTATCCGGGTGCTGGAATTCCCGGGTTTGGGGAGATACTGCTGGAATCATGTTTCTGGGTATTGGAATTCCTGGGGTTTTGGAGGTACAGCTGGAATAATGTTTCTGGGTGCTGGAATTCCCCGTGGCTGGGGAGATACTGTTGGACTCATGTTTCTGGGTGCTGGAATTCCAGGGGTTGGGGAGAACCTGTTTGAATCATGTTTCTGGATGCTGGAATTCCAGGGGTTGGGGAGAATCTGTTTGAATCATGTTTCTGGGAGCTGTTTGTTCCGGGGTTCAGGAGATTCTGTTGGAATCATGTTTCTGGGTGCTGGAATTCCAGGGGTTGGGGAGATACACTTGGAATCATGTTTCTGGGTGCCGGATGTCCCGGGGTTGGGGAGATACTGTTGGAATCATGTTTCTGGGTGCTGGATGAACCGGGGTTGTGGAGATACTGCTGGAATCATGTTTCCGGGTACTGGATGTCCCGGGGTTGGGGTTATACTGTTGGAATCATGTTTCTGGATGCTGGATGTCCAGGGGTTGGGGAGATACTGTTGGAATCATGTTTCTGGGTGCTGGATGTCCCGGGGTTGGGGTTATACTGTTGGAATCATGTTTCTGGATGCTGGATGTCCCGGCGTTGGAGAGATACTGTTGGAAACATGTTTCTGGGTGCAGGATGTCCCAGGCTTGGGGAGATACTGTTGGAATCATGTTTCTGGGTGCTGCAATTCCCTGGTTTGGGGAGATACTGCTGGAATCATGTTTCTGGGTGCTGGAATTCCCTGGTTTGCGGAGATACTGTTGGAATCATGTTTCTGGGTGCTAGATGTCTCGGGGTTTGGGGAGATACTGTTGGAATCATGTTTCTAGATGCTGGAATTCCTGGGGTTGGGGAGATACTGCTGGAATCATGTTTCTGGGTATTGGAATTCCTGGGGTTTTGGAGGTAATGCTGGACTCATGTTTCTGGGTGCTGGAATTCCCCGTGGCTGGGGAGATACTGTTGGACTCATGTATCTGGGTGCTGGAATTCCCGGGTTTGGGGAGATACTGCTGGAATCATGTTTCTGGGTATTGGAATTCCTGGGGTTTTGGAGGTACAGCTGGAATAATGTTTCTGGGTGCTGGAATTCCCCGTGGCTGGGGAGATACTGTTGGACTCATGTTTCTGGGTGCTGGAATTCCTGGGGTTTTGGTGATACTGCTGGAATCCTGTTTCAGGGGGCTGGAATTCCTGGGGTTGTGGAGATACTGATGGAATCAAGTTTCTTGATATTGGAATTCCTGGGCTTTTGGAGATACTGCTGGAATCATGTTTCTGGGTGCTGGAATTCCCGGGGCTGCGGAGATACTGTTGAAATCATGTTTCTGGATGCTGGAATTCCAGGGGTTGGGGAGAATCTGTTTGAATCATGTTTCTGGGAGCTGTTTGTTCCGGGGTTCAGGAGATTCTGTTGGAATCATGTTTCTGGGTGCTGGAATTCCAGGGGTTGGGGAGATACACTTGGAATCATGTTTCTGGGTGCCGGATGTCCCGGGGTTGGGGAGATACTGTTGGAATCATGTTTCTGGGTGCTGGATGAACCGGGGTTGTGGAGATACTGCTGGAATCATGTTTCTGGGTACTGGATGTCCCGGGGTTGGGGTTATACTGTTGGAATCATGTTTCTGGATGCTGGATGTCCAGGGGTTGGGGAGATACTGTTGGAATCATGTTTCTGGGTGCTGGAATTCCCTGGTTTGCGGAGATACTGTTGGAATCATGTTTCTGGGTGCTGGATGTCCCGGGGTTGGGGAGATACTGTTGGAATCATTTTTCTGGTTGCTGGAATTCCCGGGGTTGGGAAGAAACTGTTGGAATCATGTTTCTGGTTGCTGGATGTCCTGGGTTTGGGGAGATACTGTTGGAATCATGTTTCTAGATGCTGGAATTCCTGGGGTTGGGGAGATACTGCTGGAATCATGTTTCTGGGTATTGGAATTCCTGGGGTTTTGGAGGTAATGCTGGACTCATGTTTCTGGGTGCTGGAATTCCCCGTGGCTGGGGAGATACTGTTGGACTCATGTATCTGGGTGCTGGAATTCCCGGGTTTGGGGAGATACTGCTGGAATCATGTTTCTGGGTATTGGAATTCCTGGGGTTTTGGAGGTACAGCTGGAATAATGTTTCTGGGTGCTGGAATTCCCTGTGGCTGGGGAGATACTGTTGGACTCATGTTTCTGGGTGCTGGAATTCCTGGGGTTTTGGTGATACTGCTGGAATCCTGTTTCAGGGGGCTGGAATTCCTGGGGTTGTGGAGATACTGCTGGAATCAAGTTTCTGGATATTGGAATTCCTGGGCTTTTGGAGATACTGCTGGAATCATGTTTCTGGGTGCTGGAATTCCCGGGGCTGCGGAGATACTGTTGAAATCATGTTTCTGGATGCTGGAATTCCAGGGGTTGGGGAGAATCTGTTTGAATCATGTTTCTGGGAGCTGTTTGTTCCGGGGTTCAGGAGATTCTGTTGGAATCATGTTTCTGGGTGCTGGAATTCCAGGGGTTGGGGAGATACACTTGGAATCATGTTTCTGGGTGCCGGATGTCCCGGGGTTGGGGAGATACTGTTGGAATCATGTTTCTGGGTGCTGGATGAACCGGGGTTGTGGAGATACTGCTGGAATCATGTTTCTGGGTACTGGATGTCCCGGGGTTGGGGTTATACTGTTGGAATCATGTTTCTGGATGCTGGATGTCCAGGGGTTGGGGAGATACTGTTGGAATCATGTTTCTGGGTGCTGGAATTCCCTGGTTTGCGGAGATACTGTTGGAATCATGTTTCTGGGTGCTGGATGTCCCGGGGTTGGGGAGATACTGTTGGAATCATTTTTCTGGTTGCTGGAATTCCCGGGGTTGGGAAGAAACTGTTGGAATCATGTTTCTGGTTGCTGGATGTCCTGGGTTTGGGGAGATACTGTTGGAATCATGTTTCTAGATGCTGGAATTCCTGGGGTTGGGGAGATACTGCTGGAATCATGTTTCTGGGTATTGGAATTCCTGGGGTTTTGGAGGTAATGCTGGACTCATGTTTCTGGGTGCTGGAATTCCCCGTGGCTGGGGAGATACTGTTGGACTCATGTATCTGGGTGCTGGAATTCCCGGGTTTGGGGAGATACTGCTGGAATCATGTTTCTGGGTATTGGAATTCCTGGGGTTTTGGAGGTACAGCTGGAATAATGTTTCTGGGTGCTGGAATTCCCCGTGGCTGGGGAGATACTGTTGGACTCATGTTTCTGGGTGCTGGAATTCCTGGGGTTTTGGTGATACTGCTGGAATCCTGTTTCAGGGGGCTGGAATTCCTGGGGTTGTGGAGATACTGCTGGAATCAAGTTTCTGGATATTGGAATTCCTGGGCTTTTGGAGATACTGCTGGAATCATGTTTCTGGGTGCTGGAATTCCCGGGGCTGCGGAGATACTGTTGAAATCATGTTTCTGGATGCTGGAATTCCCAGCTTTGAGGAGATACTGTTGGAATCATTATTTCTGGGTGCTGGAATTCCCGGGGTTGGGGAGATACTGTTGGAATCATGTTTCTGGATGCTGGAATTCGGGGGTTGGGTAGATACTGTTGGAATCATGTTTCTGGGTGCTGGAATTCCTGGGGTTGGGTAGATACAGTTGGAATTATTTTTGTGGGTGCTGGAATTCCCAGGGCTGGGGAGATACTGTTGGAATCATGTTTCTGGGTATTTAAATTCCCGGGGTTTTGGAGATACTGCTAGAATCATTTTTCAGGGGGTTAGAATTCCTGGGGTTGTGGTGATATTGCTGGAATCATGTTTCTGGGTGCTGGAATTCCCGGGAATGGGGAGATACTGATGGAATCATGTTTCTCAGTGCTGGAATTCCCGGGGTTGGGGAGATACTGTTGGAATCATGTTTCTGGGTGCTGGAATTCCCAAGGTTGGGGAGATACTGCTGGAATCAGGTTTCTGGGTGATGGATTTCCCCGGGCTGGGGAGATACTGTTGGAATCATGTTTCTGGGTGCTGGAATTCCCAAGGTTGGGGAGATACTGCTGGAATCAGGTTTCTTGGAATTTAAATTCCCGAGGTTTTGGAGATACTGCTTTAATCAGGTTTCTGGGTACTGGAATTCCCGGGGCTGGGGAGATACTGTTGGACTCATGTTTCTGGGTGCTGGAATTCCATATTTTTTTGAGATACTGCTGGAATCATTTTTCAGGGGGGTGGAATTCCTGGGGTTGTGGAGATACTGCTGGAATCAAGTTTCTGGATATTGGAATTCCTGGGCTTTTGGAGATACTGCTGGAATCATATTTCTGGGTGCTGGAATTCCCGGGGATGGGGAGATACTGTTGGAATCATGTTTCTGGATGCTGGAATTCCTGGGTATGAGGAGATACTGTTGGAATCTTGTTTCTGGGTGCTGGAATTCCCGGGGTTGGAGAGATACTGTTGGAATCATGTTTCTGGATGCTGGAATTCCAGGGGTTGGGGAGAACCTGTTTGAATCATGTTTCTGGGAGCTGTTTGTTCCGGGGTTCAGGAGATTCTGTTGGAATCATGTTTCTGGGTGCTGGAATTCCAGGGGTTGGGGAGATACACTTGGAATCATGTTTCTGGGTGCCGGATGTCCCGGGGTTGGGGAGATACAGTTGGAATCATTTTTGTGGGTGCTGAAATTCGCGGGGCTGGGTTGATACTGCTGGAAACATTTTTCAGGTTGCTGAAATTCCAGGGGTTGGGGAGATACTGCTGGAATCATGTTTCTGGGTGCTGGAATTCCCTGGTTTGGGGAGATACTGTTGGAATCATGTTTCTGGGTGCTCGATGAACCGGGGTTGTGGAGATACTGCTGGAATCATGTTTCTGGGTACTGGATGTCCCGGGGTTGGGGTTATACTGTTGGTATCATGTTTCTGGATGCTGGATGTCCAGGGGTTGGGGAGATAATGTTGGAATCATGTTTCTGTGTGCTGGATGTCCCGGGGTTGGGGTTATACTGTTGGAATCATGTTTCTGGATGCTGGATGTCCCGGGGTTGGGGAGATACTGTTGGAAACATGTTTCTGGGTGCTGGATGTCCCAGGCTTGGGGAGATACTGTTGGAATCATGTTTCTGGGTGCTGCAATTCCCTGGTTTGGGGAGATACTGCTGGAATCATGTTTCTGGGTGCTGGAATTCCCGGGGTTGGGAAGAAACTGTTGGAATCATGTCTCTGGGTGCTGGAATTCCCGGGGTTAGGGAGATACTGTTGGAATCATGTTTCTGGGTGCTAGATGTCTCGGGGTTTGGGGAGATACTGTTGGAATCATGTTTCTGTGTACTGACTGTCCAGGGGTTGGGGAGATACTGCTGGAATCATGTTTCTGGGTGCTGGAATTCCAGCGGTTGGGGAGATACTGTTGGAATCATGTTTCTGGTTGCTGGATGTCCTGGGTTTGGGGAGATACTGTTGGAATCATGTTTCTAGATGCTGGAATTCCTGGGGTTGGGGAGATACTGCTGGAATCATGTTTCTGGGTATTGGAATTCCTGGGGTTTTGGAGGTAATGCTGGACTCATGTTTCTGGGTGCTGGAATTCCCCGTGGCTGGGGAGATACTGTTGGACTCATGTATCCGGGTGCTGGAATTCCCGGGTTTGGGGAGATACTGCTGGAATCATGTTTCTGGGTATTGGAATTCCTGGGGTTTTGGAGGTACAGCTGGAATAATGTTTCTGGGTGCTGGAATTCCCCGTGGCTGGGGAGATACTGTTGGACTCATGTTTCTGGGTGCTGGAATTCCAGGGGTTGGGGAGAACCTGTTTGAATCATGTTTCTGGATGCTGGAATTCCAGGGGTTGGGGAGAATCTGTTTGAATCATGTTTCTGGGAGCTGTTTGTTCCGGGGTTCAGGAGATTCTGTTGGAATCATGTTTCTGGGTGCTGGAATTCCAGGGGTTGGGGAGATACACTTGGAATCATGTTTCTGGGTGCCGGATGTCCCGGGGTTGGGGAGATACTGTTGGAATCATGTTTCTGGGTGCTGGATGAACCGGGGTTGTGGAGATACTGCTGGAATCATGTTTCCGGGTACTGGATGTCCCGGGGTTGGGGTTATACTGTTGGAATCATGTTTCTGGATGCTGGATGTCCAGGGGTTGGGGAGATACTGTTGGAATCATGTTTCTGGGTGCTGGATGTCCCGGGGTTGGGGTTATACTGTTGGAATCATGTTTCTGGATGCTGGATGTCCCGGCGTTGGAGAGATACTGTTGGAAACATGTTTCTGGGTGCAGGATGTCCCAGGCTTGGGGAGATACTGTTGGAATCATGTTTCTGGGTGCTGCAATTCCCTGGTTTGGGGAGATACTGCTGGAATCATGTTTCTGGGTGCTGGAATTCCCTGGTTTGCGGAGATACTGTTGGAATCATGTTTCTGGGTGCTAGATGTCTCGGGGTTTGGGGAGATACTGTTGGAATCATGTTTCTAGATGCTGGAATTCCTGGGGTTGGGGAGATACTGCTGGAATCATGTTTCTGGGTATTGGAATTCCTGGGGTTTTGGAGGTAATGCTGGACTCATGTTTCTGGGTGCTGGAATTCCCCGTGGCTGGGGAGATACTGTTGGACTCATGTATCTGGGTGCTGGAATTCCCGGGTTTGGGGAGATACTGCTGGAATCATGTTTCTGGGTATTGGAATTCCTGGGGTTTTGGAGGTACAGCTGGAATAATGTTTCTGGGTGCTGGAATTCCCCGTGGCTGGGGAGATACTGTTGGACTCATGTTTCTGGGTGCTGGAATTCCTGGGGTTTTGGTGATACTGCTGGAATCCTGTTTCAGGGGGCTGGAATTCCTGGGGTTGTGGAGATACTGATGGAATCAAGTTTCTTGATATTGGAATTCCTGGGCTTTTGGAGATACTGCTGGAATCATGTTTCTGGGTGCTGGAATTCCCGGGGCTGCGGAGATACTGTTGAAATCATGTTTCTGGATGCTGGAATTCCAGGGGTTGGGGAGAATCTGTTTGAATCATGTTTCTGGGAGCTGTTTGTTCCGGGGTTCAGGAGATTCTGTTGGAATCATGTTTCTGGGTGCTGGAATTCCAGGGGTTGGGGAGATACACTTGGAATCATGTTTCTGGGTGCCGGATGTCCCGGGGTTGGGGAGATACTGTTGGAATCATGTTTCTGGGTGCTGGATGAACCGGGGTTGTGGAGATACTGCTGGAATCATGTTTCTGGGTACTGGATGTCCCGGGGTTGGGGTTATACTGTTGGAATCATGTTTCTGGATGCTGGATGTCCAGGGGTTGGGGAGATACTGTTGGAATCATGTTTCTGGGTGCTGGAATTCCCTGGTTTGCGGAGATACTGTTGGAATCATGTTTCTGGGTGCTGGATGTCCCGGGGTTGGGGAGATACTGTTGGAATCATTTTTTCTGGTTGCTGGAATTCCCGGGGTTGGGAAGAAACTGTTGGAATCATGTTTCTGGTTGCTGGATGTCCTGGGTTTGGGGAGATACTGTTGGAATCATGTTTCTAGATGCTGGAATTCCTGGGGTTGGGGAGATACTGCTGGAATCATGTTTCTGGGTATTGGAATTCCTGGGGTTTTGGAGGTAATGCTGGACTCATGTTTCTGGGTGCTGGAATTCCCCGTGGCTGGGGAGATACTGTTGGACTCATGTATCTGGGTGCTGGAATTCCCGGGTTTGGGGAGATACTGCTGGAATCATGTTTCTGGGTATTGGAATTCCTGGGGTTTTGGAGGTACAGCTGGAATAATGTTTCTGGGTGCTGGAATTCCCTGTGGCTGGGGAGATACTGTTGGACTCATGTTTCTGGGTGCTGGAATTCCTGGGGTTTTGGTGATACTGCTGGAATCCTGTTTCAGGGGGCTGGAATTCCTGGGGTTGTGGAGATACTGCTGGAATCAAGTTTCTGGATATTGGAATTCCTGGGCTTTTGGAGATACTGCTGGAATCATGTTTCTGGGTGCTGGAATTCCCGGGGCTGCGGAGATACTGTTGAAATCATGTTTCTGGATGCTGGAATTCCAGGGGTTGGGGAGAATCTGTTTGAATCATGTTTCTGGGAGCTGTTTGTTCCGGGGTTCAGGAGATTCTGTTGGAATCATGTTTCTGGGTGCTGGAATTCCAGGGGTTGGGGAGATACACTTGGAATCATGTTTCTGGGTGCCGGATGTCCCGGGGTTGGGGAGATACTGTTGGAATCATGTTTCTGGGTGCTGGATGAACCGGGGTTGTGGAGATACTGCTGGAATCATGTTTCTGGGTACTGGATGTCCCGGGGTTGGGGTTATACTGTTGGAATCATGTTTCTGGATGCTGGATGTCCAGGGGTTGGGGAGATACTGTTGGAATCATGTTTCTGGGTGCTGGAATTCCCTGGTTTGCGGAGATACTGTTGGAATCATGTTTCTGGGTGCTGGATGTCCCGGGGTTGGGGAGATACTGTTGGAATCATTTTTCTGGTTGCTGGAATTCCCGGGGTTGGGAAGAAACTGTTGGAATCATGTTTCTGGTTGCTGGATGTCCTGGGTTTGGGGAGATACTGTTGGAATCATTTTTGTGGTTGCTGAAATTCGCGGGGCTGGGGTGATACTGCTGGAATCATGTTTCTGGGTGCTGGAATTCCCTGGTTTGGGGAGATACTGTTGGAATCATGTTTCTGGGTGCTGGATGAACCGTGGTTGTGGAGATACTGCTGGAATCATGTTTCTGGGTACTGGATGTCCCGGGGTTGGGGTTATACTGTTGGAATCATGTTTCTGGATGCTGGATGTCCAGGGGTTGGGGAGATACTGTTGGAATCATGTTTCTGGGTGCTGGATGTCCCGGGGTTGGGGTTATACTGTTGGAATCATGTTTCTGGATGCTGGATGTCCCGGCGTTGGAGAGATACTGTTGGAAACATGTTTCTGGGTGCAGGATGTCCCAGGCTTGGGGAGATACTGTTGGAATCATGTTTCTGGGTGATGCAATTCCCTGGTTTGGGGAGATACTGCTGGAATCATGTTTCTGGGTGCTGTAATTCCCTGGTTTGGGGAGATACTGCTGGAATCATGTTTCTGGGTGCTGGATGTCCCGGGGTTGGGGAGATACTGTTGGAATCATTTTTCTGGTTGCTGGAATTCCCGGGGTTGGGAAGAAACTGTTGGAATCATGTCTCTGGGTGCTGGAATTCCCGGGGTTAGGGAGATACTGTTGGAATCATGTTTCTGGGTTCTAGATGTCTCTTGGTTTGGGGAGATACTGTTGGAATCATGTTTCTGGGTACTGACTGTCCAGAGGTTGGGGAGATACTGCTGGAATCATGTTTCTGGGCGCTGGAATTCCAGCGGTTGGGGAGATACTGTTGGAATCATGTTTCTGGGTGCTGGATGTCCTGGGTTTGGGGAGATACTGTTGGAATCATGTTTCTAGATGCTGGAATTCCTGGGGTTGGGGAGATACTGCTGGAATCATGTTTCTGGGTATTGGAATTCCTGGGGTTTTGGAGGTAATGCTGGACTCATGTTTCTGGGTGCTGGAATTCCCCGTGGCTGGGGAGATACTGTTGGACTCATGTATCTGGGTGCTGGAATTCCCGGGTTTGGGGAGATACTGCTGGAATCATGTTTCTGGGTATTGGAATTCCTGGGGTTTTGGAGGTACAGCTGGAATAATGTTTCTGGGTGCTGGAATTCCCCGTGGCTGGGGAGGTACTGTTGGAATCATGTTTCTGGGTGCTGGAATTCCTGGGGTTGGGTAGATACAGTTGGAATTATTTTTGTGGGTGCTGGAATTCCCAGGGCTGGGGAGATACTGTTGGAATCATGTTTCTGGGTATTTAAATTCCCGGGGTTTTGGAGATACTGCTAGAATCATTTTTCAGGGGGTTAGAATTCCTGGGGTTGTGGTGATATTGCTGGAATCATGTTTTTGGGTGCTGGAATTCCCGGGAATGGGGAGATACTGATGGAATCATGTTTCTCAGTGCTGGAATTCCCGGGGTTGGGGAGATACTGTTGGAATCATGTTTCTGGGTGCTGGAATTCCCAAGGTTGGGGAGATACTGCTGGAATCAGGTTTCTGGGTGATGGATTTCCCCGGGCTGGGGAGATACTGTTGGAATCATGTTTCTGGGAATTTAAATTCCCGGGGTTTTGGAGATACTGCTTTAATCAGGTTTCTGGGTGCTGGAATTCCCGGGGCTGGGGAGATACTGTTGGACTCATGTTTCTGGGTGCTGGAATTCCATATTTTTTTGAGATACTGCTGGAAACATTTTTCAGGGGCGTGGAATTCCTGGGGTTGTGGAGATACTGCTGGAATCAAGTTTCTGGATATTGGAATTCCTGGGCTTTTGGAGATACTGCTGGAATCATATTTCTGGGTGCTGGAATTCCCGGGGATGGGGAGATACTGTTGGAATCATGTTTCTGGATGCTGGAATTCCTGGGTATGAGGAGATACTGTTGGAATCTTGTTTCTGGGTGCTGGAATTCCCGGGGTTGGAGAGATACTGTTGGAATCATGTTTCTGGATGCTGGAATTCCAGGGGTTGGGGAGATACTGTTTGAATCATGTTTCTGGGAGCTGTTTGTTCCGGGGTTCAGGAGATTCTGTTGGAATCATGTTTCTGGGTGCTGGAATTCCAGGGGTTGTGGAGATACACTTGGAATCATGTTTCTGGGTGCCGGATGTCCCGGGGTTGGGGAGATACAGTTGGAATCATTTTTGTGGGTGCTGAAATTCGCGGGGCTGGGGTGATACTGCTGGAAACATTTTTCAGGTTGCTGAAATTCCAGGGGTTGGGGAGATACTGCTGGAATCATGTTTCTGGGTGCTGGAATTCCCTGGTTTGGGGAGATGCTGTTGGAATCATGTTTCTGGGTGCTGGATGAACCGGGGTTGGGGAGATACTGCTGGAATCATGTTTCTGGGTACTGGATGTCCCGGGGTTGCGGTTATACTGTTGGAATCATATTTCTGGGTGCTGGATGTCCCGGGGTTGGGGTTATACTGTTGGAATCATGTTTCTGGATGCTGGATGTCCCGGGGTTGGGGACATACTGTTGGAAACATGTTTCTGGGTGCTGGATGTCCCAGGCTTGGGGAGATACTGTTGGAATCATGTTTCTGGATATTGGAATTCCTGGGCTTTTGGAGATACTGCTGGAATCATGTTTCTGGGTGCTGGAATTCCCGGGGATGGGGAGATACTGTTGGAATCATGTTTCTGGATGCTGGAATTCCTGGGTATGAGGAGATACTCTTGGAATCTTGTTTCTGGGTGCTGGAATTCCCGGGGTTGGAGAGATACTGTTGGAATCATGTTTCTGGATGCTGGAATTCCAGGGGTTGGGGAGATACTGTTTGAATCATGTTTCTGGATGCTGGATGTCCAGGGGTTGGGGAGATACTGTTGGAATCATGTTTCTGGGTGCTGGATGTCCCGGGGTTGGGGTTATACTGTTGGAATCATGTTTCTGGATGCTGGATGTCCCGGCGTTGGAGAGATACTGTTGGAAACATGTTTCTGGGTGCAGGATGTCCCAGGCTTGGGGAGATACAGTTGGAATCATGTTTCTGGGTGCTGCAATTCCCTGGTTTGGGGAGATACTGCTGGAATCATGTTTCTGGGTGCTGGAATTCCCTGGTTTGGGGAGATACTGTTGGAATCATGTTTCTGGGTGCTGGATGTCCCGGGGTTGGGGAGATACTGTTGGAATCATTTTTCTGGTTGCTGGAATTCCCGGGGTTGGGAAGAAACTGTTGGAATCATGTCTCTGGGTGCTGGAATTCCCGGGGTTAGGGAGATACTGTTGGAATCATGTTTCTGGGTGCTAGATGTCTCGGGGTTTGGGGAGATACTGTTGGAATCATGTTTCTGGGTACTGACTGTCCAGGGGTTGGGGAGATACTGCTGGAATCATGTTTCTGGGCGCTGGAATTCCAGCGGTTGGGGAGATACTGTTGGAGTCATGTTTCTGGGTGCTGGATGTCCTGGGTTTGGGGAGATACTGTTGGAATCATGTTTCTAGATGCTGGAATTCCTGGGGTTGGGGAGATACTGCTGGAATCATGTTTCTGGGTATTGGAATTCCTGGGGTTTTGGAGGTAATGCTGGACTCATGTTTCTGGGTGCTGGAATTCCCCGTGGCTGGGGAGATACTGTTGGACTCATGTATCTGGGTGCTGGAATTCCCGGGTTTGGGGAGATACTGCTGGAATCATGTTTCTGGGTATTGGAATTCCTGGGGTTTTGGAGGTACAGCTGGAATAATGTTTCTGGGTGCTGGAATTCCCCGTGGCTGGGGAGATACTGTTGGACTCATGTTTCTGGGTGCTGGAATTCCTGGGGTTTTGGTGATACTGCTGGAATCCTGTTTCAGGGGGCTGGAATTCCTGGGGTTGTGGAGATACTGCTGGAATCAAGTTTCTGGATATTGGAATTCCTGGGCTTTTGGAGATACTGCTGGAATCATGTTTCTGGGTGCTGGAATTCCCGGGGCTGCGGAGATACTGTTGAAATCATGTTTTTGGATGCTGGAATTCCCAGCTTTGAGGAAATACTGTTGGAATCATGTTTCTGGGTGCTGGAATTCCCGGGGTTGGGGAGATACTGTTGGAATCATGTTTCTGGATGCTGGAATTCGGGGGTTGGGGAGATACTGTAGGAATCATGTTTCTGGGTGCTGGAATTCCTGGGGTTGGGTAGATACAGTTGGAATTATTTTTGTGGGTGCTGGAATTCCCAGGGCTGGGGAGATACTGTTGGAATCATGTTTCTGGGTATTTAAATTCCCGGGGTTTTGGAGATACTGCTAGAATCATTTTTCAGGGGGTTAGAATTCCTGGGGTTGTGGTGATATTGCTGGAATCATGTTTCTGGGTGCTGGAATTCCCGGGAATGGGGAGATACTGATGGAATCATGTTTCTCAGTGCTGGAATTCCCGGGGTTGGGGAGATACTGTTGGAATCATGTTTCTGGGTGCTGGAATTCCCGGGTTTGGGGAGATACTGCTGGAATCATGTTTCTGGGTATTGGAATTCCTGGGGTTTTGGAGGTACAGCTGGAATAATGTTTCTGGGTGCTGGAATTCCCCGTGGCTGGGGATATACTGTTGGACTCATGTTTCTGGGTGCTGGAATTCCTGGGGTTTTGGTGATACTGCTGGAATCCTGTTTCAGGGGGCTGGAATTCCTGGGGTTGTGGAGATACTGCTGGAATCAAGTTTCTGGATATTGGAATTCCTGGGCTTTTGGAGATACTGCTGGAATCATGTTTCTGGGTGCTGGAATTCCCGGGGCTGCGGAGATACTGTTGAAATCATGTTTCTGGATGCTGGAATTCCCAGCTTTGAGGAGATACTGTTGGAATCATTATTTCTGGGTGCTGGAATTCCCGGGGTTGGGGAGATACTGTTGGAATCATGTTTCTGGATGCTGGAATTCGGGGGTTGGGTAGATACTGTTGGAATCATGTTTCTGGGTGCTGGAATTCCTGGGGTTGGGTAGATACAGTTGGAATTATTTTTGTGGGTGCTGGAATTCCCAGGGCTGGGGAGATACTGTTGGAATCATGTTTCTGGGTATTTAAATTCCCGGGGTTTTGGAGATACTGCTAGAATCATTTTTCAGGGGGTTAGAATTCCTGGGGTTGTGGTGATATTGCTGGAATCATGTTTCTGGGTGCTGGAATTCCCGGGAATGGGGAGATACTGATGGAATCATGTTTCTCAGTGCTGGAATTCCCGGGGTTGGGGAGATACTGTTGGAATCATGTTTCTGGGTGCTGGAATTCCCAAGGTTGGGGAGATACTGCTGGAATCAGGTTTCTGGGTGATGGATTTCCCCGGGCTGGGGAGATACTGTTGGAATCATGTTTCTGGGTGCTGGAATTCCCAAGGTTGGGGAGATACTGCTGGAATCAGGTTTCTGGGAATTTAAATTCCCGAGGTTTTGGAGATACTGCTTTAATCAGGTTTCTGGGTACTGGAATTCCCGGGGCTGGGGAGATACTGTTGGACTCATGTTTCTGGGTGCTGGAATTCCATATTTTTTTGAGATACTGCTGGAATCATTTTTCAGGGGGGTGGAATTCCTGGGGTTGTGGAGATACTGCTGGAATCAAGTTTCTGGATATTGGAATTCCTGGGCTTTTGGAGATACTGCTGGAATCATATTTCTGGGTGCTGGAATTCCCGGGGATGGGGAGATACTGTTGGAATCATGTTTCTGGATGCTGGAATTCCTGGGTATGAGGAGATACTGTTGGAATCTTGTTTCTGGGTGCTGGAATTCCCGGGGTTGGAGAGATACTGTTGGAATCATGTTTCTGGATGCTGGAATTCCAGGGGTTGGGGAGAACCTGTTTGAATCATGTTTCTGGGAGCTGTTTGTTCCGGGGTTCAGGAGATTCTGTTGGAATCATGTATCTGGGTGCTGGAATTCCAGGGGTTGGGGAGATACACTTGCAATCATGTTTCTGGGTGCCGGATGTCCCGGGGTTGGGGAGATACAGTTGGAATCATTTTTGTGGGTGCTAAAATTCGAGGGGCTGGGTTGATACTGCTGGAAACATTTTTCAGGTTGCTGAAATTCCAGGGGTTGGGGAGATACTGCTGGAATCATGTTTCTGGGTGCTGGAATTCCGTGGTTTGGGGAGATACTGTTGGAATCATGTTTCTGGGTGCTCGATGAACCGGGGTTGTGGAGATACTGCTGGAATCATGTTTCTGGGTACTGGATGTCCCGGGGTTGGGGTTATACTGTTGGTATCATGTTTCTGGATGCTGGATGTCCAGGGGTTGGGGAGATACTGTTGGAATCATGTTTCTGTGTGCTGGATGTCCCGGGGTTGGGGTTATACTGTTGGAATCATGTTTCTGGATGCTGGATGTCCCGGGGTTGGGGAGATACTGTTGGAAACATGTTTCTGGGTGCTGGATGTCCCAGGCTTGGGGAGATACTGTTGGAATCATGTTTCTGGGTGCTGCAATTCCCTGGTTTGGGGAGATACTGCTGGAATCATGTTTCTGGGTGCTGGAATTCCCTGGTTTGCGGAGATACTGTTGGAATCATGTTTCTGGGTGCTGGATGTCCCGGGGTTGGGGAGATACTGTTGGAATCATTTTTCTGGTTGCTGGAATTCCCGGGGTTGGGAAGAAACTGTTGGAATCATGTCTCTGGGTGCTGGAATTCCCGGGGTTAGGGAGATACTGTTGGAATCATGTTTCTGGGTGCTAGATGTCTCGGGGTTTGGAGAGATACTGTTGGAATCATGTTTCTGGGTACTGACTGTCCAGGGGTTGGGGAGATACTGCTGGAATCATGTTTCTGGGCGCTGGAATTCCAGCGGTTGGGGAGATACTGTTGGAATCATGTTTCTGGTTGCTGGATGTCCTGGGTTTGGGGAGATACTGTTGGAATCATGTTTCTAGATGCTGGAATTCCTGGGGTTGGGGAGATACTGCTGGAATCATGTTTCTGGGTATTGGAATTCCTGGGGTTTTGGAGGTAATGCTGGACTCATGTTTCTGGGTGCTGGAATTCCCCGTGGCTGGGGAGATACTGTTGGACTCATGTATCTGGGTGCTGGAATTCCCGGGTTTGGGGAGATACTGCTGGAATCATGTTTCTGGGTATTGGAATTCCTGGGGTTTTGGAGGTACAGCTGGAATAATGTTTCTGGGTGCTGGAATTCCCCGTGGCTGGGGAGATACTGTTGGACTCATGTTTCTGGGTGCTGGAATTCCAGGGGTTGGGGAGAACCTGTTTGAATCATGTTTCTGGATGCTGGAATTCCAGGGGTTGGGGAGAATCTGTTTGAATCATGTTTCTGGGAGCTGTTTGTTCCGGGGTTCAGGAGATTCTGTTGGAATCATGTTTCTGGGTGCTGGAATTCCAGGGGTTGGGGAGATACACTTGGAATCATGTTTCTGGGTGCCGGATGTCCCGGGGTTGGGGAGATACTGTTGGAATCATGTTTCTGGGTGCTGGATGAACCGGGGTTGTGGAGATACTGCTGGAATCATGTTTCCGGGTACTGGATGTCCCGGGGTTGGGGTTATACTGTTGGAATCATGTTTCTGGATGCTGGATGTCCAGGGGTTGGGGAGATACTGTTGGAATCATGTTTCTGGGTGCTGGATGTCCCGGGGTTGGGGTTATACTGTTGGAATCATGTTTCTGGATGCTGGATGTCCCGGCGTTGGAGAGATACTGTTGGAAACATGTTTCTGGGTGCAGGATGTCCCAGGCTTGGGGAGATACTGTTGGAATCATGTTTCTGGGTGCTGCAATTCCCTGGTTTGGGGAGATACTGCTGGAATCATGTTTCTGGGTGCTGGAATTCCCTGGTTTGCGGAGATACTGTTGGAATCATGTTTCTGGGTGCTAGATGTCTCGGGGTTTGGGGAGATACTGTTGGAATCATGTTTCTGGGTACTGACTGTCCAGGGGTTGGGGAGATACTGCTGGAATCATGTTTCTGGGCGCTGGAATTCCAGCGGTTGGGGAGATACTGTTGGAATCATGTTTCTGGGTGCTGGATGTCCTGGGTTTGGGGAGATACTGTTGGAATCATGTTTCTAGATGCTGGAATTCCTGGGGTTTTGGTGATACTGCTGGAATCCTGTTTCAGGGGGCTGGAATTCCTGGGTTTGTGGAGATACTGCTGGAATCAAGTTTCTGGATATTGGAATTCCTGGGCTTTTGGAGATACTGCTGGAATCATGTTTCTGGGTGCTGGAATTCCCGGGGCTGCGGAGATACTGTTGAAATCATGTTTCTGGATGCTGGAATTCCAGGGGTTGGGGAGAATCTGTTTGAATCATGTTTCTGGGAGCTGTTTGTTCCGGGGTTCAGGAGATTCTGTTGGAATCATGTTTCTGGGTGCTGGAATTCCAGGGGTTGGGGAGATACACTTGGAATCATGTTTCTGGGTGCCGGATGTCCCGGGGTTGGGGAGATACTGTTGGAATCATGTTTCTGGGCGCTGGATGAACCGGGGTTGTGGAGATACTGCTGGAATCATGTTTCTGGGTACTGGATGTCCCGGGGTTGGGGTTATACTGTTGGAATCATGTTTCTGGATGCTGGATGTCCAGGGGTTGGGGAGATACTGTTGGAATCATGTTTCTGGGTGCTGGAATTCCCTGGTTTGCGGAGATACTGTTGGAATCATGTTTCTGGGTGCTGGATGTCCCGGGGTTGGGGAGATACTGTTGGAATCATTTTTCTGGTTGCTGGAATTCCCGGGGTTGGGAAGAAACTGTTGGAATCATGTCTCTGGGTGCTGGAATTCCCGGGGTTAGGGAGATACTGTTGGAATCATGTTTCTGGGTGCTAGATGTCTCGGGGTTTGGGGAGATACTGTTGGAATCATGTTTCTGGGTAATGACTGTCCAGGGGTTGGGGAGATACTGGTGGAATCATGTTTCTGGGCGCTGGAATTCCAGCGGTTTGGGAGATACTGTTGGAATCATGTTTCTGGGTGCTGGATGTCCTGGGTTTGGGGAGATACTGTTGGAATCATGTTTCTAGATGCTGGAATTCCTGGGGTTGGGGAGATACTGCTGGAATCATGTTTCTGGGTATTGGAATTCCTGGGGTTTTGGAGGTAATGCTGGACTCATGTTTCTGGGTGCTGGAATTCCCCGTGGCTGGGGAGATACTGTTGGACTCATGTATCTGGGTGCTGGAATTCCCGGGTTTGGGGAGATACTGCTGGAATCATGTTTCTGGGTATTGGAATTCCTGGGGTTTTGGAGGTACAGCTGGAATAATGTTTCTGGGTGCTGGAATTCCCCGTGGCTGGGGAGATACTGTTGGACTCATGTTTCTGGTTGCTGGAATTCCTGGGGTTTTGGTGATACTGCTGGAATCCTGTTTCAGGGGGCTGGAATTCCTGGGGTTGTGGAGATACTGCTGGAATCAAGTTTCTGGATATTGGAATTCCTGGGCTTTTGGAGATACTGCTGGAATCATGTTTCTGGGTGCTGGAATTCCCGGGGCTGCGGAGATACTGTTGAAATCATGTTTTTGGCTGCTGGAATTCCCAGCTTTGAGGAGATACTGTTGGAATCATGTTTCTGGGTGCTGGAATTCCCGGGGTTGGGGAGATACTGTTGGAATCATGTTTCTGGATGCTGGAATTCGGGGGTTGGGGAGATACTGTTGGAATCATGTTTCTGGGTGCTGGAATTCCTGGGGTTGGGTAGATACAGTTGGAATTATTTTTGTGGGTGCTGGAATTCCCAGGGCTGGGGAGATACTGTTGGAATCATGTTTCTGGGTATTTAAATTCCCGGGGTTGGGGAGAAACTGTTGGAATCATGTCTCTGGGTGCTGGAATTCCCGGGGTTAGGGAGATACTGTTGGAATCATGTTTCTGGGTGCTAGATGTCTCGGGGTTTGGGGAGATACTGTTGGAATCATGTTTCTGGGTACTGACTGTCCAGGGGTTGGGGAGATACTGCTGGAATCATTTTTCTGGGCGCTGGAATTCCAGCGGTTGGGGAGATACTGTTGGAATCATGTTTCTGGGTGCTGGATGTCCTGGGTTTGGGGAGATACTGTTGGAATCATGTTTCTAGATGCTGGAATTCCTGGGGTTGGGGAGATACTGCTGGAATCATGTTTCTGGGTATTGGAATTCCTGGGGTTTTGGAGGTAATGCTGGACTCATGTTTCTGGGTGCTGGAATTCCCCGTGGCTGGGGAGATACTGTTGGACTCATGTATCTGGGTGCTGGAATTCCCGGGTTTGGGGAGATACTGCTGGAATCATGTTTCTGGGTATTGGAATTCCTGGGGTTTTGGAGGTACAGCTGGAATAATGTTTCTGGGTGCTGGAATTCCCCGTGGCTGGGGAGATACTGTTGGACTCATGTTTCTGGGTGCTGGAATTCCTGGGGTTTTGGTGATACTGCTGGAATCCTGTTTCAGGGGGCTGGAATTCCTGGGGTTGTGGAGATACTGCTGGAATCAAGTTTCTGGATATTGGAATTCCTGGGCTTTTGGAGATACTGCTGGAATCATGTTTCTGGGTGCTGGAATTCCCGGGGCTGCGGAGATACTGTTGAAATCATGTTTTTGGATGCTGGAATTCCCAGCTTTGAGGAGATACTGTTGGAATCATGTTTCTGGGTGCTGGAATTCCCGGGGTTGGGGAGACACTGTTGGAATCATGTTTCTGGATGCTGGAATTCGGGGGTTGGGGAGATACTGTTGGAATCATGTTTCTGGGTGCTGGAATTCCTGGGGTTGGGTAGATACAGTTGGAATTATTTTTGTGGGTGCTGGAATTCCCAGGGCTGGGGAGATACTGTTGGAATCATGTTTCTGGGTATTTAAATTCCCGGGGTTTTGGAGATACTGCTAGAATCATTTTTCAGGGGGTTAGAATTCCTGGGGTTGTGGTGATATTGCTGGAATCATGTTTCTGGGTGCTGGAATTCCCGGGAATGGGGAGATACTGATGGAATCATGTTTCTCAGTGCTGGAATTCCCGGGGTTGGGGAGATACTGTTGGAATCTTGTTTCTGGTTGCTGGAATTCCCAAGGTTGGGGAGATACTGCTTTAATCAGGTTTCTGTGTGCTGGAATTCCCGGGGCTGGGGAGATACTGTTGGACTCATGTTTCTGGGTGCTGGAATTCCATATTTTTTTGAGATACTGCTGGAATCATTTTTCAGGGGGGTGGAATTCCTGGGGTTGTGGAGATACTGCTGGAATCAAGTTTCTGGATATTGGAATTCCTGGGCTTTTGGAGATACTGCTGGAATCATGTTTCTGGGTGCTGGAATTCCCGGGGCTGCGGAGATACTGTTGAAATCATGTTTCTGGATGCTGGAATTCCAGGGGTTGGGGAGAATCTGTTTGAATCATGTTTCTGGGAGCTGTTTGTTCCGGGGTTCAGGAGATTCTGTTGGAATCATGTTTCTGGGTGCTGGAATTCCAGGGGTTGGGGAGATACACTTGGAATCATGTTTCTGGGTGCCGGATGTCCCGGGGTTGGGGAGATACTGTTGGAATCATGTTTCTGGGTGCTGGATGAACCGGGGTTGTGGAGATACTGCTGGAATCATGTTTCTGGGTACTGGATGTCCCGGGGTTGGGGTTATACTGTTGGAATCATGTTTCTGGATGCTGGATGTCCAGGGGTTGGGGAGATACTGTTGGAATCATGTTTCTGGGTGCTGGAATTCCCTGGTTTGCGGAGATACTGTTGGAATCATGTTTCTGGGTGCTGGATGTCCCGGGGTTGGGGAGATACTGTTGGAATCATTTTTCTGGTTGCTGGAATTCCCGGGGTTGGGAAGAAACTGTTGGAATCATGTCTCTGGGTGCTGGAATTCCCGGGGTTAGGGAGATACTGTTGGAATCATGTTTCTGGGTGCTAGATGTCTCGGGGTTTGGGGAGATACTGTTGGAATCATGTTTCTGGGTAATGACTGTCCAGGGGTTGGGGAGATACTGGTGGAATCATGTTTCTGGGCGCTGGAATTCCAGCGGTTTGGGAGATACTGTTGGAATCATGTTTCTGGGTGCTGGATGTCCTGGGTTTGGGGAGATACTGTTGGAATCATGTTTCTAGATGCTGGAATTCCTGGGGTTGGGGAGATACTGCTGGAATCATGTTTCTGGGTATTGGAATTCCTGGGGTTTTGGAGGTAATGCTGGACTCATGTTTCTGGGTGCTGGAATTCCCCGTGGCTGGGGAGATACTGTTGGACTCATGTATCTGGGTGCTGGAATTCCCGGGTTTGGGGAGATACTGCTGGAATCATGTTTCTGGGTATTGGAATTCCTGGGGTTTTGGAGGTACAGCTGGAATAATGTTTCTGGGTGCTGGAATTCCCCGTGGCTGGGGAGATACTGTTGGACTCATGTTTCTGGTTGCTGGAATTCCTGGGGTTTTGGTGATACTGCTGGAATCCTGTTTCAGGGGGCTGGAATTCCTGGGGTTGTGGAGATACTGCTGGAATCAAGTTTCTGGATATTGGAATTCCTGGGCTTTTGGAGATACTGCTGGAATCATGTTTCTGGGTGTTGGAATTCCCGGGGCTGCGGAGATACTGTTGAAATCATGTTTTTGGCTGCTGGAATTCCCAGCTTTGAGGAGATACTGTTGGAATCATGTTTCTGGGTGCTGGAATTCCCGGGGTTGGGGAGATACTGTTGGAATCATGTTTCTGGATGCTGGAATTCGGGGGTTGGGGAGATACTGTTGGAATCATGTTTCTGGGTGCTGGAATTCCTGGGGTTGGGTAGATACAGTTGGAATTATTTTTGTGGGTGCTGGAATTCCCAGGGCTGGGGAGATACTGTTGGAATCATGTTTCTGTGTATTTAAATTCCCGGGGTTGGGGAGAAACTGTTGGAATCATGTCTCTGGGTGCTGGAATTCCCGGGGTTAGGGAGATACTGTTGGAACCATGTTTCTGGGTGCTAGATGTCTCGGGGTTTGGGGAGATACTGTTGGAATCATGTTTCTGGGTACTGACTGTCCAGGGGTTGGGGAGATACTGCTGGAATCATTTTTCTGGGCGCTGGAATTCCAGCGGTTGGGGAGATACTGTTGGAATCATGTTTCTGGGTGCTGGATGTCCTGGGTTTGGGGAGATACTGTTGGAATCATGTTTCTAGATGCTGGAATTCCTGGGGTTGGGGAGATACTGCTGGAATCATGTTTCTGGGTATTGGAATTCCTGGGGTTTTGGAGGTAATGCTGGACTCATGTTTCTGGGTGCTGGAATTCCCCGTGGCTGGGGAGATACTGTTGGACTCATGTATCTGGGTGCTGGAATTCCCGGGTTTGGGGAGATACTGCTGGAATCATGTTTCTGGGTATTGGAATTCCTGGGGTTTTGGAGGTACAGCTGGAATAATGTTTCTGGGTGCTGGAATTCCCCGTGGCTGGGGAGATACTGTTGGACTCATGTTTCTGGGTGCTGGAATTCCTGGGGTTTTGGTGATACTGCTGGAATCCTGTTTCAGGGGGCTGGAATTCCTGGGGTTGTGGAGATACTGCTGGAATCAAGTTTCTGGATATTGGAATTCCTGGGCTTTTGGAGATACTGCTGGAATCATGTTTCTGGGTGCTGGAATTCCTGGGGCTGCGGAGATACTGTTGAAATCATGTTTTTGGATGCTGGAATTCCCAGCTTTGAGGAGATACTGTTGGAATCATGTTTCTGGGTGCTGGAATTCCCGGGGTTGGGGAGATACTGTTGGAATCATGTTTCTGGATGCTGGAATTCGGGGGTTGGGGAGATACTGTTGGAATCATGTTTCTGGGTGCTGGAATTCCTGGGGTTGGGTAGATACAGTTGGAATTATTTTTGTGGGTGCTGGAAATCCCAGGGCTGGGGAGATACTGTTGGAATCATGTTTCTGGGTATTTAAATTCCCGGGGTTTTGGAGATACTGCTAGAATCATTTTTCAGGGGGTTAGAATTCCTGGGGTTGTGGTGATATTGCTGGAATCATGTTTCTGGGTGCTGGAATTCCCGGGAATGGGGAGATACTGATGGAATCATGTTTCTCAGTGCTGGAATTCCCGGGGTTGGGGAGATACTGTTGGAATCATGTTTCTGGTTGCTGGAATTCCCAAGGTTGGGGAGATACTGCTTTAATCAGGTTTCTGTGTGCTGGAATTCCCGGGGCTGGGGAGATACTGTTGGACTCATGTTTCTGGGTGCTGGAATTCCATATTTTTTTGAGATACTGCTGGAATCATTTTTCAGGGGGGTGGAATTCCTGGGGTTGTGGAGATACTGCTGGAATCAAGTTTCTGGATATTGGAATTCCTGGGCTTTTGGAGATACTGCTGGAATCATATTTCTGGGTGCTGGAATTCCCGGGGATGGGGAGATACTGTTGGAATCATGTTTCTGGATGCTGGAATTCCTGGGTATGAGGAGATACTGTTGGAATCTTGTTTCTGGGTGCTGGAATTCCCGGGGTTGTAGAGATACTGTTGGAATCATGTTTCTGGATGCTGGAATTCCAGGGGTTGGGGAGATACTGTTTGAATCATGTTTCTGGGAGCTGTTTGTTCCGGGGTTCAGGAGATTCTGTTGGAATCATGTTTCTGGGTGCTGGAATTCCAGGGGTTGTGGAGATACACTTGGAATCATGTTTCTGGGTGCCGTATGTCCTGGGGTTGGGGAGATACAGTTGGAATCATTTTTGTGGGTGCTGAAATTCGTGGGGCTGGGGTGATACTGCTGGAAACATTTTTCAGGTTGCTGAAATTCCAGGGGTTGGGGAGATACTGCTGGAATCATGTTTCTGGGTGCTGGAATTCCCTGGTTTGGGGAGATACTGTTGGAATCATGTTTCTGGGTGCTGGATGAACCGGGGTTGGGGAGATACTGCTGGAATCATGTTTCTGGGTACTGGATGTCCCGGGGTTGGGGTTATACTGTTGGAATCATGTTTCTGGATGCTGGATGTCCAGGGGTTGGGGAGATACTGTTGGAATCATATTTCTGGGTGCTGGATGTCCCGGGGTTGGGGTTATACTGTTGGAATCATGTTTCTGGATGCTGGATGTCCCGGGGTTGGGGACATACTGTTGGAAACATGTTTCTGGGTGCTGGATGTCCCAGGCTTGGGGAGATACTGTTGGAATCATGTTTCTGGATATTGGAATTCCTGGGCTTTTGGAGATACTGCTGGAATCATGTTTCTGGGTGCTGGAATTCCCGGGGATGGGGAGATACTCTTGGAATCATGTTTCTGGATGCTGGAATTCCTGGGTATGAGGAGATACTGTTGGAATCTTGTTTCTGGGTGCTGGAATTCCCGGGGTTGGAGAGATACTGTTGGAATCATGTTTCTGGATGCTGGAATTCCAGGGGTTGGGGAGATACTGTTTGAATCATGTTTCTGGATGCTGGAATTCCAGGGGTTGGGGAGAACCTGTTTGAATCATGTTTCTGGGAGCTGTTTGTTCCGGGGTTCAGGAGATTCTGTTGGAATCATGTTTCTGGGTGCTGGAATTCCAGGGGTTGGGGAGATACTCTTGGAATCATGTTTCTGGGTGCCGGATGTCCCGGGGTTGGGGAGATACAGTTGGAATCATTTTTGTGGTTGCTGAAATTCGCGGGGCTGGGGTGATACTGCTGGAATCATGTTTCTGGGTGCTGGAATTCCCTGGTTTGGGGAGATACTGTTGGAATCATGTTTCTGGGTGCTGGATGAACCGGGGTTGTGGAGATACTGCTGGAATCATGTTTCTGGGTACTGGATGTCCCGGGGTTGGGGTTATACTGTTGGAATCATGTTTCTGGATGCTGGATGTCCAGGGGTTGGGGAGATACTGTTGGAATCATGTTTCTGGGTGCTGGATGTCCCGGGGTTGGGGTTATACTGTTGGAATCATGTTTCTGGATGCTGGATGTCCCGGCGTTGGAGAGATACTGTTGGAAACATGTTTCTGGGTGCAGGATGTCCCAGGCTTGGGGAGATACTGTTGGAATCATGTTTCTGGGTGATGCAATTCCCTGGTTTGGGGAGATACTGCTGGAATCATGTTTCTGGGTGCTGGAATTCCCTGGTTTGGGGAGATACTGCTGGAATCATGTTTCTGGGTGCTGGATGTCCCGGGGTTGGGGAGATACTGTTGGAATCATTTTTCTGGTTGCTGGAATTCCCGGGGTTGGGAAGAAACTGTTGGAATCATGTCTCTGGGTGCTGGAATTCCCGGGGTTAGGGAGATACTGTTGGAATCATGTTTCTGGGTTCTAGATGTCTCTTGGTTTGGGGAGATACTGTTGGAATCATGTTTCTGGGTACTGACTGTCCAGGGGTTGGGGAGATACTGCTGGAATCATGTTTCTGGGCGCTGGAATTCCAGCGGTTGGGGAGATACTGTTGGAATCATGTTTCTGGGTGCTGGATGTCCTGGGTTTGGGGAGATACTGTTGGAATCATGTTTCTAGATGCTGGAATTCCTGGGGTTGGGGAGATACTGCTGGAATCATATTTCTGGGTATTGGAATTCCTGGGGTTTTGGAGGTAATGCTGGACTCATGTTTCTGGGTGCTGGAATTCCCCGTGGCTGGGGAGATACTGTTGGACTCATGTATCTGGGTGCTGGAATTCCCGGGTTTGGGGAGATACTGCTGGAATCATGTTTCTGGGTATTGGAATTCCTGGGGTTTTGGAGGTACAGCTGGAATAATGTTTCTGGGTGCTGGAATTCCCCGTGGCTGGGGAGGTACTGTTGGAATCATGTTTCTGGGTGCTGGAATTCCTGGGGTTGGGTAGATACAGTTGGAATTATTTTTGTGGGTGCTGGAATTCCCAGGGCTGGGGAGATACTGTTGGAATCATGTTTCTGGGTATTTAAATTCCCGGGGTTTTGGAGATACTGCTAGAATCATTTTTCAGGGGGTTAGAATTCCTGGGGTTGTGGTGATATTGCTGGAATCATGTTTCTGGGTGCTGGAATTCCCGGGAATGGGGAGATACTGATGGAATCATGTTTCTCAGTGCTGGAATTCCCGGGGTTGGGGAGATACTGTTGGAATCATGTTTCTGGGTGCTGGAATTCCCAAGGTTGGGGAGATACTGCTGGAATCAGGTTTCTGGGTGATGGATTTCCCCGGGCTGGGGAGATACTGTTGGAATCATGTTTCTGGGAATTTAAACTCCCGGGGTTTTGGAGATACTGCTTTAATCAGGTTTCTGGGTGCTGGAATTCCCGGGGCTGGGGAGATACTGTTGGACTCATGTTTCTGGGTGCTGGAATTCCATATTTTTTTGAGATACTGCTGGAATCATTTTTCAGGGGCGTGGAATTCCTGGGGTTGTGGAGATACTGCTGGAATCAAGTTTCTGGATATTGGAATTCCTGGGCTTTTGGAGATACTGCTGGAATCATATTTCTGGGTGCTGGAATTCCCGGGGATGGGGAGATACTGTTGGAATCATGTTTCTGGATGCTGGAATTCCTGGGTATGAGGAGATACTGTTGGAATCTTGTTTCTGGGTGCTGGAATTCCCGGGGTTGGAGAGATACTGTTGGAATCATGTTTCTGGATGCTGGAATTCCAGGGGTTGGGGAGATACTGTTTGAATCATGTTTCTGGGAGCTGTTTGTTCCGGGGTTCAGGAGATTCTGTTGGAATCATGTTTCTGGGTGCTGGAATTCCAGGGGTTGTGGAGATACACTTGGAATCATGTTTCTGGGTGCCGGATGTCCCGGGGTTGGGGAGATACAGTTGGAATCATTTTTGTGGGTGCTGAAATTCGCGGGGCTGGGGTGATACTGCTGGAAACATTTTTCAGGTTGCTGAAATTCCAGGGGTTGGGGAGATACTGCTGGAATCATGTTTCTGGGTGCTGGAATTCCCTGGTTTGGGGAGATGCTGTTGGAATCATGTTTCTGGGTGCTGGATGAACCGGGGTTGGGGAGATACTGCTGGAATCATGTTTCTGGGTACTGGATGTCCCGGGGTTGGGGTTATACTGTTGGAATCATATTTCTGGGTGCTGGATGTCCCGGGGTTGGGGTTATACTGTTGGAATCATGTTTCTGGATGCTGGATGTCCCGGGGTTGGGGACATACTGTTGGAAACATGTTTCTGGGTGCTGGATGTCCCAGGCTTGGGGAGATACTGTTGGAATCATGTTTCTGGATATTGGAATTCCTGGGCTTTTGGAGATACTGCTGGAATCATGTTTCTGGGTGCTGGAATTCCCGGGGATGGGGAGATACTGTTGGAATCATGTTTCTGGATGCTGGAATTCCTGGGTATGAGGAGATACTCTTGGAATCTTGTTTCTGGGTGCTGGAATTCCCGGGGTTGGAGAGATACTGTTGGAATCATGTTTCTGGATGCTGGAATTCCAGGGGTTGGGGAGATACTGTTTGAATCATGTTTCTGGATGCTGGATGTCCAGGGGTTGGGGAGATACTGTTGGAATCATGTTTCTGGGTGCTGGATGTCCCGGGGTTGGGGTTATACTGTTGGAACCATGTTTCTGGATGCTGGATGTCCCGGCGTTGGAGAGATACTGTTGGAAACATGTTTCTGGGTGCAGGATGTCCCAGGCCTGGGGAGATACAGTTGGAATCATGTTTCTGGGTGCTGCAATTCCCTGGTTTGGGGAGATACTGCTGGAATCATGTTTCTGGGTGCTGGAATTCCCTGGTTTGGGGAGATACTGTTGGAATCATGTTTCTGGGTGCTGGATGTCCCGGGGTTGGGGAGATACTGTTGGAATCATTTTTCTGGTTGCTGGAATTCCCGGGGTTGGGAAGAAACTGTTGGAATCATGTCTCTGGGTGCTGGAATTCCCGGGGTTAGGGAGATACTGTTGGAATCATGTTTCTGGGTGCTAGATGTCTCGGGGTTTGGGGAGATACTGTTGGAATCATGTTTCTGGGTACTGACTGTCCAGGGGTTGGGGAGATACTGCTGGAATCATGTTTCTGGGCGCTGGAATTCCAGCGGTTGGGGAGATACTGTTGGAATCATGTTTCTGGGTGCTGGATGTCCTGGGTTTGGGGAGATACTGTTGGAATCATGTTTCTAGATGCTGGAATTCCTGGGGTTGGGGAGATACTGCTGGAATCATGTTTCTGGGTATTGGAATTCCTGGGGTTTTGGAGGTAATGCTGGACTCATGTTTCTGGGTGCTGGAATTCCCCGTGGCTGGGGAGATACTGTTGGACTCATGTATCTGGGTGCTGGAATTCCCGGGTTTGGGGAGATACTGCTGGAATCATGTTTCTGGGTATTGGAATTCCTGGGGTTTTGGAGGTACAGCTGGAATAATGTTTCTGGGTGCTGGAATTCCCCGTGGCTGGGGAGATACTGTTGGACTCATGTATCTGGGTGCTGGAATTCCCGGGTTTGGGGAGATACTGCTGGAATCATGTTTCTGGGTGCTGGAATTCCTGGGGTTTTGGTGATACTGCTGGAATCCTGTTTCAGGGGGCTGGAATTCCTGGGGTTGTGGAGATACTGCTGGAATCAAGTTTCTGGATATTGGAATTCCTGGGCTTTTGGAGATACTGCTGGAATCATGTTTCTGGGTGCTGGAATTCCCGGGGCTGCGGAGATACTGTTGAAATCATGTTTTTGGATGCTGGAATTCCCAGCTTTGAGGAGATACTGTTGGAATCATGTTTCTGGGTGCTGGAATTCCCGGGGTTGGGGAGATACTGTTGGAATCATGTTTCTGGATGCTGGAATTCGGGGGTTGGGGAGATACTGTAGGAATCATGTTTCTGGGTGCTGGAATTCCTGGGGTTGGGTAGATACAGTTGGAATTATTTTTGTGGGTGCTGGAATTCCCAGGGCTGGGGAGATACTGTTGGAATCATGTTTCTGGGTATTTAAATTCCCTGGGTTTTGGAGATACTGCTAGAATCATTTTTCAGGGGGTTAGAATTCCTGGGGTTGTGGTGATATTGCTGGAATCATGTTTCTGGGTGCTGGAATTCCCGGGAATGGGGAGATACTGATGGAATCATGTTTCTCAGTGCTGGAATTCCCGGGGTTGGGGAGATACTGTTGGAATCATGTTTCTGGGTGCTGGAATTCCCAAGGTTGGGGAGATACTGCTGGAATCAGGTTTCTGGGTGATGGATTTCCCCGGGCTGGGGAGATACTGTTGGAATCATGTTTCTGGGAATTTAAATTCCCGGGGTTTTGGAGATACTGCTTTAATCAGGTTTCTGGGTGCTGGAATTCCCGGGGCTGGGGAGATACTGTTGGACTCATGTTTCTGGGTGCTGGAATTCCATATTTTTTTGAGATACTGCTGGAATCATTTTTCAGGGGGGTGGAATTCCTGGGGTTGTGGAGATACTGCTGGAATCAAGTTTCTGGATATTGGAATTCCTGGGCTTTTGGAGATACTGCTGGAATCATATTTCTGGGTGCTGGAATTCCCGGGGATGGGGAGATACTGTTGGAATCATGTTTCTGGATGCTGGAATTCCTGGGTATGAGGAGATACTGTTGGAATCTTGTTTCTGGGTGCTGGAATTCCCGGGGTTGGAGAGATACTGTTGGAATCATGTTTCTGGATGCTGGAATTCCAGGGGTTGGGGAGATACTGTTTGAATCATGTTTCTGGGAGCTGTTTGTTCCGGGGTTCAGGAGATTCTGTTGGAATCATGTTTCTGGGTGCTGGAATTCCAGGGGTTGTGGAGATACACTTGGAATCATGTTTCTGGGTGCCGGATGTCCCGGGGTTGTGGAGATACTGCTGGAATCAAGTTTCTGGATATTGGAATTCCTGGGCTTTTGGAGATACTGCTGGAATCATATTTCTGGGTGCTGGAATTCCCGGGGATGGGGAGATACTGTTGGAATCATGTTTCTGGATGCTGGAATTCCTGGGTATGAGGAGATACTGTTGGAATCTTGTTTCTGGGTGCTGGAATTCCCGGGGTTGGAGAGATACTGTTGGAATCATGTTTCTGGATGCTGGAATTCCAGGGGTTGGGGAGATACTGTTTGAATCATGTTTCTGGGAGCTGTTTGTTCCGGGGTTCAGGAGATTCTGTTGGAATCATGTTTCTGGGTGCTGGAATTCCAGGGGTTGTGGAGATACACTTGGAATCATGTTTCTGGGTGCCGGATGTCCCGGGGTTGGGGAGATACAGTTGGAATCATTTTTGTGGGTGCTGAAATTCGCGGGGCTGGGGTGATACTGCTGGAAACATTTTTCAGGTTGCTGAAATTCCAGGGGTTGGGGAGATACTGCTGGAATCATGTTTCTGGGTGCTGGAATTCCCTGGTTTGGGGAGATACTGTTGGAATCATGTTTCTGGGTGCTGGATGAACCGGGGTTGGGGAGATACTGCAGGAATCATGTTTCTGGGTATTGGATGTCCCGGGGTTGGGGTTATACTGTTGGAATCATGTTTCTGGATGCTGGATGTCCAGGGGTTGGGGAGATACTGTTGGAATCATATTTCTGGGTGCTGGATGTCCCGGGGTTGGGGTTATACTGTTGGAATCATGTTTCTGGATGCTGGATGTCCCGGGGTTGGGGACATACTGTTGGAAACATGTTTCTGGGTCCTGGATGTCCCAGGCTTGGGGAGATACTGTTCGAATCATGTTTCTGGATATTGGAATTCCTGGGCTTTTGGAGATACTGCTGGAATCATGTTTCTGGGTGCTGGAATTCCCGGGGATGGGGAGATACTGTTGGAATCATGTTTCTGGATGCTGGAATTCCTGGGTATGAGGAGATACTGTTGGAATCTTGTTTCTGGGTGCTGGAATTCCCGGGGTTGGAGAGATACTGTTGGAATCATGTTTCTGGATGCTGGAATTCCAGGGGTTGGGGAGATACTGTTTGAATCATGTTTCTGGATGCTGGAATTCCAGGGGTTGGGGAGAACCTGTTTGAATCATGTTTCTGGGAGCTGTTTGTTCCGGGGTTCAGGAGATTCTGTTGGAATCATGTTTCTGGGTGCTGGATTTCCAGGGGTTGTGGAGATACACTTGGAATCATGTTTCTGGGTGCCGGATGTCCCGGGGTTGGGGAGATACAGTTGGAATTATTTTTGTGGTTGCTGAAATTCGCGGGGCTGGGGTGATACTGCTGGAATCATGTTTCTGGGTGCTGGAATACCCTGGTTTGGGGAGATACTGTTGGAATCATGTTTCTGGGTGCTGGATGAACCGGGGTTGTGGAGATACTGCTGGAATCATGTTTCTGGGTACTGGATGTCCCGGGGTTGGGGTTATACTGTTGGAATCATGTTTCTGGATGCTGGATGTCCAGGGGTTGGGGAGATACTGTTGGAATCATGTTTCTGGGTGCTGGATGTCCCGGGGTTGGGGTTATACTGTTGGAATCATGTTTCTGGATGCTGGATGTCCCGGCGTTGGAGAGATACTGTTGGAAACATGTTTCTGGGTGCAGGATGTCCCAGGCTTGGGGAGATACAGTTGGAATCATGTTTCTGGGTGCTGGAATTCCCTGGTTTGGGGAGATACTGTTGGAATCATGTTTCTGGGTGCTGGATGTCCCGGGGTTGGGGAGATACTGTTGGAATCATTTTTTTGGTTGCTGGAATTCCCGGGGTTGGGAAGAAACTGTTGGAATCATGTCTCTGGGTGCTGGAATTCCCGGGGTTAGGGAGATACTGTTGGAATCATGTTTCTGGGTGCTAGATGTCTCGGGGTTTGGGGAGATACTGTTGGAATCATGTTTCTGGGTACTGACTGTCCAGGGGTTGGGGAGATACTGCTGGAATCATGTTTCTGGGCGCTGGAATTCCAGCGGTTGGGGAGATACTGTTGGAATCATGTTTCTGGGTGCTGGATGTCCTGGGTTTGGGGAGATACTGTTGGAATCATGTTTCTAGATGCTGGAATTCCTGGGGTTGGGGAGATACTGCTGGAATCATGTTTCTGGGTATTGGAATTCCTGGGGTTTTGGAGGTAATGCTGGACTCATGTTTCTGGGTGCTGGAATTCCCCGTGGCTGGGGAGATACTGTTGGACTCATGTATCTGGGTGCTGGAATTCCCGGGTTTGGGGAGATACTGCTGGAATCATGTTTCTGGGTATTGGAATTCCTGGGGTTTTGGAGGTACAGCTGGAATAATGTTTCTAGGTGCTGGAATTCCCCGTGGCTGGGGAGATACTGTTGGACTCATGTTTCTGGGTGCTGGAATTCCTGGGGTTTTGGTGATACTGCTGGAATCCTGTTTCAGGGGGCTGGAATTCCTGGGGTTGTGGAGATACTGCTGGAATCAAGTTTCTGGATATTGGAATTCCTGGGCTTTTGGAGATACTGCTGGAATCATGTTTCTGGGTGCTGGAATTCCCGGGGCTGCGGAGATACTGTTGAAATCATGTTTTTGGATGCTGGAATTCCCAGCTTTGAGGAGATACTGTTGGAATCATGTTTCTGGGTGCTGGAATTCCCGGGGTTGGGGAGATACTGTTGGAATCATGTTTCTGGATGCTGGAATTCGGGGGTTGGGGAGATACTGTAGGAATCATGTTTCTGGGTGCTGGAATTCCTGGGGTTGGGTAGATACAGTTGGAATTATTTTTGTGGGTGCTGGAATTCCCAGGGCTGGGGAGATACTGTTGGAATCATGTTTCTGGGTATTTAAATTCCCGGGGTTTTGGAGATACTGCTAGAATCATTTTTCAGGGGGTTAGAATTCCTGGGGTTGTGGTGATATTGCTGGAATCATGTTTCTGGGTGCTGGAATTCCCGGGAATGGGGAGATACTGATGGAATCATGTTTCTCAGTGCTGGAATTCCCGGGGTTGGGGAGATACTGTTGGAATCATGTTTCTGTGTGCTGGAATTCCCAAGGTTGGGGAGATACTGCTGGAATCAGGTTTCTGGGTGATGGATTTCCCCGGGCTGGGGAGATACTGTTGGAATCATGTTTCTGGGAATTTAAATTCCCGGGGTTTTGGAGATACTGCTTTAATCAGGTTTCTGGGTGCTGGAATTCCCGGGGCTGGGGAGATACTGTTGGACTCATGTTTCTGGGTGCTGGAATTCCATATTTTTTTGAGATACTGCTGGAATCATTTTTCAGGGGGGTGGAATTCCTGGGGTTGTGGAGATACTGCTGGAATCAAGTTTCTGGATATTGGAATTCCTGGGCTTTTGGAGATACTGCTGGAATCATATTTCTGGGTGCTGGAATTCCCGGGGATGGGGAGATACTGTTGGAATCATGTTTCTGGATGCTGGAATTCCTGGGTATGAGGAGATACTGTTGGAATCTTGTTTCTGGGTGCTGGAATTCCCGGGGTTGGAGAGATACTGTTGGAATCATGTTTCTGGATGCTGGAATTCCAGGGGTTGGGGAGATACTGTTTGAATCATGTTTCTGGGAGCTGTTTGTTCCGGGGTTCAGGAGATTCTGTTGGAATCATGTTTCTGGGTGCTGGAATTCCAGGGGTTGTGGAGATACACTTGGAATCATGTTTCTGGGTGCCGGATGTCCCGGGGTTGGGGAGATACAGTTGGAATCATTTTTGTGGGTGCTGAAATTCGCGGGGCTGGGGTGATACTGCTGGAAACATTTTTCAGGTTGCTGAAATTCCAGGGGTTGGGGAGATACTGCTGGAATCATGTTTCTGGGTGCTGGAATTCCCTGGTTTGGGGAGATACTGTTGGAATCATGTTTCTGGGTGCTGGATGAACCGGGGTTGGGGAGATACTGCAGGAATCATGTTTCTGGGTATTGGATGTCCCGGGGTTGGGGTTATACTGTTGGAATCATGTTTCTGGATGCTGGATGTCCAGGGGTTGGGGAGATACTGTTGGAATCATATTTCTGGGTGCTGGATGTCCCGGGGTTGGGGTTATACTGTTGGAATCATGTTTCTGGATGCTGGATGTCCCGGGGTTGGGGACATACTGTTGGAAACATGTTTCTGGGTGCTGGATGTCCCAGGCTTGGGGAGATACTGTTCGAATCATGTTTCTGGATATTGGAATTCCTGGGCTTTTGGAGATACTGCTG
Organism: Hemitrygon akajei; assembly: GCF_048418815.1. Classification (NCBI taxonomy): domain Eukaryota; kingdom Metazoa; phylum Chordata; class Chondrichthyes; order Myliobatiformes; family Dasyatidae; genus Hemitrygon; species Hemitrygon akajei. The sequence continues at coordinate 7,109,769 of NC_133144.1, forward strand.
GAATCATGTTTCTGGGTGCTGGAATTCCCGGGGATGGGGAGATACTGTTTAAATCATGTTTCTGGATGCTGGAATTCCTGGGTATGAGGAGATACTGTTGGAATCTTGTTTCTGGGTGCTGGAATTCCCGGGGTTGGAGAGATACTGTTGGAATCATGTTTCTGGATGCTGGAATTCCAGGGGTTGGGGAGATACTGTTTGAATCATGTTTCTGGATGCTGGAATTCCAGGGGTTGGGGAGAACCTGTTTGAATCATGTTTCTGGGAGCTGTTTGTTCCGGGGTTCAGGAGATTCTGTTGGAATCATGTTTCTGGGTGCTGGAATTCCAGGGGTTGGGGAGATACACTTGGAATCATGTTTCTGGGTGCCGGATGTCCCGGGGTTGGGGAGATACAGTTGGAATCATTTTTGTGGTTGCTGAAATTCGCGGGGCTGGGGTGATACTGCTGGAATCATGTTTCTGGGTGCTGGAATACCCTGGTTTGGGGAGATACTGTTGGAATCATGTTTCTGGGTGCTGGATGAACCGGGGTTGTGGAGATACTGCTGGAATCATGTTTCTGGGTACTGGATGTCCCGGGGTTGGGGTTATACTGTTGGAATCATGTTTCTGGATGCTGGATGTCCAGGGGTTGGGGAGATACTGTTGGAATCATGTTTCTGGGTGCTGGATGTCCCGGGGTTGGGGTTATACTGTTGGAATCATGTTTCTGGATGCTGGATGTCCCGGCGTTGGAGAGATACTGTTGGAAACATGTTTCTGGGTGCAGGATGTCCCAGGCTTGGGGAGATACAGTTGGAATCATGTTTCTGGGTGCTGCAATTCCCTGGTTTGGAGAGATACTGCTGGAATCATGTTTCTGGGTGCTGGAATTCCCTGGTTTGGGGAGATACTGTTGGAATCATGTTTCTGGGTGCTGGATGTCCCGGGGTTGGGGAGATACTGTTGGAATCATGTTTCTGGATGCTGGATGTCCCGGGGTTGGGGACATACTGTTGGAAACATGTTTCTGGGTGCTGGATGTCCCAGGCTTGGGGAGATACTGTTCGAATCATGTTTCTGGATATTGGAATTCCTGGGCTTTTGGAGATACTGCTGGAATCATGTTTCTGGGTGCTGGAATTCCCGGGGATGGGGAGATACTGTTGGAATCATGTTTCTGGATGCTGGAATTCCTGGGTATGAGGAGATACTGTTGGAATCTTGTTTCTGGGTGCTGGAATTCCCGGGGTTGGAGAGATACTGTTGGAATCATGTTTCTGGATGCTGGAATTCCAGGGGTTGGGGAGATACTGTTTGAATCATGTTTCTGGATGCTGGAATTCCAGGGGTTGGGGAGAACCTGTTTGAATCATGTTTCTGGGAGCTGTTTGTTCCGGGGTTCAGGAGATTCTGTTGGAATCATGTTTCTGGGTGCTGGAATTCCAGGGGTTGGGGAGATACACTTGGAATCATGTTTCTGGGTGCCGGATGTCCCGGGGTTGGGGAGATACAGTTGGAATCATTTTTGTGGTTGCTGAAATTCGCGGGGCTGGGGTGATACTGCTGGAATCATGTTTCTGGGTGCTGGAATACCCTGGTTTGGGGAGATACTGTTGGAATCATGTTTCTGGGTGCTGGATGAACCGGGGTTGTGGAGATACTGCTGGAATCATGTTTCTGGGTACTGGATGTCCCGGGGTTGGGGTTATACTGTTGGAATCATGTTTCTGGATGCTGGATGTCCAGGGGTTGGGGAGATACTGTTGGAATCATGTTTCTGGGTGCTGGATGTCCCGGGGTTGGGGTTATACTGTTGGAATCATGTTTCTGGATGCTGGATGTCCCGGCGTTGGAGAGATACTGTTGGAAACATGTTTCTGGGTGCAGGATGTCCCAGGCTTGGGGAGATACAGTTGGAATCATGTTTCTGGGTGCTGCAATTCCCTGGTTTGGAGAGATACTGCTGGAATCATGTTTCTGGGTGCTGGAATTCCCTGGTTTGGGGAGATACTGTTGGAATCATGTTTCTGGGTGCTGGATGTCCCGGGGTTGGGGAGATACTGTTGGAATCATTTTTCTGGTTGCTGGAATTCCCGGGGTTGGGAAGAAACTGTTGGAATCATGTCTCTGGGTGCTGGAATTCCCGGGGTTAGGGAGATACTGTTGGAATCATGTTTCTGGGTGCTAGATGTCTCGGGGTTTGGGGAGATACTGTTGGAATCATTTTTCTGGGTACTGACTGTCCAGGGGTTGGGGAGATACTGCTGGAATCATGTTTCTGGGCGCTGGAATTCCAGCGGTTTGGGAGATACTGTTGGAATCATGTTTCTGGGTGCTGGATGTCCTGGGTTTGGGGAGATACTGTTGGAATCATGTTTCTAGATGCTGGAATTCCTGGGGTTGGGGAGATACTGCTGGAATCATGTTTCTGGGTATTGGAATTCCTGGGGTTTTGGAGGTAATGCTGGACTCATGTTTCTGGGTGCTGGAATTCCCCGTGGCTGGGGAGATACTGTTGGACTCATGTATCTGGGTGCTGGAATTCCCGGGTTTGGGGAGATACTGCTGGAATCATGTTTCTGGGTATTGGAATTCCTGGGGTTTTGGAGGTACAGCTGGAATAATGTTTCTGGGTGCTGGAATTCCCCGTGGCTGGGGAGATACTGTTGGACTCATGTTTCTGGGTGCTGGAATTCCTGGGGTTTTGGTGATACTGCTGGAATCCTGTTTCAGGGGGCTGGAATTCCTGGGGTTGTGGAGATACTGCTGGAATCAAGTTTCTGGATATTGGAATTCCTGGGCTTTTGGAGATACTGCTGGAATCATGTTTCTGGGTGCTGGAATTCCCGGGGCTGCGGAGATACTGTTGAAATCATGTTTTTGGATGCTGGAATTCCCAGCTTTGAGGAGATACTGTTGGAATCATGTTTCTGGGTGCTGGAATTCCCGGGGTTGGGGAGATACTGTTGGAATCATGTTTCTGGGTGCTGGAATTCCTGGGGTTGGGTAGATACAGTTGGAATTATTTTTGTGGGTGCTGGAATTCCCAGGGCTGGGGAGATACTGTTGGAATCATGTTTCTGGGTATTTAAATTCCCGGGGTTTTGGAGATACTGCTAGAATCATTTTTCAGGGGGTTAGAATTCCTGGGGTTGTGGTGATATTGCTGGAATCATGTTTCTGGGTGCTGGAATTCCCGGGAATGGGGAGATACTGATGGAATCATGTTTCTCAGTGCTGGAATTCCCGGGGTTGGGGAGATACTGTTGGAATCATGTTTCTGGGTGCTGGAATTCCCAAGGTTGGGGAGATACTGCTGGAATCAGGTTTCTGGGTGATGGATTTCCCCGGGCTGGGGAGATACTGTTGGAATCATGTTTCTGGGAATTTAAATTCCCGGGGTTTTGGAGATACTGCTTTAATCAGGTTTCTGGGTGCTGGAATTCCCGGGGCTGGGGAGATACTGTTGGACTCATGTTTCTGGGTGCTGGAATTCCATATTTTTTTGAGATACTGCTGGAATCATTTTTCAGGGGGGTGGAATTCCTGGGGTTGTGGAGATACTGCTGGAATCAATTTTCTGGATATTGGAATTCCTGGGCTTTTGGAGATACTGCTGGAATCATATTTCTGGGTGCTGGAATTCCCGGGGATGGGGAGATACTGTTGGAATCATGTTTCTGGATGCTGGAATTCCTGGGTATGAGGAGATACTGTTGGAATCTTGTTTCTGGGTGCTGGAATTCCCGGGGTTGGAGAGATACTGTTGGAATCATGTTTCTGGATGCTGGAATTCCAGGGGTTGGGGAGATACTGTTTGAATCATGTTTCTGGGAGCTGTTTGTTCCGGGGTTCAGGAGATTCTGTTGGAATCATGTTTCTGGGTGCTGGAATTCCAGGGGTTGTGGAGATACACTTGGAATCATGTTTCTGGGTGCCGGATGTCCCGGGGTTGGGGAGATACAGTTGGAATCATTTTTGTGGGTGCTGAAATTCGCGGGGCTGGGGTGATACTGCTGGAAACATTTTTCAGGTTGCTGAAATTCCAGGGGTTGGGGAGATACTGCTGGAATCATGTTTCTGGGTGCTGGAATTCCCTGGTTTGGGGAGATACTGTTGGAATCATGTTTCTGGGTGCTGGATGAACCGGGGTTGGGGAGATACTGCTGGAATCATGTTTCTGGGTACTGGATGTCCCGGGGTTGGGGTTATACTGTTGGAATCATGTTTCTGGATGCTGGATGTCCAGGGGTTGGGGAGATACAGTTGGAATCATATTTCTGGGTGCTGGATGTCCCGGGGTTAGGGTTATACTGTTGGAATCATGTTTCTGGATGCTGGATGTCCCGGGGTTGGGGACATACTGTTGGAAACATGTTTCTGGGTGCTGGATGTCCCAGGCTTGGGGAGATACAGTTGGAATCATGTTTCTGGATATTGGAATTCCTGGGCTTTTGGAGATACTGCTGGAATCATGTTTCTGGGTGCTGGAATTCCCGGGGATGGGGAGATACTGTTGGAATCATGTTTCTGGATGCTGGAATTCCTGGGTATGAGGAGATACTGTTGGAATCTTGTTTCTGGGTGCTGGAATTCCCGGGGTTGGAGAGATACTGTTGGAATCATGTTTCTGGATGCTGGAATTCCAGGGGTTGGGGAGATACTGTTGGAATCATGTTTCTGGATGCTGGAATTCCTGGGTATGAGGAGATACTCTTGGAATCTTGTTTCTGGGTGCTGGAATTCCCGGGGTTGGAGAGATACTGTTGGAATCATGTTTCTGGATGCTGGAATTCCAGGGGTTGGGGAGATACTGTTTGAATCATGTTTCTGGATGCTGGAATTCCAGGGGTTGGGGAGAACCTGTTTGAATCATGTTTCTGGGAGCTGTTTGTTCCGGGGTTCAGGAGATTCTGTTGGAATCATGTTTCTGGGTGCTGGAATTCCAGGGGTTGGGGAGATACACTTGGAATCATGTTTCTGGGTGCCGGATGTCCCGGGGTTGGGGAGATACAGTTGGAATCGTTTTTGTGGTTGCTGAAATTCGCGGGGCTGGGGTGATACTGCTGGAATCATGTTTCTGGGTGCTGGAATTCCCTGGTTTGGGGAGATACTGTTGGAATCATGTTTCTGGGTGCTGGATGAACCGGGGTTGTGGAGATACTGCTGGAATCATGTTTCTGGGTACTGGATGTCCCGGGGTTGGGGTTATACTGTTGGAATCATGTTTCTGGATGCTGGATGTCCAGGGGTTGGGGAGATACTGTTGGAATCATGTTTCTGGGTGCTGGATGTCCCGGGGTTGGGGTTATACTGTTGGAATCATGTTTCTGGATGCTGGATGTCCCGGCGTTGGAGAGATACTGTTGGAAACATGTTTCTGGGTGCAGGATGTCCCAGGCTTTGGGAGATACTGTTGGAATCATGTTTCTGGGTGATGCAATTCCCTGGTTTGGGGAGATACTGCTGGAATCATGTTTCTGGGTGCTGGATGTCCCGGGGTTGGGGAGATACTGTTGGAATCATTTTTCTGGTTGCTGGAATTCCCGGGTTTGGGAAGAAACTGTTGGAATCATGTCTCTGGGTGCTGGAAATCCCGGGGTTAGGGAGATACTGTTGGAATCATGTTTCTGGGTGCTAGATGTCTCGGGGTTTGGGGAGATACTGTTGGAATCATGTTTCTGGGTACTGACTGTCCAGGGGTTGGGGAGATACTGCTGGAATCATGTTTCTGGGCGCTGGAATTCCAGCGGTTGGGGAGATACTGTTGGAATCATGTTTCTGGGTGCTGGATGTCCTGGGTTTGGGGAGATACTGTTGGAATCATGTTTCTAGATGCTGGAATTCCTGGGGTTGGGGAGATACTGCTGGAATCATGTTTCTGGGTATTGGAATTCCTGGGGTTTTGGAGGTAATGCTGGACTCATGTTTCTGGGTGCTGGAATTCCCCGTGGCTGGGGAGATACTGTTGGTCTCATGTTTCTGGGTGCTGGAATTCCTGGGGTTTTGGTGATACTGCTGGAATCCTGTTTCAGGGGGCTGGAATTCCTGGGGTTGTGGAGATACTGCTGGAATCAAGTTTCTGGATATTGGAATTCCTGGGCTTTTGGAGATACTGCTGGAATCATGTTTCTGGGTGCTGGAATTCCCGGGGCTGCGGAGATACTGTTGAAATCATGTTTCTGGATGCTGGAATTCCCAGCTTTGAGGAGATACTGTTGGAATCATGTTTCTGGGTGCTGGAATTCCCGGGGTTGGGGAGATACTGTTGGAATCATGTTTCTGGATGCTGGAATTCGGGGGTTGGGGAGATACTGTTGGAATCATGTTTCTGGGTGCTGGAATTCCTGGGGTTGGGTAGATACAGTTGGAATTATTTTTGTGGGTGCTGGAATTCCCAGGGCTGGGGAGATACTGTTGGAATCATGTTTCTGGGTATTTAAATTCCCGGGGTTTTGGAGATACTGCTAGAATCATTTTTCAGGGGGTTAGAATTCCTGGGGTTGTGGTGATATTGCTGGAATCATGTTTCTGGGTGCTGGAATTCCCGGGAATGGGGAGATACTGATGGAATCATGTTTCTCAGTGCTGGAATTCCCGGGGTTGGGGAGATACTGTTGGAATCATGTTTCTGGGTGCTGGAATTCCCAAGGTTGGGGAGATACTGCTGGAATCAGGTTTCTGGGTGATGGATTTCCCCGGGCTGGGGAGATACTGTTGGACTCATGTTTCTGGGTGCTGGAATTCCATATTTTTTTGAGATACTGCTGGAATCATTTTTCAGGGGGGTGGAATTCCTGGGGTTGTGGAGATACTGCTGGAATCAAGTTTCTGGATATTGGAATTCTTGGGCTTTTGGAGATACTGCTGGAATCATATTTCTGGGTGCTGGAATTCCCGGGGATGGGGAGATACTGTTGGAATCATGTTTCTGGATGCTGGAATTCCTGGGTATGAGGAGATACTGTTGGAATCTTGTTTCTGGGTGCTGGGATTCCCGGGGTTGGAGAGATACTGTTGGAATCATGTTTCTGGATGCTGGAATTCCAGGGGTTGGGGAGATACTGTTTGAATCATGTTTCTGGGAGCTGTTTGTTCCGGGGTTCAGGAGATTCTGTTGGAATCATGTTTCTGGGTGCTGGAATTCCAGGGGTTGTGGAGATACAGTTGGAATCATGTTTCTGGGTGCCGGATGTCCCGGGGTTGGGGAGATACAGTTGGAATCATTTTTGTGGGTGCTGAAATTCGCGGGGCTGGGGTGATACTGCTGGAAACATTTTTCAGGTTGCTGAAATTCCAGGGGTTGGGGAGATACTGCTGGAATCATGTTTCTGGGTGCTGGAATTCCCTGGTTTGGGGAGATACTGTTGGAATCATGTTTCTGGGTGCTGGATGAACCGGGGTTGTGGAGATACTGCTGGAATCAAGTTTCTGGATATTGAAATTCCTGGGCTTTTGGAGATACTGCTGGAATCATGTTTCTGGGTGCTGGAATTCCCGGGGCTGCGGAGATACTGTTGAAATCATGTTTCTGGATGCTGGAATTCCCAGCTTTGAGGAGATACTGTTGAAATCATGTTTCTGGGTGCTGGAATTCCCGGGGTTGGGGAGATACTGTTGGAATCATGTTTCTGGATGCTGGAATTCGGGGGTTGGGGAGATACTGTTGGAATCATGTTTCTGGGTGCTGGAATTCCTGGGGTTGGGTAGATACAGTTGGAATTATTTTTGTGGGTGCTGGAATTCACAGGGCTGGGGAGATACTGTTGGAATCATGTTTCTGGGTATTTAAATTCCCGGGGTTTTGGAGATACTGCTAGAATCATTTTTCAGGGGGTTAGAATTCCTGGGGTTGTGGTGATATTGCTGGAATCATGTTTCTGGGTGCTGGAATTCCCGGGAATGGGGAGATACTGATGGAATCATGTTTCTCAGTGCTGGAATTCCCGGGCTTGGGGAGATACTGTTGGAATCATGTTTCTGGGTGCTGGAATTCCCAAGGTTGGGGAGATACTGCTGGAATCAGGTTTCTGGGTGATGGATTTCCCCGGGCTGGGGAGATACTGTTGGACTCATGTTTCTGGGTGCTGGAATTCCATATTTTTTTGAGATACTGCTGGAATCATTTTTCAGGGGGGTGGAATTCCTGGGGTTGTGGAGATACTGCTGGAATCAAGTTTCTGGATATTGGAATTCCTGGGCTTTTGGAGATACTGCTGGAATCATATTTCTGGGTGCTGGAATTCCCGGGGATGGGGAGATACTGTTGGAATCATGTTTCTGGATGCTGGAATTCCTGGGTATGAGGAGATACTGTTGGAATCTTGCTTCTGGGTGCTGGAATTCCCGGGGTTGGAGAGATACTGTTGGAATCATGTTTCTGGATGCTGGAATTCCAGGGGTTGTGGAGATACTGTTTGAATCATGTTTCTGGGAGCTGTTTGTTCCGCGGTTCAGGAGATTCTGTTGGAATCATGTTTCTGGGTGCTGGAATTCCAGGGGTTGTGGAGATACACTTGGAATCATGTTTCTGGGTGCCGGATGTCCCGGGGTTGGGGAGATACAGTTGGAATCATTTTTGTGGGTGCTGAAATTCGCGGGGCTGGGGTGATACAGCTGGAAACATTTTTCAGGTTGCTGAAATTCCAGGGGTTGGGGAGATACTGCTGGAATCATGTTTCTGGGTGCTGGAATTCCCTGGTTTGGGGAGATACTGTTGGAATCATGTTTCTGGGTGCTGGATGAACCGGGGTTGGGGAGATACTGCTGGAATCATGTTTCTGGGTACTGGATGTCCCGGGGTTGGGGTTATACTGTTGGAATCATGTTTCTGGATGCTGGATGTCCAGGGGTTGGGGAGATACTGTTGGAATCATATTTCTGGGTGCTGGATGTCCCGGGGTTAGGGTTATACTGTTGGAATCATGTTTCTGGATGCTGGATGTCCCGGGGTTGGGGACATACTGTTGGAAACATGTTTCCGGGTGCTGGATGTCCTGGGTTTGGGGAGATACTGTTGGAATCATGTTTCTAGATGCTGGAATTCCTGGGGTTGGGGAGATACTGCTGGAATCATGTTTCTGGGTATTGGAATTCCTGGGGTTTTGGAGGTACAGCTGGAATAATGTTTCTGGGTGCTGGAATTCCCCGTGGCTGGGGAGATACTGTTGGACTCATGTTTCTGGGTGCTGGAATTCCTGGGGTTTTGGTGATACTGCTGGAATCATGTTTCTGGGTATTGGAATTCCTGGGGTTTTGGAGGTACAGCTGGAATAATGTTTCTGGGTGCTGGAATTCCCCGTGGCTGGGGAGATACTGTTGGACTCATGTTTCTGGGTGCTGGAATTCCTGGGGTTTTGGTGATACTGCTGGAATCCTGTTTCAGGGGGCTGGAATTCCTGGGGTTGTGGAGATACTGCTGGAATCAAGTTTCTGGATATTGGAATTCCTGGGCTTTTGGAGATACTGCTGGAATCATGTTTCTGGGTGCTGGAATTCCCGGGGCTGTGGAGATACTGTTGATATCATGTTTTTGGATGCTGGAATTCCCAGCTTTGAGGAGATACTGTTGGAATCATGTTTCTGGGTGCTGGAATTCCCGGGGTTGGGGAGATACTGTTGGAATCATGTTTCTGGATGCTGGAATTCGGGGGTTGGGGAGATACTGTTGGAATCATGTTTCTGGGTGCTGGAATTCCTGGGGTTGGGTAGATACAGTTGGAATTATTTTTGTGGGTGCTGGAATTCCCAGGGCTGGGGAGATACTGTTGGAATCATGTTTCTGGGTATTTAAATTCCCGGGGTTTTGGAGATACTGCTAGAATCATTTTTCAGGGGGTTAGAATTCCTGGGGTTGTGGTGATATTGCTGGAATCATGTTTCTGGGTGCTGGAATTCCCGGGAATGGGGAGATACTGATGGAATCATGTTTCTCGGTGCTGGAATTCCCGGGGTTGGGGAGATACTGTTGGAATCATGTTTCTGGGTGCTGGAATTCCCAAGGTTGGGGAGATACTGCTGGAATCAGGTTTCTGGGTGATGGATTTCCCCGGGCTGGGGAGATACTGTTGGAATCATGTTTCTGGGAATTTAAATTCCCGGGGTTTTGGAGATACTGCTTTAATCAGGTTTCTGGGTGCTGGAATTCCCGGGGCTGGGGAGATACTGTTGGACTCATGTTTCTGGGTGCTGGAATTCCATATTTTTTTGAGATACTGCTGGAATCATTTTTCAGGGGGGTGGAATTCCTGGGGTTGTGGAGATACTGCTGGAATCAAGTTTCTGGATATTGGAATTCCTGGGCTTTTGGAGATACTGCTGGAATCATATTTCTGGGTGCTGGAATTCCCGGGGATGGGGAGATACTGTTGGAATCATGTTTCTGGATGCTGGAATTCCTGGGTATGAGGAGATACTGTTGGAATCTTGTTTCTGGGTGCTGGAATTCCCGGGGTTGGAGAGATACTGTTGGAATCATGTTTCTGGATGCTGGAATTCCAGGGGTTGGGGAGATACTGTTTGAATCATGTTTCTGGGAGCTGTTTGTTCCGGGGTTCAGGAGATTCTGTTGGAATCATGTTTCTGGGTGCTGGAATTCCAGGGGTTGTGGAGATACAGTTGGAATCATGTTTCTGGGTGCCGGATGTCCCGGGGTTGGGGAGATACAGTTGGAATCATTTTTGTGGGTGCTGAAATTCGCGGGGCTGGGGTGATACTGCTGGAAACATTTTTCAGGTTGCTGAAATTCCAGGGGTTGGGGAGATACTGCTGGAATCATGTTTCTGGGTGCTGGAATTCCCGGGGTTGGGGAGATACTGTTGGAATCATGTTTCTGGATGCTGGAATTCGGGGGTTGGGGAGATACTGTTGGAATCATGTTTCTGGGTGCTGGAATTCCTGGGGTTGGGTAGATACAGTTGGAATTATTTTTGTGGGTGCTGGAATTCCCAGGGCTGGGGAGATACTGTTGGAATCATGTTTCTGGGTATTTATATTCCCGGGGTTTTGGAGATACTGCTAGAATCATTTTTCAGGGGGTTAGAATTCCTGGGGTTGTGGTGATATTGCTGGAATCATGTTTCTGGGTGCTGGAATTCCCGGGAATGGGGAGATACTGATGGAATCATGTTTCTCGGTGCTGGAATTCCCGGGGTTGGGGAGATACTGTTGGAATCATGTTTCTGGGTGCTGGAATTCCCAAGGTTGGGGAGATACTGCTGGAATCAGGTTTCTGGGTGATGGATTTCCCCGGGCTGGGGAGATACTGTTGGAATCATGTTTCTGGGAATTTAAATTCCCGGGGTTTTGGAGATACTGCTTTAATCAGGTTTCTGGGTGCTGGAATTCCCGGGGCTGGGGAGATACTGTTGGACTCATGTTTCTGGGTGCTGGAATTCCATATTTTTTTGAGATACTGCTGGAATCATTTTTCAGGGGGGTGGAATTCCTGGGGTTGTGGAGATACTGCTGGAATCAAGTTTCTGGATATTGGAATTCCTGGGCTTTTGGAGATACTGCTGGAATCATATTTCTGGGTGCTGGAATTCCCGGGGATGGGGAGATACTGTTGGAATCATGTTTCTGGATGCTGGAATTCCTGGGTATGAGGAGATACTGTTGGAATCTTGTTTCTGGGTGCTGGAATTCCCGGGGTTGGAGAGATACTGTTGGAATCATGTTTCTGGATGCTGGAATTCCAGGGGTTGGGGAGATACTGTTTGAATCATGTTTCTGGGAGCTGTTTGTTCCGGGGTTCAGGAGATTCTGTTGGAATCATGTTTCTGGGTGCTGGAATTCCAGGGGTTGTGGAGATACAGTTGGAATCATGTTTCTGGGTGCCGGATGTCCCGGGGTTGGGGAGATACAGTTGGAATCATTTTTGTGGGTGCTGAAATTCGCGGGGCTGGGGTGATACTGCTGGAAACATTTTTCAGGTTGCTGAAATTCCAGGGGTTGGGGAGATACTGCTGGAATCATGTTTCTGGGTGCTGGAATTCCCTGGTTTGGGGAGATACTGTTGGAATCATGTTTCTGGGTGCTGGATGAACCGGGGTTGGGGAGATACTGCTGGAATCATGTTTCTGGGTACTGGATGTCCCGGGGTTGGGGTTATACTGTTGGAATGATGTTTCTGGATGCTGGATGTCCAGGGTTTGGGGAGATACTGTTGGAATCATATTTCTGGGTGCTGGATGTCCCGGGGTTGGGGTTATACTGTTGGAATCATGTTTCTGGATGCTGGATGTCCCGGGGTTGGGGACATACTGTTGGAAACATGTTTCTGGGTGCTGGATGTCCCAGGCTTGGGGAGATACTGTTGGAATCATGTTTCTGTATATTGGAATTCCTGGGCTTTTGGAGATACTGCTGGAATCATGTTTCTGGGTGCTGGAATTCCCGGGGATGGGGAGATACTGATGGAATCATGTTTCTCAGTGCTGGAATTCCCGGGGTTGGGGAGATACTGTTGGAATCATGTTTCTGGGTGCTGGAATTCCCAAGGTTGGGGAGATACTGCTGGAATCAGGTTTCTGGGTGATGGATTTCCCCGGGCTGGGGAGATACTGTTGGAATCATGTTTCTGGGAATTTAAATTCCCGGGGTTTTGGAGATACTGCTTTAATCAGGTTTCTGGGTGCTGGAATTCCCGGGGCTGGGGAGATACTGTTGGACTCATGTTTCTGGGTGCTGGAATTCCATATTTTTTTGAGATACTGCTGGAATCATTTTTCAGGGGGGTGGAATTCCTGGGGTTGTGGAGATACTGCTGGAATCAAGTTTCTGGATATTGGAATTCCTGGGCTTTTGGAGATACTGCTGGAATCATATTTCTGGGTGCTGGAATTCCCGGGGATGGGGAGATACTGTTGGAATCATGTTTCTGGATGCTGGAATTCCTGGGTATGAGGAGATACTGTTGGAATCTTGTTTCTGGGTGCTGGAATTCCCGGGGTTGGAGAGATACTGTTGGAATCATGTTTCTGGATGCTGGAATTCCATGGGTTGGGGAGATACTGTTTGAATCATGTTTCTGGGAGCTGTTTGTTCCGGGGTTCAGGAGATTCTGTTGGAATCATGTTTCTGGGTGCTGGAATTCCAGGGGTTGTGGAGATACACTTGGAATCATGTTTCTGGGTGCCGGATGTCCCGGGGTTGGGGAGATACAGTTGGAATCATTTTTGTGGGTGCTGAAATTCGCGGGGCTGGGGTGATACTGCAAGAAACATTTTTCAGGTTGCTGAAATTCCAGGGGTTGGGGAGATACTGCTGGAATCATGTTTCTGGGTGCTGGAATTCCCTGGTTTGGGGAGATACTGTTGGAATCATGTTTCTGGGTGCTGGATGAACCGGGGTTGGGGAGATACTGCTGGAATCATGTTTCTGGGTACTGGATGTCCCGGGGTTGGGGTTATACTGTTGGAATCATGTTTCTGGATGCTGGATGTCCCGGGGTTGGGGTTATACTGTTGGAATCATGTTTCTGGATGCTGGATGTCCCGGGGTTGGGGACATACAGTTGGAAACATGTTTCTGGGTGCTGGATGTCCCAGGCTTGGGGAGATACTGTTGGAATCATGTTTCTGTATATTGGAATTCCTGGGCTTTTGGAGATACTGCTGGAATCATGTTTCTGGGTATTGGAATTCCTGGGGTTTTGGAGGTACAGCTGGAATAATGTTTCTGGGTGCTGGAATTCCCCGTGGCTGGGGAGATACTGTTGGACTCATGTTTCTGGGTGCTGGAATTCCTGGGGTTTTGGTGATACTGCTGGAATCCTGTTTCAGGGGGCTGGAATTCCTGGGGTTGTGGAGATACTGCTGGAATCAAGTTTCTGGATATTGGAATTCCTGGGCTTTTGGAGATACTGCTGGAATCATGTTTCTGGGTGCTGGAATTCCCGGGGCTGTGGAGATACTGTTGATATCATGTTTTTGGATGCTGGAATTCCCAGCTTTGAGGAGATACTGTTGGAATCATGTTTCTGGGTGCTGGAATTCCCGGGGTTGGGGAGATACTGTTGGAATCATGTTTCTGGATGCTGGAATTCGGGGGTTGGGGAGATACTGTTGGAATCATGTTTCTGGGTGCTGGAATTCCTGGGGTTGGGTAGATACAGTTGGAATTATTTTTGTGGGTGCTGGAATTCCCAGGGCTGGGGAGATACTGTTGGAATCATGTTTCTGGGTATTTAAATTCCCGGGGTTTTGGAGATACTGCTAGAATCATTTTTCAGGGGGTTAGAAATCCTGGGGTTGTGGTGATATTGCTGGAATCATGTTTCTGGGTGCTGGAATTCCCGGGAATGGGGAGATACTGATGGAATCATGTTTCTCGGTGCTGGAATTCCCGGGGTTGGGGAGATACTGTTGGAATCATGTTTCTGGGTGCTGGAATTCCCAAGGTTGGGGAGATACTGCTGGAATCAGGTTTCTGGGTGATGGATTTCCCCGGGCTGGTTAGATACTGTTGGAATCATGTTTCTGGGAATTTAAATTCCCGGGGTTTTGGAGATACTGCTTTAATCAGGTTTCTGGGTGCTGGAATTCCCGGGGCTGGGGAGATACTGTTGGACTCATGTTTCTGGGTGCTGGAATTCCATATTTTTTTGAGATACTGCTGGAATCATTTTTCAGGGGGGTGGAATTCCTGGGGTTGTGGAGATACTGCTGGAATCAAGTTTCTGGATATTGGAATTCCTGGGCTTTTGGAGATACTGCTGGAATCATATTTCTGGGTGCTGGAATTCCCGGGGATGGGGAGATACTGTTGGAATCATGTTTCTGGATGCTGGAATTCCTGGGTATGAGGAGATACTGTTGGAATCTTGTTTCTGGGTGCTGGAATTCCCGGGGTTGGAGAGATACTGTTGGAATCATGTTTCTGGATGCTGGAATTCCAGGGGTTGGGGAGATACTGTTTGAATCATGTTTCTGGGAGCTGTTTGTTCCGGGGTTCAGGAGATTCTGTTGGAATCATGTTTCTGGGTGCTGGAATTCCAGGGGTTGTGGAGATACAGTTGGAATCATGTTTCTGGGTGCCGGATGTCCCGGGGTTGGGGAGATACAGTTGGAATCATTTTTGTGGGTGCTGAAATTCGCGGGGCTGGGGTGATACTGCTGGAAACATTTTTCAGGTTGCTGAAATTCCAGGGGTTGGGGAGATACTGCTGGAATCATGTTTCTTGGTGCTGGAATTCCCTGGTTTGGGGAGATACTGTTGGAATCATGTTTCTGGGTGCTGGATGAACCGGGGTTGGGGAGATACTGCTGGAATCATGTTTCTGGGTACTGGATGTCCCGGGGTTGGGGTTATACTGTTGGAATGATGTTTCTGGATGCTGGATGTCCAGGGTTTGGGGAGATACTGTTGGAATCATATTTCTGGGTGCTGGATGTCCCGGGGTTGGGGTTATACTGTTGGAATCATGTTTCTGGATGCTGGATGTCCCGGGGTTGGGGACATACTGTTGGAAACATGTTTCTGGGTGCTGGATGTCCCAGGCTTGGGGAGATACTGTTGGAATCATGTTTCTGTATATTGGAATTCCTGGGCTTTTGGAGATACTGCTGGAATCATGTTTCTGGGTGCTGGAATTCCCGGGGATGGGGAGATACTGATGGAATCATGTTTCTCAGTGCTGGAATTCCCGGGGTTGGGGAGATACTGTTGGAATCATGTTTCTGGGTGCTGGAATTCCCAAGGTTGGGGAGATACTGCTGGAATCAGGTTTCTGGGTGATGGATTTCCCCGGGCTGGGGAGATACTGTTGGAATCATGTTTCTGGGAATTTAAATTCCCGGGGTTTTGGAGATACTGCTTTAATCAGGTTTCTGGGTGCTGGAATTCCCGGGGCTGGGGAGATACTGTTGGACTCATGTTTCTGGGTGCTGGAATTCCTGGGTATGAGGAGATACTGTTGGAATCTTGTTTCTGGATGCTGGAATTCGGGGGTTGGGGAGATACTGTTGGAATCATGTTTCTGGGTGCTGGAATTCCTGGGGTTGGGTAGATACAGTTGGAATTATTTTTGTGGGTGCTGGAATTCCCAGGGCTGGGGAGATACTGTTGGAATCATGTTTCTGGGTATTTAAATTCCCGGGGTTTTGGAGATACTGCTAGAATCATTTTTCAGGGGGTTAGAATTCCTGGGGTTGTGGTGATATTGCTGGAATCATGTTTCTGGGTGCTGGAATTCCCGGGAATGGGGAGATACTGATGGAATCATGTTTCTCGGTGCTGGAATTCCCGGGGTTGGGGAGATACTGTTGGAATCATGTTTCTGGGTGCTGGAATTCCCAAGGTTGGGGAGATACTGCTGGAATCAGGTTTCTGGGTGATGGATTTCCCCGGGCTGGGGAGATACTGTTGGAATCATGTTTCTGGGAATTTAAATTCCCGGGGTTTTGGAGATACTGCTTTAATCAGGTTTCTGGGTGCTGGAATTCCCGGGGCTGGGGAGATACTGTTGGACTCATGTTTCTGGGTGCTGGAATTCCATATTTTTTTGAGATACTGCTGGAATCATTTTTCAGGGGGGTGGAATTCCTGGGGTTGTGGAGATACTGCTGGAATCAAGTTTCTGGATATTGGAATTCCTGGGCTTTTGGAGATACTGCTGGAATCATATTTCTGGGTGCTGGAATTCCCGGGGATGGGGAGATACTGTTGGAATCATGTTTCTGGATGCTGGAATTCCTGGGTATGAGGAGATACTGTTGGAATCTTGTTTCTGGGTGCTGGAATTCCCGGGGTTGGAGAGATACTGTTGGAATCATGTTTCTGGATGCTGGAATTCCAGGGGTTGGGGAGATACTGTTTGAATCATGTTTCTGGGAGCTGTTTGTTCCGGGGTTCAGGAGATTCTGTTGGAATCATGTTTCTGGGTGCTGGAATTCCAGGGGTTGTGGAGATACAGTTGGAATCATGTTTCTGGGTGCCGGATGTCCCGGGGTTGGGGAGATACAGTTGGAATCATTTTTGTGGGTGCTGAAATTCGCGGGGCTGGGGTGATACTGCTGGAAACATTTTTCAGGTTGCTGAAATTCCAGGGGTTGGGGAGATACTGCTGGAATCATGTTTCTGGGTGCTGGAATTCCCTGGTTTGGGGAGATACTGTTGGAATCATGTTTCTGGGTGCTGGATGAACCGGGGTTGGGGAGATACTGCTGGAATCATGTTTCTGGGTACTGGATGTCCCGGGGTTGGGGTTATACTGTTGGAATGATGTTTCTGGATGCTGGATGTCCAGGGTTTGGGGAGATACTGTTGGAATCATATTTCTGGGTGCTGGATGTCCCGGGGTTGGGGTTATACTGTTGGAATCATGTTTCTGGATGCTGGATGTCCCGGGGTTGGGGACATACTGTTGGAAACATGTTTCTGGGTGCTGGATGTCCCAGGCTTGGGGAGATACTGTTGGAATCATGTTTCTGTATATTGGAATTCCTGGGCTTTTGGAGATACTGCTGGAATCATGTTTCTGGGTGCTGGAATTCCCGGGGATGGGGAGATACTGATGGAATCATGTTTCTCAGTGCTGGAATTCCCGGGGTTGGGGAGATACTGTTGGAATCATGTTTCTGGGTGCTGGAATTCCCAAGGTTGGGGAGATACTGCTGGAATCAGGTTTCTGGGTGATGGATTTCCCCGGGCTGGGGAGATACTGTTGGAATCATGTTTCTGGGAATTTAAATTCCCGGGGTTTTGGAGATACTGCTTTAATCAGGTTTCTGGGTGCTGGAATTCCCGGGGCTGGGGAGATACTGTTGGACTCATGTTTCTGGGTGCTGGAATTCCATATTTTTTTGAGATACTGCTGGAATCATTTTTCAGGGGGGTGGAATTCCTGGGGTTGTGGAGATACTGCTGGAATCAAGTTTCTGGATATTGGAATTCCTGGGCTTTTGGAGATACTGCTGGAATCATATTTCTGGGTGCTGGAATTCCCGGGGATGGGGAGATACTGTTGGAATCATGTTTCTGGATGCTGGAATTCCTGGGTATGAGGAGATACTGTTGGAATCTTGTTTCTGGGTGCTGGAATTCCCGGGGTTGGAGAGATACTGTTGGAATCATGTTTCTGGATGCTGGAATTCCATGGGTTGGGGAGATACTGTTTGAATCATGTTTCTGGGAGCTGTTTGTTCCGGGGTTCAGGAGATTCTGTTGGAATCATGTTTCTGGGTGCTGGAATTCCAGGGGTTGTGGAGATACACTTGGAATCATGTTTCTGGGTGCCGGATGTCCCGGGGTTGGGGAGATACAGTTGGAATCATTTTTGTGGGTGCTGAAATTCGCGGGGCTGGGGTGATACTGCAAGAAACATTTTTCAGGTTGCTGAAATTCCAGGGGTTGGGGAGATACTGCTGGAATCATGTTTCTGGGTGCTGGAATTCCCTGGTTTGGGGAGATACTGTTGGAATCATGTTTCTGGGTGCTGGATGAACCGGGGTTGGGGAGATACTGCTGGAATCATGTTTCTGGGTACTGGATGTCCCGGGGTTGGGGTTATACTGTTGGAATCATGTTTCTGGATGCTGGATGTCCCGGGGTTGGGGTTATACTGTTGGAATCATGTTTCTGGATGCTGGATGTCCCGGGGTTGGGGACATACAGTTGGAAACATGTTTCTGGGTGCTGGATGTCCCAGGCTTGGGGAGATACTGTTGGAATCATGTTTCTGTATATTGGAATTCCTGGGCTTTTGGAGATACTGCTGGAATCATGTTTCTGGGTATTGGAATTCCTGGGGTTTTGGAGGTACAGCTGGAATAATGTTTCTGGGTGCTGGAATTCCCCGTGGCTGGGGAGATACTGTTGGACTCATGTTTCTGGGTGCTGGAATTCCTGGGGTTTTGGTGATACTGCTGGAATCCTGTTTCAGGGGGCTGGAATTCCTGGGGTTGTGGAGATACTGCTGGAATCAAGTTTCTGGATATTGGAATTCCTGGGCTTTTGGAGATACTGCTGGAATCATGTTTCTGGGTGCTGGAATTCCCGGGGCTGTGGAGATACTGTTGATATCATGTTTTTGGATGCTGGAATTCCCAGCTTTGAGGAGATACTGTTGGAATCATGTTTCTGGGTGCTGGAATTCCCGGGGTTGGGGAGATACTGTTGGAATCATGTTTCTGGATGCTGGAATTCGGGGGTTGGGGAGATACTGTTGGAATCATGTTTCTGGGTGCTGGAATTCCTGGGGTTGGGTAGATACAGTTGGAATTATTTTTGTGGGTGCTGGAATTCCCAGGGCTGGGGAGATACTGTTGGAATCATGTTTCTGGGTATTTAAATTCCCGGGGTTTTGGAGATACTGCTAGAATCATTTTTCAGGGGGTTAGAAATCCTGGGGTTGTGGTGATATTGCTGGAATCATGTTTCTGGGTGCTGGAATTCCCGGGAATGGGGAGATACTGATGGAATCATGTTTCTCGGTGCTGGAATTCCCGGGGTTGGGGAGATACTGTTGGAATCATGTTTCTGGGTGCTGGAATTCCCAAGGTTGGGGAGATACTGCTGGAATCAGGTTTCTGGGTGATGGATTTCCCCGGGCTGGTTAGATACTGTTGGAATCATGTTTCTGGGAATTTAAATTCCCGGGGTTTTGGAGATACTGCTTTAATCAGGTTTCTGGGTGCTGGAATTCCCGGGGCTGGGGAGATACTGTTGGACTCATGTTTCTGGGTGCTGGAATTCCATATTTTTTTGAGATACTGCTGGAATCATTTTTCAGGGGGGTGGAATTCCTGGGGTTGTGGAGATACTGCTGGAATCAAGTTTCTGGATATTGGAATTCCTGGGCTTTTGGAGATACTGCTGGAATCATATTTCTGGGTGCTGGAATTCCCGGGGATGGGGAGATACTGTTGGAATCATGTTTCTGGATGCTGGAATTCCTGGGTATGAGGAGATACTGTTGGAATCTTGTTTCTGGGTGCTGGAATTCCCGGGGTTGGAGAGATACTGTTGGAATCATGTTTCTGGATGCTGGAATTCCAGGGGTTGGGGAGATACTGTTTGAATCATGTTTCTGGGAGCTGTTTGTTCCGGGGTTCAGGAGATTCTGTTGGAATCATGTTTCTGGGTGCTGGAATTCCAGGGGTTGTGGAGATACAGTTGGAATCATGTTTCTGGGTGCCGGATGTCCCGGGGTTGGGGAGATACAGTTGGAATCATTTTTGTGGGTGCTGAAATTCGCGGGGCTGGGGTGATACTGCTGGAAACATTTTTCAGGTTGCTGAAATTCCAGGGGTTGGGGAGATACTGCTGGAATCATGTTTCTTGGTGCTGGAATTCCCTGGTTTGGGGAGATACTGTTGGAATCATGTTTCTGGGTGCTGGATGAACCGGGGTTGGGGAGATACTGCTGGAATCATGTTTCTGGGTACTGGATGTCCCGGGGTTGGGGTTATACTGTTGGAATGATGTTTCTGGATGCTGGATGTCCAGGGTTTGGGGAGATACTGTTGGAATCATATTTCTGGGTGCTGGATGTCCCGGGGTTGGGGTTATACTGTTGGAATCATGTTTCTGGATGCTGGATGTCCCGGGGTTGGGGACATACTGTTGGAAACATGTTTCTGGGTGCTGGATGTCCCAGGCTTGGGGAGATACTGTTGGAATCATGTTTCTGTATATTGGAATTCCTGGGCTTTTGGAGATACTGCTGGAATCATGTTTCTGGGTGCTGGAATTCCCGGGGATGGGGAGATACTGATGGAATCATGTTTCTCAGTGCTGGAATTCCCGGGGTTGGGGAGATACTGTTGGAATCATGTTTCTGGGTGCTGGAATTCCCAAGGTTGGGGAGATACTGCTGGAATCAGGTTTCTGGGTGATGGATTTCCCCGGGCTGGGGAGATACTGTTGGAATCATGTTTCTGGGAATTTAAATTCCCGGGGTTTTGGAGATACTGCTTTAATCAGGTTTCTGGGTGCTGGAATTCCCGGGGCTGGGGAGATACTGTTGGACTCATGTTTCTGGGTGCTGGAATTCCATATTTTTTTGAGATACTGCTGGAATCATTTTTCAGGGGGGTGGAATTCCTGGGGTTGTGGAGATACTGCTGGAATCAAGTTTCTGGATATTGGAATTCCTGGGCTTTTGGAGATACTGCTGGAATCATATTTCTGGGTGCTGGAATTCCCGGGGATGGGGAGATACTGTTGGAATCATGTTTCTGGATGCTGGAATTCCTGGGTATGAGGAGATACTGTTGGAATTATTTTTGTGGGTGCTGGAATTCCCAGGGCTGGGGAGATACTGTTGGAATCATGTTTCTGGGTATTTAAATTCCCGGGGTTTTGGAGATACTGCTAGAATCATTTTTCAGGGGGTTAGAATTCCTGGGGTTGTGGTGATATTGCTGGAATCATGTTTCTGGGTGCTGGAATTCCCGGGAATGGGGAGATACTGATGGAATCATGTTTCTCAGTGCTGGAATTCCCGGGGTTGGGGAGATACTGTTGGAATCATGTTTCTGGGTGCTGGAATTCCCAAGGTTGGGGAGATACTGCTGGAATCAGGTTTCTGGGTGATGGATTTCCCCGGGCTGGGGAGATACTGTTGGACTCATGTTTCTGGGTGCTGGAATTCCATATTTTTTTGAGATACTGCTGGAATCATTTTTCAGGGGGGTGGAATTCCTGGGGTTGTGGAGATACTGTTGGAATCATGTTTCTGGATGCTGGAATTCCTGGGTATGAGGAGATACTGTTGGAATCTTGTTTCTGGGTGCTGGAATTCCCGGGGTTGGAGAGATACTGTTGGAATCATGTTTCTGGATGCTGGAATTCCAGGGGTTGGGGAGATACTGTTTGAATCATGTTTCTGGGAGCTGTTTGTTCCGGGGTTCAGGAGATTCTGTTGGAATCATGTTTCTGGGTGCTGGAATTCCAGGGGTTGTGGAGATACACTTGGAATCATGTTTCTGGGTGCCGGATGTCCCGGGGTTGGGGAGATACAGTTGGAATCATTTTTGTGGGTGCTGAAATTCGCGGGGCTGGGGTGATACTGCTGGAAACATTTTTCAGGTTGCTGAAATTCCAGGGGTTGGGGAGATACTGCTGGAATCATGTTTCTGGGTGCTGGAATTCCCTGGTTTGGGGAGATACTGTTGGAATCATGTTTCTGGGTGCTGGATGAACCGGGGTTTGGGAGATACTGCTGGAATCATGTTTCTGGGTACTGGATGTCCCGGGGTTGGGGTTATACTGTTGGAATCATGTTTCTGGATGCTGGATGTCCAGGGGTTGGGGAGATACTGTTGGAATCATATTTCCGGGTGCTGGATGTCCCGGGGTTAGGGTTATACTGTTGGAATCATGTTTCTGGATGCTGGATGTCCCGGGGTTGGGGACATACTGTTGGAAACATGTTTCTGGGTGCTGGATGTCCCAGGCTTGGGGAGATACTGTTGGAATCATGTTTCTGGATATTGGAATTCCTGGGCTTTTGGAGATACTGCTGGAATCATGTTTCTGGGTGCTGGAATTACCGGGGATGGGGAGATACTGTTGGAATCATGTTTCTGGATGCTGGAATTCCTGGGTATGAGGAGATACTGTTGGAATCTTGTTTCTGGGTGCTGGAATTCCCGGGGTTGGAGAGATACTGTTGGATTCATGTTTCTGGATCCTGGAATTCCAGGGGTTGGGGAGATACTGTTGGAATCATGTTTCTGGGTGCTGGAATTCCAGGGGTTGGGGAGATACACTTGGAATCATGTTTCTGGGTGCCTGATGTCCCGGGGTTGGGGAGATACAGTTGGAATCATTTTTGTGGTTGCTGAAATTCGCGGGGCTGGGGTGATACTGCTGGAATCATGTTTCTGGGTGCTGGAATTCCCTGGTTTGGGGAGATACTGTTGGAATCATGTTTCTGGGTGCTGGATGAACCGGGGTTGTGGAGATACTGCTGGAATCATGTTTCTGGGTACTGGATGTCCCGGGGTTGGGGTTATACTGTTGGAATCATGTTTCTGGATGCTGGATGTCCAGGGGTTGGGGAGATACTGTTGGAATCATGTTTCTGGGTGCTGGATGTCCCGGGGTTGGGGTTATACTGTTGGAATCATGTTTCTGGATGCTGGATGTCCAGGGGTTGGGGAGATACTGTTGGAATCATATTTCTGGGTGCTGGATGTCCCGGGGTTAGGGTTATACTGTTGGAATCATGTTTCTGGATGCTGGATGTCCCGGGGATGGGGACATACTGTTGGAAACATGTTTCTGGGTGCTGTATGTCCCAGGCTTGGGGAGATACTGTTGGAATCATGTTTCTGGATATTGGAATTCCTGGGCTTTTGGAGATACTGCTGGAATCATGTTTCTGGGTGCTGGAATTACCGGGGATGGGGAGATACTGTTGGAATCATGTTTCTGGATGCTGGAATTCCTGGGTATGAGGAGATACTGTTGGAATCTTGTTTCTGGGTGCTGGAATTCCCGGGGTTGGAGAGATACTGTTGGAATCATGTTTCTGGATGCTGGAATTCCAGGGGTTGGGGAGATACTGTTGGAATCATGTTTCTGGGTGCTGGAATTCCAGGGGTTGGGGAGATACACTTGGAATCATGTTTCTGGGTGCCGGATGTCCCGGGGTTGGGGAGATACTGCTGGAATCATGTTTCTGGGTGCTGGAATTCCCGGGGTTGGGGAGATACTGTTGGAATCATGTTTCTGGATGCTGGAATTCGGGGGTTGGGGAGATACTGTTGGAATCATGTTTCTGGGTGCTGGAATTCCTGGGGTTGGGTAGATACAGTTGGAATTATTTTTGTGGGTGCTGGAATTCCCAGGGCTGGGGAGATACTGTTGGAATCATGTTTCTGGGTATTTAAATTCCCGGGGTTTTGGAGATACTGCTAGAATCATTTTTCAGGGGGTTAGAATTCCTGGGGTTGTGGTGATATTGCTGGAATCATGTTTCTGGGTGCTGGAATTCCCGGGAATGGGGAGATACTGATGGAATCATGTTTCTCGGTGCTGGAATTCCCGGGGTTGGGGAGATACTGTTGGAATCATGTTTCTGGGTGCTGGAATTCCCAAGGTTGGGGAGATACTGCTGGAATCAGGTTTCTGGGTGATGGATTTCCCCGGGCTGGGGAGATACTGTTGGAATCATGTTTCTGGGAATTTAAATTCCCGGGGTTTTGGAGATACTGCTTTAATCAGGTTTCTGGGTGCTGGAATTCCCGGGGCTGGGGAGATACTGTTGGACTCATGTTTCTGGGTGCTGGAATTCCATATTTTTTTGAGATACTGCTGGAATCATTTTTCAGGGGGGTGGAATTCCTGGGGTTGTGGAGATACTGCTGGAATCAAGTTTCTGGATATTGGAATTCCTGGGCTTTTGGAGATACTGCTGGAATCATATTTCTGGGTGCTGGAATTCCCGGGGATGGGGAGATACTGTTGGAATCATGTTTCTGGATGCTGGAATTCCTGGGTATGAGGAGATACTGTTGGAATCTTGTTTCTGGGTGCTGGAATTCCCGGGGTTGGAGAGATACTGTTGGAATCATGTTTCTGGATGCTGGAATTCCAGGGGTTGGGGAGATACTGTTTGAATCATGTTTCTGGGAGCTGTTTGTTCCGGGGTTCAGGAGATTCTGTTGGAATCATGTTTCTGGGTGCTGGAATTCCAGGGGTTGTGGAGATACAGTTGGAATCATGTTTCTGGGTGCCGGATGTCCCGGGGTTGGGGAGATACAGTTGGAATCATTTTTGTGGGTGCTGAAATTCGCGGGGCTGGGGTGATACTGCTGGAAACATTTTTCAGGTTGCTGAAATTCCAGGGGTTGGGGAGATACTGCTGGAATCATGTTTCTGGGTGCTGGAATTCCCTGGTTTGGGGAGATACTGTTGGAATCATGTTTCTGGGTGCTGGATGAACCGGGGTTGGGGAGATACTGCTGGAATCATGTTTCTGGGTACTGGATGTCCCGGGGTTGGGGTTATACTGTTGGAATGATGTTTCTGGATGCTGGATGTCCAGGGTTTGGGGAGATACTGTTGGAATCATATTTCTGGGTGCTGGATGTCCCGGGGTTGGGGTTATACTGTTGGAATCATGTTTCTGGATGCTGGATGTCCCGGGGTTGGGGACATACTGTTGGAAACATGTTTCTGGGTGCTGGATGTCCCAGGCTTGGGGAGATACTGTTGGAATCATGTTTCTGTATATTGGAATTCCTGGGCTTTTGGAGATACTGCTGGAATCATGTTTCTGGGTGCTGGAATTCCCGGGGATGGGGAGATACTGATGGAATCATGTTTCTCAGTGCTGGAATTCCCGGGGTTGGGGAGATACTGTTGGAATCATGTTTCTGGGTGCTGGAATTCCCAAGGTTGGGGAGATACTGCTGGAATCAGGTTTCTGGGTGATGGATTTCCCCGGGCTGGGGAGATACTGTTGGAATCATGTTTCTGGGAATTTAAATTCCCGGGGTTTTGGAGATACTGCTTTAATCAGGTTTCTGGGTGCTGGAATTCCCGGGGCTGGGGAGATACTGTTGGACTCATGTTTCTGGGTGCTGGAATTCCATATTTTTTTGAGATACTGCTGGAATCATTTTTCAGGGGGGTGGAATTCCTGGGGTTGTGGAGATACTGCTGGAATCAAGTTTCTGGATATTGGAATTCCTGGGCTTTTGGAGATACTGCTGGAATCATATTTCTGGGTGCTGGAATTCCCGGGGATGGGGAGATACTGTTGGAATCATGTTTCTGGATGCTGGAATTCCTGGGTATGAGGAGATACTGTTGGAATCTTGTTTCTGGGTGCTGGAATTCCCGGGGTTGGAGAGATACTGTTGGAATCATGTTTCTGGATGCTGGAATTCCATGGGTTGGGGAGATACTGTTTGAATCATGTTTCTGGGAGCTGTTTGTTCCGGGGTTCAGGAGATTCTGTTGGAATCATGTTTCTGGGTGCTGGAATTCCAGGGGTTGTGGAGATACACTTGGAATCATGTTTCTGGGTGCCGGATGTCCCGGGGTTGGGGAGATACAGTTGGAATCATTTTTGTGGGTGCTGAAATTCGCGGGGCTGGGGTGATACTGCAAGAAACATTTTTCAGGTTGCTGAAATTCCAGGGGTTGGGGAGATACTGCTGGAATCATGTTTCTGGGTGCTGGAATTCCCTGGTTTGGGGAGATACTGTTGGAATCATGTTTCTGGGTGCTGGATGAACCGGGGTTGGGGAGATACTGCTGGAATCATGTTTCTGGGTACTGGATGTCCCGGGGTTGGGGTTATACTGTTGGAATCATGTTTCTGGATGCTGGATGTCCCGGGGTTGGGGTTATACTGTTGGAATCATGTTTCTGTATGCTGGATGTCCCGGGGTTGGGGACATACAGTTGGAAACATGTTTCTGGGTGCTGGATGTCCCAGGCTTGGGGAGATACTGTTGGAATCATGTTTCTGTATATTGGAATTCCTGGGCTTTTGGAGATACTGCTGGAATCATGTTTCTGGGTATTGGAATTCCTGGGGTTTTGGAGGTACAGCTGGAATAATGTTTCTGGGTGCTGGAATTCCCCGTGGCTGGGGAGATACTGTTGGACTCATGTTTCTGGGTGCTGGAATTCCTGGGGTTTTGGTGATACTGCTGGAATCCTGTTTCAGGGGGCTGGAATTCCTGGGGTTGTGGAGATACTGCTGGAATCAAGTTTCTGGATATTGGAATTCCTGGGCTTTTGGAGATACTGCTGGAATCATGTTTCTGGGTGCTGGAATTCCCGGGGCTGTGGAGATACTGTTGATATCATGTTTTTGGATGCTGGAATTCCCAGCTTTGAGGAGATACTGTTGGAATCATGTTTCTGGGTGCTGGAATTCCCGGGGTTGGGGAGATACTGTTGGAATCATGTTTCTGGATGCTGGAATTCGGGGGTTGGGGAGATACTGTTGGAATCATGTTTCTGGGTGCTGGAATTCCTGGGGTTGGGTAGATACAGTTGGAATTATTTTTGTGGGTGCTGGAATTCCCAGGGCTGGGGAGATACTGTTGGAATCATGTTTCTGGGTATTTAAATTCCCGGGGTTTTGGAGATACTGCTAGAATCACTTTTCAGGGGGTTAGAAATCCTGGGGTTGTGGTGATATTGCTGGAATCATGTTTCTGGGTGCTGGAATTCCCGGGAATGGGGAGATACTGATGGAATCATGTTTCTCGGTGCTGGAATTCCCGGGGTTGGGGAGATACTGTTGGAATCATGTTTCTGGGTGCTGGAATTCCCAAGGTTGGGGAGATACTGCTGGAATCAGGTTTCTGGGTGATGGATTTCCCCGGGCTGGTTAGATACTGTTGGAATCATGTTTCTGGGAATTTAAATTCCCGGGGTTTTGGAGATACTGCTTTAATCAGGTTTCTGGGTGCTGGAATTCCCGGGGCTGGGGAGATACTGTTGGACTCATGTTTCTGGGTGCTGGAATTCCATATTTTTTTGAGATACTGCTGGAATCATTTTTCAGGGGGGTGGAATTCCTGGGGTTGTGGAGATACTGCTGGAATCAAGTTTCTGGATATTGGAATTCCTGGGCTTTTGGAGATACTGCTGGAATCATATTTCTGGGTGCTGGAATTCCCGGGGATGGGGAGATACTGTTGGAATCATGTTTCTGGATGCTGGAATTCCTGGGTATGAGGAGATACTGTTGGAATCTTGTTTCTGGGTGCTGGAATTCCCGGGGTTGGAGAGATACTGTTGGAATCATGTTTCTGGATGCTGGAATTCCAGGGGTTGGGGAGATACTGTTTGAATCATGTTTCTGGGAGCTGTTTGTTCCGGGGTTCAGGAGATTCTGTTGGAATCATGTTTCTGGGTGCTGGAATTCCAGGGGTTGTGGAGATACAGTTGGAATCATGTTTCTGGGTGCCGGATGTCCCGGGGTTGGGGAGATACAGTTGGAATCATTTTTGTGGGTGCTGAAATTCGCGGGGCTGGGGTGATACTGCTGGAAACATTTTTCAGGTTGCTGAAATTCCAGGGGTTGGGGAGATACTGCTGGAATCATGTTTCTGGGTGCTGGAATTCCCTGGTTTGGGGAGATACTGTTGGAATCATGTTTCTGGGTGCTGGATGAACCGGGGTTGGGGAGATACTGCTGGAATCATGTTTCTGGGTACTGGATGTCCCGGGGTTGGGGTTATACTGTTGGAATGATGTTTCTGGATGCTGGATGTCCAGGGTTTGGGGAGATACTGTTGGAATCATATTTCTGGGTGCTGGATGTCCCGGGGTTGGGGTTATACTGTTGGAATCATGTTTCTGGATGCTGGATGTCCCGGGGTTGGGGACATACTGTTGGAAACATGTTTCTGGGTGCTGGATGTCCCAGGCTTGGGGAGATACTGTTGGAATCATGTTTCTGTATATTGGAATTCCTGGGCTTTTGGAGATACTGCTGGAATCATGTTTCTGGGTGCTGGAATTCCCGGGGATGGGGAGATACTGATGGAATCATGTTTCTCAGTGCTGGAATTCCCGGGGTTGGGGAGATACTGTTGGAATCATGTTTCTGGGTGCTGGAATTCCCAAGGTTGGGGAGATACTGCTGGAATCAGGTTTCTGGGTGATGGATTTCCCCGGGCTGGGGAGATACTGTTGGAATCATGTTTCTGGGAATTTAAATTCCCGGGGTTTTGGAGATACTGCTTTAATCAGGTTTCTGGGTGCTGGAATTCCCGGGGCTGGGGAGATACTGTTGGACTCATGTTTCTGGGTGCTGGAATTCCATATTTTTTTGAGATACTGCTGGAATCATTTTTCAGGGGGGTGGAATTCCTGGGGTTGTGGAGATACTGCTGGAATCAAGTTTCTGGATATTGGAATTCCTGGGCTTTTGGAGATACTGCTGGAATCATATTTCTGGGTGCTGGAATTCCCGGGGATGGGGAGATACTGTTGGAATCATGTTTCTGGATGCTGGAATTCCTGGGTATGAGGAGATACTGTTGGAATTATTTTTGTGGGTGCTGGAATTCCCAGGGCTGGGGAGATACTGTTGGAATCATGTTTCTGGGTATTTAAATTCCCGGGGTTTTGGAGATACTGCTAGAATCATTTTTCAGGGGGTTAGAATTCCTGGGGTTGTGGTGATATTGCTGGAATCATGTTTCTGGGTGCTGGAATTCCCGGGAATGGGGAGATACTGATGGAATCATGTTTCTCAGTGCTGGAATTCCCGGGGTTGGGGAGATACTGTTGGAATCATGTTTCTGGGTGCTGGAATTCCCAAGGTTGGGGAGATACTGCTGGAATCAGGTTTCTGGGTGATGGATTTCCCCGGGCTGGGGAGATACTGTTGGACTCATGTTTCTGGGTGCTGGAATTCCATATTTTTTTGAGATACTGCTGGAATCATTTTTCAGGGGGGTGGAATTCCTGGGGTTGTGGAGATACTGTTGGAATCATGTTTCTGGATGCTGGAATTCCTGGGTATGAGGAGATACTGTTGGAATCTTGTTTCTGGGTGCTGGAATTCCCGGGGTTGGAGAGATACTGTTGGAATCATGTTTCTGGATGCTGGAATTCCATGGGTTGGGGAGATACTGTTTGAATCATGTTTCTGGGAGCTGTTTGTTCCGGGGTTCAGGAGATTCTGTTGGAATCATGTTTCTGGGTGCTGGAATTCCAGGGGTTGTGGAGATACACTTGGAATCATGTTTCTGGGTGCCGGATGTCCCGGGGTTGGGGAGATACAGTTGGAATCATTTTTGTGGGTGCTGAAATTCGCGGGGCTGGGGTGATACTGCTGGAAACATTTTTCAGGTTGCTGAAATTCCAGGGGTTGGGGAGATACTGCTGGAATCATGTTTCTGGGTGCTGGAATTCCCTGGTTTGGGGAGATACTGTTGGAATCATGTTTCTGGGTGCTGGATGAACCGGGGTTTGGGAGATACTGCTGGAATCATGTTTCTGGGTACTGGATGTCCCGGGGTTGGGGTTATACTGTTGGAATCATGTTTCTGGATGCTGGATGTCCAGGGGTTGGGGAGATACTGTTGGAATCATATTTCCGGGTGCTGGATGTCCCGGGGTTAGGGTTATACTGTTGGAATCATGTTTCTGGATGCTGGATGTCCCGGGGTTGGGGACATACTGTTGGAAACATGTTTCTGGGTGCTGGATGTCCCAGGCTTGGGGAGATACTGTTGGAATCATGTTTCTGGATATTGGAATTCCTGGGCTTTTGGAGATACTGCTGGAATCATGTTTCTGGGTGCTGGAATTACCGGGGATGGGGAGATACTGTTGGAATCATGTTTCTGGATGCTGGAATTCCTGGGTATGAGGAGATACTGTTGGAATCTTGTTTCTGGGTGCTGGAATTCCCGGGGTTGGAGAGATACTGTTGGATTCATGTTTCTGGATCCTGGAATTCCAGGGGTTGGGGAGATACTGTTGGAATCATGTTTCTGGGTGCTGGAATTCCAGGGGTTGGGGAGATACACTTGGAATCATGTTTCTGGGTGCCGGATGTCCCGGGGTTGGGGAGATACAGTTGGAATCATTTTTGTGGTTGCTGAAATTCGCGGGGCTGGGGTGATACTGCTGGAATCATGTTTCTGGGTGCTGGAATTCCCTGGTTTGGGGAGATACTGTTGGAATCATGTTTCTGGGTGCTGGATGAACCGGGGTTGTGGAGATACTGCTGGAATCATGTTTCTGGGTACTGGATGTCCCGGGGTTGGGGTTATACTGTTGGAATCATGTTTCTGGATGCTGGATGTCCAGGGGTTGGGGAGATACTGTTGGAATCATGTTTCTGGGTGCTGGATGTCCCGGGGTTGGGGTTATACTGTTGGAATCATGTTTCTGGATGCTGGATGTCCCGGCGTTGGAGAGATACTGTTGGAAACATGTTTCTGCGTGCAGGATGTCCCAGGCTTGGGGAGATACAGTTGGAATCATGTTTCTGGGTGCTGCAATTCCCTGGTTTGGGGAGATACTGCTGGAATCATGTTTCTGGGTGCTGGAATTCCCTGGTTTGGGGAGATACTGTTGGAATCATGTTTCTGGGTGCTGGATGTGCCGGGGTTGGGGAGATACTGTTGGAATCATTTTTCTGGTTGCTGGAATTCCCGGGGTTGGGAAGAAACTGTTGGAATCATGTCTCTGTGTGCTGGAAGTCCCGGGGTTAGGGAGATACTGTTGGAATCATGTTTCTGGGTGCTAGATGTCTCGGGGTTTGGGGAGATACTGTTGGAATCATGTTTCTGGGTACTGACTGTCCAGGGGTTGGGGAGATACTGCTGGAATCATGTTTCTGGGCGCTGGAATTCCAGCGGTTGGGGAGATACTGTTGGAATCATGTTTCTGGGTGCTGGATGTCCTGGGTTTGGGGAGATACTGTTGGAATCATGTTTCTGGGTGCTGGATGAACCGGGGTTGGGGAGATACTGCTGGAATCATGTTTCTGGGTACTGGATGTCCCGGGGTTGGGGTTATACTGTTGGAATCATGTTTCTGGATGCTGGATGTCCAGGGGTTGGGGAGATACTGTTGGAATCATATTTCTGGGTGCTGGATGTCCCGGGGTTAGGGTTATACTGTTGGAATCATGTTTCTGGATGCTGGATGTCCCGGGGATGGGGACATACTGTTGGAAACATGTTTCTGGGTGCTGTATGTCCCAGGCTTGGGGAGATACTGTTGGAATCATGTTTCTGGATATTGGAATTCCTGGGCTTTTGGAGATACTGCTGGAATCATGTTTCTGGGTGCTGGAATTACCGGGGATGGGGAGATACTGTTGGAATCATGTTTCTGGATGCTGGAATTCCTGGGTATGAGGAGATACTGTTGGAATCTTGTTTCTGGGTGCTGGAATTCCCGGGGTTGGAGAGATACTGTTGGAATCATGTTTCTGGATGCTGGAATTCCAGGGGTTGGGGAGATACTGTTGGAATCATGTTTCTGGGTGCTGGAATTCCAGGGGTTGGGGAGATACACTTGGAATCATGTTTCTGGGTGCCGGATGTCCCGGGGTTGGGGAGATACAGTTGGAATCATTTTTGTGGTTGCTGAAATTCGCGGGGCTGGGGTGATACTGCTGGAATCATGTTTCTGGGTGCTGGAATTCCCTGGTTTGGGGAGATACTGTTGGAATCATGTTTCTGGGTGCTGGATGAACCGGGGTTGTGGAGATACTGCTGGAATCATGTTTCTGGGTACTGGATGTCCCGGGGTTGGGGTTATACTGTTGGAAATATGTTTCTGGATGCTGGATGTCCAGGGGTTGGGGAGATACTGTTGGAATCATGTTTCTGGGTGCTGGATGTCCCGGGGTTGGGGTTATACTGTTGGAATCATGTTTCTGGATGCTGGATGTCCCGGCGTTGGAGAGATACTGTTGGAAACATGTTTCTGCGTGCAGGATGTCCCAGGCTTGGGGAGATACTGTTGGAATCATGTTTCTAGTAGCTGGAATTCCTGGGGTTGGGGAGGTAATGCTGGACTCATGTTTCTGGGTGCTGGAATTCCCCGTGGCTGGGGAGATACTGTTGGACTCATGTATCTGGGTGCTGGAATTCCCGGGTTTGGGGAGATACTGCTGGAATCATGTTTCTGGGTATTGGAATTCCTGGGGTTTTGGAGGTACAGCTGGAATAATGTTTCTGGGTGCTGGAATTCCCCGTGGCTGGGGAGATACTGTTGGACCCATGTTTCTGGGTGCTGGAATTCCTGGGGTTTTGGTGATACTGCTGGAATCCTGTTTCAGGGGGCTGGAATTCCTGGGGTTGTGGAGATACTGCTGGAATCAAGTTTCTGGATATTGGAATTCCTGGGCTTTTGGAGATACTGCTGGAATCATGTTTCTGGGTGCTGGAATTCACGGGGCTGCGGAGATACTGTTGAAATCATGTTTCTGGATGCTGGTATTCCCAGCTTTGAGGAGATACTGTTGGAATCATGTTTCTGGGTGCTGGAATTCCCGGGGTTGGGGAGATACTGTTGGAATCATGTTTCTGGATGCTGGAATTCGGGGGTTGGGGAGATACTGTTGGAATCATGTTTCTGGGTGCTGGAATTCCTGGGGTTGGGTAGATACAGTTGGAATTATTTTTGTGGGTGCTGGAATTCCCAGGGCTGGGGAGATACTGTTGGAATCATGTTTCTGGGTATTTAAATTCCCGGGGTTTTGGATTACTGCTAGAATCATTTTTCAGGGGGTTAGAATTCCTGGGTTTGTGGTGATATTGCTGGAATCATGTTTCTGGGTGCTGGAATTCCCGGGAATGGGGAGATACTGATGGAATCATGTTTCTCAGTGCTGGAATTCCCGGGGTTGGGGAGATACTGTTGGAATCATGTTTCTGGGTGCTGGAATTCCCAAGGTTGGGGAGATACTGCTGGAATCAGGTTTCTGGGTGATGGATTTCCCCGGGCTGGGGAGATACAGTTGGAATCATGTTTCTGGGAATTTAAATTCCCGGGGTTTTGGCGATACTGCTTTAATCAGGTTTCTGGGTGCTGGAATTCCCGGGGCTGGGGAGATACTGTTGGACTCATGTTTCTGGGTGCTGGAATTCCATATTTTTTTGAGATACTGCTGGAATCATTTTTCAGGGGGGTGGAATTCCTGGGGTTGTGGAGATACTGCTGGAATCAAGTTTCTGGATATTGGAATTCCTGGGCTTTTGGAGATACTGCTGGAATCATATTTCTGGGTGCTGGAATTCCCGGGGATGGGGAGATACTGTTGGAATCATGTTTCTGGATGCTGGAATTCCTGGGTATGAGGAGATACTGTTGGAATCTTGTTTCTGGGTGCTGGAATTCCCGGGGTTGGAGAGATACTGTTGGAATCATGTTTCTGGATGCTGGAATTCCAGGGGTTGGGAAGATACTGTTTGAATCATGTTTCTGGGAGCTGTTTGTTCCGGGGTTCAGGAGATTCTGTTGGAATCATGTTTCTGGGTGCTGGAATTCCAGGGGTTGTGGAGATACTGTTGGAATCATGTTTCTGGGTGCTGGAATTCCAGGGGTTGGGGAGATACACTTGGAATCATGTTTCTGGGTGCCGGATGTCCCGGGGTTGGGGAGATACAGTTGGAATCATTTTTGTGGTTGCTGAAATTCGCGGGGCTGGGGTGATACTGCTGGAATCATGTTTCTGGATGCTGGAATTCCTGGGTATGAGGAGATACTGTTGGAATCTTGTTTCTGGGTGCTGGAATTCCCGGGGTTGGAGAGATACTGTTGGAATCATGTTTCTGGATGCTGGAATTCCAGGGGTTGGGGAGATACTGTTGGAATCATGTTTCTGGGTGCTGGAATTCCAGGGGTTGGGGAGATACACTTGGAATCATGTTTCTGGGTGCCGGATGTCCCGGGGTTGGGGAGATACAGTTGGAATCATTTTTGTGGTTGCTGAAATTCGCGGGGCTGGGGTGATACTGCTGGAATCATGTTTCTGGGTGCTGGAATTCCCTGGTTTGGGGAGATACTGTTGGAATCATGTTTCTGGGTGCTGGATGAACCGGGGTTGTGGAGATACTGCTGGAATCATGTTTCTGGGTACTGGATGTCCCGGGGTTGGGGTTATACTGTTGGAATCATGTTTCTGGATGCTGGATGTCCAGGGGTTGGGGAGATACTGTTGGAATCATGTTTCTGGGTGCTGGATGTCCCGGGGTTGGGGTTATACTGTTGGAATCATGTTTCTGGATGCTGGATGTCCCGGCGTTGGAGAGATACTGTTGGAAACATGTTTCTGCGTGCAGGATGTCCCAGGCTTGGGGAGATACAGTTGGAATCATGTTTCTGGGTGCTGCAATTCCCTGGTTTGGGGAGATACTGCTGGAATCATGTTTCTGGGTGCTGGAATTCCCTGGTTTGGGGAGATACTGTTGGAATCATGTTTCTGGGTGCTGGATGTGCCGGGGTTGGGGAGATACTGTTGGAATCATATTTCTGGTTGCTGGAATTCCCGGGGTTGGGAAGAAACTGTTGGAATCATGTCTCTGTGTGCTGGAAGTCCCGGGGTTAGGGAGATACTGTTGGAATCATGTTTCTGGGTGCTAGATGTCTCGGGGTTTGGGGAGATACTGTTGGAATCATGTTTCTGGGTACTGACTGTCCAGGGGTTGGGGAGATACTGCTGGAATCATGTTTCTGGGCGCTGGAATTCCAGCGGTTGGGGAGATACTGTTGGAATCATGTTTCTGGGTGCTGGATGTCCTGGGTTTGGGGAGATACTGTTGGAATCATGTTTCTGGGTGCTGGATGAACCGGGGTTGGGGAGATACTGCTGGAATCATGTTTCTGGGTACTGGATGTCCCGGGGTTGGGGTTATACTGTTGGAATCATGTTTCTGGATGCTGGATGTCCAGGGGTTGGGGAGATACTGTTGGAATCATATTTCTGGGTGCTGGATGTCCCGGGGTTAGGGTTATACTGTTGGAATCATGTTTCTGGATGCTGGATGTCCCGGGGATGGGGACATACTGTTGGAAACATGTTTCTGGGTGCTGTATGTCCCAGGCTTGGGGAGATACTGTTGGAATCATGTTTCTGGATATTGGAATTCCTGGGCTTTTGGAGATACTGCTGGAATCATGTTTCTGGGTGCTGGAATTACCGGGGATGGGGAGATACTGTTGGAATCATGTTTCTGGATGCTGGAATTCCTGGGTATGAGGAGATACTGTTGGAATCTTGTTTCTGGGTGCTGGAATTCCCGGGGTTGGAGAGATACTGTTGGAATCATGTTTCTGGATGCTGGAATTCCAGGGGTTGGGGAGATACTGTTGGAATCATGTTTCTGGGTGCTGGAATTCCAGGGGTTGGGGAGATACACTTGGAATCATGTTTCTGGGTGCCGGATGTCCCGGGGTTGGGGAGATACAGTTGGAATCATTTTTGTGGTTGCTGAAATTCGCGGGGCTGGGGTGATACTGCTGGAATCATGTTTCTGGGTGCTGGAATTCCCTGGTTTGGGGAGATACTGTTGGAATCATGTTTCTGGGTGCTGGATGAACCGGGGTTGTGGAGATACTGCTGGAATCATGTTTCTGGGTACTGGATGTCCCGGGGTTGGGGTTATACTGTTGGAAATATGTTTCTGGATGCTGGATGTCCAGGGGTTGGGGAGATACTGTTGGAATCATGTTTCTGGGTGCTGGATGTCCCGGGGTTGGGGTTATACTGTTGGAATCATGTTTCTGGATGCTGGATGTCCCGGCGTTGGAGAGATACTGTTGGAAACATGTTTCTGCGTGCAGGATGTCCCAGGCTTGGGGAGATACTGTTGGAATCATGTTTCTAGTAGCTGGAATTCCTGGGGTTGGGGAGGTAATGCTGGACTCATGTTTCTGGGTGCTGGAATTCCCCGTGGCTGGGGAGATACTGTTGGACTCATGTATCTGGGTGCTGGAATTCCCGGGTTTGGGGAGATACTGCTGGAATCATGTTTCTGGGTATTGGAATTCCTGGGGTTTTGGAGGTACAGCTGGAATAATGTTTCTGGGTGCTGGAATTCCCCGTGGCTGGGGAGATACTGTTGGACCCATGTTTCTGGGTGCTGGAATTCCTGGGGTTTTGGTGATACTGCTGGAATCCTGTTTCAGGGGGCTGGAATTCCTGGGGTTGTGGAGATACTGCTGGAATCAAGTTTCTGGATATTGGAATTCCTGGGCTTTTGGAGATACTGCTGGAATCATGTTTCTGGGTGCTGGAATTCACGGGGCTGCGGAGATACTGTTGAAATCATGTTTCTGGATGCTGGTATTCCCAGCTTTGAGGAGATACTGTTGGAATCATGTTTCTGGGTGCTGGAATTCCCGGGGTTGGGGAGATACTGTTGGAATCATGTTTCTGGATGCTGGAATTCGGGGGTTGGGGAGATACTGTTGGAATCATGTTTCTGGGTGCTGGAATTCCTGGGGTTGGGTAGATACAGTTGGAATTATTTTTGTGGGTGCTGGAATTCCCAGGGCTGGGGAGATACTGTTGGAATCATGTTTCTGGGTATTTAAATTCCCGGGGTTTTGGAGATACTGCTAGAATCATTTTTCAGGGGGTTAGAATTCCTGGGTTTGTGGTGATATTGCTGGAATCATGTTTCTGGGTGCTGGAATTCCCGGGAATGGGGAGATACTGATGGAATCATGTTTCTCAGTGCTGGAATTCCCGGGGTTGGGGAGATACTGTTGGAATCATGTTTCTGGGTGCTGGAATTCCCAAGGTTGGGGAGATACTGCTGGAATCAGGTTTCTGGGTGATGGATTTCCCCGGGCTGGGGAGATACAGTTGGAATCATGTTTCTGGGAATTTAAATTCCCGGGGTTTTGGCGATACTGCTTTAATCAGGTTTCTGGGTGCTGGAATTCCCGGGGCTGGGGAGATACTGTTGGACTCATGTTTCTGGGTGCTGGAATTCCATATTTTTTTGAGATACTGCTGGAATCATTTTTCAGGGGGGTGGAATTCCTGGGGTTGTGGAGATACTGCTGGAATCAAGTTTCTGGATATTGGAATTCCTGGG
The DNA here is from genome assembly GCF_048418815.1 of Hemitrygon akajei. Taxonomy (NCBI): domain Eukaryota; kingdom Metazoa; phylum Chordata; class Chondrichthyes; order Myliobatiformes; family Dasyatidae; genus Hemitrygon; species Hemitrygon akajei. The sequence continues at coordinate 7,147,255 of NC_133144.1, forward strand.
CTTTTGGAGATACTGCTGGAATCATATTTCTGGGTGCTGGAATTCCCGGGGATGGGGAGATACTGTTGGAATCATGTTTCTGGATGCTGGAATTCCTGGGTATGAGGAGATACTGTTGGAATCTTGTTTCTGGGTGCTGGAATTCCCGGGGTTGGAGAGATACTGTTGGAATCAAGTTTCTGGATGCTGGAATTCCAGGGGTTGGGAAGATACTGTTTGAATCATGTTTCTGGGAGCTGTTTGTTCCGGGGTTCAGGAGATTCTGTTGGAATCATGTTTCTGGGTGCTGGAATTCCAGGGGTTGTGGAGATACTGTTGGAATCATGTTTCTGGGTGCTGGAATTCCAGGGGTTGGGGAGATACACTTGGAATCATGTTTCTGGGTGCCGGATGTCCCGGGGTTGGGGAGATACAGTTGGAATCATTTTTGTGGTTGCTGAAATTCGCGGGGCTGGGGTGATACTGCTGGAATCATGTTTCTGGATGCTGGAATTCCTGGGTATGAGGAGATACTGTTGGAATCTTGTTTCTGGGTGCTGGAATTCCCGGGGTTGGAGAGATACTGTTGGAATCATGTTTCTGGATGCTGGAATTCCAGGGGTTGGGGAGATACTGTTGGAATCATGTTTCTGGGTGCTGGAATTCCAGGGGTTGGGGAGATACACTTGGAATCATGTTTCTGGGTGCCGGATGTCCCGGGGTTGGGGAGATACAGTTGGAATCATTTTTGTGGTTGCTGAAATTCGCGGGGCTGGGGTGATACTGCTGGAATCATGTTTCTGGGTGCTGGAATTCCCTGGTTTGGGGAGATACTGTTGGAATCATGTTTCTGGGTGCTGGATGAACCGGGGTTGTGGAGATACTGCTGGAATCATGTTTCTGGGTACTGGATGTCCCGGGGTTGGGGTTATACTGTTGGAATCATGTTTCTGGATGCTGGATGTCCAGGGGTTGGGGAGATACTGTTGGAATCATGTTTCTGGGTGCTGGATGTCCCGGGGTTGGGGTTATACTGTTGGAATCATGTTTCTGGATGCTGGATGTCCCGGCGTTGGAGAGATACTGTTGGAAACATGTTTCTGCGTGCAGGATGTCCCAGGCTTGGGGAGATACAGTTGGAATCATGTTTCTGGGTGCTGCAATTCCCTGGTTTGGGGAGATACTGCTGGAATCATGTTTCTGGGTGCTGGAATTCCCTGGTTTGGGGAGATACTGTTGGAATCATGTTTCTGGGTGCTGGATGTGCCGGGGTTGGGGAGATACTGTTGGAATCATATTTCTGGTTGCTGGAATTCCCGGGGTTGGGAAGAAACTGTTGGAATCATGTCTCTGTGTGCTGGAAGTCCCGGGGTTAGGGAGATACTGTTGGAATCATGTTTCTGGGTGCTAGATGTCTCGGGGTTTGGGGAGATACTGTTGGAATCATGTTTCTGGGTACTGACTGTCCAGGGGTTGGGGAGATACTGCTGGAATCATGTTTCTGGGCGCTGGAATTCCAGCGGTTGGGGAGATACTGTTGGAATCATGTTTCTGGGTGCTGGATGTCCTGGGTTTGGGGAGATACTGTTGGAATCATGTTTCTGGGTGCTGGATGAACCGGGGTTGGGGAGATACTGCTGGAATCATGTTTCTGGGTACTGGATGTCCCGGGGTTGGGGTTATACTGTTGGAATCATGTTTCTGGATGCTGGATGTCCAGGGGTTGGGGAGATACTGTTGGAATCATATTTCTGGGTGCTGGATGTCCCGGGGTTAGGGTTATACTGTTGGAATCATGTTTCTGGATGCTGGATGTCCCGGGGATGGGGACATACTGTTGGAAACATGTTTCTGGGTGCTGTATGTCCCAGGCTTGGGGAGATACTGTTGGAATCATGTTTCTGGATATTGGAATTCCTGGGCTTTTGGAGATACTGCTGGAATCATGTTTCTGGGTGCTGGAATTACCGGGGATGGGGAGATACTGTTGGAATCATGTTTCTGGATGCTGGAATTCCTGGGTATGAGGAGATACTGTTGGAATCTTGTTTCTGGGTGCTGGAATTCCCGGGGTTGGAGAGATACTGTTGGAATCATGTTTCTGGATGCTGGAATTCCAGGGGTTGGGGAGATACTGTTGGAATCATGTTTCTGGGTGCTGGAATTCCAGGGGTTGGGGAGATACACTTGGAATCATGTTTCTGGGTGCCGGATGTCCCGGGGTTGGGGAGATACAGTTGGAATCATTTTTGTGGTTGCTGAAATTCGCGGGGCTGGGGTGATACTGCTGGAATCATGTTTCTGGGTGCTGGAATTCCCTGGTTTGGGGAGATACTGTTGGAATCATGTTTCTGGGTGCTGGATGAACCGGGGTTGTGGAGATACTGCTGGAATCATGTTTCTGGGTACTGGATGTCCCGGGGTTGGGGTTATACTGTTGGAAATATGTTTCTGGATGCTGGATGTCCAGGGGTTGGGGAGATACTGTTGGAATCATGTTTCTGGGTGCTGGATGTCCCGGGGTTGGGGTTATACTGTTGGAATCATGTTTCTGGATGCTGGATGTCCCGGCGTTGGAGAGATACTGTTGGAAACATGTTTCTGCGTGCAGGATGTCCCAGGCTTGGGGAGATACTGTTGGAATCATGTTTCTAGTAGCTGGAATTCCTGGGGTTGGGGAGGTAATGCTGGACTCATGTTTCTGGGTGCTGGAATTCCCCGTGGCTGGGGAGATACTGTTGGACTCATGTATCTGGGTGCTGGAATTCCCGGGTTTGGGGAGATACTGCTGGAATCATGTTTCTGGGTATTGGAATTCCTGGGGTTTTGGAGGTACAGCTGGAATAATGTTTCTGGGTGCTGGAATTCCCCGTGGCTGGGGAGATACTGTTGGACCCATGTTTCTGGGTGCTGGAATTCCTGGGGTTTTGGTGATACTGCTGGAATCCTGTTTCAGGGGGCTGGAATTCCTGGGGTTGTGGAGATACTGCTGGAATCAAGTTTCTGGATATTGGAATTCCTGGGCTTTTGGAGATACTGCTGGAATCATGTTTCTGGGTGCTGGAATTCACGGGGCTGCGGAGATACTGTTGAAATCATGTTTCTGGATGCTGGTATTCCCAGCTTTGAGGAGATACTGTTGGAATCATGTTTCTGGGTGCTGGAATTCCCGGGGTTGGGGAGATACTGTTGGAATCATGTTTCTGGATGCTGGAATTCGGGGGTTGGGGAGATACTGTTGGAATCATGTTTCTGGGTGCTGGAATTCCTGGGGTTGGGTAGATACAGTTGGAATTATTTTTGTGGGTGCTGGAATTCCCAGGGCTGGGGAGATACTGTTGGAATCATGTTTCTGGGTATTTAAATTCCCGGGGTTTTGGAGATACTGCTAGAATCATTTTTCAGGGGGTTAGAATTCCTGGGTTTGTGGTGATATTGCTGGAATCATGTTTCTGGGTGCTGGAATTCCCGGGAATGGGGAGATACTGATGGAATCATGTTTCTCAGTGCTGGAATTCCCGGGGTTGGGGAGATACTGTTGGAATCATGTTTCTGGGTGCTGGAATTCCCAAGGTTGGGGAGATACTGCTGGAATCAGGTTTCTGGGTGATGGATTTCCCCGGGCTGGGGAGATACAGTTGGAATCATGTTTCTGGGAATTTAAATTCCCGGGGTTTTGGCGATACTGCTTTAATCAGGTTTCTGGGTGCTGGAATTCCCGGGGCTGGGGAGATACTGTTGGACTCATGTTTCTGGGTGCTGGAATTCCATATTTTTTTGAGATACTGCTGGAATCATTTTTCAGGGGGGTGGAATTCCTGGGGTTGTGGAGATACTGCTGGAATCAAGTTTCTGGATATTGGAATTCCTGGGCTTTTGGAGATACTGCTGGAATCATATTTCTGGGTGCTGGAATTCCCGGGGATGGGGAGATACTGTTGGAATCATGTTTCTGGATGCTGGAATTCCTGGGTATGAGGAGATACTGTTGGAATCTTGTTTCTGGGTGCTGGAATTCCCGGGGTTGGAGAGATACTGTTGGAATCAAGTTTCTGGATGCTGGAATTCCAGGGGTTGGGAAGATACTGTTTGAATCATGTTTCTGGGAGCTGTTTGTTCCGGGGTTCAGGAGATTCTGTTGGAATCATGTTTCTGGGTGCTGGAATTCCAGGGGTTGTGGAGATACTGTTGGAATCATGTTTCTGGGTGCTGGAATTCCAGGGGTTGGGGAGATACACTTGGAATCATGTTTCTGGGTGCCGGATGTCCCGGGGTTGGGGAGATACAGTTGGAATCATTTTTGTGGTTGCTGAAATTCGCGGGGCTGGGGTGATACTGCTGGAATCATGTTTCTGGATGCTGGAATTCCTGGGTATGAGGAGATACTGTTGGAATCTTGTTTCTGGGTGCTGGAATTCCCGGGGTTGGAGAGATACTGTTGGAATCATGTTTCTGGATGCTGGAATTCCAGGGGTTGGGGAGATACTGTTGGAATCATGTTTCTGGGTGCTGGAATTCCAGGGGTTGGGGAGATACACTTGGAATCATGTTTCTGGGTGCCGGATGTCCCGGGGTTGGGGAGATACAGTTGGAATCATTTTTGTGGTTGCTGAAATTCGCGGGGCTGGGGTGATACTGCTGGAATCATGTTTCTGGGTGCTGGAATTCCCTGGTTTGGGGAGATACTGTTGGAATCATGTTTCTGGGTGCTGGATGAACCGGGGTTGTGGAGATACTGCTGGAATCATGTTTCTGGGTACTGGATGTCCCGGGGTTGGGGTTATACTGTTGGAATCATGTTTCTGGATGCTGGATGTCCAGGGGTTGGGGAGATACTGTTGGAATCATGTTTCTGGCTGCTGGATGTCCCGGGGTTGGGGTTATACTGTTGGAATCATGTTTCTGGATGCTGGATGTCCCGGCGTTGGAGAGATACTGTTGGAAACATGTTTCTGCGTGCAGGATGTCCCAGGCTTGGGGAGATACAGTTGGAATCATGTTTCTGGGTGCTGCAATTCCCTGGTTTGGGGAGATACTGCTGGAATCATGTTTCTGGGTGCTGGAATTCCCTGGTTTGGGGAGATACTGTTGGAATCATGTTTCTGGGTGCTGGATGTGCCGGGGTTGGGGAGATACTGTTGGAATCATTTTTCTGGTTGCTGGAATTCCCGGGGTTGGGAAGAAACTGTTGGAATCATGTCTCTGTGTGCTGGAAGTCCCGGGGTTAGGGAGATACTGTTGGAATCATGTTTCTGGGTGCTAGATGTCTCGGGGTTTGGGGAGATACTGTTGGAATCATGTTTCTGGGTACTGACTGTCCAGGGGTTGGGGAGATACTGCTGGAATCATGTTTCTGGGCGCTGGAATTCCAGCGGTTGGGGAGATACTGTTGGAATCATGTTTCTGGGTGCTGGATGTCCTGGGTTTGGGGAGATACTGTTGGAATCATGTTTCTGGGTGCTGGATGAACCGGGGTTGGGGAGATACTGCTGGAATCATGTTTCTGGGTACTGGATGTCCCGGGGTTGGGGTTATACTGTTGGAATCATGTTTCTGGATGCTGGATGTCCAGGGGTTGGGGAGATACTGTTGGAATCATATTTCTGGGTGCTGGATGTCCCGGGGTTAGGGTTATACTGTTGGAATCATGTTTCTGGATGCTGTATGTCCCAGGCTTGGGGAGATACTGTTGGAATCATGTTTCTGGATATTGGAATTCCTGGGCTTTTGGAGATACTGCTGGAATCATGTTTCTGGGTGCTGGAATTACCGGGGATGGGGAGATACTGTTGGAATCATGTTTCTGGATGCTGGAATTCCTGGGTATGAGGAGATACTGTTGGAATCTTGTTTCTGGGTGCTGGAATTCCCGGGGTTGGAGAGATACTGTTGGAATCATGTTTCTGGATGCTGGAATTCCAGGGGTTGGGGAGATACTGTTGGAATCATGTTTCTGGGTGCTGGAATTCCAGGGGTTGGGGAGATACACTTGGAATCATGTTTCTGGGTGCCGGATGTCCCGGGGTTGGGGAGATACAGTTGGAATCATTTTTGTGGTTGCTGAAATTCGCGGGGCTGGGGTGATACTGCTGGAATCATGTTTCTGGGTGCTGGAATTCCCTGGTTTGGGGAGATACTGTTGGAATCATGTTTCTGGGTGCTGGATGAACCGGGGTTGTGGAGATACTGCTGGAATCATGTTTCTGGGTACTGGATGTCCCGGGGTTGGGGTTATACTGATGGAAATATGTTTCTGGATGCTGGATGTCCAGGGGTTGGGGAGATACTGTTGGAATCATGTTTCTGGGTGCTGGATGTCCCGGGGTTGGGGTTATACTGTTGGAATCATGTTTCTGGATGCTGGATGTCCCGGCGTTGGTGAGATACTGTTGGAAACATGATTCTGCGTGCAGGATGTCCCAGGCTTGGGGAGATACTGTTGGAATCATGTTTCTAGTAGCTGGAATTCCTGGGGTTGGGGAGGTAATGCTGGACTCATGTTTCTGGGTGCTGGAATTCCCCGTGGCTGGGGAGATACTGTTGGACTCATGTATCTGGGTGCTGGAATTCCCGGGTTTGGGGAGATACTGCTGGAATCATGTTTCTGGGTATTGGAATTCCTGGGGTTTTGGAGGTACAGCTGGAATAATGTTTCTGGGTGCTGGAATTCCCCGTGGCTGGGGAGATACTGTTGGACCCATGTTTCTGGGTGCTGGAATTCCTGGGGTTTTGGTGATACTGCTGGAATCCTGTTTCAGGGGGCTGGAATTCCTGGGGTTGTGGAGATACTGCTGGAATCAAGTTTCTGGATATTGGAATTCCTGGGCTTTTGGAGATACTGCTGGAATCATGTTTCTGGGTGCTGGACTTCACGGGGCTGCGGAGATACTGTTGAAATCATGTTTCTGGATGCTGGTATTCCCAGCTTTGAGGAGATACTGTTGGAATCATGTTTCTGGGTGCTGGAATTCCCGGGGTTGGGGAGATACTGTTGGAATCATGTTTCTGGATGCTGGAATTCGGGGGTTGGGGAGATACTGTTGGAATCATGTTTCTGGGTGCTGGAATTCCTGGGGTTGGGTAGATACAGTTGGAATTATTTTTGTGGGTGCTGGATTTCCCAGGGCTGGGGAGATACTGTTGGAATCATGTTTCTGGGTATTTAAATTCCCGGGGTTTTGGAGATACTGCTAGAATCATTTTTCAGGGGGTTAGAATTCCTGGGTTTGTGGTGATATTGCTGGAATCATGTTTCTGGGTGCTGGAATTCCCGGGAATGGGGAGATACTGATGGAATCATGTTTCTCAGTGCTGGAATTCCCGGGGTTGGGGAGATACTGTTGGAATCATGTTTCTGGGTGCTGGAATTCCCAAGGTTGGGGAGATACTGCTGGAATCAGGTTTCTGGGTGATGGATTTCCCCGGGCTGGGGAGATACAGTTGGAATCATGTTTCTGGGAATTTAAATTCCCGGGGTTTTGGCGATACTGCTTTAATCAGGTTTCTGGGTCCTGGAATTCCCGGGGCTGGGGAGATACTGTTGGACTCATGTTTCTGGGTGCTGGAATTCCATATTTTTTTGAGATACTGCTGGAATCATTTTTCAGGGGGGTGGAATTCCTGGGGTTGTGGAGATACTGCTGGAATCAAGTTTCTGGATATTGGAATTCCTGGGCTTTTGGAGATACTGCTGGAATCATATTTCTGGGTGCTGGAATTCCCGGGGATGGGGAGATACTGTTGGAATCATGTTTCTGGATGCTGGAATTCCTGGGTATGAGGAGATACTGTTGGAATCTTGTTTCTGGGTGCTGGAATTCCCGGGGTTGGAGAGATACTGTTGGAATCATGTTTCTGGATGCTGGAATTCCAGGGGTTGGGAAGATACTGTTTGAATCATGTTTCTGGGAGCTGTTTGTTCCGGGGTTCAGGAGATTCTGTTGGAATCATGTTTCTGGGTGCTGGAATTCCAGGGGTTGTGGAGATACTGTTGGAATCATGTTTCTGGGTGCTGGAATTCCAGGGGTTGGGGAGATACACTTGGAATCATGTTTCTGGGTGCCGGATGTCCCGGGGTTGGGGAGATACAGTTGGAATCATTTTTGTGGTTGCTGAAATTCGCGGGGCTGGGGTGATACTGCTGGAATCATGTTTCTGGGTGCTGGAATTCCCAGGTTTGGGGAGATACTGTTGGAATCATGTTTCTGGGTGCTGGATGAACCGGGGTTGTGGAGATACTGCTGGAATCATGTTTCTGGGTACTGGATGTCCCGGGGTTGGGGTTATACTGTTGGAATCATGTTTCTGGATGCTGGATGTCCAGGGGTTGGGGAGATACTGTTGGAATCATGTTTCTGGGTGCTGGATGTCCCGGGGTTGGGGTTATACTGTTGGAATCATGTTTCTGGATGCTGGATGTCCCGGCGTTGGAGAGATACTGTTGGAAACATGTTTCTGCGTGCAGGATGTCCCAGGCTTGGGGAGATACAGTTGGAATCATGTTTCTGGGTGCTGCAATTCCCTGGTTTGGGGAGATACTGCTGGAATCATGTTTCTGGGTGCTGGAATTCCCTGGTTTGGGGAGATACTGTTGGAATCATGTTTCTGGGTGCTGGATGTGCCGGGGTTGGGGAGATACTGTTGGAATCATTTTTCTGGTTGCTGGAATTCCCGGGGTTGGGAAGAAACTGTTGGAATCATGTCTCTGTGTGCTGGAAGTCCCGGGGTTAGGGAGATACTGTTGGAATCATTTTTCTGGGTGCTAGATGTCTCGGGGTTTGGGGAGATACTGTTGGAATCATGTTTCTGGGTACTGACTGTCCAGGGGTTGGGGAGATACTGCTGGAATCATGTTTCTGGGCGCTGGAATTCCAGCGGTTGGGGAGATACTGTTGGAATCATGTTTCTGGGTGCTGGATGTCCTGGGTTTGGGGAGATACTGTTGGAATCATGTTTCTGGGTGCTGGATGAACCGGGGTTGGGGAGATACTGCTGGAATCATGTTTCTGGGTACTGGATGTCCCGGGTTTGGGGTTATACTGTTGGAATCATGTTTCTGGATGCTGGATGTCCAGGGGTTGGGGAGATACTGTTGGAATCATATTTCTGGGTGCTGGATGTCCCGGGGTTAGGGTTATACTGTTGGAATCATGTTTCTGGATGCTGGATGTCCCGGGGTTGGGGACATACTGTTGGAAACATGTTTCTGGGTGCTGTATGTCCCAGGCTTGGGGAGATACTGTTGGAATCATGTTTCTGGATATTGGAATTCCTGGGCTTTTGGAGATACTGCTGGAATCATGTTTCTGGGTGCTGGAATTACCGGGGATGGGGAGATACTGTTGGAATCATGTTTCTGGATGCTGGAATTCCTGGGTATGAGGAGATACTGTTGGAATCTTGTTTCTGGGTGCTGGAATTCCCGGGGTTGGAGAGATACTGTTGGAATCATGTTTCTGGATGCTGGAATTCCAGGGGTTGGGGAGATACTGTTGGAATCATGTTTCTGGGTGCTGGAATTCCAGGGGTTGGGGAGATACACTTGGAATCATGTTTCTGGGTGCCGGATGTCCCGGGGTTGGGGAGATACAGTTGGAATCATTTTTGTGGTTGCTGAAATTCGCGGGGCTGGGGTGATACTGCTGGAATCATGTTTCTGGGTGCTGGAATTCCCTGGTTTGGGGAGATACTGTTGGAATCATGTTTCTGGGTGCTGGATGAACCGGGGTTGTGGAGATACTGCTGGAATCATGTTTCTGGGTACTGGATGTCCCGGGGTTGGAGTTATACTGTTGGAATCATGTTTCTGGATGCTGGATGTCCAGGGGTTGGGGAGATACTGTTGGAATCATGTTTCTGGGTGCTGGATGTCCCGGGGTTGGGGTTATACTGTTGGAATCATGTTTCTGGATGCTGGATGTCCCGGCGTTGGAGAGATACTGTTGGAAACATGTTTCTGCGTGCAGGATGTCCCAGGCTTGGGGAGATACTGTTGGAATCATGTTTCTAGATGCTGGAATTCCTGGGGTTGGGGAGGTAATGCTGGACTCATGTTTCTGGGTGCTGGAATTCCCCGTGGCTGGGGAGATACTGTTGGACTCATGTATCTGGGTGCTGGAATTCCCGGGTTTGGGGAGATACTGCTGGAATCATGTTTCTGGGTATTGGAATTCCTGGGGTTTTGGAGGTACAGCTGGAATAATGTTTCTGGGTGCTGGAATTCCCCGTGGCTGGGGAGATACTGTTGGACCCATGTTTCTGGGTGCTGGAATTCCTGGGGTTTTGGTGATACTGCTGGAATCCTGTTTCAGGGGGCTGGAATTCCTGGGGTTGTGGAGATACTGCCGGAATCAAGTTTCTGGATATTGGAATTCCTGGGCTTTTGGAGATACTGCTGGAATCATGTTTCTGGGTGCTGGAATTCCCGGGGCTGCGGAGATACTGTTGAAATCATGTTTCTGGATGCTGGTATTCCCAGCTTTGAGGAGATACTGTTGGAATCATGTTTCTGGGTGCTGGAATTCCTGGGGTTGGGTAGATACAGTTGGAATTATTTTTGTGGGTGCTGGAATTCCCAGGGCTGGGGAGATACTGTTGGAATCATGTTTCTGGGTATTTAAATTCCAGGGGTTTTGGAGATACTGCTAGAATCATTTTTCAGGGGGTTAGAATTCCTGGGGTTGTGGTGATATTGCTGGAATCATGTTTCTGGGTGCTGGAATTCCCGGGAATGGGGAGATACTGATGGAATCATGTTTCTCAGTGCTGGAATTCCCGGGGTTGGGGAGATACTGTTGGAATCATGTTTCTGGGTGCTGGAATTCCCAAGGTTGGGGCGATACTGCTTTAATCAGGTTTCTGGGTGCTGGAATTCCCGGGGCTGGGGAGATACTGTTGGACTCATGTTTCTGGGTGCTGGAATTCCATATTTTTTTGAGATACTGCTGGAATCATTTTTCAGGGGGGTGGAATTCCTGGGGTTGTGGAGATACTGCTGGAATCAAGTTTCTGGATATTGGAATTCCTGGGCTTTTGGAGATACTGCTGGAATCATATTTCTGGGTGCTGGAATTCCCGGGGATGGGGAGATACTGTTGGCATCATGTTTCTGGATGCTGGAATTCCTGGGTATGAGGAGATACTGTTGGAATCTTGTTTCAGGGTGCTGGAATTCCCGGGGTTGGAGAGATACTGTTGGAATCATGTTTCTGGATGCTGGAATTCCAGGGGTTGGGAAGATACTGTTTGAATCATGTTTCTGGGAGCTGTTTGTTCCGGGGTTCAGGAGATTCTGTTGGAATCATGTTTCTGGGTGCTGGAATTCCAGGGGTTGTGGAGATACTGTTGGAATCATGTTTCTGGGTGCTGGAATTCCAGGGGTTGGGGAGATACACTTGGAATCATGTTTCTGGGTGCCGGATGTCCCGGGGTTGGGGAGATACAGTTGGAATCATTTTTGTGGTTGCTGAAATTCGCGGGGCTGGGGTGATACTGCTGGAATCATGTTTCTGGGTGCTGGAATTCCCAGGTTTGGGGAGATACTGTTGGAATCATGTTTCTGGGTGCTGGATGAACCGGGGTTGTGGAGATACTGCTGGAATCATGTTTCTGGGTACTGGATGTCCCGGGGTTGGGGTTATACTGTTGGAATCATATTTCTGGATGCTGGATGTCCAGGGGTTGGGGAGATACTGTTGGAATCATGTTTCTGGGTGCTGGATGTCCCGGGGTTGGGGTTATACTGTTGGAATCATGTTTCTGGATGCTGGATGTCCCGGCGTTGGAGAGATACTGTTGGAAACATGTTTCTGCGTGCAGGATGTCCCAGGCTTGGGGAGATACAGTTGGAATCATGTTTCTGGGTGCTGCAATTCCCTGGTTTGGGGAGATACTGCTGGAATCATGTTTCTGGGTGCTGGAATTCCCTGGTTTGGGGAGATACTGTTGGAATCATGTTTCTGGGTGCTGGATGTGCCGGGGTTGGGGAGATACTGTTGGAATCATTTTTCTGGTTGCTGGAATTCCCGGGGTTGGGAAGAAACTGTTGGAATCATGTCTCTGTGTGCTGGAAGTCCCGGGGTTAGGGAGATACTGTTGGAATCATGTTTCTGGGTGCTAGATGTCTCGGGGTTTGGGGAGATACTGTTGGAATCATGTTTCTGGGTACTGACTGTCCAGGGGTTGGGGAGATACTGCTGGAATCATGTTTCTGGGCGCTGGAATTCCAGCGGTTGGGGAGATACTGTTGGAATCATGTTTCTGGGTGCTGGATGTCCTGGGTTTGGGGAGATACTGTTGGAATCATGTTTCTGGGTGCTGGATGAACCGGGGTTGGGGAGATACTGTTGGAATCATGTTCCTGGATGCTGGATGTCCAGGGGTTGGGGAGATACTGTTGGAATCATATTTCTGGGTGCTGGATGTCCCGGGGTTAGGGTTATACTGTTGGAATCATGTTTCTGGATGCTGGATGTCCCGGGGTTGGGGACATACTGTTGGAAACATGTTTCTGGGTGCTGTATGTCCCAGGCTTGGGGAGATACTGTTGGAATCATGTTTCTGGATATTGGAATTCCTGGGCTTTTGGAGATATTGCTGGAATCATGTTTCTGGGTGCTGGAATTACCGGGGATGGGGAGATACTGTTGGAATCATGTTTCTGGATGCTGGAATTCCTGGGTATGAGGAGATACTGTTGGAATCTTGTTTCTGGGTGCTGGAATTCCCGGGGTTGGAGAGATACTGTTGGAATCATGTTTCTGGATGCTGGAATTCCAGGGGTTGGGGAGATACTGTTGGAATCATGTTTCTGGGTGCTGGAATTCCAGGGGTTGGGGAGATACACTTGGAATCATGTTTCTGGGTGCCGGATGTCCCGGGGTTGGGGAGATACAGTTGGAATCATTTTTGTGGTTGCTGAAATTCGCGGGGCTGGGGTGATACTGCTGGAATCATGTTTCTGGGTGCTGGAATTCCCTGGTTTGGGGAGATACTGTTGGAATCATGTTTCTGGGTGCTGGATGAACCGGGGTTGTGGAGATACTGCTGGAATCATGTTTCTGGGTACTGGATGTCACGGGGTTGGGGTTATACTGTTGGAATCATGTTTCTGGATGCTGGATGTCCAGGGGTTGGGGAGATACTGTTGGAATCATGTTTCTGGGTGCTGGATGTCCCGGGGTTGGGGTTATACTGTTGGAATCATGTTTCTGGATGCTGGATGTCCCGGCGTTGGAGAGATACTGTTGGAAACATGTTTCTGCGTGCAGGATGTCCCAGGCTTGGGGAGATACTGTTGGATCATGTTTCTAGATGCTGGAATTCCTGGGGTTGGGGAGGTAATGCTGGACTCATGTTTCTGGGTGCTGGAATTCCCCGTGGCTGGGGAGATACTGTTGGACCCATGTATCTGGGTGCTGGAATTCCCGGGTTTGGGGAGATACTGCTGGAATCATGTTTCTGGGTATTGGAATTCCTGGGGTTTTGGAGGTACAGCTGGAATAATGTTTCTGGGTGCTGGAATTCCCCGTGGCTGGGGAGATACTGTTGGACCCATGTTTCTGGGTGCTGGAATTCCTGGGGTTTTGGTGATACTGCTGGAATCCTGTTTCAGGGGGCTGGAATTCCTGGGGTTGTGGAGATACTGCTGGAATCAAGTTTCTGGATATTGGAATTCCTGGGCTTTTGGAGATACTGCTGGAATCATGTTTCTGGGTGCTGGAATTCCCGGGGCTGCGGAGATACTGTTGAAATCATGTTTCTGGATGCTGGTATTCCCAGCTTTGAGGAGATACTGTTGGAATCATGTTTCTGGGTGCTGGAATTCCCGGGGTTGGGGAGATACTGTTGGAATCATGTTTCTGGATGCTGGAATTCGGGGGTTGGGGAGATACTGTTGGAATCATGTTTCTGGGTGCTGGAATTCCTGGGGTTGGGTAGATACAGTTGGAATTATTTTTGTGGGTGCTGGAATTCCCAGGGCTGGGGAGATACTGTTGGAATCATGTTTCTGGGTATTTAAATTCCCGGGGTTTTGGAGATACTGCTAGAATCATTTTTCAGGGGGTTAGAATTCCTGGGGTTGTGGTGATATTGCTGGAATCATGTTTCTGGGTGCTGGAATTCCCGGGAATGGGGAGATACTGATGGAATCATGTTTCTCAGTGCTGGAATTCCCGGGGTTGGGGAGATACTGTTGGAATCATGTTTCTGGGTGCTGGAATTCCCAAGGTTGGGGAGATACTGCTGGAATCAGGTTTCTGGGTGATGGATTTCCCCGGGCTGGGGAGATACAGTTGGAATCATGTTTCTGGGAATTTAAATTCCCGGGGTTTTGGCGATACTGCTTTAATCAGGTTTCTGGGTGCTGGAATTCCCGGGGCTGGGGAGATACTGTTGGACTCATGTTTCTGGGTGCTGGAATTCCATATTTTTTTGAGATACTGCTGGAATCATTTTTCAGGGGGGTGGAATTCCTGGGGTTGTGGAGATACTGCTGGAATCAAGTTTCTGGATATTGGAATTCCTGGGCTTTTGGAGATACAGTTGGAATCATGTTTCTGGGTGCTGCAATTCCCTGGTTTGGGGAGATACTGCTGGAATCATGTTTCTGGGTGCTGGAATTCCCTGGTTTGGGGAGATACTGTTGGAATCATGTTTCTGGGTGCTGGATGTGCCGGGGTTGGGGAGATACTGTTGGAATCATTTTTCTGGTTGCTGGAATTCCCGGGGTTGGGAAGAAACTGTTGGAATCATGTCTCTGTGTGCTGGAAGTCCCGGGGTTAGGGAGATACTGTTGGAATCATTTTTCTGGGTGCTAGATGTCTCGGGGTTTGGGGAGATACTGTTGGAATCATGTTTCTGGGTACTGACTGTCCAGGGGTTGGGGAGATACTGCTGGAATCATGTTTCTGGGCGCTGGAATTCCAGCGGTTGGGGAGATACTGTTGGAATCATGTTTCTGGGTGCTGGATGTCCTGGGTTTGGGGAGATACTGTTGGAATCATGTTTCTGGGTGCTGGATGAACCGGGGTTGGGGAGATACTGCTGGAATCATGTTTCTGGGTACTGGATGTCCCGGGTTTGGGGTTATACTGTTGGAATCATGTTTCTGGATGCTGGATATCCAGGGGTTGGGGAGATACTGTTGGAATCATATTTCTGGGTGCTGGATGTCCCGGGGTTAGGGTTATACTGTTGGAATCATGTTTCTGGATGCTGGATGTCCCGGGGTTGGGGACATACTGTTGGAAACATGTTTCTGGGTGCTGTATGTCCCAGGCTTGGGGAGATACTGTTGGAATCATGTTTCTGGATATTGGAATTCCTGGGCTTTTGGAGATACTGCTGGAATCATGTTTCTGGGTGCTGGAATTACCGGGGATGGGGAGATACTGTTGGAATCATGTTTCTGGATGCTGGAATTCCTGGGTATGAGGAGATACTGTTGGAATCTTGTTTCTGGGTGCTGGAATTCCCGGGGTTGGAGAGATACTGTTGGAATCATGTTTCTGGATGCTGGAATTCCAGGGGTTGGGGAGATACTGTTGGAATCATGTTTCTGGGTGCTGGAATTCCAGGGGTTGGGGAGATACACTTGGAATCATGTTTCTGGGTGCCGGATGTCCCGGGGTTGGGGAGATACAGTTGGAATCATTTTTGTGGTTGCTGAAATTCGCGGGGCTGGGGTGATACTGCTGGAATCATGTTTCTGGGTGCTGGAATTCCCTGGTTTGGGGAGATACTGTTGGAATCATGTTTCTGGGTGCTGGATGAACCGGGGTTGTGGAGATACTGCTGGAATCATGTTTCTGGGTACTGGATGTCCCGGGGTTGGAGTTATACTGTTGGAATCATGTTTCTGGATGCTGGATGTCCAGGGGTTGGGGAGATACTGTTGGAATCATGTTTCTGGGTGCTGGATGTCCCGGGGTTGGGGTTATACTGTTGGAATCATGTTTCTGGATGCTGGATGTCCCGGCGTTGGAGAGATACTGTTGGAAACATGTTTCTGCGTGCAGGATGTCCCAGGCTTGGGGAGATACTGTTGGAATCATGTTTCTAGATGCTGGAATTCCTGGGGTTGGGGAGGTAATGCTGGACTCATGTTTCTGGGTGCTGGAATTCCCCGTGGCTGGGGAGATACTGTTGGACTCATGTATCTGGGTGCTGGAATTCCCGGGTTTGGGGAGATACTGCTGGAATCATGTTTCTGGGTATTGGAATTCCTGGGGTTTTGGAGGTACAGCTGGAATAATGTTTCTGGGTGCTGGAATTCCCCGTGGCTGGGGAGATACTGTTGGACCCATGTTTCTGGGTGCTGGAATTCCTGGGGTTTTGGTGATACTGCTGGAATCCTGTTTCAGGGGGCTGGAATTCCTGGGGTTGTGGAGATACTGCCGGAATCAAGTTTCTGGATATTGGAATTCCTGGGCTTTTGGAGATACTGCTGGAATCATGTTTCTGGGTGCTGGAATTCCCGGGGCTGCGGAGATACTGTTGAAATCATGTTTCTGGATGCTGGTATTCCCAGCTTTGAGGAGATACTGTTGGAATCATGTTTCTGGGTGCTGGAATTCCTGGGGTTGGGTAGATACAGTTGGAATTATTTTTGTGGGTGCTGGAATTCCCAGGGCTGGGGAGATACTGTTGGAATCATGTTTCTGGGTATTTAAATTCCAGGGGTTTTGGAGATACTGCTAGAATCATTTTTCAGGGGGTTAGAATTCCTGGGGTTGTGGTGATATTGCTGGAATCATGTTTCTGGGTGCTGGAATTCCCGGGAATGGGGAGATACTGATGGAATCATGTTTCTCAGTGCTGGAATTCCCGGGGTTGGGGAGATACTGTTGGAATCATGTTTCTGGGTGCTGGAATTCCCAAGGTTGGGGAGATACTGCTGGAATCAGGTTTCTGGGTGATGGATTTCCCCGGGCTGGGGAGATACAGTTGGAATCATGTTTCTGGGAATTTAAATTCCCGGGGTTTTGGCGATACTGCTTTAATCAGGTTTCTGGGTGCTGGAATTCCCGGGGCTGGGGAGATACTGTTGGACTCATGTTTCTGGGTGCTGGAATTCCATATTTTTTTGAGATACTGCTGGAATCATTTTTCAGGGGGGTGGAATTCCTGGGGTTGTGGAGATACTGCTGGAATCAAGTTTCTGGATATTGGAATTCCTGGGCTTTTGGAGATACTGCTGGAATCATATTTCTGGGTGCTGGAATTCCCGGGGATGGGGAGATACTGTTGGCATCATGTTTCTGGATGCTGGAATTCCTGGGTATGAGGAGATACTGTTGGAATCTTGTTTCAGGGTGCTGGAATTCCCGGGGTTGGAGAGATACTGTTGGAATCATGTTTCTGGATGCTGGAATTCCAGGGGTTGGGAAGATACTGTTTGAATCATGTTTCTGGGAGCTGTTTGTTCCGGGGTTCAGGAGATTCTGTTGGAATCATGTTTCTGGGTGCTGGAATTCCAGGGGTTGTGGAGATACTGTTGGAATCATGTTTCTGGGTGCTGGAATTCCAGGGGTTGGGGAGATACACTTGGAATCATGTTTCTGGGTGCCGGATGTCCCGGGGTTGGGGAGATACAGTTGGAATCATTTTTGTGGTTGCTGAAATTCGCGGGGCTGGGGTGATACTGCTGGAATCATGTTTCTGGGTGCTGGAATTCCCAGGTTTGGGGAGATACTGTTGGAATCATGTTTCTGGGTGCTGGATGAACCGGGGTTGTGGAGATACTGCTGGAATCATGTTTCTGGGTACTGGATGTCCCGGGGTTGGGGTTATACTGTTGGAATCATATTTCTGGATGCTGGATGTCCAGGGGTTGGGGAGATACTGTTGGAATCATGTTTCTGGGTGCTGGATGTCCCGGGGTTGGGGTTATACTGTTGGAATCATGTTTCTGGATGCTGGATGTCCCGGCGTTGGAGAGATACTGTTGGAAACATGTTTCTGCGTGCAGGATGTCCCAGGCTTGGGGAGATACAGTTGGAATCATGTTTCTGGGTGCTGCAATTCCCTGGTTTGGGGAGATACTGCTGGAATCATGTTTCTGGGTGCTGGAATTCCCTGGTTTGGGGAGATACTGTTGGAATCATGTTTCTGGGTGCTGGATGTGCCGGGGTTGGGGAGATACTGTTGGAATCATTTTTCTGGTTGCTGGAATTCCCGGGGTTGGGAAGAAACTGTTGGAATCATGTCTCTGTGTGCTGGAAGTCCCGGGGTTAGGGAGATACTGTTGGAATCATGTTTCTGGGTGCTAGATGTCTCGGGGTTTGGGGAGATACTGTTGGAATCATGTTTCTGGGTACTGACTGTCCAGGGGTTGGGGAGATACTGCTGGAATCATGTTTCTGGGCGCTGGAATTCCAGCGGTTGGGGAGATACTGTTGGAATCATGTTTCTGGGTGCTGGATGTCCTGGGTTTGGGGAGATACTGTTGGAATCATGTTTCTGGGTGCTGGATGAACCGGGGTTGGGGAGATACTGTTGGAATCATGTTCCTGGATGCTGGATGTCCAGGGGTTGGGGAGATACTGTTGGAATCATATTTCTGGGTGCTGGATGTCCCGGGGTTAGGGTTATACTGTTGGAATCATGTTTCTGGATGCTGGATGTCCCGGGGTTGGGGACATACTGTTGGAAACATGTTTCTGGGTGCTGTATGTCCCAGGCTTGGGGAGATACTGTTGGAATCATGTTTCTGGATATTGGAATTCCTGGGCTTTTGGAGATACTGCTGGAATCATGTTTCTGGGTGCTGGAATTACCGGGGATGGGGAGATACTGTTGGAATCATGTTTCTGGATGCTGGAATTCCTGGGTATGAGGAGATACTGTTGGAATCTTGTTTCTGGGTGCTGGAATTCCCGGGGTTGGAGAGATACTGTTGGAATCATGTTTCTGGATGCTGGAATTCCAGGGGTTGGGGAGATACTGTTGGAATCATGTTTCTGGGTGCTGGAATTCCAGGGGTTGGGGAGATACACTTGGAATCATGTTTCTGGGTGCCGGATGTCCCGGGGTTGGGGAGATACAGTTGGAATCATTTTTGTGGTTGCTGAAATTCGCGGGGCTGGGGTGATACTGCTGGAATCATGTTTCTGGGTGCTGGAATTCCCTGGTTTGGGGAGATACTGTTGGAATCATGTTTCTGGGTGCTGGATGAACCGGGGTTGTGGAGATACTGCTGGAATCATGTTTCTGGGTACTGGATGTCACGGGGTTGGGGTTATACTGTTGGAATCATGTTTCTGGATGCTGGATGTCCAGGGGTTGGGGAGATACTGTTGGAATCATGTTTCTGGGTGCTGGATGTCCCGGGGTTGGGGTTATACTGTTGGAATCATGTTTCTGGATGCTGGATGTCCCGGCGTTGGAGAGATACTGTTGGAAACATGTTTCTGCGTGCAGGATGTCCCAGGCTTGGGGAGATACTGTTGGATCATGTTTCTAGATGCTGGAATTCCTGGGGTTGGGGAGGTAATGCTGGACTCATGTTTCTGGGTGCTGGAATTCCCCGTGGCTGGGGAGATACTGTTGGACCCATGTATCTGGGTGCTGGAATTCCCGG
Organism: Hemitrygon akajei; assembly: GCF_048418815.1. Lineage (NCBI taxonomy): Eukaryota > Metazoa > Chordata > Chondrichthyes > Myliobatiformes > Dasyatidae > Hemitrygon > Hemitrygon akajei. The sequence continues at coordinate 7,166,816 of NC_133144.1, forward strand.
GTTTGGGGAGATACTGCTGGAATCATGTTTCTGGGTATTGGAATTCCTGGGGTTTTGGAGGTACAGCTGGAATAATGTTTCTGGGTGCTGGAATTCCCCGTGGCTGGGGAGATACTGTTGGACCCATGTTTCTGGGTGCTGGAATTCCTGGGGTTTTGGTGATACTGCTGGAATCCTGTTTCAGGGGGCTGGAATTCCTGGGGTTGTGGAGATACTGCTGGAATCAAGTTTCTGGATATTGGAATTCCTGGGCTTTTGGAGATACTGCTGGAATCATGTTTCTGGGTGCTGGAATTCCCGGGGCTGCGGAGATACTGTTGAAATCATGTTTCTGGATGCTGGTATTCCCAGCTTTGAGGAGATACTGTTGGAATCATGTTTCTGGGTGCTGGAATTCCCGGGGTTGGGGAGATACTGTTGGAATCATGTTTCTGGATGCTGGAATTCGGGGGTTGGGGAGATACTGTTGGAATCATGTTTCTGGGTGCTGGAATTCCTGGGGTTGGGTAGATACAGTTGGAATTATTTTTGTGGGTGCTGGAATTCCCAGGGCTGGGGAGATACTGTTGGAATCATGTTTCTGGGTATTTAAATTCCCGGGGTTTTGGAGATACTGCTAGAATCATTTTTCAGGGGGTTAGAATTCCTGGGGTTGTGGTGATATTGCTGGAATCATGTTTCTGGGTGCTGGAATTCCCGGGAATGGGGAGATACTGATGGAATCATGTTTCTCAGTGCTGGAATTCCCGGGGTTGGGGAGATACTGTTGGAATCATGTTTCTGGGTGCTGGAATTCCCAAGGTTGGGGAGATACTGCTGGAATCAGGTTTCTGGGTGATGGATTTCCCCGGGCTGGGGAGATACAGTTGGAATCATGTTTCTGGGAATTTAAATTCCCGGGGTTTTGGCGATACTGCTTTAATCAGGTTTCTGGGTGCTGGAATTCCCGGGGCTGGGGAGATACTGTTGGACTCATGTTTCTGGGTGCTGGAATTCCATATTTTTTTGAGATACTGCTGGAATCATTTTTCAGGGGGGTGGAATTCCTGGGGTTGTGGAGATACTGCTGGAATCAAGTTTCTGGATATTGGAATTCCTGGGCTTTTGGAGATACTGTTGGAATCATGTTTCTGGGTGCAGGATGTGCCGGGGTTGGGGAGATACTGTTGGAATCATTTTTCTGGTTGCTGGAATTCCCGGGGTTGGGAAGAAACTGTTGGAATCATGTCTCTGTGTGCTGGAAGTCCCGGGGTTAGGGAGATACTGTTGGAATCATGTTTCTGGGTGCTAGATGTCTCGGGGTTTGGGGAGATACTGTTGGAATCATGTTTCTGGGTACTGACTGTCCAGGGGTTGGGGAGATACTGCTGGAATCATGTTTCTGGGCGCTGGAATTCCAGCGGTTGGGGAGATACTGTTGGAATCATGTTTCTGGGTGCTGGATGTCCTGGGTTTGGGGAGATACTGTTGGAATCATGTTTCTGGGTGCTGGATGAACCGGGGTTGGGGAGATACTGCTGGAATCATGTTTCTGGGTACTGGATGTCCCGGGGTTGGGGTTATACTGTTGGAATCATGTTCCTGGATGCTGGATGTCCAGGGGTTGGGGAGATACTGTTGGAATCATATTTCTGGGTGCTGGATGTCCCGGGGTTAGGGTTATACTGTTGGAATCATGTTTCTGGATGCTGGATGTCCCGGGGTTGGGGACATACTGTTGGAAACATGTTTCTGGGTGCTGTATGTCCCAGGCTTGGGGAGATACTGTTGGAATCATGTTTCTGGATATTGGAATTCCTGGGCTTTTGGAGATACTGCTGGAATCATGTTTCTGGGTGCTGGAATTACCGGGGATGGGGAGATACTGTTGGAATCATGTTTCTGGATGCTGGAATTCCTGGGTATGAGGAGATACTGTTGGAATCTTGTTTCTGGGTGCTGGAATTCCCGGGGTTGGAGAGATACTGTTGGAATCATGTTTCTGGATGCTGGAATTCCAGGGGTTGGGGAGATACTGTTGGAATCATGTTTCTGGGTGCTGGAATTCCAGGGGTTGGGGAGATACACTTGGAATCATGTTTCTGGGTGCCGGATGTCTCGGGGTTGGGGAGATACAGTTGGAATCATTTTTGTGGTTGCTGAAATTCGCGGGGCTGGTGTGATACTGCTGGAATCATGTTTCTGGGTGCTGGAATTCCCTGGTTTGGGGAGATACTGTTGGAATCATGTTTCTGGGTGCTGGATGAACCGGGGTTGTGGAGATACTGCTGGAATCATGTTTCTGGGTGCTGGATGTCCCGGGGTTGGGGTTATACTGTTGGAATCATGTTTCTGGATGCTGGATGTCCCGGCGTTGGAGAGATACTGTTGGAAACATGTTTCTGCGTGCAGGATGTCCCAGGCTTGGGGAGATACTGTTGGAATCATGTTTCTAGATGCTGGAATTCCTGGGGTTGGGGAGGTAATGCTGGACTCATGTTTCTGGGTGCTGGAATTCCCCGTGGCTGGGGAGATACTGTTGGACTCATGTATCTGGGTGCTGGAATTCCCGGGTTTGGGGAGATACTGCTGGAATCATGTTTCTGGGTATTGGAATTCCTGGGGTTTTGGAGGTACAGCTGGAATAATGTTTCTGGGTGCTGGAATTCCCCGTGGCTGGGGAGATACTGTTGGACCCATGTTTCTGGGTGCTGGAATTCCTGGGGTTTTGGTGATACTGCTGGAATCCTGTTTCAGGGGGCTGGAATTCCTGGGGTTGTGGAGATACTGCTGGAATCAAGTTTCTGGATATTGGAATTCCTGGGCTTTTGGAGATACTGCTGGAATCATGTTTCTGGGTGCTGGAATTCCCGGGGCTGCGGAGATACTGTTGAAATCATGTTTCTGGATGCTGGTATTCCCAGCTTTGAGGAGATACTGTTGGAATCATGTTTCTGGGTGCTGGAATTCCCGGGGTTGGGGAGATACTGTTGGAATCATGTTTCTGGATGCTGGAATTCGGGGGTTGGGGAGATACTGTTGGAATCATGTTTCTGGGTGCTGGAATTCCTGGGGTTGGGTAGATACAGTTGGAATTATTTTTGTGGGTGCTGGAATTCCCAGGGCTGGGGAGATACTGTTGGAATCATGTTTCTGGGTATTTAAATTCCCGGGGTTTTGGAGATACTGCTAGAATCATTTTTCAGGGGGTTAGAATTCCTGGGGTTATGGTGATATTGCTGGAATCATGTTTCTGGGTGCTGGAATTCCCGGGAATGGGGAGATACTGATGGAATCATGTTTCTCAGTGCTGGAATTCCCGGGGTTGGGGAGATACTGTTGGAATCATGTTTCTGGGTGCTGGAATTCCCAAGGTTGGGGAGATACTGCTGGAATCAGGTTTCTGGGTGATGGATTTCCCCGGGCTGGGGAGATACAGTTGGAATCATGTTTCTGGGAATTTAAATTCCCGGGGTTTTGGCGATACTGCTTTAATCAGGTTTCTGGGTGCTGGAATTCCCGGGGCTGGGGAGATACTGTTGGACTCATGTTTCTGGGTGCTGGAATTCCATATTTTTTTGAGATACTGCTGGAATCATTTTTCAGGGGGGTGGAATTCCTGGGGTTGTGGAGATACTGCTGGAATCAAGTTTCTGGATATTGGAATTCCTGGGCTTTTGGAGATACTGCTGGAATCATATTTCTGGGTGCTGGAATTCCCGGGGATGGGGAGATACTGTTGGAATCATGTTTCTGGATGCTGGAATTCCTGGGTATGAGGAGATACTGTTGGAATCTTGTTTCTGGGTGTTGGAATTCCCGGGGTTGGAGAGATACTGTTGGAATCATGTTTCTGGATGCTGGAATTCCAGGGGTTGGGAAGATACTGTTTGAATCATGTTTCTGGGAGCTGTTTGTTCCGGGGTTCAGGAGATTCTGTTGGAATCATGTTTCTGGGTGCTGGAATTCCAGGGGTTGTGGAGATACAGTTGGAATCATGTTTCTGGGTGCCGGATGTCCCGGGGTTGGGGAGATACAGTTGGAATCATTTTTGTGGGTGCTGAAATTCGCGGGGCTGGGGTGATACTGCTGGAAACATTTTTCAGGTTGCTGAAATTCCAGGGGTTGGGGAGATACTGCTGGAATCATGTTTCTGGGTGCTGGAATTCCCTGGTTTGGGGAGATACTGTTGGAATCATGTTTCTGGGTGCTGGATGAACCGGGGTTGGGGAGATACTGCTGGAATCATGTTTCTGGGTACTGGATGTCCCGGGGTTGGGGTTATACTGTTGGAATCATTTTTCTGGATGCTGGATGTCCAGGGGTTGGGGAGATACTGTTGGAATCATATTTCTGGGTGCTGGATGTCCCGGGGTTGGGGTTATACTGTTGGAATCATGTTTCTGGATGCTGGATGTCCCGGGGTTGGGGACATACTGTTGGAAACATGTTTCTGGGTGCTGGATGTCCCAGGCTTGGGGAGATACTGTTGGAATCATGTTTCTGGATATTGGAATTCCTGGGCTTTTGGAGATACTGCTGGAATCATGTTTCTGTGTGCTGGAATTCCCGGGGATGGGGAGATACTGTTGGAATCATGTTTCTGGATGCTGGAATTCCTGGGTATGAGGAGATACACTTGGAATCTTGTTTCTGGGTGCTGGAATTCCCGGGGTTGGAGAGATACTGTTGGAATCATGTTTCTGGATGCTGGAATTCCAGGGGTTGGGGAGATACTGTTTGAATCATGTTTCTGGATGCTGGAATTCCAGGGGTTGGGGAGAACCTGTTTGAATCATGTTTCTGGGAGCTGTTTGTACCGGGGTTCATGAGATTCTGTTGGAATCATGTTTCTGGGTGCTGGAATTCCAGGGGTTGGGGAGATACACTTGGAATCATGTTTCTGGGTGCCGGATGTCCCGGGGTTGGGGAGATACAGTTGGAATCATTTTTGTGGGTGCTGAAATTCGCGGGGCTGGGGTGATACTGCTGGAAACATTTTTCAGGTTGCTGAAATTCCAGGGGTTGGGGAGATACTGCTGGAATCATGTTTCTGGGTGCTGGAATTCCCATGGTCTGGGGAGATACTGTTGGAATCATGTTTCTGTGTGCTGGATGAACCGGGGTTGGGGAGATACTGCTGGAATCATGTTTCTGGGTACTGGATGTCCCGGGGTTGGGGTTATACTGTTGGAATCATGTTTCTGGATGCTGGATGTCCAGGGGTTGGGGAGATACTGTTGGAATCATATTTCTGGGTGCTGGATGTCCCGGGGTTGGGGTTATACTGTTGGAATCATGTTTCTGGATGCTGGATGTCCCGGGGTTGGGGACATACTGTTGGAAACATGTTTCTGGGTGCTGGATGTCCCAGGCTTGGGGAGATACTGTTGGAATCATGTTTCTGGATATTGGAATTCCTGGGCTTTTGGAGATACTGCTGGAATCATGTTTCTGGGTGCTGGAATTCCCGGGGATGGGGAGATACTGTTGGAATCATGTTTCTGGATGCTGGAATTCCAGGGGTTGGGGAGATACTGTTTGAATCATGTTTCTGGATGCTGGAATTCCAGGGGTTGGGGAGAACCTGTTTGAATCATGTTTCTGGGAGCTGTTTGTTCCGGGGTTCAGGAGATTCTGTTGGAATCATGTTTCTGGGTGCTGCAATTCCAAGGGTTGCGGAGATACACTTGGAATCATGTTTCTGGGTGCCGGATGTCCCGGGGTTGGGGAGATACAGTTGGAATCATTTTTGTGGTTGCTGAAATTCGCGGGGCTGGGGTGATACTGCTGGAATCATGTTTCTGGGTGCTGGAATTCCCTGGTTTGGGGAGATACTGTTGGAATCATGTTTCTGGGTGCTGGATGAACCGGGGTTGTGGAGATACTGCTGGAATCATGTTTCTGGGTACTGGATGTCCTGGGGTTGGGGAGATACTGTTGGAATCATGTTTCTGGGTGCTGGATGTCCCGCGGTTGGGGTTATACTGTTGGAATCATGTTTCTGGATGCTGGATGTGCCGGCGTTGGAGAGATACTGTTGGAAACATGTTTCTGGGTGCAGGATGTCCCAGGCTTAGGGAGATACTGTTGGAAACATGTTTCTGGGTGCTGGAATTCCCGGGGTTAGGGAGATACTGTTGGAATCATGTTTCTGGGTGCTACATGTCTCGGAGTTTGGGGAGATACTGTTGGAATCATGTTTCTGGGTACTGACTGTCCAGGGGTTGGGGAGATACTGCTGGAATCATGTTTCTGGGCGCTGGAATTCCAGCGGTTGGGGAGATACTGTTGGAATCATGTTTCTGGGTGCTGGATGTCCTGGGTTTGGGGAGATACTGTTGGAATCATGTTTCTAGATGCTGGAATTCCTGGGGTTGGGGAGATACTGTTGGACTCATGTTTCTGGGTGCTGGAATTCCTGGGGTTTTGGTGATACTGCTGGAATCCTGTTTCAGGGGGCTGGAATTCCTGGGGTTGTGGAGATACTGCTGGAATCAAGTTTCTGGATATTGGAATTCCTGGGCTTTTGGAGATACTGCTGGAATCATGTTTCTGGGTGCTGGAATTCCCGGGGCTGCGGAGATACTGTTGAAATCATGTTTCTGGATGCTGGTATTCCCAGCTTTGAGGAGATACTGTTGGAATCATGTTTCTGGGTGCTGGAATTCCCGGGGTTGGGGAGATACTGTTGGAATCATGTTTCTGGATGCTGGAATTCGGGGGTTGGGGAGATACTGTTGGAATCATGTTTCTGGGTGCTGGAATTCCTGGGGTTGGGTAGATACAGTTGGAATTATTTTTGTGGGTGCTGGAATTCCCAGGACTGGGGAGATACTGTTGGAATCATGTTTCTGGGTATTTAAATTCCCGGGTTTTGGAGATACTGCTAGAATCATTTTTCAGGGGGTTAGAATTCCTGGGGTTGTGGTGATATTGCTGGAATCATGTTTCTGGGTGCTGGAATTCCCGGGAATGGGGAGATACTGAAGGAATCATGTTTCTCAGTGCTGGAATTCCCGGGGTTGGGGAGATACTGTTGGAATCATGTTCCTGGGTGCTGGAATTCCCAAGGTTGGGGAGATACTGCTGGAATCAGGTTTCTGGGTGATGGATTTCCCCGGGCTGGGGAGATACTGTTGGAATCATGTTTCTGGGAATTTAAATTCCCGGGGTTTTGGAGATACTGCTTTAATCAGGTTTCTGGGTGCTGGAATTCCCGGGGCTGGGGAGATACTGTTGGACTCATGTTTCTGGGTGCTGGAATTCCATATTTTTTTGAGATACTGCTGGAATCATTTTTCAGGGGGGTGGAATTCCTGGGGTTGTGGAGATACTGCTGGAATCAAGTTTCTGGATATTGGAATTCCTGGGCTTTTGGAGATACTGCTGGAATCATATTTCTGGGTGCTGGAATTCCCGGGGATGGGGAGATACTATTGGAATCATGTTTCTGGATGCTGGAATTCCTGGGTATGAGGAGATACTGTTGGAATCTTGTTTCTGGGTGCTGGAATTCCCGGGGTTGGAGAGATACTGTTGGAATCATGTTTCTGGATGCTGGAATTCCAGGGGTTGGGGAGATACTGTTTGAATCATGTTTCTGGGAGCTGTTTGTTCCGGGGTTCAGGAGATTCTGTTGGAATCATGTTTCTGGGTGCTGGAATTCCAGGGGTTGTGGAGATACACTTGGAATCATGTTTCTGGGTGCCGGATGTCCCGGGGTTGGGGAGATACAGTTGGAATCATTTTTGTGGGTGCTGAAATTCGCGGGGCTGGGGTGATACTGCTGGAAACATTTTTCAGGTTGCTGAAATTCCAGGGGTTGGGGAGATACTGCTGGAATCATGTTTCTGGGTGCTGGAATTCCCTGGTTTGGGGAGATACTGTTGGAATCATGTTTCTGGGTGCTGGATGAACCGGGGTTGGGGAGATACTGCTGGAATCATGTTTCTGGGTACTGGATGTCCCGGGGTTGGGGTTATACTGTTGGAATCATGTTTCTGGATGCTGGATGTCCAGGGGTTGGGGAGATACTGTTGGAATCATATTTCTGGGTGCTGGATGTCCCGGGGTTGGGGTTATACTGTTGGAATCATGTTTCTGGATGCTGGAATTCGAGGGTTGGGGAGATACTGTTGGAATCATGTTTCTGGGTGCTGGAATTCCCGAGGTTGGGGAGATACTGTTTGAATCAATTTTCTTGGTGCTGTTTGTCCCGGGGTTCGGGTGCTTCTGTTGGAATCATGTTTCTGGGTGCTGGAATTCCCGTGGTTGGGGAGATACTGTTGGAATCAAGTTTCTGGGTGCTGGAATTCACGGGTATCGGGTATATTGTTGGAATCATGTTTCTGAGTATTGGAATTCCTGGGGTTTTGGAGGTACTGCTGGAATCATTTTGCAGTTTGCTGGAATTCCCGGGGTTGTGGAGATACTGTTGGAATCATGTTTCTGTGTGCTGGAATTCCCGAGTTGGGGAGATACAGTTGGCATCATTTTTGTGGGTGCTGGAATTCCCGGGGCTGTGGAGATATTGTTGGAATCATTTTTCTGGGTATTTAAATTCCCGGGGTTTTGGAGATACTGCTGGAATCAGGTTTCTGGGGGCTGGAATTCCAGTTGTTTTGGAGATACTGCTGGAATAATTTTTCAGGTTGCTGTAATTCCAGGGGTTGCGGAGTTACTGCTGGAATCATGTTTCTGGGTGCTGGAATTCCCAAGGTTGGCGAGATACTGTTGGAATCAATTTTCTGGGTGCTGTTTGTCCCGGGGTTCGGGAGATTCTGTTGGAATCATGTTTCTGGGTGCTGGAATTCCCGGGGTTGGGGAGATACGGTTGGATTCCTTTTTGTGGGTGCTGAAATTCCCGGGGCTGGGGAGTTACTGCTGGAATCATTTTTCAGTTTGCTGGAATTCCAGGGGTTGGGGAGATACTGATGTAATCATGTTTCTGGGTGCTGGAATTCCCGGGATTGCGGAGATACTGTTGGAATCATGTTTCTGGGTGCTGAAATTCCCAGGGTTGGGGAGATACTGTTGGAATCATTTTTCTGGGTGTTGGAATACCCGGGGTTCGGGAGATAAATGTTGGTATCATGTTTCTGGGTGCTAGATGTCCCGGGGTTTTAGGAGATAATTTTGGAATCATGTTTCTGGGTACTGAATGTCCCGGCGCTGGGGTGATACTGTTGGAATCAAGTTTCTGGGTGCTGGAATTCCCGGGGATCGGGTATACTGTTGGAATCATGTTTCTGGGTATTGGAATTCCTGGGGTTTTGGAGGTACTGCTGAAATCATGCTTCTGGGTGCTGGATGTCCCGGTTTTGTGGAGATACTGATGGAATCAAGTTTCTGGATATTGGAATTCCTGGGCTTTCGGAGATACTGCTGGAATCATTTTTCAGTTTTCTGGAATTCCAGGGGTTGGGGAGATACTGCTGGAATCATGTTTCTCAGTGCTGGAATTCCAGGGGTTGGGGAGATACTGTTGCAATCATGTTTCTTGGTGCTGGAATTCCCGAGGTTGGGGAGATACTGTTTGAATCAATTCTCTGGGTGCTGTTTGTCCCGGGGTTCGGGTGCTTCTGTTGGAATCATGTTTCTGGGTGCTGGAATTCCCGGGGTTGGGGAGATACTGCTGGAATCATGTTTCTCAGTGCTGGAATTCCAGGGTTTGGGGAGATACTGTTGGAATCATGTTTCTGGGTGCTGGAATTCCCGAGGTTGGTGAGATACTGTTTGAATCAATTTTCTTGGTGCTGTTTGTCCCGGGGTTCGGGTGCTTCTGTTGGAATCATGTTTCTGGGTGCTGGAATTCCCGGGGTTGGGGAGATACTGTTGGAATCATGTTTCTGGGTGCTGGAATTCCCGAGGTTGGGGAGATACTGTTTGAATCAATTTTCTTGGTGCTGTTTGTCCCGGGGTTCGGGTGCTTCTGTTGCAATCATGTTTCTGGGTGCTGGAATTCCCGTGGTTGGGGAGATACTGTTGGAATCAAGTTTCTGGGTGCTGGAATTCACGGGTATCGGGTATATTGTTGGAATCATGTTTCTGGGTGCTGAAATTCCCAGGGTTGGGGAGATACTGTTGGAATCATTTTTCTGGGTGTTGGAATACCCGGGGTTCGGGAGATAAATGTTGGTATCATGTTTCTGGGTGCTAGATGTCCCGGGGTTTTAGGAGATAATTTTGGAATCATGTTTCTGGGTACTGAATGTCCCGGCGCTGGGGTGATACTGTTGGAATCAAGTTTCTGGGTGCTGGAATTCCCGGGGATCGGGTATACTGTTGGAATCATGTTTCTGGGTATAGGAATTCCCGGGGTTTTGGAGGTACTGCTGAAATCATGCTTCTGGGTGCTGGATGTCCCGGTTTTGTGGAGATACTGATGGAATCAAGTTTCTGGATATTGGAATTCCTGGGCTTTCGGAGATACTGCTGGAATCATGTTTCTCAGTGCTGGAATTCCAGGGGTTGGGGAGATACTGTTGGAATCATGTTTCTTGGTGCTGGAATTCCCGAGGTTGGGGAGATACTGTTTGAATCAATTTTCTGGGTGCTGTTTGTCCCGGGGTTCGGGTGCTTCTGTTGGAATCATGTTTCTGGGTGCTGGAATTCCCGGGGTTTGGGAGATACTGCTGGAAACATGTTTCTCAGTGCTGGAATTCCCGAGGTTGGGGAGATACTCTTTGAATCAATTTTCTGGGTGCTGTTTGTCCCGGGGTTCGGGTGCTTCTGTTGGAATCATGTTTCTGGGTGCTGGAATTCCCGGGGTTCGGGTGATTCTGTTGGAATCATGTTTCTGGGTGCTGGAATTACCGGGATTGGGGAGATACAGTTGGAATCATTTTTGTGGGTGCTGAAATTCCCGGGGCTGGGGAGATACTGCTGGAATCATATTTCAGGTTGCTGGAATTCCAGGGGTTGGGGAGATACTGATGTAATCATGTTTCTGGGTGCTGGAATTCCCGGGATTGCGGAGATACTGTTGGAATCATGTTTCTGAGTGCTGAATGTCCCGGCGCTGGGGTGATACTGTTGGAATCAAGTTTCTGGGTGCTGGAATTCCCGGGGATCGGGTATACTGTTGGAATCATGTTTCTGGGTATTGGAATTCCTGGGGTTTTGGAGGTACTGCTGAAATCATGCTTCTGGGTGCTGGATGTCCCGGTTTTGTGGAGATACTGATGGAATCAAGTTTCTGGATATTGGAATTCCTGGGCTTTCGGAGATACTGCTGGAATCATTTTTCAGTTTTCTGGAATTCCAGGGGTTGGGGAGATACTGCTGGAATCATGTTTCTCAGTGCTGGAATTCCAGGGGTTGGGGAGATACTGTTGCAATCATGTTTCTTGGTGCTGGAATTCCCGAGGTTGGGGAGACACTGTTTGAATCAATTCTCTGGGTGCTGTTTGTCCCGGGGTTCGGGTGCTTCTGTTGGAATCATGTTTCTGGGTGCTGGAATTCCCGGGGTTGGGGAGATACTGCTGGAATCATGTTTCTCAGTGCTGGAATTCCAGGGGTTGGGGAGATACTGTTGGAATCATGTTTCTGGGTGCTGGAATTCCCGAGGTTGGTGAGATACTGTTTGAATCAATTTTCTTGGTGCTGTTTGTCCCGGGGTTCGGGTGCTTCTGTTGGAATCATGTTTCTGGGTGCTGGAATTCCCGGGGTTGGGGAGATACTGTTGGAATCATGTTTCTGGGTGCTGGAATTCCCGAGGTTGGGGAGATACTGTTTGAATCAATTTTCTTGGTGCTGTTTGTCCCGGGGTTCGGGTGCTTCTGTTGGAATCATGTTTCTGGGTGCTGGAATTCCCGTGGTTGGGGAGATACTGTTGGAATCAAGTTTCTGGGTGCTGGAATTCACGGGTATCGGGTATATTGTTGGAATCATGTTTCTGAGTATTGGAATTCCTGGGGTTTTGGAGGTACTGCTGAAATCATGTTTCTGGATGCTGGATGTCCCGGGTTTGTGGAGATACTGATGGAATCAAGTTTCTGGATATTGGAATTCCTGGGCTTTCGGAGATACTGCTGGAATCATTTTGCAGTTTGCTGGAATTCCCGGGGTTGTGGAGATACTGTTGGAATCATGTTTCTGTGTGCTGGAATTCCCGAGTTGGGGAGATACAGTTGGCATCATTTTTGTGGGTGCTGGAATTCCCGGGGCTGTGGAGATATTGTTGGAATCATTTTTCTGGGTATTTAAATTCCCGGGGTTTTGGAGATACTGCTGGAATCAGGTTTCTGGGGGCTGGAATTCCAGTTGTTTTGGAGATACTGCTGGAATAATTTTTCAGGTTGCTGTAATTCCAGGGGTTGCGGAGATACTGCTGGAATCAAGTTTCTAGATATTGGAATTCCTGGGCTTTTGGAGATACTGCTGGAATCATGTTTCTGGGTGCTGGAATTCCCAAGGTTGGCGAGATACTGTTGGAATCAATTTTCTGGGTGCTGTTTGTCCCGGGGTTCGGGAGATTCTGTTGGAATCATGTTTCTGGGTGCTGGAATTCCCGGGGTTGGGGAGATACGGTTGGATTCCTTTTTGTGGGTGCTGAAATTCCCGGGGCTGGGGAGTTACTGCTGGAATCATTTTTCAGTTTGCTGGAATTCCAGGGGTGGGGGAGATACTGATGTAATCATGTTTCTGGGTGCTGGAATTCCCGGGATTGCGGAGATACTGTTGGAATCAATTCTCTGGGTGCTGTTTGTCCCGGGGTTCGGGTGCTTCTGTTGGAATCATGTTTCTGGGTGCTGGAATTCCCGTGGTTGGGGAGATACTGTTGGAATCAAGTTTCTGGGTGCTGGAATTCACGGGTATCGGGTATATTGTTGGAATCATGTTTCTGAGTATTGGAATTCCTGGGGTTTTGGAGGTACTGCTGAAATCATGTTTCTGGATGCTGGATGTCCCGGGTTTGTGGAGATACTGATGGAATCAAGTTTCTGGATATTGGAATTCCTGGGCTTTCGGAGATACTGCTGGAATCATTTTGCAGTTTGCTGGAATTCCCGGGGTTGTGGAGATACTGTTGGAATCATGTTTCTGTGTGCTGGAATTCCCGAGTTGGGGAGATACAGTTGGCATCATTTTTGTGGGTGCTGGAATTCCCGGGGCTGTGGAGATATTGTTGGAATCATTTTTCTGGGTATTTAAATTCCCGGGGTTTTGGAGATACTGCTGGAATCAGGTTTCTGGGGGCTGGAATTCCAGTTGTTTTGGAGATACTGCTGGAATAATTTTTCAGGTTGCTGTAATTCCAGGGGTTGCGGAGATACTGCTGGAATCAAGTTTCTAGATATTGGAATTCCTGGGCTTTTGGAGATACTGCTGGAATCATGTTTCTGGGTGCTGGAATTCCCAAGGTTGGCGAGATACTGTTGGAATCAATTTTCTGGGTGCTGTTTGTCCCGGGGTTCGGGAGATTCTGTTGGAATCATGTTTCTGGGTGCTGGAATTCCCGGGGTTGGGGAGATACGGTTGGATTCCTTTTTGTGGGTGCTGAAATTCCCGGGGCTGGGGAGTTACTGCTGGAATCATTTTTCAGTTTGCTGGAATTCCAGGGGTTGGGGAGATACTGATGTAATCATGTTTCTGGGTGCTGGAATTCCCGGGATTGCGGAGATACTGTTGGAATCATGTTTCTGGGTGCTGAAATTCCCAGGGTTGGGGAGATACTGTTGGAATCATTTTTCTGGGTGTTGGAATACCCGGGGTTCGGGAGATAAATGTTGGTATCATGTTTCTGGGTGCTAGATGTCCCGGGGTTTTAGGAGATAATTTTGGAATCATGTTTCTGGGTACTGAATGTCCCGGCGCTGGGGTGATACTGTTGGAATCAAGTTTCTGGGTGCTGGAAATCCCGGGGATCGGGTATACTGTTGGAATCATGTTTCTGGGTTTTGGAATTCCTGGGGTTTTGGAGGTACTGCTGAAATCATGCTTCTGGGTGCTGGATCTCCCGGTTTTGTGGAGATACTGATGGAATCAAGTTTCTGGATATTGGAATTCCTGGGCTTTCGGAGATACTGCTGGAATCATTTTTCAGTTTTCTGGAATTCCAGGGGTTGGGGAGATACTGCTGGAATCATATTTCTCAGTGCTGGAATTCCAGGGGTTGGGGAGATACTGTTGGAATCATGTTTCTGGGTGCAGGAATTCCCGGGGTTGGGGAGATACTGTTGGAATCATGTTTCTGGGTGCTGGAATTCCCGAGGTTGGGGAGATACTGTTTGAATCAATTTTCTTGGTGCTGTTTGTCCCGGGGTTCGGGTGCTTCTGTTGGAATCATGTTTCTGGGTGCTGGAATTCCCGTGGTTGGGGAGATACTGTTGGAATCAAGTTTCTGGGTGCTGGAATTCACGGGTATCGGGTATATTGTTGGAATCATGTTTCTGAGTATTGGAATTCCTGGGGTTTTGGAGGTACTGCTGAAATCATGTTTCTGGATGCTGGATGTCCCGGGTTTGTGGAGATACTGATGGAATCAAGTTTCTGGATATTGGAATTCCTGGGCTTTCGGAGATACTGCTGGAATCATTTTGCAGTTTGCTGGAATTCCCGGGGTTGTGGAGATACTGTTGGAATCATGTTTCTGTGTGCTGGAATTCCCGAGTTGGGGAGGTACAGTTGGCATCATTTTTGTGGGTGCTGGAATTCCCGGGGCTGTGGAGATATTGTTGGAATCATTTTTCTGGGTATTTAAATTCCCGGGGTTTTGGAGATACTGCTGGAATCAGGTTTCTGGGGGCTGGAATTCCAGTTGTTTTGGAGATACTGCTGGAATAATTTTTCAGGTTGCTGTAATTCCAGGGGTTGCGGAGATACTGCTGGAATCAAGTTTCTAGATATTGGAATTCCTGGGCTTTTGGAGATACTGCTGGAATCATGTTTCTGGGTGCTGGAATTCCCAAGGTTGGCGAGATACTGTTGGAATCAATTTTCTGGGTGCTGTTTGTCCCGGGGTTCGGGAGATTCTGTTGGAATCATGTTTCTGGGTGCTGGAATTCCCGGGGTTGGGGAGATACGGTTGGATTCCTTTTTGTGGGTGCTGAAATTCCCGGGGCTGGGGAGTTACTGCTGGAATCATTTTTCAGTTTGCTGGAATTCCAGGGGTTGGGGAGATACTGATGTAATCATGTTTCTGGGTGCTGGAATTCCCGGGATTGCGGAGATACTGTTGGAATCATGTTTCTGGGTGCTGAAATTCCCAGGGTTGGGGAGATACTGTTGGAATCATTTTTCTGGGTGTTGGAATACCCGGGGTTCGGGAGATAAATGTTGGTATCATGTTTCTGGGTGCTAGATGTCCCGGGGTTTTAGGAGATAATTTTGGAATCATGTTTCTGGGTACTGAATGTCCCGGCGCTGGGGTGATACTGTTGGAATCAAGTTTCTGGGTGCTGGAAATCCCGGGGATCGGGTATACTGTTGGAATCATGTTTCTGGGTTTTGGAATTCCTGGGGTTTTGGAGGTACTGCTGAAATCATGCTTCTGGGTGCTGGATGTCCCGGTTTTGTGGAGATACTGATGGAATCAAGTTTCTGGATATTGGAATTCCTGGGCTTTCGGAGATACTGCTGGAATCATTTTTCAGTTTTCTGGAATTCCAGGGGTTGGGGAGATACTGCTGGAATCATATTTCTCAGTGCTGGAATTCCAGGGGTTGGGGAGATACTGTTGCAATCATGTTTCTTGGTGCTGGAATTCCCGGGGTTGGGGAGATACTGTTGGAATCATGTTTCTGGGTGCTGGAATTCCCGAGGTTGGGGAGATACTGTTTGAATCAATTTTCTTGGTGCTGTTTGTCCCGGGGTTCGGGTGCTTCTGTTGGAATCATGTTTCTGGGTGCTGGAATTCCCGTGGTTGGGGAGATACTGTTGGAATCAAGTTTCTGGGTGCTGGAATTCACGGGTATCGGGTATATTGTTGGAATCATGTTTCTGAGTATTGGAATTCCTGGGGTTTTGGAGGTACTGCTGAAATCATGTTTCTGGATGCTGGATGTCCCGGGTTTGTGGAGATACTGATGGAATCAAGTTTCTGGATATTGGAATTCCTGGGCTTTCGGAGATACTGCTGGAATCATTTTTCAGTTTTCTGGAATTCCAGGGGTTGGGGAGATACTGCTGGAATCATATTTCTCAGTGCTGGAATTCCAGGGGTTGGGGAGATACTGTTGGAATCATGTTTCTGGGTGCTGGAATTCCCGGGGTTGGGGAGATACTGTTGGAATCATGTTTCTGGGTGCTGGAATTCCCGAGGTTGGGGAGATACTGTTTGAATCAATTTTCTTGGTGCTGTTTGTCCCGGGGTTCGGGTGCTTCTGTTGGAATCATGTTTCTGGGTGCTGGAATTCCCGTGGTTGGGGAGATACTGTTGGAATCAAGTTTCTGGGTGCTGGAATTCACGGGTATCGGGTATATTGTTGGAATCATGTTTCTGAGTATTGGAATTCCTGGGGTTTTGGAGGTACTGCTGAAATCATGTTTCTGGATGCTGGATGTCCCGGGTTTGTGGAGATACTGATGGAATCAAGTTTCTGGATATTGGAATTCCTGGGCTTTCGGAGATACTGCTGGAATCATTTTGCAGTTTGCTGGAATTCCCGGGTTTGGGGAGATACTGTTGGAATCATGTTTCTGTGTGCTGGAATTCCCGAGTTGGTGAGATACAGTTGGCTTCATTTTTGTGGGTGCTGGAATTCCAGTTGTTTTGGAGATACTGCTGGAATAATTTTTCAGGATGCTGTAATTCCAGGGGTTGCGGAGATACTGCTGGAATCAAGTTTCTAGATATTGGAATTCCTGGGCTTTTGGAGATACTGCTGGAATCATGTTTCTGGGTGCTGGAATTCCCGAGGTTGGGGAGATACTGTTGGAAACAATTTTCTGGGTGCTGTTGGTCCCAGGGTTCGGGAGATTCTGTTGGAATCATGATTATGGCTGCTGGAATTCCCGGGGTTCGGGAGATACATGTTGGTATCATGTTTCTGGGTGCTAGATGTCCCGGGGTTTTAGAAGATACTTTTGGAATCATGTTTCTGGGTTCTGAATTTCCCGGGGCTGGGGAGATACTGTTGGAATCAAGTTTCTGGGTGCTGGAATTTCCGGGGATCGGGTATACTGTTGGAATCATGTTTCTGGGTATTGGAATTCCTGGGGTTTTGGAGGTACTGCTGAAATCATGTTTCTGGGTGCTGGATGTCCCGGGTTTGTGGAGATACTGATGGAATCAAGTTTCTGGATATTGGAATTCCTGGGCTATCGGAGATACTGCCGGAATCATGTTTCTCAGTGCTGGAATTCCCGGGGTTGTGGAGATACTGTTGGAATCATGTTTCTGTGTGCTGGAATTCCCGAGTTGGGATTATACAGTTGGCATCATTTTTGTGGGTGCTGGAATTCCCGGGGCTGTGGAGATATTGTTGGAATCATTTTTCTGGGTATTTAAATTCCCGGGGTTTTGGAGATACTGCTGGAATCAGGTTTCTGGGGGCTGGAATTCCAGTTGTTTTGTAGATACTGCTGGAATAATTTTTCAGGTTGCTGTAATTCCAGGGGTTGCGGAGATACTGCTGGAATCAAGTTTCTAGATATTGGAATTCCTGGGCTTTTGGAGATACTGCTGGAATCATGTTTCTGGGTGCTGGAATTCCCGAGGTTGGGGAGATACTGTTGGAATCAATTTTCTGGGTGCTGTTTGTCCCAGGGTTCGGGAGATTCTGTTGGAATCATGTTTCTGTGTGCTGGAATTCCCGGGGTTGGAGAGATACTGTTTGAATCATGTTTCTGGATGCTGGAATTCCCGGGGTTGGGGAGATACATGTTGGTATCATGTTTCTGGATGCTAGAATTCTCGGGGTTGGAGAGATACTGTTGGAATCAATTTTCTGGGTGCTGTTTGTCCCGGGGTTCGGGAGATTCTGTTGGAATCATGTTTCTGGGTGCTGGAATTCCCGGGGTTGGAGAGATACGGTTGGAATCCTTTTTGTGGGTGCTGAAATTCCCGGGGCTCGGGAGTTACTGCTGGAATCATTTTTCAGTTTGCTGGAATTCCAGGGGTTGGGGAGATACTGATGTAATCATGTTTCTGGGTGCTGGAATTCCCGGGATTGCGGAGATACTGTTGGAATCATGTTTCTGAGTGCTGAATGTCCCGGCGCTGGGGTGATACTGTTGGAATCAAGTTTCTGGGTGCTGGAATTCCCGGGGATCGGGTATTCTGTTGGAATCATGTTTCTGGGTATTGGAATTCCTGGGGTTTTGGAGGTACTGCTGAAATCATGCTTCTGGGTGCTGGATGTCCCGGTTTTGTGGAGATACTGATGGAATCAAGTTTCTGGATATTGGAATTCCTGGGCTTTCGGAGATACTGCTGGAATCATTTTTCAGTTTTCTGGAATTCCAGGGGTTGGGGTGATACTGCTGGAATCATGTTTCTCAGTGCTGGAATTCCAGGGGTTGGGGAGATACTGTTGCAATCATGTTTCTTGGTGCTGGAATTCCCGAGGTTGGGGAGATACTGTTGGAAACAATTTTCTGGGTGCTGTTGGTCCCAGGGTTCGGGAGATTCTGTTGGAATCATGATTATGGCTGCTGGAATTCCCGGGGTTCGGGAGATACATGTTGGTATCATGTTTCTGGGTGCTAGATGTCCCGGGGTTTTAGAAGATACTTTTGGAATCATGTTTCTGGGTTCTGAATTTCCCGGGGCTGGGGAGATACTGTTGGAATCAAGTTTCTGGGTGCTGGAATTTCCGGGGATCGGGTATACTGTTGGAATCATGTTTCTGGGTATTGGAATTCCTGGGGTTTTGGAGGTACTGCTGAAATCATGTTTCTGGGTGCTGGATGTCCCGGGTTTGTGGAGATACTGTTGGAATCAAGTTTCTGGATATTGGAATTCCTGGGCTATCGGAGATACTGCCGGAATCATGTTTCTCAGTGCTGGAATTCCCGGGGTTGTGGAGATACTGTTGGAATCATGTTTCTGTGTGCTGGAATTCCCGAGTTGGGATTATACAGTTGGCATCATTTTTGTGGGTGCTGGAATTCCCGGGGCTGTGGAGATATTGTTGGAATCATTTTTCTGGGTATTTAAATTCCCGGGGTTTTGGAGATACTGCTGGAATCAGGTTTCTGGGGGCTGGAATTCCAGTTGTTTTGTAGATACTGCTGGAATAATTTTTCAGGTTGCTGTAATTCCAGGGGTTGCGGAGATACTGCTGGAATCAAGTTTCTAGATATTGGAATTCCTGGGCTTTTGGAGATACTGCTGGAATCATGTTTCTGGGTGCTGGAATTCCCGAGGTTGGGGAGATACTGTTGGAATCAATTTTCTGGGTGCTGTTTGTCCCAGGGTTCGGGAGATTCTGTTGGAATCATGTTTCTGTGTGCTGGAATTCCCGGGGTTGGAGAGATACTGTTTGAATCATGTTTCTGGATGCTGGAATTCCCGGGGTTGGGGAGATACATGTTGGTATCATGTTTCTGGATGCTAGAATTCTCGGGGTTGGAGAGATACTGTTTGAATCATGTTTCTGGGTGCTGGAATTCCCGAGGTTGGGGAGATACTGTTGGAATCAATTTTCTGGGTGCTGTTTGTCCCGGGGTTCGGGAGATTCTGTTGGAATCATGTTTCTGGGTGCTGGAATTCCCGGGGTTGGAGAGATACGGTTGGAATCCTTTTTGTGGGTGCTGAAATTCCCGGGGCTCGGGAGTTACTGCTGGAATCATTTTTCAGTTTGCTGGAATTCCAGGGGTTGGGGAGATACTGATGTAATCATGTTTCTGGGTGCTGGAATTCCCGGGATTGCGGAGATACTGTTGGAATCATGTTTCTGTGTGCTGAATGTCCCGGCGCTGGGGTGATACTGTTGGAATCAAGTTTCTGGGTGCTGGAATTCCCGGGGATCGGGTATTCTGTTGGAATCATGTTTCTGGGTATTGGAATTCCTGGGGTTTTGGAGGTACTGCTGAAATCATGCTTCTGGGTGCTGGATGTCCCGGTTTTGTGGAGATACTGATGGAATCAAGTTTCTGGATATTGGAATTCCTGGGCTTTCGGAGATACTGCTGGAATCATTTTTCAGTTTTCTGGAATTCCAGGGGTTGGGGTGATACTGCTGGAATCATGTTTCTCAGTGCTGGAATTCCAGGGGTTGGGGAGATACTGTTGCAATCATGTTTCTTGGTGCTGGAATTCCCGAGGTTGGGGAGATACTGTTTGAATCAATTCTCTGGGTGCTGTTTGTCCCGGGGTTCGGGTGCTTCTGTTGGAATCATGTTTCTGGGTGCTGGAATTCCCGGGGTTGGGGAGATACTGCTGGAATCATGTTTCTCAGTGCTGGAATTCCAGGGGTTGGTGAGATACTGTTTGAATCAATTTTCTTGGTGCTGTTTGTCCCGGGGTTCGGGTGCTTCTGTTGGAATCATGTTTCTGAGTATTGGAATTCCTGGGGTTTTGGAGGTACTGCTGAAATCATGTTTCTGGATGCTGGATGTCCCGGGTTTGTGGAGATACTGATGGAATCAAGTTTCTGGATATTGGAATTCCTGGGCTTTCGGAGATACTGCTGGATTCATTTTGCAGTTTGCTGGAATTCCCGGGGTTGTGGAGATACTGTTGGAATCATGTTTCTGTGTGCTGGAATTCCCGAGTTGGGGAGATACAGTTGGCATCATTTTTGTGGGTGCTGGAATTCCCGGGGCTGTGGAGATATTGTTGGAATCATTTTTCTGGGTATTTAAATTCCCGGGGTTTTGGAGATACTGCTGGAATCAGGTTTCTGGGGGCTGGAATTCCAGTTGTTTTGGAGATACTGCTGGAATAATTTTTCAGGTTGCTGTAATTCCAGGGGTTGCGGAGATACTGCTGGAATCAAGTTTCTAGATATTGGAATTCCTGGGCTTTTGGAGATACTGCTGGAATCATGTTTCTGGGTGCTGGAATTCCCAAGGTTGGCGAGATACTGTTGGAATCAATTTTCTGGGTGCTGTTTGTCCCGGGGTTCGGGAGATTCTGTTGGAATCATGTTTCTGGGTGCTGGAATTCCCGGGGTTGGGGAGATACGGTTGGATTCCTTTTTGTGGGTGCTGAAATTCCCGGGGCTGGGGAGTTACTGCTGGAATCATTTTTCAGTTTGCTGGAATTCCAGGGGTTGGGGAGATACTGATGTAATCATGTTTCTGGGTGCTGGAATTCCCGGGATTGCGGAGATACTGTTGGAATCATGTTTCTGGGTGCTGAAATTCCCAGGGTTGGGGAGATACTGTTGGAATCATTTTTCTGGGTGCTGGAATACCCGGGGTTCGGGAGATAAATGTTGGTATCATGTTTCTGGGTGCTAGATGTCCCGGGGTTTTAGGAGATAATTTTGGAATCATGTTTCTGGGTACTGAATGTCCCGGCGCTGGGGTGATACTGTTGGAATCAAGTTTCTGGGTGCTGGAATTCCCGGGGATCGTGTATACTGTTGGAATCATGTTTCTGGGTTTTGGAATTCCTGGGGTTTTGGAGGTACTGCTGAAATCATGCTTCTGGGTGCTGGATGTCCCGGTTTTGTGGAGATACTGATGGAATCAAGTTTCTGGATATTGGAATTCCTGGGCTTTCGGAGATACTGCTGGAATCATTTTGCAGTTTGCTGGAATTCCCGGGTTTGGGGAGATACTGTTGGAATCATGTTTCTGTGTGCTGGAATTCCCGAGTTGGTGAGATACAGTTGGCTTCATTTTTGTGGGTGCTGGAATTCCAGTTGTTTTGGAGATACTGCTGGAATAATTTTTCAGGATGCTGTAATTCCAGGGGTTGCGGAGATACTGCTGGAATCAAGTTTCTAGATATTGGAATTCCTGGGCTTTTGGAGATACTGCTGGAATCATGTTTCTGGGTGCTGGAATTCCCGAGGTTGGGGAGATACTGTTGGAAACAATTTTCTGGGTGCTGTTGGTCCCAGGGTTCGGGAGATTCTGTTGGAATCATGATTATGGCTGCTGGAATTCCCGGGGTTCGGGAGATACATGTTGGTATCATGTTTCTGGGTGCTAGATGTCCCGGGGTTTTAGAAGATACTTTTGGAATCATGTTTCTGGGTTCTGAATTTCCCGGGGCTGGGGAGATACTGTTGGAATCAAGTTTCTGGGTGCTGGAATTTCCGGGGATCGGGTATACTGTTGGAATCATGTTTCTGGGTATTGGAATTCCTGGGGTTTTGGAGGTACTGCTGAAATCATGTTTCTGGGTGCTGGATGTCCCGGGTTTGTGGAGATACTGATGGAATCAAGTTTCTGGATATTGGAATTCCTGGGCTATCGGAGATACTGCCGGAATCATGTTTCTCAGTGCTGGAATTCCCGGGGTTGTGGAGATACTGTTGGAATCATGTTTCTGTGTGCTGGAATTCCCGAGTTGGGATTATACAGTTGGCATCATTTTTGTGGGTGCTGGAATTCCCGGGGCTGTGGAGATATTGTTGGAATCATTTTTCTGGGTATTTAAATTCCCGGGGTTTTGGAGATACTGCTGGAATCAGGTTTCTGGGGGCTGGAATTCCAGTTGTTTTGTAGATACTGCTGGAATAATTTTTCAGGTTGCTGTAATTCCAGGGGTTGCGGAGATACTGCTGGAATCAAGTTTCTAGATATTGGAATTCCTGGGCTTTTGGAGATACTGCTGGAATCATGTTTCTGGGTGCTGGAATTCCCGAGGTTGGGGAGATACTGTTGGAATCAATTTTCTGGGTGCTGTTTGTCCCAGGGTTCGGGAGATTCTGTTGGAATCATGTTTCTGTGTGCTGGAATTCCCGGGGTTGGAGAGATACTGTTTGAATCATGTTTCTGGATGCTGGAATTCCCGGGGTTGGGGAGATACATGTTGGTATCATGTTTCTGGATGCTAGAATTCTCGGGGTTGGAGAGATACTGTTTGAATCATGTTTCTGGGTGCTGGAATTCCCGAGGTTGGGGAGATACTGTTGGAATCAATTTTCTGGGTGCTGTTTGTCCCGGGGTTCGGGAGATTCTGTTGGAATCATGTTTCTGGGTGCTGGAATTCCCGGGGTTGGAGAGATACGGTTGGAATCCTTTTTGTGGGTGCTGAAATTCCCGGGGCTCGGGAGTTACTGCTGGAATCATTTTTCAGTTTGCTGGAATTCCAGGGGTTGGGGAGATACTGATGTAATCATGTTTCTGGGTGCTGGAATTCCCGGGATTGCGGAGATACTGTTGGAATCATGTTTCTGAGTGCTGAATGTCCCGGCGCTGGGGTGATACTGTTGGAATCAAGTTTCTGGGTGCTGGAATTCCCGGGGATCGGGTATTCTGTTGGAATCATGTTTCTGGGTATTGGAATTCCTGGGGTTTTGGAGGTACTGCTGAAATCATGCTTCTGGGTGCTGGATGTCCCGGTTTTGTGGAGATACTGATGGAATCAAGTTTCTGGATATTGGAATTCCTGGGCTTTCGGAGATACTGCTGGAATCATTTTTCAGTTTTCTGGAATTCCAGGGGTTGGTGTGATACTGCTGGAATCATGTTTCTCAGTGCTGGAATTCCAGGGGTTGGGGAGATACTGTTGCAATCATGTTTCTTGGTGCTGGAATTCCCGAGGTTGGGGAGATACTGTTTGAATCAATTCTCTGGGTGCTGTTTGTCCCGGGGTTCGGGTGCTTCTGTTGGAATCATGTTTCTGGGTGCTGGAATTCCCGGGGTTGGGGAGATACTGCTGGAATCATGTTTCTCAGTGCTGGAATTCCAGGGGTTGGTGAGATACTGTTTGAATCAATTTTCTTGGTGCTGTTTGTCCCGGGGTTCGGGTGCTTCTGTTGGAATCATGTTTCTGAGTATTGGAATTCCTGGGGTTTTGGAGGTACTGCTGAAATCATGTTTCTGGATGCTGGATGTCCCGGGTTTGTGGAGATACTGATGGAATCAAGTTTCTGGATATTGGAATTCCTGGGCTTTCGGAGATACTGCTGGATTCATTTTGCAGTTTGCTGGAATTCCCGGGGTTGTGGAGATACTGTTGGAATCATGTTTCTGTGTGCTGGAATTCCCGAGTTGGGGAGATACAGTTGGCATCATTTTTGTGGGTGCTGGAATTCCCGGGGCTGTGGAGATATTGTTGGAATCATTTTTCTGGGTATTTAAATTCCCGGGGTTTTGGAGATACTGCTGGAATCAGGTTTCTGGGGGCTGGAATTCCAGTTGTTTTGGAGATACTGCTGGAATAATTTTTCAGGTTGCTGTAATTCCAGGGGTTGCGGAGATACTGCTGGAATCAAGTTTCTAGATATTGGAATTCCTGGGCTTTTGGAGATACTGCTGGAATCATGTTTCTGGGTGCTGGAATTCCCAAGGTTGGCGAGATACTGTTGGAATCAATTTTCTGGGTGCTGTTTGTCCCGGGGTTCGGGAGATTCTGTTGGAATCATGTTTCTGGGTGCTGGAATTCCCGGGGTTGGGGAGATACGGTTGGATTCCTTTTTGTGGGTGCTGAAATTCCCGGGGCTGGGGAGTTACTGCTAGAATCATTTTTCAGTTTGCTGGAATTCCAGGGGTTGGGGAGATACTGATGTAATCATGTTTCTGGGTGCTGGAATTCCCGGGATTGCGGAGATACTGTTGGAATCATGTTTCTGGGTGCTGAAATTCCCAGGGTTGGGGAGATACTGTTGGAATCATTTTTCTGGGTGCTGGAATACCCGGGGTTCGGGAGATAAATGTTGGTATCATGTTTCTGGGTGCTAGATGTCCCGGGGTTTTAGGAGATAATTTTGGAATCATGTTTCTGGGTACTGAATGTCCCGGCGCTGGGGTGATACTGTTGGAATCAAGTTTCTGGGTGCTGGAATTCCCGGGGATCGTGTATACTGTTGGAATCATGTTTCTGGGTTTTGGAATTCCTGGGGTTTTGGAGGTACTGCTGAAATCATGCTTCTGGGTGCTGGATGTCCCGGTTTTGTGGAGATACTGATGGAATCAAGTTTCTGGATATTGGAATTCCTGGGCTTTCGGAGATACTGCTGGAATCATTTTTCAGTTTTCTGGAATTCCAGGGGTTGGGGAGATACTGCTGGAATCATGTTTCTCAGTGCTGGAATTCCAGGGGTTGGGGAGATACTGTTGGAATCATGTTTCTTGGTGCTGGAATTCCCGAGGTTGTGGAGATACTGTTTGAATCAATTTTCTGGGTGCTGTTTGTCCCGGGGTTCGGGTGCTTCTGTTGGAATCATGTTTCTGGGTGCTGGAATTCCCGGGGTTGGGGAGATACTGCTGGAAACATGTTTCTCAGTGCTGGAATTCCCGAGGTTGGGGAGATACTCTTTGAATCAATTTTCTGGGTGCTGTTTGTCCCGGGGTTCGGGTGCTTCTGTTGGAATCATGTTTCTGGGTGCTGGAATTCCCGGGGTTCGGGTGATTCTGTTGGAATCATGTTTCTGGTTGCTGGAATTACCGGGATTGGGGAGATACAGTTGGAATCATTTTTGTGGGTGCTGAAATTCCCGGGGCTGGGGAGATACTGCTGGAATCATATTTCAGGTTGCTGGAATTCCAGGGGTTGGGGAGATATTGTTGGAATCATGTTTCTCATTGCAGGAATTCCCGGGTTTGGGGAGATACTGTTGGAATCATGTTTCTGTGTGCTGGAATTCCCGAGTTGGTGAGATACAGTTGGCTTCATTTTTGTGGGTGCTGGAATTCCAGTTGTTTTGGAGATACTGCTGGAATAATTTTTCAGGATGCTGTAATTCCAGGGGTTGCGGAGATACTGCTGGAATCAAGTTTCTAGATATTGGAATTCCTGGGCTTTTGGAGATACTGCTGGAATCATGTTTCTGGGTGCTGGAATTCCCGAGGTTGGGGAGATACTGTTGGAAACAATTTTCTGGGTGCTGTTGGTCCCAGGGTTCGGGAGATTCTGTTGGAATCATGATTATGGCTGCTGGAATTCCCGGGGTTCGGGAGATACATGTTGGTATCATGTTTCTGGGTGCTAGATGTCCCGGGGTTTTAGAAGATACTTTTGGAATCATGTTTCTGGGTTCTGAATTTCCCGGGGCTGGGGAGATACTGTTGGAATCAAGTTTCTGGGTGCTGGAATTTCCGGGGATCGGGTATACTGTTGGAATCATGTTTCTGGGTATTGGAATTCCTGGGGTTTTGGAGGTACTGCTGGAATCATGTTTCTGGGTGCTGGAATTCCCGAGGTTGGGGAGATACTGTTGGAATCAATTTTCTGGGTGCTGTTTGTCCCAGGGTTCGGGAGATTCTGTTGGAATCATGTTTCTGTGTGCTGGAATTCCCGGGGTTGGAGAGATACTGTTTGAATCATGTTTCTGGATGCTGGAATTCCCGGGGTTGGGGAGATACATGTTGGTATCATTTTTCTGGATGCTAGAATTCTCGGGGTTGGAGAGATACTGTTTGAATCATGTTTCTGGGTGCTGGAATTCCCGAGGTTGGGGAGATACTGTTGGAATCAATTTTCTGGGTGCTGTTTGTCCCGGGGTTCGGGAGATTCTGTTGGAATCATGTTTCTGGGTGCTGGAATTCCCGGGGTTGGAGAGATACGGTTGGAATCCTTTTTGTGGGTGCTGAAATTCCCGGGGCTCGGGAGTTACTGCTGGAATCATTTTTCAGTTTGCTGGAATTCCAGGGGTTGGGGAGATACTGATGTAATCATGTTTCTGGGTGCTGGAATTCCCGGGATTGCGGAGATACTGTTGGAATCATGTTTCTGAGTGCTGAATGTCCCGGCGCTGGGGTGATACTGTTGGAATCAAGTTTCTGGGTGCTGGAATTTCCGGGGATCGGGTATACTGTTGGAATCATGTTTCTGGGTATTGGAATTCCTGGGGTTTTGGAGGTACTGCTGAAATCATGTTTCTGGGTGCTGGATGTCCCGGGTTTGTGGAGATACTGATGGAATCAAGTTTCTGGATATTGGAATTCCTGGGCTATCGGAGATACTGCCGGAATCATGTTTCTCAGTGCTGGAATTCCCGGGGTTGTGGAGATACTGTTGGAATCATGTTTCTGTGTGCTGGAATTCCCGAGTTGGGATTATACAGTTGGCATCATTTTTGTGGGTGCTGGAATTCCCGGGGCTGTGGAGATATTGTTGGAATCATTTTTCTGGGTATTTAAATTCCCGGGGTTTTGGAGATACTGCTGGAATCAGGTTTCTGGGGGCTGGAATTCCAGTTGTTTTGTAGATACTGCTGGAATAATTTTTCAGGTTGCTGTAATTCCTGGGCTTTTGGAGATACTGCTGGAATCATGTTTCTGGGTGCTGGAATTCCCGAGGTTGGGGAGATACTGTTGGAATCAATTTTCTGGGTGCTGTTTGTCCCAGGGTTCGGGAGATTCTGTTGGAATCATGTTTCTGTGTGCTGGAATTCCCGGGGTTGGAGAGATACTGTTTGAATCATGTTTCTGGATGCTGGAATTCCCGGGGTTGGGGAGATACATGTTGGTATCATGTTTCTGGATGCTAGAATTCTCGGGGTTGGAGAGATACTGTTTGAATCATGTTTCTGGGTGCTGGAATTCCCGAGGTTGGGGAGATACTGTTGGAATCAATTTTCTGGGTGCTGTTTGTCCCGGGGTTTTAGGAGATAATTTTGGAATCATGTTTCTGGGTACTGAATGTCCCGGCGCTGGGGTGATACTGTTGGAATCAAGTTTCTGGGTGCTGGAATTCCCGGGGATCGTGTATACTGTTGGAATCATGTTTCTGGGTTTTGGAATTCCTGGGGTTTTGGAGGTACTGCTGAAATCATGCTTCTGGGTGCTGGATGTCCCGGTTTTGTGGAGATACTGATGGAATCAAGTTTCTGGATATTGGAATTCCTGGGCTTTCGGAGATACTGCTGGAATCATTTTTCAGTTTTCTGGAATTCCAGGGGTTGGGGAGATACTGCTGGAATCATGTTTCTCAGTGCTGGAATTCCAGGGGTTGGGGAGATACTGTTGGAATCATGTTTCTTGGTGCTGGAATTCCCGAGGTTGTGGAGATACTGTTTGAATCAATTTTCTGGGTGCTGTTTGTCCCGGGGTTCGGGTGCTTCTGTTGGAATCATGTTTCTGGGTGCTGGAATTCCCGGGGTTGGGGAGATACTGCTGGAAACATGTTTCTCAGTGCTGGAATTCCCGAGGTTGGGGAGATACTCTTTGAATCAATTTTCTGGGTGCTGTTTGTCCCGGGGTTCGGGTGCTTCTGTTGGAATCATGTTTCTGGGTGCTGGAATTCCCGGGGTTCGGGTGATTCTGTTGGAATCATGTTTCTGGTTGCTGGAATTACCGGGATTGGGGAGATACAGTTGGAATCATTTTTGTGGGTGCTGAAATTCCCGGGGCTGGGGAGATACTGCTGGAATCATATTTCAGGTTGCTGGAATTCCAGGGGTTGGGGAGATATTGTTGGAATCATGTTTCTCATTGCAGGAATTCCCGGGTTTGGGGAGATACTGTTGGAATCATGTTTCTGTGTGCTGGAATTCCCGAGTTGGTGAGATACAGTTGGCTTCATTTTTGTGGGTGCTGGAATTCCAGTTGTTTTGGAGATACTGCTGGAATAATTTTTCAGGATGCTGTAATTCCAGGGGTTGCGGAGATACTGCTGGAATCAAGTTTCTAGATATTGGAATTCCTGGGCTTTTGGAGATACTGCTGGAATCATGTTTCTGGGTGCTGGAATTCCCGAGGTTGGGGAGATACTGTTGGAAACAATTTTCTGGGTGCTGTTGGTCCCAGGGTTCGGGAGATTCTGTTGGAATCATGATTATGGCTGCTGGAATTCCCGGGGTTCGGGAGATACATGTTGGTATCATGTTTCTGGGTGCTAGATGTCCCGGGGTTTTAGAAGATACTTTTGGAATCATGTTTCTGGGTTCTGAATTTCCCCAGGCTGGGGAGATACTGTTGGAATCAAGTTTCTGGGTGCTGGAATTTCCGGGGATCGGGTATACTGTTGGAATCATGTTTCTGGGTATTGGAATTCCTGGGGTTTTGGAGGTACTGCTGAAATCATGTTTCTGGGTGCTGGATGTCCCGGGTTTGTGGAGATATTGATGGAATCAAGTTTCTGGATATTGGAATTCCTGGGCTATCGGAGATACTGCCGGAATCATGTTTCTCAGTGCTGGAATTCCCGGGGTTGTGGAGATACTGTTGGAATCATGTTTCTGTGTGCTGGAATTCCCGAGTTGGGATTATACAGTTGGCATCATTTTTGTGGGTGCTGGAATTCCCGGGGCTGTGGAGATATTGTTGGAATCATTTTTCTGGGTATTTAAATTCCCGGGGTTTTGGAGATACTGCTGGAATCAGGTTTCTGGGGGCTGGAATTCCAGTTGTTTTGTAGATACTGCTGGAATAATTTTTCAGGTTGCTGTAATTCCAGGGGTTGCGGAGATACTGCTGGAATCAAGTTTCTAGATATTGGAATTCCTGGGCTTTTGGAGATACTGCTGGAATCATGTTTCTGGGTGCTGGAATTCCCGAGGTTGGGGAGATACTGTTGGAATCAATTTTCTGGGTGCTGTTTGTCCCAGGGTTCGGGAGATTCTGTTGGAATCATGTTTCTGTGTGCTGGAATTCCCGGGGTTGGAGAGATACTGTTTGAATCATGTTTCTGGATGCTGGAATTCCCGGGGTTGGGGAGATACATGTTGGTATCATGTTTCTGGATGCTAGAATTCTCGGGGTTGGAGAGATACTGTTTGAATCATGTTTCTGGGTGCTGGAATTCCCGAGGTTGGGGAGATACTGTTGGAATCAATTTTCTGGGTGCTGTTTGTCCCGGGGTTCGGGAGATTCTGTTGGAATCATGTTTCTGGGTGCTGGAATTCCCGGGGTTGGAGAGATACGGTTGGAATCCTTTTTGTGGGTGCTGAAATTCCCGGGGCTCGGGAGTTACTGCTGGAATCATTTTTCAGTTTGCTGGAATTCCAGGGGTTGGGGAGATACTGATGTAATCATGTTTCTGGGTGCTGGAATTCCCGGGATTGCGGAGATACTGTTGGAATCATGTTTCTGAGTGCTGAATGTCCCGGCGCTGGGGTGATACTGTTGGAATCAAGTTTCTGGGTGCTGGAATTCCCGGGGATCGGGTATTCTGTTGGAATCATGTTTCTGGGTATTGGAATTCCTGGGGTTTTGGAGGTACTGCTGAAATCATGCTTCTGGGTGCTGGATGTCCCGGTTTTGTGGAGATACTGATGGAATCAAGTTTCTGGATATTGGAATTCCTGGGCTTTCGGAGATACTGCTGGAATCATTTTTCAGTTTTCTGGAATTCCAGGGGTTGGGGTGATACTGCTGGAATCATGTTTCTCAGTGCTGGAATTCCAGGGGTTGGGGAGATACTGTTGCAATCATGTTTCTTGGTGCTGGAATTCCCGAGGTTGGGGAGATACTGTTTGAATCAATTCTCTGGGTGCTGTTTGTCCCGGGGTTCGGGTGCTTCTGTTGGAATCATGTTTCTGGGTGCTGGAATTCCCGGGGTTGGGGAGATACTGCTGGAATCATGTTTCTCAGTGCTGGAATTCCAGGGGTTGGTGAGATACTGTTTGAATCAATTTTCTTGGTGCTGTTTGTCCCGGGGTTCGGGTGCTTCTGTTGGAATCATGTTTCTGAGTATTGGAATTCCTGGGGTTTTGGAGGTACTGCTGAAATCATGTTTCTGGATGCTGGATGTCCCGGGTTTGTGGAGATACTGATGGAATCAAGTTTCTGGATGTTGGAATTCCTGGGCTTTCGGAGATACTGCTGGAATCATTTTGCAGTTTGCTGGAATTCCCGGGGTTGTGGAGATACTGTTGGAATCATGTTTCTGTGTGCTGGAATTCCCGAGTTGGGGAGATACAGTTGGCATCATTTTTGTGGGTGCTGGAATTCCCGGGGCTGTGGAGATATTGTTGGAATCATTTTTCTGGGTATTTAAATTCCCGGGGTTTTGGAGATACTGCTGGAATCAGGTTTCTGGGGGCTGGAATTCCAGTTGTTTTGGAGATACTGCTGGAATAATTTTTCAGGTTGCTGTAATTCCAGGGGTTGCGGAGATACTGCTGGAATCAAGTTTCTAGATATTGGAATTCCTGGGCTTTTGGAGATACTGCTGGAATCATGTTTCTGGGTGCTGGAATTCCCAAGGTTGGCGAGATACTGTTGGAATCAATTTTCTGGGTGCTGTTTGTCCCGGGGTTCGGGAGATTCTGTTGGAATCATGTTTCTGGGTGCTGGAATTCCCGGGGTTGGGGAGATACGGTTGGATTCCTTTTTGTGGGTGCTGAAATTCCCGGGGCTGGGGAGTTACTGCTGGAATCATTTTTCAGTTTGCTGGAATTCCAGGGGTTGGGGAGATACTGATGTAATCATGTTTCTGGGTGCTGGAATTCCCGGGATTGCGGAGATACTGTTGGAATCATGTTTCTGGGTGCTGAAATTCCCAGGGTTGGGGAGATACTGTTGGAATCATTTTTCTGGGTGCTGGAATACCCGGGGTTCGGGAGATAAATGTTGGTATCATGTTTCTGGGTGCTAGATGTCCCGGGGTTTTAGGAGATAATTTTGGAATCATGTTTCTGGGTACTGAATGTCCCGGCGCTGGGGTGATACTGTTGGAATCAAGTTTCTGGGTGCTGGAATTCCCGGGGATCGTGTATACTGTTGGAATCATGTTTCTGGGTTTTGGAATTCCTGGGGTTTTGGAGGTACTGCTGAAATCATGCTTCTGGGTGCTGGATGTCCCGGTTTTGTGGAGATACTGATGGAATCAAGTTTCTGGATATTGGAATTCCTGGGCTTTCGGAGATACTGCTGGAATCATTTTTCAGTTTTCTGGAATTCCAGGGGTTGGGGAGATACTGCTGGAATCATGTTTCTCAGTGCTGGAATTCCAGGGGTTGGGGAGATACTGTTGGAATCATGTTTCTTGGTGCTGGAATTCCCGAGGTTGTGGAGATACTGTTTGAATCAATTTTCTGGGTGCTGTTTGTCCCGGGGTTCGGGTGCTTCTGTTGGAATCATGTTTCTGGGTGCTGGAATTCCCGGGGTTGGGGAGATACTGCTGGAAACATGTTTCTCAGTGCTGGAATTCCCGAGGTTGGGGAGATACTCTTTGAATCAATTTTCTGGGTGCTGTTTGTCCCGGGGTTCGGGTGCTTCTGTTGGAATCATGTTTCTGGGTGCTGGAATTCCCGGGGTTCGGGTGATTCTGTTGGAATCATGTTTCTGGTTGCTGGAATTACCGGGATTGGGGAGATACAGTTGGAATCATTTTTGTGGGTGCTGAAATTCCCGGGGCTGGGGAGATACTGCTGGAATCATATTTCAGGTTGCTGGAATTCCAGGGGTTGGGGAGATATTGTTGGAATCATGTTTCTCATTGCAGGAATTCCCGGGTTTGGGGAGATACTGTTGGAATCATGTTTCTGTGTGCTGGAATTCCCGAGTTGGTGAGATACAGTTGGCTTCATTTTTGTGGGTGCTGGAATTCCAGTTGTTTTGGAGATACTGCTGGAATAATTTTTCAGGATGCTGTAATTCCAGGGGTTGCGGAGATACTGCTGGAATCAAGTTTCTAGATATTGGAATTCCTGGGCTTTTGGAGATACTGCTGGAATCATGTTTCTGGGTGCTGGAATTCCCGAGGTTGGGGAGATACTGTTGGAAACAATTTTCTGGGTGCTGTTGGTCCCAGGGTTCGGGAGATTCTGTTGGAATCATGATTATGGCTGCTGGAATTCCCGGGGTTCGGGAGATACATGTTGGTATCATGTTTCTGGGTGCTAGATGTCCCGGGGTTTTAGAAGATACTTTTGGAATCATGTTTCTGGGTTCTGAATTTCCCCAGGCTGGGGAGATACTGTTGGAATCAAGTTTCTGGGTGCTGGAATTTCCGGGGATCGGGTATACTGTTGGAATCATGTTTCTGGGTATTGGAATTCCTGGGGTTTTGGAGGTACTGCTGAAATCATGTTTCTGGGTGCTGGATGTCCCGGGTTTGTGGAGATACTGATGCAATCAAGTTTCTGGATATTGGAATTCCTGGGCTATCGGAGATACTGCTGGAATCATGTTTCTCAGTGCTGGAATTCCCGGGGTTGTGGAGATACTGTTGGAATCATGTTTCTGTGTGCTGGAATTCCCGAGTTGGGATTATACAGTTGGCATCATTTTTGTGGGTGCTGGAATTCCCGGGGCTGTGGAGATATTGTTGGAATCATTTTTCTGGGTATTTAAATTCCCGGGGTTTTGGAGATACTGCTGGAATCAGGTTTCTGGGGGCTGGAATTCCAGTTGTTTTGGAGATACTGCTGGAATAATTTTTCAGGTTGCTGTAATTCCAGGGGTTGCGGAGATACTGCTGGAATCAAGTTTCTAGATATTGGAATTCCTGGGCTTTTGGAGATACTGCTGGAATCATGTTTCTGGGTGCTGGAATTCCCGAGGTTGGGGAGATACTGTTGGAATCAATTTTCTGGGTGCTGTTTGTCCCAGGGTTCGGGAGATTCTGTTGGAATCATGTTTCTGGGTGCTGGAATTCCCGGGGTTGGAGAGATACTGTTTGAATCATGTTTCTGGATGGTGGAATTCCCGGGGTTGGGGAGATACATGTTGGTATCATGTTTCTGGATGCTAGAATTCCCGGGGTTGGAGAGATACTGTTTGAATCATGTTTCTGGATGCTGGAATTCCCGGGGTTGGGGAGATACTGTTTGAATCATGTTTCTGGGTGCTGTTTGTCCCGGGGTTCGGGAGATTCTGTTGGAATCATGTTTCTGGGTGCTGGAATTCCCGGGGTTGGGGAGATACGTTTGGAATCCTTTTTGTGGGTGCTGAAATTCCCGGGGCTCGGGAGTAACTGCTGGAATCATTTTTCAGTTTGCTGGAATTCCAGGGGTTGGGGAGATACTGATGTAATCATGTTTCTGGGTGCTGGAATTCCCGGGATTGCGGAGATACTGTTGGAATCATGTTTCTGTGTGCTGAAATTCCAGGGGTTGGGGAGATACTGTTGGAATCATTATTCTGGGTGTTGGAATTCCCGGGGTTGGGGAGATAAATGTTGGTATCATGTTTCTGGGTGCTAGATGTCCCGGGGTTTTAGGAGATAATTTTGGAATCATGTTTCTAGGTACTGAATGTCCCGGGGCTGGGGAGATACTGTTGGAATCAAGTTTCTGGGTGCTGGAATTCCCGGGGATCGGGTATACTGTTGGAATCATGTTTCTCGGTTTTGGAATTCCTGGGGTTTGGAGGTACTGCTGAAATCATGTTTCTGTGTGCTGGATGTCCCGGGTTTGTGGAGATACTGATGGAATCAAGTTTCTGGATATTGGAATTCCTGGGCTTTCGGAGATACTGCTTGAATCATTTTTCAGTTTCCTGGAATTCCAGGGGTTGGGGAGATACTGCTGGAATCATGTTTCTCAGTGCTGGAATTCCAGGGGTTGGGGAGATACTGTTGGAATCATGTTTCTGGGTGCTGGAATTCCCGAGGTTGGGGAGATACTGTTTGAATCAATTTTCTGGGTGCTGTTTGTCCCTGGGTTCGGGTGCTTCTGTTGGAATCATGTTTCTGGGTGCTGGAATTCCCGGGGTTGTGGAGATACTGCTGGAATCATGTTTCTCAGTGCTGGAATTCCAGGGGTTGGGGAGATACTGTTGGAATCATGTTTCTGGGTGCTGGAATTCCCGAGGTTGGGGAGATACTGTTTGAATCAATTTTCTGGGTGCTGTTTGTCCCGGGGTTCGGGTGCTTCTGTTGGAATCATGTTTCTGTGTGCTGGAATTCCCGGGGTTGGGGAGATACTGTTTGAATCATGTTTCTGCGTGCTGTTTGTCCCGGGGTTCGGGAGATTCTGTTGGAATCATGTTTCTGGGTGCTGGAATTCCCGGGGTTGGGGAGATACGTTTGGAATCCTTTTTGTGGGTGCTGAAATTCCCGGGGCTCGGGAGTTACTGCTGGAATCATTTTTCAGTTTGCTGGAATGCCAGGGGTTGGGGAGATACTGATGTAATCATGTTTCTGGGTGCTGGAATTCCCGGGATTGCGGAGATACTGTTGGAATCATGTTTCTGTGTGCTGAAATTCCAGGGGTTGGGGAGATACTGTTGGAATCATTATTCTGGGTGTTGGAATTCCCGGGGTTGGGGTGATAAATGTTGGCATCATGTTTCTGGGTGCTAGATGTCCCGGGGTTTTAGGAGATAATTTTGGAATCATGTTTCTAGGTAGTGAATGTCCCGGGGCTGGGGAGATACTGTTGGAATCAAGTTTCTGGGTGCTGGAATTCCCGGGGATCGGGTATACTGTTGGAATCATGTTTCTCGGTTTTGGAATTCCTGGGGTTTGGAGGTACTGCTGAAATCATGTTTCTGTGTGCTGGATGTCCCGGGTTTGTGGAGATACTGATGGAATCAAGTTTCTGGATATTGGAATTCCTGGGCTTTCGGAGATACTGCTTGAATCATTTTTCAGTTTTCTCGAATTCCAGGGGTTGGGGAGATACTGCTGGAATCATGTTTCTCAGTGCTGGAATTCCAGGGGTTGGGGAGATACTGTTGGAATCATGTTTCTGGGTGCTGGAATTCCCGAGGTTGGGGAGATACTGTTTGAATCAATTTTCTGGGTGCTGTTTGTCCCGGGTTTCGGGTGCTTCTGTTGGAATCATGTTTCTGGGTGCTGGAATTCCCGGGGTTGTGGAGATACTGCTGGAATCATGTTTCTCAGTGCTGGAATTCCAGGGGTTGGGGAGATACTGTTGGAATCATGTTTCTGGGTGCTGGAATTCCCGAGGTTGGGGAGATACTGTTTGAATCAATTTTCTGGGTGCTGTTTGTCCCGGGTATCGGGTGCTACTGTTGGAATCATGTTTCTGGGTGCTGGAATTCTCGGGGTTGGGGAGATACTGTTGGAATCATGTTTCTAGGTGTTGGAATTCCCGAGGTTTGGGAGATACTGTTGGAATCATTTTTCTGGGTGCTGTTTGTCCCGGGGTTCGGGTGATTCTGTTGGAATCATGTTTCTGGGTGCTGGAATTCCCGGGATTGGGGAGATACAGTTGGAATCATTTTTGTGGGTGCTGAAATTCCCGGGGCTGGGGAGATACTGCTGGAATCATTTTTCAGGATGCTGGAATTCCAGGGGTTGGGGAGATATTGTTGGAATCATGTTTCTCAGTGCAGGAATTCCAGGGGTTGGGGAGATACTGTTGGAATCATGTTTCTGTGTGCTGGAATTCCCGAGTTGGGGAGATACAGTTGGCATCATTTTTGTGGGTGCTGGAATTCCCGGGGCTGTGGAGATATTGTTGGAATCATTTTTCTGGGTATTTAAATTCCCGGGGTTTTGGAGATACTGCTGGAATCAGGTTTCTGGGGGCTGGAATTCCAGTTGTTTTGGAGATACTGCTGGAATCAAGTTTCTAGATATTGGAATTCCTGGGCTTTTGGAGATACTGCTGGAATCATGTTTCTGGGTGCTGGAATTCCCGAGGTTGTGGAGATACTGTTGGAATCAATTTTCTGGGTGCTGTTTGTCCCAGAGTTCGGGTGATTCTGTTGGAATCATGTTTCTGGGTGCTGGAATTCCCGGGGTTGGAGAGTTACTGTTTGAATCATGTTTCTGGATGCTAGAATTCCCGGGGTTGGGGAAATACTGTTTGAATCATGTTTCTGGGTGCTGTTTGTCCCGGGGTTCGGGAGATTCTGTTGGAATCATGTTTCTGGGTGCTGGAATTCCCGGGGTTGGGGAGATACGGTTGGAATCCTTTTTGTGGGTGCTGAAATTCCCGCGGCTCGGGAGTTACTTCTGGAATCATTTTTCAGTTTGCTGGAATTCCAGGGGTTGGGGAGATACTGATGTAATCATGTTTCTGGGTGCTGGAATTCCCGGGATTGCGGAGATACTGTTGGAATCATGTTTCTGTGTGCTGAAATTCCCGGGGTTGGGGAGATACTGTTGGAATCATTATTCTGGGTGTTGGAATGCCCGGGGTTGGGGAGATAAATGTTGGTATCATGTTTCTGGTTGCTAGATGTCCCGGGGTTTTAGGAGATAATTTTGGAATCATGTTTCTGGGTACTGAATGTCCCGGGGCTGGGGAGATACTGTTGGAATCAAGTTTCTGGGTGCTGGAATTCCCGAGGTTGGGGAGATACTGTATGAATCAATTTTCTTGGTGCTCTTTGTCCCGGGGTTCGGGTGCTTCTGTTGGAATCATGTTTCTGGGTGCTGGAATTCCCGGTGTTGGGGAGATACTGTTGGAATCAAGTTTCTGGGTGCTGGAATTCACGGGTATCGGGTATATTGTTGGAATCATGTTTCTGAGTATTGGAATTCCTGGGGTTTTGGAGGTACTGCTGAAATCATGTTTCTGGATGCTGGATGTCCCGGGTTTGTGGAGATACTGATGGAATCAAGTTTCTGGATATTGGAATTCCTGGGCTTTCGGAGATACTGCTGGAATCATTTTGCAGTTTGCTGGAATTCCATGGGTTGGGGAGATACTGCTGGAATCATGTTTCTCAGTGCTGGAATTCCCGGGGTTGTGGAGATACTGTTGGAATCATGTTTCTGTGTGCTGGAATTCCCGAGTTGGGGAGATACAGTTGGCATCATTTTTGTGGGTGCTGGAATTACCGGGGCTTTGGAGATATAGTTGGAATCATTTTTCTGGGTATTTAAATTCCCGGGGTTTTGGAGATACTGCTGGAATCAGGTTTCTGGGGGCTGGAATTCCAGTTGTTTTGGAGATACTGCTGGAATAATTTTTCAGATTGCTGTAATTCCAGGGGTTGCGGAGATACTGCTGGAATCAAGTTTCTAGATATTGTAAATCCTTGGCTTTCGGAGATACTGCTGGAATCATTTTTCAGTTTGCTGGAATTCCAGGGGTTCGGGAGATACTGCTGGAATCATGTTTCTCAGTGCTGGAATTCCAGGGTTTGGGGAGATACTGTTGGAATCATGTTTCTGGGTGCTGGAATTCCCGAGGTTGGGGAGATACTGTTGGAATCAATTTTCTGGGTGCTGTTTGTCCCGGGATTCGGATGCTTCTGTTGGAATCATGTTTCTGGGTGCTGGAATTCCCGGGGTTGGGGAGATACTGTTGGAATCATGTTTCTAGGTGCAGGAATTCCCGAGGTTTGGGAGATACTGTTGGAATCAATTTTCTGTGTGCTGTTTGTCCCGGGGTTCGTGTGATTCTGTTGGAATCATGTTTCTGGGTGCTGGAATTCCCGGGATTGGGGAGATATTGTTGGAATCATTTTTTCTGGGTATTTAAATTCCCGGGGTTTTGGAGATACTGCTGGAATCAGGTTTCTGGGGGCTGGAATTCCAGTTGTTTTGGAGATACTGCTGGAATAATTTTTCAGGTTGCTGTAATTCCAGGGGTTGCGGAGATACTGCTGGAATCAAGTTTCTAGATATTTGAATTCCTGGGCTTTTGGAGATACTGCTGGAATCATGTTTCTGGGTGCTGGAATTCCCGAGGTTGGGGAGATACTGTTGGAATCAATTTTCTGGGTGCTGTTTGTCCCAGGGTTCGGGAGATTCTGTTGGAATCATGTTTCTGGGTGCTGGAATTCCCGGGGTTGGAGAGATACTGTTTGAATCATGTTTCTGGATGCTGGAATTCCCGGGGTTGGGGAGATACATGTTGGTATCATGTTTCTGGATGCTAGAATTCCCGGGGTTGGAGAGATACTGTTTGAATCATGTTTCTGGATGCTGGAATTCCCGGGGTTGGGGAGATACTGTTTGAATCATGTTTCTGGGTGCTGTTTGTCCCGGGGTTCGGGAGATTCTGTTGGAATCATGTTTCTGGGTGCTGGAATTCCCGGGGTTGGGGAGATACGTTTGGAATCCTTTTTGTGGGTGCTGAAATTCCCGGGGCTCGGGAGTAACTGCTGGAATCATTTTTCAGTTTGCTGGAATTCCAGGGGTTGGGGAGATACTGATGTAATCATGTTTCTGGGTGCTGGAATTCCCGGGATTGCGGAGATACTGTTGGAATCATGTTTCTGTGTGCTGAAATTCCAGGGGTTGGGGAGATACTGTTGGAATCATTATTCTGGGTGTTGGAATTCCCGGGGTTGGGGAGATAAATGTTGGTATCATGTTTCTGGGTGCTAGATGTCCCGGGGCTTTAGGAGATAATTTTGGAATCATGTTTCTAGGTACTGAATGTCCCGGGGCTGGGGAGATACTGTTGGAATCAAGTTTCTGGGTGCTGGAATTCCCGGGGATCGGGTATACTGTTGGAATCATGTTTCTCGGTTTTG
Organism: Hemitrygon akajei; assembly: GCF_048418815.1. NCBI lineage: Eukaryota > Metazoa > Chordata > Chondrichthyes > Myliobatiformes > Dasyatidae > Hemitrygon > Hemitrygon akajei. The sequence continues at coordinate 7,206,098 of NC_133144.1, forward strand.
GAATTCCTGGGGTTTGGAGGTACTGCTGAAATCATGTTTCTGTGTGCTGGATGTCCCGGGTTTGTGGAGATACTGATGGAATCAAGTTTCTGGATATTGGAATTCCTGGGCTTTCGGAGATACTGCTTGAATCATTTTTCAGTTTTCTGGAATTCCAGGGGTTGGGGAGATACTGATGGAATCATGTTTCTCAGTGCTGGAATTCCAGGGGTTGGGGAGATACTGTTGGAATCATGTTTCTGGGTGCTGGAATTCCCGAGGTTGGGGAGATACTGTTTGAATCAATTTTCTGGGTGCTGTTTGTCCCGGGGTTCGGGTGCTTCTGTTGGAATCATGTTTCTGGGTGCTGGAATTCCCGGGGTTGTGGAGATACTGCTGGAATCATGTTTCTCAGTGCTGGAATTCCAGTGGTTGGGGAGATACTGTTGGAATCATGTTTCTGGGTGCTGGAATTCCCGAGGTTGGGGAGATACTGTTTGAATCAATTTTCTGGGTGCTGTTTGTCCCGGTGTTCGGGTGCTTCTGTTGGAATCATGTTTCTGTGTGCTGGAATTCCCGGGGTTGGGGAGATACTGTTGGAATCATGTTTCTGGGTGCTGGAATTCCCGAGGTTGGGGAGATACTGTTGGAATCAATTTTCTGGGTGCTGTTTGTCCCGGGTATCGGGTGCTACTGTTGGAATCATGTTTCTGGGTGCTGGAATTCTCGGGGTTGGGGAGATACTGTTGGAATCATGTTTCTAGGTGTTGGAATTCCCGAGGTTTGGGAGATACTGTTGGAATCATTTTTCTGGGTGCTGTTTGTCCCGGGGTTCGGGTGATTCTGTTGGAATCATGTTTCTGGGTGCTGGAATTCCCGGGATTGGGGAGATACAGTTGGAATCATTTTTGTGGGTGCTGAAATTCCCGGGGCTGGGGAGATACTGCTGGAATCATTTTTCAGGATGCTGGAATTCCAGGGGTTGGGGAGATATTGTTGGAATCATGTTTCTCAGTGTAGGAATTCCCGGGGTTGGGGAGATACTGTTGGAATCATGTTTCTGTGTGCTGGAATTCCCGAGTTGGGGAGATACAGTTGGCTTCATTTTTGTGGGTGCTGGAATTCCCGGGGCTGTGGAGATATTGTTGGAATCATTTTTCTGGGTATTTAAATTCCCGGGGTTTTGGAGATACTGCTGGAATCAGGTTTCTGGGGGCTGGAATTCCAGTTGTTTTGGAGATACTGCTGGAATAATTTTTCAGGTTGCTGTAATTCCAGGGGTTGCGGAGATACTGCTGGAATCAAGTTTCTAGATATTGGAATTCCTGGGCTTTTGGAGATACTGCTGGAATCATGTTTCTGGGTGCTGGAATTCCCGAGGTTGGGGAGATACTGTTGGAATCAATTTTCTGGGTGCTGTTTGTCCCAGGGTTCGGGAGATTCTGTTGGAATCATGATTATGGCTGCTGGAATTCCCGGGGTTCGGGAGATACATGCTGGTATCATGTTTCTGGGTGCTAGATGTCACGGGGTTTTAGAAGATACTTTTGGAATCATGTTTCTGGGTTCTGAATTTCCCGGGGCTGGGGAGATACTGTTGGAATCAAGTTTCTGGGTGCTGGAATTTCCGGGGATCGGGTATACTGTTGGAATCATGTTTCTGGGTATTGGAATTCCTGCGGTTTTGGAGGTACTGCTGAAATCATGTTTCTGGGTGCTGGATGTCCCGGGTTTGTAGAGATACTTTTGGAATCATGTTTCTGTCTGCTGGAATTCCCGAGTTGGGGAGATACAGTTGGCATCATTTTTGTGGGTGCTGGAATTCCCGGGGCTGTGGAGATATTGTTGGAATCATTTTTCTGGGTATTTAAATTCCCGGGGTTTTGGAGATACTGCTGGAATCAGGTTTCTGGGGGCTGGAATTCCAGTTGTTTTGGAGATACTGCTGGAATAATTTTTCAGGTTGCTGTAATTCCAGGGGTTGCGGAGATACTGCTAGAATCATGTTTCTAGATATTGGAATTCCTGGGCTTTTGGAGATACTGCTGGAATCATGTTTCTGGGTGCTGGAATTCCCGAGGTTGGGGAGATACTGTTGGAATCAATTTTCTGGGTGCTGTTTGTCCCAGGGTTCGGGAGATTCTGTTGGAATCATGTTTCTGGGTGCTGGAATTCCCGGGGTTGGAGAGTTACTGTTTGAATCATGTTTCTGGATGCTAGAATTCCCGGGGTTGGGGAGATACTGTTTGAATCATGTTTCTGGGTGCTGTTTGTCCCGGGGTTCGGGAGATTCTGTTGGAATCATGTTTCTGGGTGCTGGAATTCCCGGGGTTGGGGAGATACGGTTGGAATCCTTTTTGTGGGTGCTGAAATTCCCGCGGCTCGGGAGTTACTTCTGGAATCATTTTTCAGTTTGCTGGAATTCCAGGGGTTGGGGAGATACTGATGTAATCATGTTTCTGGGTGCTGGAATTCCCGGGATTGCGGAGATACTGTTGGAATCATGTTTCTGTGTGCTGAAATTCCCGGGGTTGGGGAGATACTGTTGGAATCATTATTCTGGGTGTTGGAATTCCCGGGGTTGGGGAGATAAATGTTGGTATCATGTTTCTGGGTGCTAGATGTCCCGGGGTTTTAGGAGATAATTTTGGAATCATGTTTCTGGGTACTGAATGTCCCGGGGCTGGGGAGATACTGTTGGAATCAAGTTTCTGGGTGCTGGAATTCCCGAGGTTGGGGAGATACTGTTGGAATCAATTTTCTGGGTGCTGTTTGTCCCGGGATTCGGATGCTTCTGTTGGAATCATGTTTCTGGGTGCTGGAATTCCCGGGGTTGGGGAGATACTGTTGGAATCATGTTTCTAGGTGCAGGAATTCCCGAGGTTTGGGAGATACTGTTGGAATCAATTTTCTGTGTGCTGTTTGTCCCGGGGTTCGTGTGATTCTGTTGGAATCATGTTTCTGGGTGCTGGAATTCCCGGGATTGGGGAGATATTGTTGGAATCATTTTTCTGGGTATTTAAATTCCCGGGGTTTTGGAGATACTGCTGGAATCAGGTTTCTGGGGGCTGGAATTCCAGTTGTTTTGGAGATACTGCTGGAATAATTTTTCAGGTTGCTGTAATTCCAGGGGTTGCGGAGATACTGCTGGAATCAAGTTTCTAGATATTTGAATTCCTGGGCTTTTGGAGATACTGCTGGAATCATGTTTCTGGGTGCTGGAATTCCCGAGGTTGGGGAGATACTGTTGGAATCAATTTTCTGGGTGCTGTTTGTCCCAGGGTTCGGGAGATTCTGTTGGAATCATGTTTCTGGGTGCTGGAATTCCCGGGGTTGGAGAGATACTGTTTGAATCATGTTTCTGGATGCTGGAATTCCCGGGGTTGGGGAGATACATGTTGGTATCATGTTTCTGGATGCTAGAATTCCCGGGGTTGGAGAGATACTGTTTGAATCATGTTTCTGGATGCTGGAATTCCCGGGGTTGGGGAGATACTGTTTGAATCATGTTTCTGGGTGCTGTTTGTCCCGGGGTTCGGGAGATTCTGTTGGAATCATGTTTCTGGGTGCTGGAATTCCCGGGGTTGGGGAGATACGTTTGGAATCCTTTTTGTGGGTGCTGAAATTCCCGGGGCTCGGGAGTAACTGCTGGAATCATTTTTCAGTTTGCTGGAATTCCAGGGGTTGGGGAGATACTGATGTAATCATGTTTCTGGGTGCTGGAATTCCCGGGATTGCGGAGATACTGTTGGAATCATGTTTCTGTGTGCTGAAATTCCAGGGGTTGGGGAGATACTGTTGGAATCATTATTCTGGGTGTTGGAATTCCCGGGGTTGGGGAGATAAATGTTGGTATCATGTTTCTGGGTGCTAGATGTCCCGGGGTTTTAGGAGATAATTTTGGAATCATGTTTCTAGGTACTGAATGTCCCGGGGCTGGGGAGATACTGTTGGAATCAAGTTTCTGGGTGCTGGAATTCCCGGGGATCGGGTATACTGTTGGAATCATGTTTCTCGGTTTTGGAATTCCTGGGGTTTGGAGGTACTGCTGAAATCATGTTTCTGTGTGCTGGATGTCCCGGGTTTGTGGAGATACTGATGGAATCAAGTTTCTGGATATTGGAATTCCTGGGCTTTCGGAGATACTGCTTGAATCATTTTTCAGTTTTCTGGAATTCCAGGGGTTGGGGAGATACTGCTGGAATCATGTTTCTCAGTGCTGGAATTCCAGGGGTTGGGGAGATACTGTTGGAATCATGTTTCTGGGTGCTGGAATTCCCGAGGTTGGGGAGATACTGTTTGAATCAATTTTCTGGGTGCTGTTTGTCCCGGGGTTCGGGTGCTTCTGTTGGAATCATGTTTCTGTGTGCTGGAATTCCCGGGGTTGGGGAGATACTGTTTGAATCATGTTTCTGGGTGCTGTTTGTCCCGGGGTTCGGGAGATTCTGTTGGAATCATGTTTCTGGGTGCTGGAATTCCCGGGGTTGGGGAGATACGTTTGGAATCCTTTTTGTGGGTGCTGAAATTCCCGGGGCTCGGGAGTTACTGCTGGAATCATTTTTCAGTTTGCTGGAATTCCAGGGGTTGGGGAGATACTGATGTAATCATGTTTCTGGGTGCTGGAATTCCCGGGATTGCGGAGATACTGTTGGAATCATGTTTCTGTGTGCTGAAATTCCAGGGGTTGGGGAGATACTGTTGGAATCATTATTCTGGGTGTTGGAATTCCCGGGGTTGGGGTGATAAATGTTGGTATCATGTTTCTGGGTGCTAGATGTCCCGGGGTTTTAGGAGATAATTTTGGAATCATGTTTCTAGGTACTGAATGTCCCGGGGCTGGGGAGATACTGTTGGAATCAAGTTTCTGGGTGCTGGAATTCCCGGGGATCGGGTATACTGTTGGAATCATGTTTCTCGGTTTTGGAATTCCTGGGGTTTGGAGGTACTGCTGAAATCATGTTTCTGTGTGCTGGATGTCCCGGGTTTGTGGAGATACTGATGGAATCAAGTTTCTGGATATTGGAATTCCTGGGCTTTCGGAGATACTGTTTGAATCATTTTTCAGTTTTCTGGAATTCCAGGGGTTGGGGAGATACTGCTGGAATCATGTTTCTCAGTGCTGGAATTCCAGGGGTTGGGGAGATACTGTTGGAATCATGTTTCTGGGTGCTGGATTTCCCGAGGTTGGGGAGATACTGTTTGAATCAATTTTCTGGGTGCTGTTTGTCCCGGGGTTCGGGTGCTTCTGTTGGAATCATGTTTCTGGGTGCTGGAATTCCCGGGGTTGTGGAGATACTGCTGGAATCATGTTTCTCAGTGCTGGAATTCCAGGGGTTGGGGAGATACTGTTGGAATCATGTTTCTGGGTGCTGGAATTCCCGAGGTTGGGGAGATACTGTTTGAATCAATTTTCTGGGTGCTGTTTGTCCCGGGGTTCGGGTGCTTCTGTTGGAATCATGTTTCTGTGTGCTGGAATTCCCGGGGTTGGGGAGATACTGTTGGAATCATGTTTCTGGGTGCTGGAATTCCCGAGGTTGGGGAGATACTGTTGGAATCAATTTTCTGGGTGCTGTTTGTCCCGGGTATCGGGTGCTACTGTTGGAATCATGTTTCTGGGTGCTGGAATTCTCGGGGTTGGGGAGATACTGTTGGAATCATGTTTCTAGGTGTTGGAATTCCCGAGGTTTGGGAGATACTGTTGGAATCATTTTTCTGGGTGCTGTTTGTCCCGGGGTTCGGGTGATTCTGTTGGAATCATGTTTCTGGGTGCTGGAATTCCCGGGATTGGGGAGATACAGTTGGAATCATTTTTGTGGGTGCTGAAATTCCCGGGGCTGGGGAGATACTGCTGGAATCATTTTTCAGGATGCTGGAATTCCAGGGGTTGGGGAGATATTGTTGGAATCATGTTTCTCAGTGCAGGAATTCCCGGGGTTGGGGAGATACTGTTGGAATCATGTTTCTGTGTGCTGGAATTCCCGAGTTGGGGAGATACAGTTGGCTTCATTTTTGTGGGTGCTGGAATTCCCGGGGCTGTGGAGATATTGTTGGAATCAGGTTTCTGGGGGCTGGAATTCCAGTTGTTTTGGAGATACTGCTGGAATAATTTTTCAGGTTGCTGTAATTCCAGGGGTTGCGGAGATACTGCTGGAATCAAGTTTCTAGATATTGGAATTCCTGGGCTTTTGGAGATACTGCTGGAATCATGTTTCTGGGTGCTGGAATTCCCGAGGTTGGGGAGATACTGTTGGAATCAATTTTCTGGGTGCTGTTTGTCCCAGGGTTCGGGAGATTCTGTTGGAATCATGATTATGGCTGCTGGAATTCCCGGGGTTCGGGAGATACATGCTGGTATCATGTTTCTGGGTGCTAGATGTCACGGGGTTTTAGAAGATACTTTTGGAATCATGTTTCTGGGTTCTGAATTTCCCGGGGCTGGGGAGATACTGTTGGAATCAAGTTTCTGGGTGCTGGAATTTCCGGGGATCGGGTATACTGTTGGAATCATGTTTCTGGGTATTGGAATTCCTGCGGTTTTGGAGGTACTGCTGAAATCATGTTTCTGGGTGCTGGATGTCCCGGGTTTGTAGAGATACTTTTGGAATCATGTTTCTGTCTGCTGGAATTCCCGAGTTGGGGAGATACAGTTGGCATCATTTTTGTGGGTGCTGGAATTCCCGGGGCTGTGGAGATATTGTTGGAATCATTTTTCTGGGTATTTAAATTCCCGGGGTTTTGGAGATACTGCTGGAATCAGGTTTCTGGGGGCTGGAATTCCAGTTGTTTTGGAGATACTGCTGGAATAATTTTTCAGGTTGCTGTAATTCCAGGGGTTGCGGAGATACTGCTAGAATCAAGTTTCTAGATATTGGAATTCCTGGGCTTTTGGAGATACTGCTGGAATCATGTTTCTGGGTGCTGGAATTCCCGAGGTTGGGGAGATACTGTTGGAATCAATTTTCTGGGTGCTGTTTGTCCCAGGGTTCGGGAGATTCTGTTGGAATCATGTTTCTGGGTGCTGGAATTCCCGGGGTTGGAGAGTTACTGTTTGAATCATGTTTCTGGATGCTAGAATTCCCGGGGTTGGGGAGATACTGTTTGAATCATGTTTCTGGGTGCTGTTTGTCCCGGGGTTCGGGAGATTCTGTTGGAATCATGTTTCTGGGTGCTGGAATTCCCGGGGTTGGGGAGATACGGTTGGAATCCTTTTTGTGGGTGCTGAAATTCCCGCGGCTCGGGAGTTACTTCTGGAATCATTTTTCAGTTTGCTGGAATTCCAGGGGTTGGGGAGATACTGATGTAATCAAGTTTCTGGGTGCTGGAATTCCCGGGATTGCGGAGATACTGTTGGAATCATGTTTCTGTGTGCTGAAATTCCCGGGGTTGGGGAGATACTGTTGGAATCATTATTCTGGGTGTTGGAATTCCCGGGGTTGGGGAGATAAATGTTGGTATCATGTTTCTGGGTGCTAGATGTCCCGGGGTTTTAGGAGATAATTTTGGAATCATGTTTCTGGGTACTGAATGTCCCGGGGCTGGGGAGATACTGTTGGAATCAAGTTTCTGGGTGCTGGAATTCCCGAGGTTGGGGAGATACTGTTTGAATCAATTTTCTTGGTGCTCTTTGTCCCGGGGTTCGGGTGCTTCTGTTGGAATCATGTTTCTGGGTGCTGGAATTCCCGGGGTTGGGGAGATACTGTTGGAATCAAGTTTCTGGGTGCTGGAATTCACGGGTATCGGGTATATTGTTGGAATCATGTTTCTGAGTATTGGAATTCCTGGATTTTTGGAGGTACTGCTGAAATCATGTTTCTGGATGCTGGATGTCCCGGGTTTGTGGAGATACTGATGGAATCAAGTTTCTGGATATTGGAATTCCTGGGCTTTCGGAGATACTGCTGGAATCATTTTGCAGTTTGCTGGAATTCCATGGGTTGGGGAGATACTGCTGGAATCATGTTTCTCAGTGCTGGAATTCCCGGGGTTGTGGAGATACTGTTGGAATCATGTTTCTGTGTGCTGGAATTCCCGAGTTGGGGAGATACAGTTGGCATCATTTTTGTGGGTGCTGGAATTACCGGGGCTGTGGAGATATTGTTGGAATCATTTTTCTGGGTATTTAAATTCCCGGGGTTTTGGAGATACTGCTGGAATCAGGTTTCTGGGGGCTGGAATTCCAGTTGTTTTGGAGATACTGCTGGAATAATTTTTCAGATTGCTGTAATTCCAGGGGTTGCGGAGATACTGCTGGAATCAAGTTTCTAGATATTGGAATTCCTGGGCTTTCGGAGATACTGCTGGAATCATTTTTCAGTTTGCTGGAATTCCAGGGGTTGGGGAGATACTGCTGGAATCATGTTTCTCAGTGCTGGAATTCCAGGGTTTGGGGAGATACTGTTGGAATCATGTTTCTGGGTGCTGGAATTCCCGAGGTTGGGGAGATACTGTTGGAATCAATTTTCTGGGTGCTGTTTGTCCCGGGATTCGGATGCTTCTGTTGGAATCATGTTTCTGGCTGCTGGAATTCCCGGGATTGGGGAGATACAGTAGGAATCATTTTTGTGGGTGCTGAAATTCCCGGTGCTGGGGAGATATTGCTGGAATCATTTTGCAGGTTGCTGGAATTCCAGGGGTTGGGGAGATACTGATGGAATCATGTTTCTCAGTGCAGGAATTCCCGGGGTTGGGGAGATACAGTTGGCATCATTTTTGTGGGTGCTGGAATTCCCGGGGCTGTGGAGATATTGTTGGAATCATTTTTCTGGGTATTTAAATTCCCGGGGTTTTATAGATACTGCTGGAATCAGGTTTCTGGGGGCTGGAATTCCAGTTGTTTTGGAGATACTGCTGGAATAATTTTTCAGGTTGCTTTAATTCCAGGGGTTGCGGAGATACTGCTGGAATCAAGTTTCTACATATTGGAATTCCTGGGCTTTTGGAGATAATGCTGGAATCATGTTTCTGGGTGCTGGAATTCCCGAGGTTGGGGAGATACTGTTGGAATCAATTTTCTGGGTGCTGTTTGTCAAAGGGTTCGGGAGATTCTGTTGAAATCATGTTTCTGGGTGCTGGAATTCCTGGGGTTTTGGAGGTACTGCTGAAATCATGTTTCTGGGTGCTGGATGTCCCGGGTTTGTGGAGATACTGATGGAATCAAGTTTCTGGATATTGGAATTCCTGGGCTTTCGGAGATACTGCTGGAAACATTTTTCAGTTTGCTGGAATTCCATGGGTTGGGGAGATACTGCTGGAATCATGTTTCTCAGTGCTTGAATTCCCGGGGTTGTGGAGATACTGTTGGAATCATGTTTCTGTGTGCTGGAATTCCCGAGTTGGGGAGATACAATTGGCTTCATTTTTGTGGGTGCTGGAATTCCCGGGGCTGTGTGGGTATTTAAATTCCCGGGGTTTTGGAGATACTTCTGGAATCAAGTTTCTAGATATTGGAATTCCAGTTGTTTTGGAGATACTGCTGGAATAATTTTTCAGGTTGGTGTAATTCCAGGGGTTGCGGAGATACTGCTGGAATCAAGTTTCTAGATATTGGAATTCCTGGGCTTTTGGAGATACTGCTGGAATCATGTTTCTGGGTGCTGGAATTCCCGGGGTTGGGGAGATACTGTTGGAATCATGTTTCTGTGTGCTGGAATTCCCGAGTTGGGGAGATACAGTTGGCTTCATTTTTGTGGGTGCTGGAATTCCCGGGGCTGTGGAGATATTGTTGGAATCAGGTTTCTGGGGGCTGGAATTCCAGTTGTTTTGGAGATACTGCTGGAATAATTTTTCAGGTTGCTGTAATTCCAGGGGTTGCGGAGATACTGCTGGAATCAAGTTTCTAGATATTGGAATTCCTGGGCTTTTGGAGATACTGCTGGAATCATGTTTCTGGGTGCTGGAATTCCCGAGGTTGGGGAGATACTGTTGGAATCAATTTTCTGGGTGCTGTTTGTCCCAGGGTTCGGGAGATTCTGTTGGAATCATGATTATGGCTGCTGGAATTCCCGGGGTTCGGGAGATACATGCTGGTATCATGTTTCTGGGTGCTAGATGTCACGGGGTTTTAGAAGATACTTTTGGAATCATGTTTCTGGGTTCTGAATTTCCCGGGGCTGGGGAGATACTGTTGGAATCAAGTTTCTGGGCGCTGGAATTTCCGGGGATCGGGTATACTGTTGGAATCATGTTTCTGGGTATTGGAATTCCTGCGGTTTTGGAGGTACTGCTGAAATCATGTTTCTGGGTGCTGGATGTCCCGGGTTTGTAGAGATACTTTTGGAATCATGTTTCTGTCTGCTGGAATTCCCGAGTTGGGGAGATACAGTTGGCATCATTTTTGTGGGTGCTGGAATTCCCGGGGCTGTGGAGATATTGTTGGAATCATTTTTCTGGGTATTTAAATTCCCGGGGTTTTGGAGATACTGCTGGAATCAGGTTTCTGGGGGCTGGAATTCCAGTTGTTTTGGAGATACTGCTGGAATAATTTTTCAGGTTGCTGTAATTCCAGGGGTTGCGGAGATACTGCTAGAATCAAGTTTCTAGATATTGGAATTCCTGGGCTTTTGGAGATACTGCTGGAATCCTGTTTCTGGGTGCTGGAATTCCCGAGGTTGGGGAGATACTGTTGGAATCAATTTTCTGGGTGCTGTTTGTCCCAGGGTTCGGGAGATTCTGTTGGAATCATGTTTCTGGGTGCTGGAATTCCCGGGGTTGGAGAGTTACTGTTTGAATCATGTTTCTGGATGCTAGAATTCCCGGGGTTGGGGAGATACTGTTTGAATCATGTTTCTGGGTGCTGTTTGTCCCGGGGTTCGGGAGATTCTGTTGGAATCATGTTTCTGGGTGCTGGAATTCCCGGGGTTGGGGAGATACGGTTGGAATCCTTTTTGTGGGTGCTGAAATTCCCGCGGCTCGGGAGTTACTTCTGGAATCATTTTTCAGTTTGCTGGAATTCCAGGGGTTGGGGAGATACTGATGTAATCAAGTTTCTGGGTGCTGGAATTCCCGGGATTGCGGAGATACTGTTGGAATCATGTTTCTGTGTGCTGAAATTCCCGGGGTTGGGGAGATACTGTTGGAATCATTATTCTGGGTGTTGGAATTCCCGGGGTTGGGGAGATAAATGTTGGTATCATGTTTCTGGGTGCTAGATGTCCCGGGGTTTTAGGAGATAATTTTGGAATCATGTTTCTGGGTACTGAATGTCCCGGGGCTGGGGAGATACTGTTGGAATCAAGTTTCTGGGTGCTGGAATTCCCGAGGTTGGGGAGATACTGTTTGAATCAATTTTCTTGGTGCTCTTTGTCCCGGGGTTCGGGTGCTTCTGTTGGAATCATGTTTCTGGGTGCTGGAATTCCCGGGGTTGGGGAGATACTGTTGGAATCAAGTTTCTGGGTGCTGGAATTCACGGGTATCGGGTATATTGTTGGAATCATGTTTCTGAGTATTGGAATTCCTGGATTTTTGGAGGTACTGCTGAAATCATGTTTCTGGATGCTGGATGTCCCGGGTTTGTGGAGATACTGATGGAATCAAGTTTCTGGATATTGGAATTCCTGGGCTTTCGGAGATACTGCTGGAATCATTTTGCAGTTTGCTGGAATTCCATGGGTTGGGGAGATACTGCTGGAATAATTTTTCAGGTTGCTTTAATTCCAGGGGTTGCGGAGATACTGCTGGAATCAAGTTTCTACATATTGGAATTCCTGGGCTTTTGGAGATAATGCTGGAATCATGTTTCTGGGTGCTGGAATTCCCGAGGTTGGGGAGATACTGTTGGAATCAATTTTCTGGGTGCTGTTTGTCAAAGGGTTCGGGAGATTCTGTTGAAATCATGTTTCTGGGTGCTGGAATTCCCGGGGTTCGGGAGATACATGTTGGTATCATGTTTCTGGGTGCTAGAGGTCCCGGGGTTTTAGGAGATACTTTTGGAATCATGTTTCTGGGTATTGGAATTCCTGGGGTTTTGGAGGTACTGCTGAAATCATGTTTCTGGGTGCTGGATGTCCCGGGTTTGTGGAGATACTGATGGAATCAAGTTTCTGGATATTGGAATTCCTGGGCTTTCGGAGATACTGCTGGAAACATTTTTCAGTTTGCTGGAATTCCATGGGTTGGGGAGATACTGCTGGAATCATGTTTCTCAGTGCTTGAATTCCCGGGGTTGTGGAGATACTGTTGGAATCATGTTTCTGTGTGCTGGAATTCCCGAGTTGGGGAGATACAATTGGCTTCATTTTTGTGGGTGCTGGAATTCCCGGGGCTGTGTGGGTATTTAAATTCCCGGGGTTTTGGAGATACTTCTGGAATCAAGTTTCTAGATATTGGAATTCCAGTTGTTTTGGAGATACTGCTGGAATAATTTTTCAGGTTGCTGTAATTCCAGGGGTTGCGGAGATACTGCTGGAATCAAGTTTCTAGATATTGGAATTCCTGGGCTTTTGGAGATACTGCTGGAATCATGTTTCTGGGTGCTGGAATTCCCGAGGTTGGGGAGATACTGTTGGAATCAATTTTCTGGGTGCTGTTTGTCCCGGGGTTCGGGAGATTCTGTTGGAATCATGTTTCTGGGTGCTGGAATTCCCGGGTTGGAGAGATACGGTTGGAATCCTTTTTGTGGGTGCTGAAATTCCCGGGGCTGGGGAGTTACTGCTGGAATCATTTTTCAGTTTGCTGGAATTCCAGGGGTTGGGGAGATACTGATGTAATCATGTTTCTGGGTGCTGGAATTCCCGGGATTGCGGAGATACTGTTGGAATCATGTTTCTGGGTGCTGAAATTCCCGGGGTTGGGGAGATACTGATGGAATCATTTTTCTGGGTGTTGGAATTCCCGGGGTTCGGGAGATAAATGTTGGTATCATGTTTCTGGGTGCTAGATGTCCCGGGGTTTTAGGAGATAATTTTGGAATCATGTTTCTGGGTACTGAATGTCCCGGCGCTGGGGTGATACTGTTGGAATCAAGTTTCTGGGTGCTGGAATTCCCGGGGATCGGGTATACTGTTGGAATCATCTTTCTGGGTATTGGAATTCCTGGGGTTTTGGAGGTACTGCTGAAATCATGCTTCTGGGTGCTGGACGTCCCGGTTTTGTGGAGATACTGATGGAATCAAGTTTCTGGATATTGGAATTCCTGGGCTTTCGGAGATACTGCTGGAATCATGTTTCTCAGTGCTGGAATTCCAGGGGTTGGGGAGATACTGTTGCAATCATGTTTCTTGGTGCTGGAATTCCCGAGGTTGGGGAGATACTGTTTGAATCAATTTTCTGGGTGCTGTTTGTCCCGGGGTTCGGGTGCTTCTGTTGGAATCATGTTTCTGGGTGCTGGAATTCCCGGGGTTGGGGAGATACTGCTGGAATCATGTTTCTCAGTGCTGGAATTCCAGGGGTTGGGGAGATACTGTTGGAATCATGTTTCTGGGTGCTGGAATTCCCGAGGTTGGGGAGATACTGTTTGAATCAATTTTCTTGGTGCTGTTTGTCCCGGGGTTCGGGGGCTTCTGTTGGAATCATGTTTCTGGGTGCTGGAATTCCCGGGGTTGGGGAGATACTGTTGGAATCATGTTTCTGGGTGCTGGAATTCCCGAAGTTGGGGAGATACTGTTTTAATCAATTTTCTTGGTGCTGTTTGTCCCGGGGTTCGGGTGCTTCTGTTGGAATCATGTTTCTGGGTGCTGGAATTCCCGGGGTTGGGGAGATACTGTTGGAATCATGTTTCTGGGTGCTGGAATTCCCGAGGTTGGAGAGATACTGTTTGAATCAATTTTCTTGGTGCTGTTTGTCCCGGGGTTCGGGTGCTTCTGTTGGAATCATGTTTCTGGGTGCTGGAATTCCCGGGGTTGGGGAGATACTGTTGGAATCAAGTTTCTGGGTGCTGGAATTCACGGGTATCGGGTATATTGTTGGAATCATGTTTCTGAGTATTGGAATTCCTGGGGTTTTGGAGGTACTGCTGAAATCATGTTTCTGGATGCTGGATGTCCCGGGTTTGTGGAGATACTGATGGAATCAAGTTTCTGGATATTGGAATTCCTGGGCTTTCCGAGATACTGCTGGAATCATTTTTCAGTTTGCCGGAATTCCATGGGTTGGGGAGATACTGCTGGAATCATGTTTCTCAGTGCTGGAATTCCCGGGGTTGTGGAGATACTGTTGGAATCATGTTTCTGTGTGCTGGAATTCCCGAGTTGGGGAGATACAGTTGGCATCATTTTTGTGCGTGCTGGAATTCCCGGGGCTGTGGAGATATTGTTGGAATCACTTTTCTGGGTATTTAAATTCCCGGGGTTTTGGAGATACTGCTGGAGTCAGGTTTCTGGGGGCTGGAATTCCAGTTGTTTTGGAGATACTGCTGGAATAATTTTTCAGGTTGCTGTAATTCCAGGGGTTGCGGAGATACTGCTGGAATCAAGTTTCTAGATATTGGAATTCCTGGGCTTTTGGAGATACTGCTGGAATCATGTTTCTGGGTGCTGGAATTCCCAAGGTTGGCGAGATACTGTTGGAATCAATTTTCTGGGTGCTGTTTGTCCCGGGGTTCGGGAGATTCTGTTGGAATCATGTTTCTGGGTGCTGGAATTCCCGGGGTTGGGGAGATACGGTTGGAATCCTTTTTGTGGGTGCTGAAATTCCCGGGGCTGGGGAGTTACTGCTGGAATCATTTTTCAGTTTGCTGGAATTCCAGGGGTTGGGGAGATACTGATGTAATCATGTTTCTGGGTGTTGGATTCCCGGGATTGCGGAGATACTGTTGGAATAATGTTTCTGATTGCTGAAATTCCCGGGGTTGGGGAGATACTGTTGGAATCATTTTTCTGGGTGTTGGAATTCCCGGGGTCGGGAGATAAATGTTGGTAACATGTTTCTGGGTGCTAGATGTCCCGGGGTTTTAGGAGATAATTTTGGAATCATGTTTCTGGGTACTGAATGTCCCGGCGCTGGGGTGATACTGTTGGAATCAAGTTTCTGGGTGCTGGAATTCCCGGGGATCGGGTATACTGTTGGAATCATGTTTCTGGGTTTTGGAATTCCTGGGGTTTTGGAGGTACTGCTGAAATCATGCTTCTGGGTGCTGGATGTCCCGGTTTTGTGGAGATACTGATGGAATCAAGTTTCTGGATATTGGAATTCCTGGGCTTTCGGAGATACTGCTGGAATCAAGTTTCTAGTTATTGGAATTCCAGTTGTTTTGGAGATACTGCTGGAATAATTTTTCAGGTTGCTGTAATTCCAGGGGTTGCGGAGATACTGCTGGAATCAAGTTTCTAGATATTGGAATTCCTGGGCTTTTGGAGATACTGCTGGAATCATGTTTCTGGGTGCTGGAATTCCCGAGGTTGGGGAGATACTGTTGGAATCAATTTTCTGGGTGCTGTTTGTCCCGGGGTTCGGGAGATTCTGTTGGAATCATGTTTCTGGGTGCTGGAATTCCCGGGTTGGAGAGATACGGTTGGAATCCTTTTTGTGGGTGCTGAAATTCCCGACGCTGGGGAGTTACTGCTGGAATCATTTTTCAGTTTGCTGGAATTCCAGGGGTTGGGGAGATACTGATGTAATCATGTTTCTGGGTGCTGGAATTCCCGGGATTGCGGAGATACTGTTGGAATCATGTTTCTGGGTGCTGAAATTCCCGGGGTTGGGGAGATACTGCTGGAATCATTTTTCTGGGTGTTGGAATTCCCGGGGTTCGGGAGATAAATGTTGGTATCATGTTTCTGGGTGCTAGATGTCCCGGGGTTTTAGGAGATAATTTTGGAATCATGTTTCTGGGTACTGAATGTCCCGGCGCTGGGGTGATACTGTTGGAATCAAGTTTCTGGGTGCTGGAATTCCCGGGGATCGGGTATACTGTTGGAATCATCTTTCTGGGTATTGGAATTCCTGGGGTTTTGGAGGTACTGCTGAAATCATGCTTCTGGGTGCTGGACGTCCCGGTTTTGTGGAGATACTGATGGAATCAAGTTTCTGGATATTGGAATTCCTGGGCTTTCGGAGATACTGCTGGAATCATTTTTCAGTTTTCTGGAATTCCAGGGGTTGGGGAGATACTGCTGGAATCATGTTTCTCAGTGCTGGAATTCCAGGGGTTGGGGAGATACTGTTGCAATCATGTTTCTTGGTGCTGGAATTCCCGAGGTTGGGGAGATACTGTTTGAATCAATTTTCTGGGTGCTGTTTGTCCCGCGGTTCGGGTGCTTCTGTTGGAATCATGTTTCTGGGTGCTGGAATTCCCGGGGTTGGGGAGATACTGCTGGAATCATGTTTCTCAGTGCTGGAATTCCAGGGGTTGGGGAGATACTGTTTGAATCATGTTTCTGGGTGCTGGAATTCCCGAGGTTGGGGAGATACTGTTTGAATCAATTTTCTTGGTGCTGTTTGTCCCGGGGTTCGGGGGCTTCTGTTGGAATCATGTTTCTGGGTGCTGGAATTCCCGGGGTTGGGGAGATACTGTTGGAATCATGCTTCTGGGTGCTGGAATTCCCGAAGTTGGGGAGATACTGTTTTAATCAATTTTCTTGGTGCTGTTTGTCCCGGGGTTCGGGTGCTTCTGTTGGAATCATGTTTCTGGGTGCTGGAATTCCCGGGTTTGGGGAGATACTGTTGGAATCATGTTTCTGGGTGCTGGAATTCCCGAGGTTGGAGAGATACTGTTTGAATCAATTTTCTTGGTGCTGTTTGTCCCGGGGTTCGGGTGCTTCTGTTGGAATCATGTTTCTGGGTGCTGGAATTCCCGGGGTTGGGGAGATACTGTTGGAATCAAGTTTCTGGGTGCTGGAATTCACGGGTATCGGGTATATTGTTGGAATCATGTTTCTGAGTATTGGAATTCCTGGGGTTTTGGAGGTACTGCTGAAATCATGTTTCTGGATGCTGGATGTCCCGGGTTTGTGGAGATACTGATGGAATCAAGTTTCTGGATATTGGAATTCCTGGGCTTTCGGAGATACTGCTGGAATCATTTTTCAGTTTGCCGGAATTCCATGGGTTGGGGAGATACTGCTGGAATCATGTTTCTCAGTGCTGGAATTCCCGGGGTTGTGGAGATACTGTTGGAATCATGTTTCTGTGTGCTGGAATTCCCGAGTTGGGGAGATACAGTTGGCATCATTTTTGTGGGTGCTGGAATTCCCGGGGCTGTGGAGATATTGTTGGAATCATTTTTCCTGGTATTTAAATTCCCGGGGTTTTGGAGATACTGCTGGAATCAGGTTTCTGGGGGCTGGAATTCCAGTTGTTTTGGAGATACTGCTGGAATAATTTTTCAGGTTGCTGTAATTCCAGGGGTTGCGGAGATACTGTTGGAATCATGTTTCTGTGTGCTGGAATTCCCGAGTTGGGGAGATACAGTTGGCATCATTTTTGTGGGTGCTGGAATTCCCGGGGCTGTGGAGATATTGTTGGAATCACTTTTCTGGGTATTTAAATTCCAGGGGTTTTGGAGATACTGCTGGAGTCAGGTTTCTCGGGGCTGGAATTCCAGTTGTTTTGGAGATACTGCTGGAATAATTTTTCAGGTTGCTGTAATTCCAGGGGTTGCGGAGATACTGCTGGAATCAAGTTTCTAGATATTGGAATTCCTGGGCTTTTGGAGATACTGCTGGAATCATGTTTCTGGGTGCTGGAATTCCCAAGGTTGGCGAGATACTGTTGGAATCAATTTTCTGGGTGCTGTTTGTCCCGGGGTTCGGGAGATTCTGTTGGAATCATGTTTCTGGGTGCTGGAATTCCCGGGGTTGGGGAGATACGGTTGGAATCCTTTTTGTGGGTGCTGAAATTCCCGGGGCTGGGGAGTTACTGCTGGAATCATTTTTCAGTTTGCTGGAATTCCAGGGGTTGGGGAGATACTGATGTAATCATGTTTCTGGGTGTTGTATTCCCGGGATTGCGGAGATACTGTTGGAATAATGTTTCTGATTGCTGAAATTCCCGGGGTTGGGGAGATACTGTTGGAATCATTTTTCTGGGTGTTGGAATTCCCGGGGTCGGGAGATAAATGTTGGTAACATGTTTCTGGGTGCTAGATGTCCCGGAGTTTTAGGAGATAATTTTGGAATCATGTTTCTGGGTACTGAATGTCCCGGCGATGGGGTGATACTGTTGGAATCAAGTTTCTGGGTGCTGGAATTCCCGGGGATCGGGTATACTGTTGGAATCATGTTTCTGGGTTTTGGAATTCCTGGGGTTTTGGAGGTACTGCTGAAATCATGCTTCTGGGTGCTGGATGTCCCGGTTTTGTGGAGATACTGATGGAATCAAGTTTCTGGATATTGGAATTCCTGGGCTTTCGGAGATACTGCTGGAATCATTTTTCAGTTTTCTGGAATTCCAGGGGTTGGGGAGATACTGCTGGAATCATGTTTCTCAGTGCTGGAATTCCAGGGGTTGGGGAGATACTGTTGGAATCATGTTTCTTGGTGCTGGAATTCCCGAGGTTGTGGAGATACTGTTTGAATCAATTTTCTGGGTGCTGTTTGTCCCGGGGTTCGGGTGCTTCTGTTGGAATCATGTTTCTGGGTGCTGGAATTCCCGGGGTTGGGGAGATACTGCTGGAAACATGTTTCTCAGTGCTGGAATTCCTGGGCTTTTGGAGATAATGCTGGAATCATGTTTCTGGGTGCTGGAATTCGCGAGGTTGGTGAGATACTGTTGGAATCAATTTTCTGGATGCTGTTTGTCAAAGGGTTCGGGAGATTCTGTTGAAATCATGTTTCTGTGTGCTGGAATTCCCGGGGTTCGGGAGATACATGTTGGTATCATGTTTCTGGGTGCTAGAGGTCCCGGGGTTTTAGGAGATACTTTTGGAATCATGTTTCTGGGTATTGGAATTCCTGGGGTTTTGGAGGTACTGCTGAAATCATGTTTCTGGGTGCTGGATGTCCCGGGTTGTTGGAGATACTGATGGAATCAAGTTTCTGGATATTGGAATTCCTGGGCTTTCGGAGATACTGCTGGAAACATTTTTCAGTTTGCTGGAATTCCATGGGTTGGGGAGATACTGCTGGAATCATGTTTCTCAGTGCTTGAATTCCCGGGGTTGTGGAGATACCGTTGGAATCATGTTTCTGTGTGCTGGAATTCCCGAGTTGGGAAGATACAGTTGGCTTCATTTTTGTGGGTGCTGGAATTCCCGGGGCTGTGTGGGTATTTAAATTCCCGGGGTTTTGGAGATACTGCTGGAATCAAGTTTCTAGATATTGGAATTCCAGTTGTTTTGGAGATACTGCTGGAATAATTTTTCAGGTTGCTGTAATTCCAGGGGTTGCGGAGATACTGCTGGAATCAAGTTTCTAGATATTGGAATTCCTGGGCTTTTGGAGATACTGCTGGAATCATGTTTCTGGGTGCTGGAATTCCCGAGGTTGGGGAGATACTGTTGGAATCAATTTTCTGGGTGCTGTTTGTCCCGGGGTTCGGGAGATTCTGTTGGAATCATGTTTCTGGGTGCTGGAATTCCCGGGGTTGGAGAGATACTGCTGGAATCATTTTTCAGTTTGCCGGAATTCCATGGGTTGGGGAGATACTGCTGGAATCATGTTTCTCAGTGCTGGAATTCCCGGGGTTGTGGAGATACTGTTGGAATCATGTTTCTGTGTGCTGGAATTCCCGAGTTGGGGAGATACTGTTGGCATCATTTTTGTGGGTGCTGGAATTCCCGGGGCTGTGGAGATATTGTTGGAATCACTTTTCTGGGTATTTAAATTCCCGGGGTTTTGGAGATACTGCTGGAGTCAGGTTTCTGGGGGCTGGAATTCCAGTTGTTTTGGAGATACTGCTGGAATAATTTTTCAGGTTGCTGTAATTCCAGGGGTTGCGGAGATGCTGCTGGAATCAAGTTTCTAGATATTGGAATTCCTGGGCTTTTGGAGATACTGCTGGAATCATGTTTCTGGGTGCTGGAATTCCCAAGGTTGGCGAGATACCGTTGGAATCAATTTTCTGGGTGCTGTTTGTCCCGGGGTTCGGGAGATTCTGTTGGAATCATGTTTCTGGGTGCTGGAATTCCCGGGGTTGGGGAGATACGGTTGGAATCCTTTTTGTGGGCGCTGAAATTCCCGGGGCTGGGGAGTTACTGCTGGAATCATTTTTCAGTTTGCTGGAATTCCAGGGGTTGGGGAGATACTGATGTAATCATGTTTCTGGGTGTTGGAATTCCCGGGATTGCGGAGATACTGTTGGAATAATGTTTCTGATTGCTGAAATTCCCGGGGTTGGGGAGATACTGTTGGAATCATTTTTCTGGGTGTTGGAATTCCCGGGGTTCGGGAGATAAATGTTGGTAACATGTTTCTGGGTGCTAGATGTCCCGGGGTTTTAGGAGATAATTTTGGAATCATGTTTCTGGGTACTGAATGTCCCGGCGCTGGGGTGATACAGTTGGAATCAAGTTTCTGGGTGCTGGAATTCCCGGGGATCGGGTATACTGTTGGAATCATGTTTCTGGGTTTTGGAATTCCTGGGGTTTTGGAGGTACTGCTGAAATCATGCTTCTGGGTGCTGGATGTCCCGGTTTTGTGGAGATACTGATGGAATCAAGTTTCTGGATATTGGAATTCCTGGGCTTTCGGAGATACTGCTGGAATCATTTTTCAGTTTTCTGGAATTCCAGGGATTGGGGACATACTGCTGGAATCATGTTTCTCAGTGCTGGAATTCCAGGTGTTGGGGAGATACTGTTGGAATCATGTTTCTTGGTGCTGGAATTCCCGAGGTTGTGGAGATACTGTTTGAATCAATTTTCTGGGTGCTGTTTGTCCCGGGGTTCGGGTGCTTCTGTTGGAATCATGTTTCTGGGTGCTGGAATTCCCGGGGTTCGGGTTATTCTGTTGGAATCATGTTTCTGGGTGCTGGAATTACCGGGATTGGGGAGATACAGTTGGAATCATTTTTGTGGGTGCTGAAATTCCCGGGGCTGGGGAGATACTGCTGGAATCATTTTTCAGGTTGCTGGAATTCCAGGGGTTGGGGAGATATTGTTGGAATCATGTTTCTCAGTGCAGGAATTCCCGGGGTTGGGGAGATACTGTTGGAATCATGTTTCTGTGTGCTGGAATTCCCGAGTTGGGGAGATACAGTTGGCTTCATTTTTGTGGGTGCTGGAATTCCCGGGGCTGTGGAGATATTGTTGGAATCAGGTTTCTGGGGGCTGGAATTCCAGTTGTTTTGGAGTTACTGCTGGAATAATTTTTCAGGTTGCTGTAATTCCAGGGGTTGCGGAGATACTGCTGGAATCAAGTTTCTAGATATTGGAATTCCTGGGCTTTTGGAGATACTGCTGGAATCATGTTTCTGGGTGCTGGAATTCCCGAGGTTGGGGAGATACTGTTGGAAACAATTTTCTGGGTGCTGTTTGTCCCAGGGTTCGGGAGATACTGTTGGAATCATGATTCTGGCTGCTGGAATTCCCGGGGTTCGGGAGATACATGTTGGTATCATGTTTCTGGGTGCTAGATGTCCCGGGGTTTTAGAAGATACTTTTGGAATCATGTTTCTGGGTTCTGAATTTCCCGGGGCTGGGGAGATACTGTTGGAATCATTTTTCAGTTTGCCGGAATTCCATGGGTTGGGGAGATACTGCTGGAATCATGTTTCTCAGTGCTGGAATTCCCGGGGTTGTGGAGATACTGTTGGAATCATGTTTCTGTGTGCTGGAATTCCCGAGTTGGGGAGATACTGTTGGCATCATTTTTGTGGGTGCTGGAATTCCCGGGGCTGTGGAGATATTGTTGGAATCACTTTTCTGGGTATTTAAATTCCCGGGGTTTTGGAGATACTGCTGGAGTCAGGTTTCTGGGGGCTGGAATTCCAGTTGTTTTGGAGATACTGCTGGAATAATTTTTCAGGTTGCTGTAATTCCAGGGGTTGCGGAGATGCTGCTGGAATCAAGTTTCTAGATATTGGAATTCCTGGGCTTTTGGAGATACTGCTGGAATCATGTTTCTGGGTGCTGGAATTCCCAAGGTTGGCGAGATACCGTTGGAATCAATTTTCTGGGTGCTGTTTGTCCCGGGGTTCGGGAGATTCTGTTGGAATCATGTTTCTGGGTGCTGGAATTCCCGGGGTTGGGGAGATACGGTTGGAATCCTTTTTGTGGGCGCTGAAATTCCCGGGGCTGGGGAGTTACTGCTGGAATCATTTTTCAGTTTGCTGGAATTCCAGGGGTTGGGGAGATACTGATGTAATCATGTTTCTGGGTGTTGGAATTCCCGGGATTGCGGAGATACTGTTGGAATAATGTTTCTGATTGCTGAAATTCCCGGGGTTGGGGAGATACTGTTGGAATCATTTTTCTGGGTGTTGGAATTCCCGGGGTTCGGGAGATAAATGTTGGTAACATGTTTCTGGGTGCTAGATGTCCCGGGGTTTTAGGAGATAATTTTGGAATCATGTTTCTGGGTACTGAATGTCCCGGCGCTGGGGTGATACAGTTGGAATCAAGTTTCTGGGTGCTGGAATTCCCGGGGATCGGGTATACTGTTGGAATCATGTTTCTGGGTTTTGGAATTCCTGGGGTTTTGGAGGTACTGCTGAAATCATGCTTCTGGGTGCTGGATGTCCCGGTTTTGTGGAGATACTGATGGAATCAAGTTTCTGGATATTGGAATTCCTGGGCTTTCGGAGATACTGCTGGAATCATTTTTCAGTTTTCTGGAATTCCAGGGATTGGGGAGATACTGCTGGAATCATGTTTCTCAGTGCTGGAATTCCAGGTGTTGGGGAGATACTGTTGGAATCATGTTTCTTGGTGCTGGAATTCCCGAGGTTGTGGAGATACTGTTTGAATCAATTTTCTGGGTGCTGTTTGTCCCGGGGTTCGGGTGCTTCTGTTGGAATCATGTTTCTGGGTGCTGGAATTCCCGGGGTTCGGGTTATTCTGTTGGAATCATGTTTCTGGGTGCTGGAATTACCGGGATTGGGGAGATACAGTTGGAATCATTTTTGTGGGTGCTGAAATTCCCGGGGCTGGGGAGATACTGCTGGAATCATTTTTCAGGTTGCTGGAATTCCAGGGGTTGGGGAGATATTGTTGGAATCATGTTTCTCAGTGCAGGAATTCCCGGGGTTGGGGAGATACTGTTGGAATCATGTTTCTGTGTGCTGGAATTCCCGAGTTGGGGAGATACAGTTGGCTTCATTTTTGTGGGTGCTGGAATTCCCGGGGCTGTGGAGATATTGTTGGAATCAGGTTTCTGGGGGCTGGAATTCCAGTTGTTTTGGAGTTACTGCTGGAATAATTTTTCAGGTTGCTGTAATTCCAGGGGTTGCGGAGATACTGCTGGAATCAAGTTTCTAGATATTGGAATTCCTGGGCTTTTGGAGATACTGCTGGAATCATGTTTCTGGGTGCTGGAATTCCCGAGGTTGGGGAGATACTGTTGGAAACAATTTTCTGGGTGCTGTTTGTCCCAGGGTTCGGGAGATACTGTTGGAATCATGATTCTGGCTGCTGGAATTCCCGGGGTTCGGGAGATACATGTTGGTATCATGTTTCTGGGTGCTAGATGTCCCGGGGTTTTAGAAGATACTTTTGGAATCATGTTTCTGGGTTCTGAATTTCCCGGGGCTGGGGAGATACTGTTGGAATCAAGTTTCTGGGTGCTGGAATTTCCGGTGATCGGGTATACTGTTGGAATCATGTTTCTGGGTATTGGAATTCCTGGGGTTTTGGAGGTACTGCTGAAATCATGTTTCTGGGTGCTGGATGTCCCGGGTTTGTGGAGATACTGATGGAATCAAGTTTCTGGATATTGGAATTCCTGGGCTATCGGAGATACTGCTGGAATCATGTTTCTCAGTGCTGGAATTCCCGGGGTTGTGGAGATACTGTTGGAATCATGTTTCTGTGTGCTGGAATTCCCGAGTTGGGAAGATACAGTTGGCATCATTTTTGTGGGTGCTGGAATTCCCGGGGCTGTGGAGATATTGTTGGAATCATTTTTCTGGGTATTTAAATTCCCGGGGTTTTGGAGATACTGCTGGAATCAGGTTTCTGGGGGCTGGAATTCCAGTTGTTTTGGAGATACTGCTGGAATAATTTTTCAGGTTGCTGTAATTCCAGGGGTTGCGGAGATACTGCTGGAATCAAGTTTCTGGTGCTGTTTGTCCCAGGGTTCGGGAGATTCTGTTGGAATCATGTTTCTGGGTGCTGGAATTCCCGGGGTTGGAGAGATACTGTTTGAATCATGTTTCTGGATGCTGGAATTCCCGGGGTTGGGGAGATACATGTTGGTATCATGTTTCTGGATGCTAGAATTCCCGGGGTTGGAGAGATACTGTTTGAATCATGTTTCTGGATGCTGGAATTCCCGGGGTTGGGGATATACTGTTTGAATCATGTTTCTGGGTGCTGTTTGTCCCGGGGTTCGGGAGATTCTGTTGGAATCATGTTTCTGGGTGCTGGAATTCCCGGGGTTGGGGAGATACGGTTGGAATCCTTTTTGTGGGTGCTGAAATTCCCGGGGCTCGGGAGTTACTGCTGGAATCATTTTTCAGTTTGCTGGATTTCCAGGGTTGGGGAGATACTGATGTAATCATGTTTCTGGGTGCTGGAATTCCCGGGATTGCGGAGATGCTGTTGGAATCATGTTTCTGTGTGCTGAAATTCCCGGGGTTGGGGAGATACTGTTGGAATCATTATTCTGGGTGTTGGAATTCCCGGGGTTGGGGAGATAAATGTTGGTATCATGTTTCTGGGTGCTAGATGTCCCGGGGTTTTAGGAGATAATTTTGGAATCATGTTTCTGGGTGCTGGAATTCCCGGGGATCGGGTATACTGTTGGAATCATGTTTCTCGGTTTTTGAATTCCTGGGGTTTGGAGGTACTGCTGAAATCATGTTTCTGTGTGCTGGATGTCCCGGGTTTGTGGAGATACTGATGGAATCAAGTTTCTGGATATTGGAATTCCTGGGCTTTCGGAGATACTGCTTGAATCATTTTTCAGTTTTCTGGAATTCCAGGGGTTGGGGAGATACTGCTGGAATCATGTTTCTCAGTGCTGGAATTCCAGGGGTTGGTGAGATACTGTTGGAATCATGTTTCTGGGTGCTGGAATTCCCGAGGTTGGGGAGATACTGTTTGAATCAATTTTCTGGGTGCTGTTTGTCCCGGGGTTCGGGTGCTTCTGTTGGAATCATGTTTCTGGGTGCTGGAATTCCCGGGGTTGGGGAGATACTGCTGGAATCATGTTTCTCAGTGCTGGAATTCCAGGGGTTGGGGAGATACTGTTGGAATCATGTTTCTGGGTGCTGGAATTCCCGAGGTTGGGGAGATACTGTTTGAATCAATTTTCTGGGTGCTGTTTGTCCCGGGGTTCGGGTGCTTCTGTTGGAATCATGTTTCTGTGAGCTGGAATTCCCGGGGTTGGGGAGATACTGTTGGAATGATGTTTCTAGGTGCTGGAATTCCCGAGGTTTGGGAGATACTGTTGGAATCATTTTTCTGGGTGCTGTTTGTCCCGGGGTTCGGGTGATTCTGTTGGAATCATGTTTCTGGGTTCTGGAATTCCCGGGATTGGGGAGATACAGTTGGAATCATTTTTGTGGGTGCTGAAATTCCCGGGGCTGGGGAGATACTGCTGGAATCATTTTTCAGGATGCTGGAATTCCAGGGGTTGGGGAGATATTGTTGGAATCATGTTTCTGGGTGCTGGATGTCCCGGGTTTGTAGAGATACTGTTGGAATCATGTTTCTGTGTGCTGGAATTCCCGAGTTGGGGAGATACAGTTGGCATCATTTTTGTGGGTGCTGGAATTCCCGGTGCTGTGGAGATATTGTTGGAATCATTTTTCTGGGTATTTAAATTCCCGGGGTTTTGGAGATACTGCTGGAATCAGGTATCTGGGGGCTGGAATTCCAGTTGTTTTGGAGATACTGCTGGAATAATTTTTCAGGTTGCTGTAATTCCAGGGGTTGCGGAGATACTGCTGGAATCAAGTTTCTAGATATTGGAATTCCTGGGCTTTTGGAGATACTGCTGGAATCATGTTTCTGGGTGCTGGAATTCCCGAGGTTGGGGAGATACTGTTGGAATCAATTTTCTGGGTGCTGTTTGTCCCAGGGTTCGGGAGATTCTGTTGGAATCATGATTCTGGCTGCTGGAATTCCCGGGGTTCGGGAGATACATGCTGGTATCATGTTTCTGGGTGCTAGATGTCACGGGGTTTTAGAAGATACTTTTGGAATCATGTTTCTGGGTTCTGAATTTCCCGGGGCTGGGGAGATACTGTTGGAATCAAGTTTCTGGGTGCTGGAATTTCCGGGGATCGGGTATACTGTTGGAATCATGTTTCTGGGTATTGGAATTCCTGGGGTTTTGGAGGTACTGCTGAAATCATGTTTCTGGGTGCTGGATGTCCCGGGTTTTTGGAGATACTGATGGAATCAAGTTTCTGGATATTGGAATTCCTGGGCTATCGGAGATACTGCTGGAATCATGTTTCTCAGTGCTGGAATTCCCGGGGTTGTGGAGATACTGTTGGAATCAATTTTCTGGGTGCTGTTTGTCCCGGGGTTCGGGAGATTCTGTTGGAATCATGTTTCTGGGTGCTGGAATTCCCGGGGTTGGGGAGATACGGTTGGAATCCTTTTTGTGGGTGCTGAAATTCCCGGGGCTGGGGAGTTACTGCTGGAATCATTTTTCAGTTTGCTGGAATTCCAGGGGTTGGGGAGATACTGATGTAATCATGTTTCTGGGTGTTGGAATTCCCGGGATTGCGGAGATACTGTTGGAATAATGTTTCTGATTGCTGAAATTCCCGGGGTTGGGGAGATACTGTTGGAATCATTTTTCTGGGTGTTGGAATTCCCGGGGTTCGGGAGATAAATGTTGGTAACATGTTTCTGGGTGCTAGATGTCCCGGGGTTTTAGGAGATAATTTTGGAATCATGTTTCTGGGTACTGAATGTCCCGGCGCTGGGGTGATACTGTTGGAATCAAGTTTCTGGGTGCTGGAATTCCCGGGGATCGGGTATACTGCTGGAATCATTTTTCAGTTTTCTGGAATTCCAGGGGTTGGGGAGATACTGCTGGAATCATGTTTCTCAGTGCTGGAATTCCAGGGGTTCGGGTGCTTCTGTTGGAATCATGTTTCTGGGTGCTGGAATTCCCGGGGTTGGGGAGATACTGCTGGAAACATGTTTCTCAGTGCTGGAATTCCAGGGGTTGGGGAGATACTGTTGGAATCATGTTTCTGGGTGCTGGAATTCCCGAGGTTGGGGAGATACTCTTTGAATCAATTTTCTGGGTGCTGTTTGTCCCGGGGTTCGGGTGCTTCTGTTGGAATCATGTTTCTGGGTGCTGGAATTCCCGGGGTTCGGGTTATTCTGTTGGAATCATGTTTCTGGGTGCTGGAATTACCGGGATTGGGGAGATACAGTTGGAATCATTTTTGTGGGTGCTGAAATTCCCGGGGATGGGGAGATACTGCTGGAATCATTTTTCAGGTTGCTGGAATTCCAGGGGTTGGGGAGATATTGTTGGAATCATGTTTCTCAGTGCAGGAATTCCCGGGGTTGGGGAGATACTGTTGGAATCATGTTTCTGTGTGCTGGAATTCCCGAGTTGGGGAGATACAGTTGGCTTCATTTTTGTGGGTGCTGGAATTCCCGGGGCTGTGGAGATATTGTTGGAATCATTTTTCTGGGTATTTAAATTCCCGGGGTTTTGGAGATACTGCTGGAATCAGGTTTCTGGGGGCTGGAATTCCAGTTGTTTTGGAGATACTGCTGGAATAATTTTTCAGGTTGCTGTAATTCCAGGGGTTGCGGAGATACTGCTGGAATCAAGTTTCTGGTGCTGTTTGTCCCAGGGTTCGGGAGATTCTGTTGGAATCATGTTTCTGGGTGCTGGAATTCCCGGGGTTGGAGAGATACTGTTTGAATCATGTTTCTGGATGCTGGAATTCCCGGGGTTGGGGAGATACATGTTGGTATCATGTTTCTGGATGCTAGAATTCCCGGGGTTGGAGAGATACTGTTTGAATCATGTTTCTGGATGCTGGAATTCCCGGGGTTGGGGATATACTGTTTGAATCATGTTTCTGGGTGCTGTTTGTCCCGGGGTTCGGGAGATTCTGTTGGAATCATGTTTCTGGGTGCTGGAATTCCCGGGGTTGGGGAGATACGGTTGGAATCCTTTTTGTGGGTGCTGAAATTCCCGGGGCTCGGGAGTTACTGCTGGAATCATTTTTCAGTTTGCTGGATTTCCAGGGTTGGGGAGATACTGATGTAATCATGTTTCTGGGTGCTGGAATTCCCGGGATTGCGGAGATGCTGTTGGAATCATGTTTCTGTGTGCTGAAATTCCCGGGGTTGGGGAGATACTGTTGGAATCATTATTCTGGGTGTTGGAATTCCCGGGGTTGGGGAGATAAATGTTGGTATCATGTTTCTGGGTGCTAGATGTCCCGGGGTTTTAGGAGATAATTTTGGAATCATGTTTCTGGGTACTGAATGTCCCGGGGCTGGGGAGATACTGTTGGAATCAAGTTTCTGGGTGCTGGAATTCCCGGGGATCGGGTATACTGTTGGAATCATGTTTCTCGGTTTTTGAATTCCTGGGGTTTGGAGGTACTGCTGAAATCATGTTTCTGTGTGCTGGATGTCCCGGGTTTGTGGAGATACTGATGGAATCAAGTTTCTGGATATTGGAATTCCTGGGCTTTCGGAGATACTGCTTGAATCATTTTTCAGTTTTCTGGAATTCCAGGGGTTGGGGAGATACTGCTGGAATCATGTTTCTCAGTGCTGGAATTCCAGGGGTTGGTGAGATACTGTTGGAATCATGTTTCTGGGTGCTGGAATTCCCGAGGTTGGGGAGATACTGTTTGAATCAATTTTCTGGGTGCTGTTTGTCCCGGGGTTCGGGTGCTTCTGTTGGAATCATGTTTCTGGGTGCTGGAATTCCCGGGGTTGGGGAGATACTGCTGGAAACATGTTTCTCAGTGCTGGAATTCCAGGGGTTGGGGAGATACTGTTGGAATCATGTTTCTGGGTGCTGGAATTCCCGAGGTTGGGGAGATACTCTTTGAATCAATTTTCTGGGTGCTGTTTGTCCCGGGGTTCGGGTGCTTCTGTTGGAATCATGTTTCTGGGTGCTGGAATTCCCGGGGTTCGGGTTATTCTGTTGGAATCATGTTTCTGGGTGCTGGAATTACCGGGATTGGGGAGATACAGTTGGAATCATTTTTGTGGGTGCTGAAATTCCCGGGGCTGGGGAGATACTGCTGGAATCATTTTTCAGGTTGCTGGAATTCCAGGGGTTGGGGAGATATTGTTGGAATCATGTTTCTCAGTGCAGGAATTCCCGGGGTTGGGGAGATACTGTTGGAATCATGTTTCTGTGTGCTGGAATTCCCGAGTTGGGGAGATACAGTTGGCTTCATTTTTGTGGGTGCTGGAATTCCCGGGGCTGTGGAGATATTGTTGGAATCATTTTTCTGGGTATTTAAATTCCCGGGGTTTTGGAGATACTGCTGGAATCAGGTTTCTGGGGGCTGGAATTCCAGTTGTTTTGGAGTTACTGCTGGAATAATTTTTCAGGTTGCTGTAATTCCAGGGGTTGCGGAGATACTGCTGGAATCAAGTTTCTAGATATTGGAATTCCTGGGCTTTTGGAGATACTGCTGGAATCATGTTTCTGGGTGCTGGAATTCCCGAGGTTGGGGAGATACTGTTGGAAACAATTTTCTGGGTGCTGTTTGTCCCAGGGTTCGGGAGATACTGTTGGAATCATGATTCTGGCTGCTGGAATTCCCGGGGTTCGGGAGATACATGTTGGTATCATGTTTCTGGGTGCTAGATGTCCCGGGGTTTTAGAAGATACTTTTGGAATCATGTTTCTGGGTTCTGAATTTCCCGGGGCTGGGGAGATACTGTTGGAATCAAGTTTCTGGGTGCTGGAATTTCCGGGGATCGGGTATACTGTTGGAATCATGTTTCTGGGTATTGGAATTCCTGGGGTTTTGGAGGTACTGCTGAAATCATGTTTCTGGGTGCTGGATGTCCCGGGTTTGTGGAGATACTGATGGAATCAAGTTTCTGGATATTGGAATTCCTGGGCTATCGGAGATACTGCTGGAATCATGTTTCTCAGTGCTGGAATTCCCGGGGTTGTGGAGATACTGTTGGAATCATGTTTCTGTGTGCTGGAATTCCCGAGTTGGGAAGATACAGTTGGCATCATTTTTGTGGGTGCTGGAATTCCCGGGGCTGTGGAGATATTGTTGGAATCATTTTTCTGGGTATTTAAATTCCCGGGGTTTTGGAGATACTGCTGGAATCAGGTTTCTGGGGGCTGGAATTCCAGTTGTTTTGGAGATACTGCTGGAATAATTTTTCAGGTTGCTGTAATTCCAGGGGTTGCGGAGATACTGCTGGAATCAAGTTTCTGGTGCTGTTTGTCCCAGGGTTCGGGAGATTCTGTTGGAATCATGTTTCTGGGTGCTGGAATTCCCGGGGTTGGAGAGATACTGTTTGAATCATGTTTCTGGATGCTGGAATTCCCGGGGTTGGGGAGATACATGTTGGTATCATGTTTCTGGATGCTAGAATTCCCGGGGTTGGAGAGATACTGTTTGAATCATGTTTCTGGATGCTGGAATTCCCGGGGTTGGGGATATACTGTTTGAATCATGTTTCTGGGTGCTGTTTGTCCCGGGGTTCGGGAGATTCTGTTGGAATCATGTTTCTGGGTGCTGGAATTCCCGGGGTTGGGGAGATACGGTTGGAATCCTTTTTGTGGGTGCTGAAATTCCCGGGGCTCGGGAGTTACTGCTGGAATCATTTTTCAGTTTGCTGGATTTCCAGGGTTGGGGAGATACTGATGTAATCATGTTTCTGGGTGCTGGAATTCCCGGGATTGCGGAGATGCTGTTGGAATCATGTTTCTGTGTGCTGAAATTCCCGGGGTTGGGGAGATACTGTTGGAATCATTATTCTGGGTGTTGGAATTCCCGGGGTTGGGGAGATAAATGTTGGTATCATGTTTCTGGGTGCTAGATGTCCCGGGGTTTTAGGAGATAATTTTGGAATCATGTTTCTGGGTACTGAATGTCCCGGGGCTGGGGAGATACTGTTGGAATCAAGTTTCTGGGTGCTGGAATTCCCGGGGATCGGGTATACTGTTGGAATCATGTTTCTCGGTTTTTGAATTCCTGGGGTTTGGAGGTACTGCTGAAATCATGTTTCTGTCTGCTGGATGTCCCGGGTTTGTGGAGATACTGATGGAATCAAGTTTCTGGATATTGGAATTCCTGGGCTTTCGGAGATACTGCTTGAATCATTTTTCAGTTTTCTGGAATTCCAGGGGTTGGGGAGATACTGCTGGAATCATGTTTCTCAGTGCTGGAATTCCAGGGGTTGGTGAGATACTGTTGGAATCATGTTTCTGGGTGCTGGAATTCCCGAGGTTGGGGAGATACTGTTTGAATCAATTTTCTGGGTGCTGTTTGTCCCGGGGTTCGGGTGCTTCTGTTGGAATCATGTTTCTGGGTGCTGGAATTCCCGGGGTTGGGGAGATACTGCTGGAATCATGTTTCTCAGTGCTGGAATTCCAGGGGTTGGGGAGATACTGTTGGAATCATGTTTCTGGGTGCTGGAATTCCCGAGGTTGGGGAGATACTGTTTGAATCAATTTTCTGGGTGCTGTTTGTCCCGGGGTTCGGGTGCTTCTGTTGGAATCATGTTTCTGTGAGCTGGAATTCCCGGGGTTGGGGAGATACTGTTGGAATGATGTTTCTAGGTGCTGGAATTCCCGAGGTTTGGGAGATACTGTTGGAATCATTTTTCTGGGTGCTGTTTGTCCCGGGGTTCGGGTGATTCTGTTGGAATCATGTTTCTGGGTTCTGGAATTCCCGGGATTGGGGAGATACAGTTGGAATCATTTTTGTGGGTGCTGAAATTCCCGGGGCTGGGGAGATACTGCTGGAATCATTTTTCAGGATGCTGGAATTCCAGGGGTTGGGGAGATATTGTTGGAATCATGTTTCTGGGTGCTGGATGTCCCGGGTTTGTAGAGATACTGTTGGAATCATGTTTCTGTGTGCTGGAATTCCCGAGTTGGGGAGATACAGTTGGCATCATTTTTGTGGGTGCTGGAATTCCCGGTGCTGTGGAGATATTGTTGGAATCATTTTTCTGGGTATTTAAATTCCCGGGGTTTTGGAGATACTGCTGGAATCAGGTATCTGGGGGCTGGAATTCCAGTTGTTTTGGAGATACTGCTGGAATAATTTTTCAGGTTGCTGTAATTCCAGGGGTTGCGGAGATACTGCTGGAATCAAGTTTCTAGATATTGGAATTCCTGGGCTTTTGGAGATACTGCTGGAATCATGTTTCTGGGTGCTGGAATTCCCGAGGTTGGGGAGATACTGTTGGAATCAATTTTCTGGGTGCTGTTTGTCCCAGGGTTCGGGAGATTCTGTTGGAATCATGATTCTGGCTGCTGGAATTCCCGGGGTTCGGGAGATACATGCTGGTATCATGTTTCTGGGTGCTAGATGTCACGGGGTTTTAGAAGATACTTTTGGAATCATGTTTCTGGGTTCTGAATTTCCCGGGGCTGGGGAGATACTGTTGGAATCAAGTTTCTGGGTGCTGGAATTTCCGGGGATCGGGTATACTGTTGGAATCATGTTTCTGGGTATTGGAATTCCTGGGGTTTTGGAGGTACTGCTGAAATCATGTTTCTGGGTGCTGGATGTCCCGGGTTTTTGGAGATACTGATGGAATCAAGTTTCTGGATATTGGAATTCCTGGGCTATCGGAGATACTGCTGGAATCATGTTTCTCAGTGCTGGAATTCCCGGGGTTGTGGAGATACTGTTGGAATCATGTTTCTGTGTGCTGGAATTCCCGAGTTGGGGAGATACAGTTGGCATCATTTTTGTGGGTGCTGGAATTCCCGGGGCTGTGGAGATATTGTTGGAATCACTTTTCTGGGTATTTAAATTCCAGGGGTTTTGGAGATACTGCTGGAGTCAGGTTTCTCGGGGCTGGAATTCCAGTTGTTTTGGAGATACTGCTGGAATAATTTTTCAGGTTGCTGTAATTCCAGGGGTTGCGGAGATACTGCTGGAATCAAGTTTCTAGATATTGGAATTCCTGGGCTTTTGGAGATACTGCTGGAATCATGTTTCTGGGTGCTGGAATTCCCAAGGTTGGCGAGATACTGTTGGAATCAATTTTCTGGGTGCTGTTTGTCCCGGGGTTCGGGAGATTCTGTTGGAATCATGTTTCTGGGTGCTGGAATTCCCGGGGTTGGGGAGATACGGTTGGAATCCTTTTTGTGGGTGCTGAAATTCCCGGGGCTGGGGAGTTACTGCTGGAATCATTTTTCAGTTTGCTGGAATTCCAGGGGTTGGGGAGATACTGATGTAATCATGTTTCTGGGTGTTGGAATTCCCGGGATTGCGGAGATACTGTTGGAATAATGTTTCTGATTGCTGAAATTCCCGGGGTTGGGGAGATACTGTTGGAATCATTTTTCTGGGTGTTGGAATTCCCGGGGTTCGGGAGATAAATGTTGGTAACATGTTTCTGGGTGCTAGATGTCCCGGGGTTTTAGGAGATAATTTTGGAATCATGTTTCTGGGTACTGAATGTCCCGGCGCTGGGGTGATACTGTTGGAATCAAGTTTCTGGGTGCTGGAATTCCCGGGGATCGGGTATACTGCTGGAATCATTTTTCAGTTTTCTGGAATTCCAGGGGTTGGGGAGATACTGCTGGAATCATGTTTCTCAGTGCTGGAATTCCAGGGGTTCGGGTGCTTCTGTTGGAATCATGTTTCTGGGTGCTGGAATTCCCGGGGTTGGGGAGATACTGCTGGAAACATGTTTCTCAGTGCTGGAATTCCAGGGGTTGGGGAGATACTGTTGGAATCATGTTTCTGGGTGCTGGAATTCCCGAGGTTGGGGAGATACTCTTTGAATCAATTTTCTGGGTGCTGTTTGTCCCGGGGTTCGGGTGCTTCTGTTGGAATCATGTTTCTGGGTGCTGGAATTCCCGGGGTTCGGGTTATTCTGTTGGAATCATGTTTCTGGGTGCTGGAATTACCGGGATTGGGGAGATACAGTTGGAATCATTTTTGTGGGTGCTGAAATTCCCGGGGCTGGGGAGATACTGCTGGAATCATTTTTCAGGTTGCTGGAATTCCAGGGGTTGGGGAGATATTGTTGGAATCATGTTTCTCAGTGCAGGAATTCCCGGGGTTGGGGAGATACTGTTGGAATCATGTTTCTGTGTGCTGGAATTCCCGAGTTGGGGAGATACAGTTGGCTTCATTTTTGTGGGTGCTGGAATTCCCGGGGCTGTGGAGATATTGTTGGAATCATTTTTCTGGGTATTTAAATTCCCGGGGTTTTGGAGATACTGCTGGAATCAGGTTTCTGGGGGCTGGAATTCCAGTTGTTTTGGAGTTACTGCTGGAATAATTTTTCAGGTTGCTGTAATTCCAGGGGTTGCGGAGATACTGCTGGAATCAAGTTTCTAGATATTGGAATTCCTGGGCTTTTGGAGATACTGCTGGAATCATGTTTCTGGGTGCTGGAATTCCCGAGGTTGGGGAGATACTGTTGGAAACAATTTTCTGGGTGCTGTTTGTCCCAGGGTTCGGGAGATACTGTTGGAATCATGATTCTGGCTGCTGGAATTCCCGGGGTTCGGGAGATACATGTTGGTATCATGTTTCTGGGTGCTAGATGTCCCGGGGTTTTAGAAGATACTTTTGGAATCATGTTTCTGGGTTCTGAATTTCCCGGGGCTGGGGAGATACTGTTGGAATCAAGTTTCTGGGTGCTGGAATTTCCGGGGATCGGGTATACTGTTGGAATCATGTTTCTGGGTATTGGAATTCCTGGGGTTTTGGAGGTACTGCTGAAATCATGTTTCTGGGTGCTGGATGTCCCGGGTTTGTGGAGATACTGATGGAATCAAGTTTCTGGATATTGGAATTCCTGGGCTATCGGAGATACTGCTGGAATCATGTTTCTCAGTGCTGGAATTCCCGGGGTTGTGGAGATACTGTTGGAATCATGTTTCTGTGTGCTGGAATTCCCGAGTTGGGAAGATACAGTTGGCATCATTTTTGTGGGTGCTGGAATTCCCGGGGCTGTGGAGATATTGTTGGAATCATTTTTCTGGGTATTTAAATTCCCGGGGTTTTGGAGATACTGCTGGAATCAGGTTTCTGGGGGCTGGAATTCCAGTTGTTTTGGAGATACTGCTGGAATAATTTTTCAGGTTGCTGTAATTCCAGGGGTTGCGGAGATACTGCTGGAATCAAGTTTCTGGTGCTGTTTGTCCCAGGGTTCGGGAGATTCTGTTGGAATCATGTTTCTGGGTGCTGGAATTCCCGGGGTTGGAGAGATACTGTTTGAATCATGTTTCTGGATGCTGGAATTCCCGGGGTTGGGGAGATACATGTTGGTATCATGTTTCTGGATGCTAGAATTCCCGGGGTTGGAGAGATACTGTTTGAATCATGTTTCTGGATGCTGGAATTCCCGGGGTTGGGGATATACTGTTTGAATCATGTTTCTGGGTGCTGTTTGTCCCGGGGTTCGGGAAATTCTGTTGGAATCATGTTTCTGGGTGCTGGAATTCCCGGGGTTGGGGAGATACGGTTGGAATCCTTTTTGTGGGTGCTGAAATTCCCGGGGCTCGGGAGTTACTGCTGGAATCATTTTTCAGTTTGCTGGATTTCCAGGGTTGGGGAGATACTGATGTAATCATGTTTCTGGGTGCTGGAATTCCCGGGATTGCGGAGATGCTGTTGGAATCATGTTTCTGTGTGCTGAAATTCCCGGGGTTGGGGAGATACTGTTGGAATCATTATTCTGGGTGTTGGAATTCCCGGGGTTGGGGAGATAAATGTTGGTATCATGTTTCTGGGTGCTAGATGTCCCGGGGTTTTAGGAGATAATTTTGGAATCATGTTTCTGGGTACTGAATGTCCCGGGGCTGGGGAGATACTGTTGGAATCAAGTTTCTGGGTGCTGGAATTCCCGGGGATCGGGTATACTGTTGGAATCATGTTTCTCGGTTTTTGAATTCCTGGGGTTTGGAGGTACTGCTGAAATCATGTTTCTGTGTGCTGGATGTCCCGGGTTTGTGGAGATACTGATGGAATCAAGTTTCTGGATATTGGAATTCCTGGGCTTTCGGAGATACTGCTTGAATCATTTTTCAGTTTTCTGGAATTCCAGGGGTTGGGGAGATACTGCTGGAATCATGTTTCTCAGTGCTGGAATTCCAGGGGTTGGTTAGATACTGTTGGAATCATGTTTCTGGGTGCTGGAATTCCCGAGGTTGGGGAGATACTGTTTGAATCAATTTTCTGGGTGCTGTTTGTCCCGGGGTTCGGGTGCTTCTGTTGGAATCATGTTTCTGGGTGCTGGAATTCCCGGGGTTGGGGAGATACTGCTGGAATCATGTTTCTCAGTGCTGGAATTCCAGGGGTTGGGGAGATACTGTTGGAATCATGTTTCTAGGTGCTGGAATTCCCGAGGTTTGGGAGATAATGTTGGAATCATTTTTCTGGGTGCTGTTTGTCCCGGGGTTCGGGTGATTCTGTTGGAATCATGTTTCTGGGTTCTGGAATTCCCGGGATTGGGGAGATACAGTTGGAATCATTTTTGTGGGTGCTGAAATTCCCGGGGCTGGGGAGATACTGCTGGAATCATTTTTCAGGATGCTGGAATTCCAGGGGTTGGGGAGATATTGTTGGAATCATGTTTCTGGGTGCTGGATGTCCCGGGTTTTTGGAGATACTGATGGAATCAAGTTTCTGGATATTGGAATTCCTGGGCTATCGGAGATACTGCTGGAATCATGTTTCTCAGTGCTGGAATTCCCGGGGTTGTGGAGATACTGTTGGAATCATGTTTCTGTGTGCTGGAATTCCCGAGTTGGGGAGATACAGTTGGCATCATTTTTGTGGGTGCTGGAATTCCCGGGGCTGTGGAGATATTGTTGGAATCACTTTTCTGGGTATTTAAATTCCAGGGGTTTTGGAGATACTGCTGGAGTCAGGTTTCTCGGGGCTGGAATTCCAGTTGTTTTGGAGATACTGCTGGAATAATTTTTCAGGTTGCTGTAATTCCAGGGGTTGCGGAGATACTGCTGGAATCAAGTTTCTAGATATTGGAATTCCTGGGCTTTTGGAGATACTGCTGGAATCATGTTTCTGGGTGCTGGAATTCCCAAGGTTGGCGAGATACTGTTGGAATCAATTTTCTGGGTGCTGTTTGTCCCGGGGTTCGGGAGATTCTGTTGGAATCATGTTTCTGGGTGCTGGAATTCCCGGGGTTGGGGAGATACGGTTGGAATCCTTTTTGTGGGTGCTGAAATTCCCGGGGCTGGGGAGTTACTGCTGGAATCATTTTTCAGTTTGCTGGAATTCCAGGGGTTGGGGAGATACTGATGTAATCATGTTTCTGGGTGTTGGAATTCCCGGGATTGCGGAGATACTGTTGGAATAATGTTTCTGATTGCTGAAATTCCCGGGGTTGGGGAGATACAGTTGGCATCATTTTTGTGGGTGCTGGAATTCCCGGTGCTGTGGAGATATTGTTGGAATCATTTTTCTGGGTATTTAAATTCCCGGGGTTTTGGAGATACTGCTGGAATCAGGTATCTGGGGGCTGGAATTCCAGTTGTTTTGGAGATACTGCTGGAATAATTTTTCAGGTTGCTGTAATTCCAGGGGTTGCGGAGATACTGCTGGAATCAAGTTTCTAGATATTGGAATTCCTGGGCTTTTGGAGATACTGCTGGAATCATGTTTCTGGGTGCTGGAATTCCCGAGGTTGGGGAGATACTGTTGGAATCAATTTTCTGGGTGCTGTTTGTCCCAGGGTTCGGGAGATTCTGTTGGAATCATGATTCTGGCTGCTGGAATTCCCGGGGTTCGGGAGATACATGCTGGTA
This sequence comes from Hemitrygon akajei, assembly GCF_048418815.1. Lineage (NCBI taxonomy): Eukaryota > Metazoa > Chordata > Chondrichthyes > Myliobatiformes > Dasyatidae > Hemitrygon > Hemitrygon akajei. Next base: position 7,243,996 of record NC_133144.1, read on the forward strand.
TCATGTTTCTGGGTGCTAGATGTCACGGGGTTTTAGAAGATACTTTTGGAATCATGTTTCTGGGTTCTGAATTTCCCGGGGCTGGGGAGATACTGTTGGAATCAAGTTTCTGGGTGCTGGAATTTCCGGGGATCGGGTATACTGTTGGAATCATGTTTCTGGGTATTGGAATTCCTGGGGTTTTGGAGGTACTGCTGAAATCATGTTTCTGGGTGCTGGATGTCCCGGGTTTTTGGAGATACTGATGGAATCAAGTTTCTGGATATTGGAATTCCTGGGCTATCGGAGATACTGCTGGAATCATGTTTCTCAGTGCTGGAATTCCCGGGGTTGTGGAGATACTGTTGGAATCATGTTTCTGTGTGCTGGAATTCCCGAGTTGGGGAGATACAGTTGGCATCATTTTTGTGGGTGCTGGAATTCCCGGGGCTGTGGAGATATTGTTGGAATCACTTTTCTGGGTATTTAAATTCCAGGGGTTTTGGAGATACTGCTGGAGTCAGGTTTCTCGGGGCTGGAATTCCAGTTGTTTTGGAGATACTGCTGGAATAATTTTTCAGGTTGCTGTAATTCCAGGGGTTGCGGAGATACTGCTGGAATCAAGTTTCTAGATATTGGAATTCCTGGGCTTTTGGAGATACTGCTGGAATCATGTTTCTGGGTGCTGGAATTCCCAAGGTTGGCGAGATACTGTTGGAATCAATTTTCTGGGTGCTGTTTGTCCCGGGGTTCGGGAGATTCTGTTGGAATCATGTTTCTGGGTGCTGGAATTCCCGGGGTTGGGGAGATACGGTTGGAATCCTTTTTGTGGGTGCTGAAATTCCCGGGGCTGGGGAGTTACTGCTGGAATCATTTTTCAGTTTGCTGGAATTCCAGGGGTTGGGGAGATACTGATGTAATCATGTTTCTGGGTGTTGGAATTCCCGGGATTGCGGAGATACTGTTGGAATAATGTTTCTGATTGCTGAAATTCCCGGGGTTGGGGAGATACTGTTGGAATCATTTTTCTGGGTGTTGGAATTCCCGGGGTTCGGGAGATAAATGTTGGTAACATGTTTCTGGGTGCTAGATGTCCCGGGGTTTTAGGAGATAATTTTGGAATCATGTTTCTGGGTACTGAATGTCCCGGCGCTGGGGTGATACTGTTGGAATCAAGTTTCTGGGTGCTGGAATTCCCGGGGATCGGGTATACTGCTGGAATCATTTTTCAGTTTTCTGGAATTCCAGGGGTTGGGGAGATACTGCTGGAATCATGTTTCTCAGTGCTGGAATTCCAGGGGTTCGGGTGCTTCTGTTGGAATCATGTTTCTGGGTGCTGGAATTCCCGGGGTTGGGGAGATACTGCTGGAAACATGTTTCTCAGTGCTGGAATTCCAGGGGTTGGGGAGATACTGTTGGAATCATGTTTCTGGGTGCTGGAATTCCCGAGGTTGGGGAGATACTCTTTGAATCAATTTTCTGGGTGCTGTTTGTCCCGGGGTTCGGGTGCTTCTGTTGGAATCATGTTTCTGGGTGCTGGAATTCCCGGGGTTCGGGTTATTCTGTTGGAATCATGTTTCTGGGTGCTGGAATTACCGGGATTGGGGAGATACAGTTGGAATCATTTTTGTGGGTGCTGAAATTCCCGGGGCTGGGGAGATACTGCTGGAATCATTTTTCAGGTTGCTGGAATTCCAGGGGTTGGGGAGATATTGTTGGAATCATGTTTCTCAGTGCAGGAATTCCCGGGGTTGGGGAGATACTGTTGGAATCATGTTTCTGTGTGCTGGAATTCCCGAGTTGGGGAGATACAGTTGGCTTCATTTTTGTGGGTGCTGGAATTCCCGGGGCTGTGGAGATATTGTTGGAATCATTTTTCTGGGTATTTAAATTCCCGGGGTTTTGGAGATACTGCTGGAATCAGGTTTCTGGGGGCTGGAATTCCAGTTGTTTTGGAGTTACTGCTGGAATAATTTTTCAGGTTGCTGTAATTCCAGGGGTTGCGGAGATACTGATGTAATCATGTTTCTGGGTGTTGGAATTCCCGGGATTGCGGAGATACTGTTGGAATAATGTTTCTGATTGCTGAAATTCCCGGGGTTGGGGAGATACTGTTGGAATCATTTTTCTGGGTGTTGGAATTCCCGGGGTTCGGGAGATAAATGTTGGTAACATGTTTCTGGGTGCTAGATGTCCCGGGGTTTTAGGAGATAATTTTGGAATCATGTTTCTGGGTACTGAATGTCCCGGCGCTGGGGTGATACTGTTGGAATCAAGTTTCTGGGTGCTGGAATTCCCGGGGATCGGGTATACTGCTGGAATCATTTTTCAGTTTTCTGGAATTCCAGGGGTTGGGGAGATACTGCTGGAATCATGTTTCTCAGTGCTGGAATTCCAGGGGTTCGGGTGCTTCTGTTGGAATCATGTTTCTGGGTGCTGGAATTCCCGGGGTTGGGGAGATACTGCTGGAAACATGTTTCTCAGTGCTGGAATTCCAGGGGTTGGGGAGATACTGTTGGAATCATGTTTCTGGGTGCTGGAATTCCCGAGGTTGGGGAGATACTCTTTGAATCAATTTTCTGGGTGCTGTTTGTCCCGGGGTTCGGGTGCTTCTGTTGGAATCATGTTTCTGGGTGCTGGAATTCCCGGGGTTCGGGTTATTCTGTTGGAATCATGTTTCTGGGTGCTGGAATTACCGGGATTGGGGAGATACAGTTGGAATCATTTTTGTGGGTGCTGAAATTCCCGGGGCTGGGGAGATACTGCTGGAATCATTTTTCAGGTTGCTGGAATTCCAGGGGTTGGGGAGATATTGTTGGAATCATGTTTCTCAGTGCAGGAATTCCCGGGGTTGGGGAGATACTGTTGGAATCATGTTTCTGTGTGCTGGAATTCCCGAGTTGGGGAGATACAGTTGGCTTCATTTTTGTGGGTGCTGGAATTCCCGGGGCTGTGGAGATATTGTTGGAATCATTTTTCTGGGTATTTAAATTCCCGGGGTTTTGGAGATACTGCTGGAATCAGGTTTCTGGGGGCTGGAATTCCAGTTGTTTTGGAGTTACTGCTGGAATAATTTTTCAGGTTGCTGTAATTCCAGGGGTTGCGGAGATACTGCTGGAATCAAGTTTCTAGATATTGGAATTCCTGGGCTTTTGGAGATACTGCTGGAATCATGTTTCTGGGTGCTGGAATTCCCGAGGTTGGGGAGATACTGTTGGAAACAATTTTCTGGGTGCTGTTTGTCCCAGGGTTCGGGAGATACTGTTGGAATCATGATTCTGGCTGCTGGAATTCCCGGGGTTCGGGAGATACATGTTGGTATCATGTTTCTGGGTGCTAGATGTCCCGGGGTTTTAGAAGATACTTTTGGAATCATGTTTCTGGGTTCTGAATTTCCCGGGGCTGGGGAGATACTGTTGGAATCAAGTTTCTGGGTGCTGGAATTTCCGGGGATCGGGTATACTGTTGGAATCATGTTTCTGGGTATTGGAATTCCTGGGGTTTTGGAGGTACTGCTGAAATCATGTTTCTGGGTGCTGGATGTCCCGGGTTTGTGGAGATACTGATGGAATCAAGTTTCTGGATATTGGAATTCCTGGGCTATCGGAGATACTGCTGGAATCATGTTTCTCAGTGCTGGAATTCCCGGGGTTGTGGAGATACTGTTGGAATCATGTTTCTGTGTGCTGGAATTCCCGAGTTGGGAAGATACAGTTGGCATCATTTTTGTGGGTGCTGGAATTCCCGGGGCTGTGGAGATATTGTTGGAATCATTTTTCTGGGTATTTAAATTCCCGGGGTTTTGGAGATACTGCTGGAATCAGGTTTCTGGGGGCTGGAATTCCAGTTGTTTTGGAGATACTGCTGGAATAATTTTTCAGGTTGCTGTAATTCCAGGGGTTGCGGAGATACTGCTGGAATCAAGTTTCTGGTGCTGTTTGTCCCAGGGTTCGGGAGATTCTGTTGGAATCATGTTTCTGGGTGCTGGAATTCCCGGGGTTGGAGAGATACTGTTTGAATCATGTTTCTGGATGCTGGAATTCCCGGGGTTGGGGAGATACATGTTGGTATCATGTTTCTGGATGCTAGAATTCCCGGGGTTGGAGAGATACTGTTTGAATCATGTTTCTGGATGCTGGAATTCCCGGGGTTGGGGATATACTGTTTGAATCATGTTTCTGGGTGCTGTTTGTCCCGGGGTTCGGGAAATTCTGTTGGAATCATGTTTCTGGGTGCTGGAATTCCCGGGGTTGGGGAGATACGGTTGGAATCCTTTTTGTGGGTGCTGAAATTCCCGGGGCTCGGGAGTTACTGCTGGAATCATTTTTCAGTTTGCTGGATTTCCAGGGTTGGGGAGATACTGATGTAATCATGTTTCTGGGTGCTGGAATTCCCGGGATTGCGGAGATGCTGTTGGAATCATGTTTCTGTGTGCTGAAATTCCCGGGGTTGGGGAGATACTGTTGGAATCATTATTCTGGGTGTTGGAATTCCCGGGGTTGGGGAGATAAATGTTGGTATCATGTTTCTGGGTGCTAGATGTCCCGGGGTTTTAGGAGATAATTTTGGAATCATGTTTCTGGGTACTGAATGTCCCGGGGCTGGGGAGATACTGTTGGAATCAAGTTTCTGGGTGCTGGAATTCCCGGGGATCGGGTATACTGTTGGAATCATGTTTCTCGGTTTTTGAATTCCTGGGGTTTGGAGGTACTGCTGAAATCATGTTTCTGTGTGCTGGATGTCCCGGGTTTGTGGAGATACTGATGGAATCAAGTTTCTGGATATTGGAATTCCTGGGCTTTCGGAGATACTGCTTGAATCATTTTTCAGTTTTCTGGAATTCCAGGGGTTGGGGAGATACTGCTGGAATCATGTTTCTCAGTGCTGGAATTCCAGGGGTTGGTTAGATACTGTTGGAATCATGTTTCTGGGTGCTGGAATTCCCGAGGTTGGGGAGATACTGTTTGAATCAATTTTCTGGGTGCTGTTTGTCCCGGGGTTCGGGTGCTTCTGTTGGAATCATGTTTCTGGGTGCTGGAATTCCCGGGGTTGGGGAGATACTGCTGGAATCATGTTTCTCAGTGCTGGAATTCCAGGGGTTGGGGAGATACTGTTGGAATCATGTTTCTAGGTGCTGGAATTCCCGAGGTTTGGGAGATACTGTTGGAATCATTTTTCTGGGTGCTGTTTGTCCCGGGGTTCGGGTGATTCTGTTGGAATCATGTTTCTGGGTTCTGGAATTCCCGGGATTGGGGAGATACAGTTGGAATCATTTTTGTGGGTGCTGAAATTCCCGGGGCTGGGGAGATACTGCTGGAATCATTTTTCAGGATGCTGGAATTCCAGGGGTTGGGGAGATATTGTTGGAATCATGTTTCTGGGTGCTGGATGTCCCGGGTTTGTAGAGATACTGTTGGAATCATGTTTCTGTGTGCTGGAATTCCCGAGTTGGGGAGATACAGTTGGCATCATTTTTGTGGGTGCTGGAATTCCCGGTGCTGTGGAGATATTGTTGGAATCATTTTTCTGGGTATTTAAATTCCCGGGGTTTTGGAGATACTGCTGGAATCAGGTATCTGGGGGCTGGAATTCCAGTTGTTTTGGAGATACTGCTGGAATAATTTTTCAGGTTGCTGTAATTCCAGGGGTTGCGGAGATACTGCTGGAATCAAGTTTCTAGATATTGGAATTGCTGGGCTTTTGGAGATACTGCTGGAATCATGTTTCTGGGTGCTGGAATTCCCGAGGTTGGGGAGATACTGTTGGAATCAATTTTCTGGGTGCTGTTTGTCCCAGGGTTCGGGAGATTCTGTTGGAATCATGATTCTGGCTGCTGGAATTCCCGGGGTTCGGGAGATACATGCTGGTATCATGTTTCTGGGTGCTAGATGTCACGGGGTTTTAGAAGATACTTTTGGAATCATGTTTCTGGGTTCTGAATTTCCCGGGGCTGGGGAGATACTGTTGGAATCAAGTTTCTGGGTGCTGGAATTTCCGGAGATCGGGTATACTGTTGGAATCATGTTTCTGGGTTCTGAATTTCACGGGGCTGGGGAGATACTGTTGGAATCATTATTCTGGGTGTTGGAATTCCCGGGGTTGGGGAGATAAATGTTGGTATCATGTTTCTGGGTGCTAGATGTCCCGGGGTTTTAGGAGATAATTTTGGAATCATGTTTCTGGGTACTGAATGTCCCGGGGCTGGGGAGATACTGTTGGAATCAAGTTTCTGGGTGCTGGAATTCCCGGGGATCGGGTATACTGTTGGAATCATGTTTCTCGGTTTTTGAATTCCTGGGGTTTGGAGGTACTGCTGAAATCATGTTTCTGTGTGCTGGATGTCCCGGGTTTGTGGAGATACTGATGGAATCAAGTTTCTGGATATTGGAATTCCTGGGCTTTCGGAGATACTGCTTGAATCATTTTTCAGTTTTCTGGAATTCCAGGGGTTGGGGAGATACTGCTGGAATCATGTTTCTCAGTGCTGGAATTCCAGGGGTTGGTTAGATACTGTTGGAATCATGTTTCTGGGTGCTGGAATTCCCGAGGTTGGGGAGATACTGTTTGAATCAATTTTCTGGGTGCTGTTTGTCCCGGGGTTCGGGTGCTTCTGTTGGAATCATGTTTCTGGGTGCTGGAATTCCCGGGGTTGGGGAGATACTGCTGGAATCATGTTTCTCAGTGCTGGAATTCCAGGGGTTGGGGAGATACTGTTGGAATCATGTTTCTAGGTGCTGGAATTCCCGAGGTTTGGGAGATACTGTTGGAATCATTTTTCTGGGTGCTGTTTGTCCCGGGGTTCGGGTGATTCTGTTGGAATCATGTTTCTGGGTTCTGGAATTCCCGGGATTGGGGAGATACAGTTGGAATCATTTTTGTGGGTGCTGAAATTCCCGGGGCTGGGGAGATACTGCTGGAATCATTTTTCAGGATGCTGGAATTCCAGGGGTTGGGGAGATATTGTTGGAATCATGTTTCTGGGTGCTGGATGTCCCGGGTTTGTAGAGATACTGTTGGAATCATGTTTCTGTGTGCTGGAATTCCCGAGTTGGGGAGATACAGTTGGCATCATTTTTGTGGGTGCTGGAATTCCCGGTGCTGTGGAGATATTGTTGGAATCATTTTTCTGGGTATTTAAATTCCCGGGGTTTTGGAGATACTGCTGGAATCAGGTATCTGGGGGCTGGAATTCCAGTTGTTTTGGAGATACTGCTGGAATAATTTTTCAGGTTGCTGTAATTCCAGGGGTTGCGGAGATACTGCTGGAATCAAGTTTCTAGATATTGGAATTGCTGGGCTTTTGGAGATACTGCTGGAATCATGTTTCTGGGTGCTGGAATTCCCGAGGTTGGGGAGATACTGTTGGAATCAATTTTCTGGGTGCTGTTTGTCCCAGGGTTCGGGAGATTCTGTTGGAATCATGATTCTGGCTGCTGGAATTCCCGGGGTTCGGGAGATACATGCTGGTATCATGTTTCTGGGTGCTAGATGTCACGGGGTTTTAGAAGATACTTTTGGAATCATGTTTCTGGGTTCTGAATTTCCCGGGGCTGGGGAGATACTGTTGGAATCAAGTTTCTGGGTGCTGGAATTTCCGGAGATCGGGTATACTGTTGGAATCATGTTTCTGGGTATTGGAATTCCTGGGGTTTTGGAGGTACTGCTGAAATCATGTTTCTGGGTGCTGGATGTCCCGGGTTTTTGGAGATACTGATGGAATCAAGTTTCTGGATATTGGAATTCCTGGGCTATCGGAGATACTGCTGGAATCATGTTTCTCAGTGCTGGAATTCCCGGGGTTGTGGAGATACTGTTGGCATCATTTTTGTGGGTGCTGGAATTCCCGGGGCTGTGGAGATATTGTTGGAATCACTTTTCTGGGTATTTAAATTCCAGGGGTTTTGGAGATACTGCTGGAGTCAGGTTTCTCGGGGCTGGAATTCCAGTTGTTTTGGAGATACTGCTGGAATAATTTTTCAGGTTGCTGTAATTCCAGGGGTTGCGGAGATACTGCTGGAATCAAGTTTCTAGATATTGGAATTCCTGGGCTTTTGGAGATACTGCTGGAATCATGTTTCTGGGTGCTGGAATTCCCAAGGTTGGCGAGATACTGTTGGAATCAATTTTCTGGGTGCTGTTTGTCCCGGGGTTCGGGAGATTCTGTTGGAATCATGTTTCTGGGTGCTGGAATTCCCGGGGTTGGGGAGATACGGTTGGAATCCTTTTTGTGGGTGCTGAAATTCCCGGGGCTGGGGAGTTACTGCTGGAATCATTTTTCAGTTTGCTGGAATTCCAGGGGTTGGGGAGATACTGATGTAATCATGTTTCTGGGTGTTGGAATTCCCGGGATTGCGGAGATACTGTTGGAATAATGATTCTGATTGCTGAAATTCCCGGGGTTGGGGAGATACTGTTGGAATCATTTTTCTGGGTGTTGGAATTCCCGGGGTTCGGGAGATAAATGTTGGTAACATGTTTCTGGGTGCTAGATGTCCCGGGGTTTTAGGAGATAATTTTGGAATCATTTTTCTGGGTACTGAATGTCCCGGCGCTGGGGTGATACTGTTGGAATCAAGTTTCTGGGTGCTGGAATTCCCGGGGATCGGGTATACTGCTGGAATCATTTTTCAGTTTTCTGGAATTCCAGGGGTTGGGGAGATACTGCTGGAATCATGTTTCTCAGTGCTGGAATACCAGGGGTTGGGGAGATACTGTTGGAATCATGTTTCTTGGTGCTGGAATTCCCGAGGTTGTGGAGATACTGTTTGAATCAATTTTCTGGGTGCTGTTTGTCCCGGGGTTCGGGTGCTTCTGTTGGAATCATGTTTCTGGGTGCTGGAATTCCCGGGGTTGGGGAGATACTGCTGGAAACATGTTTCTCAGTGCTGGAATTCCAGGGGTTGGGGAGATACTGTTGGAATCATGTTTCTGGGTGCTGGAATTCCCGAGGTTGGGGAGATACTCTTTGAATCAATTTTCTGGGTGCTGTTTGTCCCGGGGTTCGGGTGCTTCTGTTGGAATCATGTTTCTGGGTGCTGGAATTCCCGGGGTTCGGGTTATTCTGTTGGAATCATGTTTCTGGGTGCTGGAATTACCGGGATTGGGGAGATACAGTTGGAATCATTTTTGTGGGTGCTGAAATTCCCGGGGCTGGGGAGATACTGCTGGAATCATTTTTCAGGTTGCTGGAATTCCAGGGGTTGGGGAGATACTGTTGGAATCATGTTTCTGTGTGCTGGAATTCCCGAGTTGGGGAGATACAGTTGGCTTCATTTTTGTGGGTGCTGGAATTCCCGGGGCTGTAGAGATATTGTTGGAATCATTTTTCTGGGTATTTAAATTCCCGGGGTTTTGGAGATACTGCTGGAATCAGGTTTCTGGGGGCTGGAATTCCAGTTGTTTTGGAGTTACTGCTGGAATAATTTTTCAGGTTGCTGTAATTCCAGGGGTTGCGGAGATACTGCTGGAATCAAGTTTCTAGATATTGTAATTCCTGGGCTTTTGGAGATACTGCTGGAATCATGTTTCTGGGTGCTGGAATTCCCGAGGTTGGGGAGATACTGTTGGAAACAATTTTCTGGGTGCTGTTTGTCCCAGGGTTCGGGAGATACTGTTGGAATCATGATTCTGGCTGCTGGAATTCCCGGGGTTCGGGAGATACATGTTGGTATCATGTTTCTGGGTGCTAGATGTCCCGGGGTTTTAGAAGATACTTTTGGAATCATGTTTCTGGGTTCTGAATTTCCCGGGGCTGGGGAGATACTGTTGGAATCAAGTTTCTGGGTGCTGGAATTTCCGGGGATCGGGTATACTGTTGGAATCATGTTTCTGGGTATTGGAATTCCTGGGGTTTTGGAGGTACTGCTGAAATCATGTTTCTGGGTGCTGGATGTCCCGGGTTTGTGGAGATACTGATGGAATCAAGTTTCTGGATATTGGAATTCCTGGGCTATCGGAGATACTGCTGGAATCATGTTTCTCAGTGCTGGAATTCCCGGGGTTGTGGAGATACTGTTGGAATCATGTTTCTGTGTGCTGGAATTCCCGAGTTGGGAAGATACAGTTGGCATCATTTTTGTGGGTGCTGGAATTCCCGGGGCTGTGGAGATATTGTTGGAATCATTTTTCTGGGTATTTAAATTCCCGGGGTTTTGGAGATACTGCTGGAATCAGGTTTCTGGGGGCTGGAATTCCAGTTGTTTTGGAGATACTGCTGGAATAATTTTTCAGTTTGCTGTAATTCCAGGGGTTGCGGAGATACTGCTGGAATCAAGTTTCTGGTGCTGTTTGTCCCAGGGTTCGGGAGATTCTGTTGGAATCATGTTTCTGGGTGCTGGAATTCCCGGGGTTGGAGAGATACTGTTTGAATCATGTTTCTGGATGCTGGAATTCCCGGGGTTGGGGAGATACATGTTGGTATCATGTTTCTGGATGCTAGAATTCCCGGGGTTGGAGAGATACTGTTTGAATCATGTTTCTGGATGCTGGAATTCCCGGGGTTGGGGATATACTGTTTGAATCATGTTTCTGGGTGCTGTTTGTCCCGGGGTTCGGGAGATTCTGTTGGAATCATGTTTCTGGGTGCTGGAATTCCCGGGGTTGGGGAGATACGGTTGGAATCCTTTTTGTGGGTGCTGAAATTCCCGGGGCTCGGGAGTTACTGCTGGAATCATTTTTCAGTTTGCTGGATTTCCAGGGTTGGGGAGATACTGATGTAATCATGTTTCTGGGTGCTGGAATTCCCGGGATTGCGGAGATGCTGTTGGAATCATGTTTCTGTGTGCTGAAATTCCCGGGGTTGGGGAGATACTGTTGGAATCATTATTCTGGGTGTTGGAATTCCCGGGGTTGGGGAGATAAATGTTGGTATCATGTTTCTGGGTGCTAGATGTCCCGGGGTTTTAGGAGATAATTTTGGAATCATGTTTCTGGGTACTGAATGTCCCGGGGCTGGGGAGATACTGTTGGAATCAAGTTTCTGGGTGCTGGAATTCCCGGGGATCGGGTATACTGTTGGAATCATGTTTCTCGGTTTTTGAATTCCTGGGGTTTGGAGGTACTGCTGAAATCATGTTTCTGTGTGCTGGATGTCCCGGGTTTGTGGAGATACTGATGGAATCAAGTTTCTGGATATTGGAATTCCTGGGCTTTCGGAGATACTGCTTGAATCATTTTTCAGTTTTCTGGAATTCCAGGGGTTGGGGAGATACTGCTGGAATCATGTTTCTCAGTGCTGGAATTCCAGGGGTTGGTGAGATACTGTTGGAATCATGTTTCTGGGTGCTGGAATTCCCGAGGTTGGGGAGATACTGTTTGAATCAATTTTCTGGGTGCTGTTTGTCCCGGGGTTCGGGTGCTTCTGTTGGAATCATGTTTCTGGGTGCTGGAATTCCCGGGGTTGGGGAGATACTGCTGGAAACATGTTTCTCAGTGCTGGAATTCCAGGGGTTGGGGAGATACTGTTGGAATCATGTTTCTGGGTGCTGGAATTCCCGAGGTTGGGGAGATACTCTTTGAATCAATTTTCTGGGTGCTGTTTGTCCCGGGGTTCGGGTGCTTCTGTTGGAATCATGTTTCTGGGTGCTGGAATTCCCGGGGTTCGGGTTATTCTGTTGGAATCATGTTTCTGGGTGCTGGAATTACCGGGATTGGGGAGATACAGTTGGAATCATTTTTGTGGGTGCTGAAATTCCCGGGGCTGGGGAGATACTGCTGGAATCATTTTTCAGGTTGCTGGAATTCCAGGGGTTGGGGAGATATTGTTGGAATCATGTTTCTCAGTGCAGGAATTCCCGGGGTTGGGGAGATACTGTTGGAATCATGTTTCTGTGTGCTGGAATTCCCGAGTTGGGGAGATACAGTTGGCTTCATTTTTGTGGGTGCTGGAATTCCCGGGGCTGTGGAGATATTGTTGGAATCATTTTTCTGGGTATTTAAATTCCCGGGGTTTTGGAGATACTGCTGGAATCAGGTTTCTGGGGGCTGGAATTCCAGTTGTTTTGGAGTTACTGCTGGAATAATTTTTCAGGTTGCTGTAATTCCAGGGGTTGCGGAGATACTGCTGGAATCAAGTTTCTAGATATTGGAATTCCTGGGCTTTTGGAGATACTGCTGGAATCATGTTTCTGGGTGCTGGAATTCCCGAGGTTGGGGAGATACTGTTGGAAACAATTTTCTGGGTGCTGTTTGTCCCAGGGTTCGGGAGATACTGTTGGAATCATGATTCTGGCTGCTGGAATTCCCGGGGTTCGGGAGATACATGTTGGTATCATGTTTCTGGGTGCTAGATGTCCCGGGGTTTTAGAAGATACTTTTGGAATCATGTTTCTGGGTTCTGAATTTCCCGGGGCTGGGGAGATACTGTTGGAATCAAGTTTCTGGGTGCTGGAATTTCCGGGGATCGGGTATACTGTTGGAATCATGTTTCTGGGTATTGGAATTCCTGGGGTTTTGGAGGTACTGCTGAAATCATGTTTCTGGGTGCTGGATGTCCCGGGTTTGTGGAGATACTGATGGAATCAAGTTTCTGGATATTGGAATTCCTGGGCTATCGGAGATACTGCTGGAATCATGTTTCTCAGTGCTGGAATTCCCGGGGTTGTGGAGATACTGTTGGAATCATGTTTCTGTGTGCTGGAATTCCCGAGTTGGGAAGATACAGTTGGCATCATTTTTGTGGGTGCTGGAATTCCCGGGGCTGTGGAGATATTGTTGGAATCATTTTTCTGGGTATTTAAATTCCCGGGGTTTTGGAGATACTGCTGGAATCAGGTTTCTGGGGGCTGGAATTCCAGTTGTTTTGGAGATACTGCTGGAATAATTTTTCAGGTTGCTGTAATTCCAGGGGTTGCGGAGATACTGCTGGAATCAAGTTTCTGGTGCTGTTTGTCCCAGGGTTCGGGAGATTCTGTTGGAATCATGTTTCTGGGTGCTGGAATTCCCGGGGTTGGAGAGATACTGTTTGAATCATGTTTCTGGATGCTGGAATTCCCGGGGTTGGGGAGATACATGTTGGTATCATGTTTCTGGATGCTAGAATTCCCGGGGTTGGAGAGATACTGTTTGAATCATGTTTCTGGATGCTGGAATTCCCGGGGTTGGGGATATACTGTTTGAATCATGTTTCTGGGTGCTGTTTGTCCCGGGGTTCGGGAGATTCTGTTGGAATCATGTTTCTGGGTGCTGGAATTCCCGGGGTTGGGGAGATACGGTTGGAATCCTTTTTGTGGGTGCTGAAATTCCCGGGGCTCGGGAGTTACTGCTGGAATCATTTTTCAGTTTGCTGGATTTCCAGGGTTGGGGAGATACTGATGTAATCATGTTTCTGGGTGCTGGAATTCCCGGGATTGCGGAGATGCTGTTGGAATCATGTTTCTGTGTGCTGAAATTCCCGGGGTTGGGGAGATACTGTTGGAATCATTATTCTGGGTGTTGGAATTCCCGGGGTTGGGGAGATAAATGTTGGTATCATGTTTCTGGGTGCTAGATGTCCCGGGGTTTTAGGAGATAATTTTGGAATCATGTTTCTGGGTACTGAATGTCCCGGGGCTGGGGAGATACTGTTGGAATCAAGTTTCTGGGTGCTGGAATTCCCGGGGATCGGGTATACTGTTGGAATCATGTTTCTCGGTTTTTGAATTCCTGGGGTTTGGAGGTACTGCTGAAATCATGTTTCTGTGTGCTGGATGTCCCGGGTTTGTGGAGATACTGATGGAATCAAGTTTCTGGATATTGGAATTCCTGGGCTTTCGGAGATACTGCTTGAATCATTTTTCAGTTTTCTGGAATTCCAGGGGTTGGGGAGATACTGCTGGAATCATGTTTCTCAGTGCTGGAATTCCAGGGGTTGGTGAGATACTGTTGGAATCATGTTTCTGGGTGCTGGAATTCCCGAGGTTGGGGAGATACTGTTTGAATCAATTTTCTGGGTGCTGTTTGTCCCGGGGTTCGGGTGCTTCTGTTGGAATCATGTTTCTGGGTGCTGGAATTCCCGGGGCTGGGGAGATACTGCTGGAAACATGTTTCTCAGTGCTGGAATTCCAGGGGTTGGGGAGATACTGTTGGAATCATGTTTCTGGGTGCTGGAATTCCCGAGGTTGGGGAGATACTCTTTGAATCAATTTTCTGGGTGCTGTTTGTCCCGGGGTTCGGGTGCTTCTGTTGGAATCATGTTTCTGGGTGCTGGAATTCCCGGGGTTCGGGTTATTCTGTTGGAATCATGTTTCTGGGTGCTGGAATTACCGGGATTGGGGAGATACAGTTGGAATCATTTTTGTGGGTGCTGAAATTCCCGGGGCTGGGGAGATACTGCTGGAATCATTTTTCAGGTTGCTGGAATTCCAGGGGTTGGGGAGATATTGTTGGAATCATGTTTCTCAGTGCAGGAATTCCCGGGGTTGGGGAGATACTGTTGGAATCATGTTTCTGTGTGCTGGAATTCCCGAGTTGGGGAGATACAGTTGGCTTCATTTTTGTGGGTGCTGGAATTCCCGGGGCTGTGGAGATATTGTTGGAATCATTTTTCTGGGTATTTAAATTCCCGGGGTTTTGGAGATACTGCTGGAATCAGGTTTCTGGGGGCTGGAATTCCAGTTGTTTTGGAGTTACTGCTGGAATAATTTTTCAGGTTGCTGTAATTCCAGGGGTTGCGGAGATACTGCTGGAATCAAGTTTCTAGATATTGGAATTCCTGGGCTTTTGGAGATACTGCTGGAATCATGTTTCTGGGTGCTGGAATTCCCGAGGTTGGGGAGATACTGTTGGAAACAATTTTCTGGGTGCTGTTTGTCCCAGGGTTCGGGAGATACTGTTGGAATCATGATTCTGGCTGCTGGAATTCCCGGGGTTCGGGAGATACATGTTGGTATCATGTTTCTGGGTGCTAGATGTCCCGGGGTTTTAGAAGATACTTTTGGAATCATGTTTCTGGGTTCTGAATTTCCCGGGGCTGGGGAGATACTGTTGGAATCAAGTTTCTGGGTGCTGGAATTTCCGGGGATCGGGTATACTGTTGGAATCATGTTTCTGGGTATTGGAATTCCTGGGGTTTTGGAGGTACTGCTGAAATCATGTTTCTGGGTGCTGGATGTCCCGGGTTTGTGGAGATACTGATGGAATCAAGTTTCTGGATATTGGAATTCCTGGGCTATCGGAGATACTGCTGGAATCATGTTTCTCAGTGCTGGAATTCCCGGGGTTGTGGAGATACTGTTGGAATCATGTTTCTGTGTGCTGGAATTCCCGAGTTGGGAAGATACAGTTGGCATCATTTTTGTGGGTGCTGGAATTCCCGGGGCTGTGGAGATATTGTTGGAATCATTTTTCTGGGTATTTAAATTCCCGGGGTTTTGGAGATACTGCTGGAATCAGGTTTCTGGGGGCTGGAATTCCAGTTGTTTTGGAGATACTGCTGGAATAATTTTTCAGGTTGCTGTAATTCCAGGGGTTGCGGAGATACTGCTGGAATCAAGTTTCTGGTGCTGTTTGTCCCAGGGTTCGGGAGATTCTGTTGGAATCATGTTTCTGGGTGCTGGAATTCCCGGGGTTGGAGAGATACTGTTTGAATCATGTTTCTGGATGCTGGAATTCCCGGGGTTGGGGAGATACATGTTGGTATCATGTTTCTGGATGCTAGAATTCCCGGGGTTGGAGAGATACTGTTTGAATCATGTTTCTGGATGCTGGAATTCCCGGGGTTGGGGATATACTGTTTGAATCATGTTTCTGGGTGCTGTTTGTCCCGGGGTTCGGGAAATTCTGTTGGAATCATGTTTCTGGGTGCTGGAATTCCCGGGGTTGGGGAGATACGGTTGGAATCCTTTTTGTGGGTGCTGAAATTCCCGGGGCTCGGGAGTTACTGCTGGAATCATTTTTCAGTTTGCTGGATTTCCAGGGTTGGGGAGATACTGATGTAATCATGTTTCTGGGTGCTGGAATTCCCGGGATTGCGGAGATGCTGTTGGAATCATGTTTCTGTGTGCTGAAATTCCCGGGGTTGGGGAGATACTGTTGGAATCATTATTCTGGGTGTTGGAATTCCCGGGGTTGGGGAGATAAATGTTGGTATCATGTTTCTGGGTGCTAGATGTCCCGGGGTTTTAGGAGATAATTTTGGAATCATGTTTCTGGGTACTGAATGTCCCGGGGCTGGGGAGATACTGTTGGAATCAAGTTTCTGGGTGCTGGAATTCCCGGGGATCGGGTATACTGTTGGAATCATGTTTCTCGGTTTTTGAATTCCTGGGGTTTGGAGGTACTGCTGAAATCATGTTTCTGTGTGCTGGATGTCCCGGGTTTGTGGAGATACTGATGGAATCAAGTTTCTGGATATTGGAATTCCTGGGCTTTCGGAGATACTGCTTGAATCATTTTTCAGTTTTCTGGAATTCCAGGGGTTGGGGAGATACTGCTGGAATCATGTTTCTCAGTGCTGGAATTCCAGGGGTTGGTTAGATACTGTTGGAATCATGTTTCTGGGTGCTGGAATTCCCGAGGTTGGGGAGATACTGTTTGAATCAATTTTCTGGGTGCTGTTTGTCCCGGGGTTCGGGTGCTTCTGTTGGAATCATGTTTCTGGGTGCTGGAATTCCCGGGGTTGGGGAGATACTGCTGGAATCATGTTTCTCAGTGCTGGAATTCCAGGGGTTGGGGAGATACTGTTGGAATCATGTTTCTAGGTGCTGGAATTCCCGAGGTTTGGGAGATACTGTTGGAATCATTTTTCTGGGTGCTGTTTGTCCCGGGGTTCGGGTGATTCTGTTGGAATCATGTTTCTGGGTTCTGGAATTCCCGGGATTGGGGAGATACAGTTGGAATCATTTTTGTGGGTGCTGAAATTCCCGGGGCTGGGGAGATACTGCTGGAATCATTTTTCAGGATGCTGGAATTCCAGGGGTTGGGGAGATATTGTTGGAATCATGTTTCTGGGTGCTGGATGTCCCGGGTTTGTAGAGATACTGTTGGAATCATGTTTCTGTGTGCTGGAATTCCCGAGTTGGGGAGATACAGTTGGCATCATTTTTGTGGGTGCTGGAATTCCCGGTGCTGTGGAGATATTGTTGGAATCATTTTTCTGGGTATTTAAATTCCCGGGGTTTTGGAGATACTGCTGGAATCAGGTATCTGGGGGCTGGAATTCCAGTTGTTTTGGAGATACTGCTGGAATAATTTTTCAGGTTGCTGTAATTCCAGGGGTTGCGGAGATACTGCTGGAATCAAGTTTCTAGATATTGGAATTGCTGGGCTTTTGGAGATACTGCTGGAATCATGTTTCTGGGTGCTGGAATTCCCGAGGTTGGGGAGATACTGTTGGAATCAATTTTCTGGGTGCTGTTTGTCCCAGGGTTCGGGAGATTCTGTTGGAATCATGATTCTGGCTGCTGGAATTCCCGGGGTTCGGGAGATACATGCTGGTATCATGTTTCTGGGTGCTAGATGTCACGGGGTTTTAGAAGATACTTTTGGAATCATGTTTCTGGGTTCTGAATTTCCCGGGGCTGGGGAGATACTGTTGGAATCAAGTTTCTGGGTGCTGGAATTTCCGGGGATCGGGTATACTGTTGGAATCATGTTTCTGGGTATTGGAATTCCTGGGGTTTTGGAGGTACTGCTGAAATCATGTTTCTGGGTGCTGGATGTCCCGGGTTTTTGGAGATACTGATGGAATCAAGTTTCTGGATATTGGAATTCCTGGGCTATCGGAGATACTGCTGGAATCATGTTTCTCAGTGCTGGAATTCCCGGGGTTGTGGAGATACTGTTGGAATCATGTTTCTGTGTGCTGGAATTCCCGAGTTGGGGAGATACAGTTGGCATCATTTTTGTGGGTGCTGGAATTCCCGGGGCTGTGGAGATATTGTTGGAATCACTTTTCTGGGTATTTAAATTCCAGGGGTTTTGGAGATACTGCTGGAGTCAGGTTTCTCGGGGCTGGAATTCCAGTTGTTTTGGAGATACTGCTGGAATAATTTTTCAGGTTGCTGTAATTCCAGGGGTTGCGGAGATACTGCTGGAATCAAGTTTCTAGATATTGGAATTCCTGGGCTTTTGGAGATACTGCTGGAATCATGTTTCTGGGTGCTGGAATTCCCAAGGTTGGCGAGATACTGTTGGAATCAATTTTCTGGGTGCTGTTTGTCCCGGGGTTCGGGAGATTCTGTTGGAATCATGTTTCTGGGTGCTGGAATTCCCGGGGTTGGGGAGATACGGTTGGAATCCTTTTTGTGGGTGCTGAAATTCCCGGGGCTGGGGAGTTACTGCTGGAATCATTTTTCAGTTTGCTGGAATTCCAGGGGTTGGGGAGATACTGATGTAATCATGTTTCTGGGTGTTGGAATTCCCGGGATTGCGGAGATACTGTTGGAATAATGATTCTGATTGCTGAAATTCCCGGGGTTGGGGAGATACTGTTGGAATCATTTTTCTGGGTGTTGGAATTCCCGGGGTTCGGGAGATAAATGTTGGTAACATGTTTCTGGGTGCTAGATGTCCCGGGGTTTTAGGAGATAATTTTGGAATCATTTTTCTGGGTACTGAATGTCCCGGCGCTGGGGTGATACTGTTGGAATCAAGTTTCTGGGTGCTGGAATTCCCGGGGATCGGGTATACTGCTGGAATCATTTTTCAGTTTTCTGGAATTCCAGGGGTTGGGGAGATACTGCTGGAATCATGTTTCTCAGTGCTGGAATACCAGGGGTTGGGGAGATACTGTTGGAATCATGTTTCTTGGTGCTGGAATTCCCGAGGTTGTGGAGATACTGTTTGAATCAATTTTCTGGGTGCTGTTTGTCCCGGGGTTCGGGTGCTTCTGTTGGAATCATGTTTCTGGGTGCTGGAATTCCCGGGGTTGGGGAGATACTGCTGGAAACATGTTTCTCAGTGCTGGAATTCCAGGGGTTGGGGAGATACTGTTGGAATCATGTTTCTGGGTGCTGGAATTCCCGAGGTTGGGGAGATACTCTTTGAATCAATTTTCTGGGTGCTGTTTGTCCCGGGGTTCGGGTGCTTCTGTTGGAATCATGTTTCTGGGTGCTGGAATTCCCGGGGTTCGGGTTATTCTGTTGGAATCATGTTTCTGGGTGCTGGAATTACCGGGATTGGGGAGATACAGTTGGAATCATTTTTGTGGGTGCTGAAATTCCCGGGGCTGGGGAGATACTGCTGGAATCATTTTTCAGGTTGCTGGAATTCCAGGGGTTGGGGAGATACTGTTGGAATCATGTTTCTGTGTGCTGGAATTCCCGAGTTGGGGAGATACAGTTGGCTTCATTTTTGTGGGTGCTGGAATTCCCGGGGCTGTAGAGATATTGTTGGAATCATTTTTCTGGGTATTTAAATTCCCGGGGTTTTGGAGATACTGCTGGAATCAGGTTTCTGGGGGCTGGAATTCCAGTTGTTTTGGAGTTACTGCTGGAATAATTTTTCAGGTTGCTGTAATTCCAGGGGTTGCGGAGATACTGCTGGAATCAAGTTTCTAGATATTGTAATTCCTGGGCTTTTGGAGATACTGCTGGAATCATGTTTCTGGGTGCTGGAATTCCCGAGGTTGGGGAGATACTGTTGGAAACAATTTTCTGGGTGCTGTTTGTCCCAGGGTTCGGGAGATACTGTTGGAATCATGATTCTGGCTGCTGGAATTCCCGGGGTTCGGGAGATACATGTTGGTATCATGTTTCTGGGTGCTAGATGTCCCGGGGTTTTAGAAGATACTTTTGGAATCATGTTTCTGGGTTCTGAATTTCCCGGGGCTGGGGAGATACTGTTGGAATCAAGTTTCTGGGTGCTGGAATTTCCGGGGATCGGGTATACTGTTGGAATCATGTTTCTGGGTATTGGAATTCCTGGGGTTTTGGAGGTACTGCTGAAATCATGTTTCTGGGTGCTGGATGTCCCGGGTTTGTGGAGATACTGATGGAATCAAGTTTCTGGATATTGGAATTCCTGGGCTATCGGAGATACTGCTGGAATCATGTTTCTCAGTGCTGGAATTCCCGGGGTTGTGGAGATACTGTTGGAATCATGTTTCTGTGTGCTGGAATTCCCGAGTTGGGAAGATACAGTTGGCATCATTTTTGTGGGTGCTGGAATTCCCGGGGCTGTGGAGATATTGTTGGAATCATTTTTCTGGGTATTTAAATTCCCGGGGTTTTGGAGATACTGCTGGAATCAGGTTTCTGGGGGCTGGAATTCCAGTTGTTTTGGAGATACTGCTGGAATAATTTTTCAGGTTGCTGTAATTCCAGGGGTTGCGGAGATACTGCTGGAATCAAGTTTCTGGTGCTGTTTGTCCCAGGGTTCGGGAGATTCTGTTGGAATCATGTTTCTGGGTGCTGGAATTCCCGGGGTTGGAGAGATACTGTTTGAATCATGTTTCTGGATGCTGGAATTCCCGGGGTTGGGGAGATACATGTTGGTATCATGTTTCTGGATGCTAGAATTCCCGGGGTTGGAGAGATACTGTTTGAATCATGTTTCTGGATGCTGGAATTCCCGGGGTTGGGGATATACTGTTTGAATCATGTTTCTGGGTGCTGTTTGTCCCGGGGTTCGGGAGATTCTGTTGGAATCATGTTTCTGGGTGCTGGAATTCCCGGGGTTGGGGAGATACGGTTGGAATCCTTTTTGTGGGTGCTGAAATTCCCGGGGCTCGGGAGTTACTGCTGGAATCATTTTTCAGTTTGCTGGATTTCCAGGGTTGGGGAGATACTGATGTAATCATGTTTCTGGGTGCTGGAATTCCCGGGATTGCGGAGATGCTGTTGGAATCATGTTTCTGTGTGCTGAAATTCCCGGGGTTGGGGAGATACTGTTGGAATCATTATTCTGGGTGTTGGAATTCCCGGGGTTGGGGAGATAAATGTTGGTATCATGTTTCTGGGTGCTAGATGTCCCGGGGTTTTAGGAGATAATTTTGGAATCATGTTTCTGGGTACTGAATGTCCCGGGGCTGGGGAGATACTGTTGGAATCAAGTTTCTGGGTGCTGGAATTCCCGGGGATCGGGTATACTGTTGGAATCATGTTTCTCGGTTTTTGAATTCCTGGGGTTTGGAGGTACTGCTGAAATCATGTTTCTGTGTGCTGGATGTCCCGGGTTTGTGGAGATACTGATGGAATCAAGTTTCTGGATATTGGAATTCCTGGGCTTTCGGAGATACTGCTTGAATCATTTTTCAGTTTTCTGGAATTCCAGGGGTTGGGGAGATACTGCTGGAATCATGTTTCTCAGTGCTGGAATTCCAGGGGTTGGTGAGATACTGTTGGAATCATGTTTCTGGGTGCTGGAATTCCCGAGGTTGGGGAGATACTGTTTGAATCAATTTTCTGGGTGCTGTTTGTCCCGGGGTTCGGGTGCTTCTGTTGGAATCATGTTTCTGGGTGCTGGAATTCCCGGGGTTGGGGAGATACTGCTGGAAACATGTTTCTCAGTGCTGGAATTCCAGGGGTTGGGGAGATACTGTTGGAATCATGTTTCTGGGTGCTGGAATTCCCGAGGTTGGGGAGATACTCTTTGAATCAATTTTCTGGGTGCTGTTTGTCCCGGGGTTCGGGTGCTTCTGTTGGAATCATGTTTCTGGGTGCTGGAATTCCCGGGGTTCGGGTTATTCTGTTGGAATCATGTTTCTGGGTGCTGGAATTACCGGGATTGGGGAGATACAGTTGGAATCATTTTTGTGGGTGCTGAAATTCCCGGGGCTGGGGAGATACTGCTGGAATCATTTTTCAGGTTGCTGGAATTCCAGGGGTTGGGGAGATATTGTTGGAATCATGTTTCTCAGTGCAGGAATTCCCGGGGTTGGGGAGATACTGTTGGAATCATGTTTCTGTGTGCTGGAATTCCCGAGTTGGGGAGATACAGTTGGCTTCATTTTTGTGGGTGCTGGAATTCCCGGGGCTGTGGAGATATTGTTGGAATCATTTTTCTGGGTATTTAAATTCCCGGGGTTTTGGAGATACTGCTGGAATCAGGTTTCTGGGGGCTGGAATTCCAGTTGTTTTGGAGTTACTGCTGGAATAATTTTTCAGGTTGCTGTAATTCCAGGGGTTGCGGAGATACTGCTGGAATCAAGTTTCTAGATATTGGAATTCCTGGGCTTTTGGAGATACTGCTGGAATCATGTTTCTGGGTGCTGGAATTCCCGAGGTTGGGGAGATACTGTTGGAAACAATTTTCTGGGTGCTGTTTGTCCCAGGGTTCGGGAGATACTGTTGGAATCATGATTCTGGCTGCTGGAATTCCCGGGGTTCGGGAGATACATGTTGGTATCATGTTTCTGGGTGCTAGATGTCCCGGGGTTTTAGAAGATACTTTTGGAATCATGTTTCTGGGTTCTGAATTTCCCGGGGCTGGGGAGATACTGTTGGAATCAAGTTTCTGGGTGCTGGAATTTCCGGGGATCGGGTATACTGTTGGAATCATGTTTCTGGGTATTGGAATTCCTGGGGTTTTGGAGGTACTGCTGAAATCATGTTTCTGGGTGCTGGATGTCCCGGGTTTGTGGAGATACTGATGGAATCAAGTTTCTGGATATTGGAATTCCTGGGCTATCGGAGATACTGCTGGAATCATGTTTCTCAGTGCTGGAATTCCCGGGGTTGTGGAGATACTGTTGGAATCATGTTTCTGTGTGCTGGAATTCCCGAGTTGGGAAGATACAGTTGGCATCATTTTTGTGGGTGCTGGAATTCCCGGGGCTGTGGAGATATTGTTGGAATCATTTTTCTGGGTATTTAAATTCCCGGGGTTTTGGAGATACTGCTGGAATCAGGTTTCTGGGGGCTGGAATTCCAGTTGTTTTGGAGATACTGCTGGAATAATTTTTCAGGTTGCTGTAATTCCAGGGGTTGCGGAGATACTGCTGGAATCAAGTTTCTGGTGCTGTTTGTCCCAGGGTTCGGGAGATTCTGTTGGAATCATGTTTCTGGGTGCTGGAATTCCCGGGGTTGGAGAGATACTGTTTGAATCATGTTTCTGGATGCTGGAATTCCCGGGGTTGGGGAGATACATGTTGGTATCATGTTTCTGGATGCTAGAATTCCCGGGGTTGGAGAGATACTGTTTGAATCATGTTTCTGGATGCTGGAATTCCCGGGGTTGGGGATATACTGTTTGAATCATGTTTCTGGGTGCTGTTTGTCCCGGGGTTCGGGAGATTCTGTTGGAATCATGTTTCTGGGTGCTGGAATTCCCGGGGTTGGGGAGATACGGTTGGAATCCTTTTTGTGGGTGCTGAAATTCCCGGGGCTCGGGAGTTACTGCTGGAATCATTTTTCAGTTTGCTGGATTTCCAGGGTTGGGGAGATACTGATGTAATCATGTTTCTGGGTGCTGGAATTCCCGGGATTGCGGAGATGCTGTTGGAATCATGTTTCTGTGTGCTGAAATTCCCGGGGTTGGGGAGATACTGTTGGAATCATTATTCTGGGTGTTGGAATTCCCGGGGTTGGGGAGATAAATGTTGGTATCATGTTTCTGGGTGCTAGATGTCCCGGGGTTTTAGGAGATAATTTTGGAATCATGTTTCTGGGTACTGAATGTCCCGGGGCTGGGGAGATACTGTTGGAATCAAGTTTCTGGGTGCTGGAATTCCCGGGGATCGGGTATACTGTTGGAATCATGTTTCTCGGTTTTTGAATTCCTGGGGTTTGGAGGTACTGCTGAAATCATGTTTCTGTGTGCTGGATGTCCCGGGTTTGTGGAGATACTGATGGAATCAAGTTTCTGGATATTGGAATTCCTGGGCTTTCGGAGATACTGCTTGAATCATTTTTCAGTTTTCTGGAATTCCAGGGGTTGGGGAGATACTGCTGGAATCATGTTTCTCAGTGCTGGAATTCCAGGGGTTGGTGAGATACTGTTGGAATCATGTTTCTGGGTGCTGGAATTCCCGAGGTTGGGGAGATACTGTTTGAATCAATTTTCTGGGTGCTGTTTGTCCCGGGGTTCGGGTGCTTCTGTTGGAATCATGTTTCTGGGTGCTGGAATTCCCGGGGTTGGGGAGATACTGCTGGAAACATGTTTCTCAGTGCTGGAATTCCAGGGGTTGGGGAGATACTGTTGGAATCATGTTTCTGGGTGCTGGAATTCCCGAGGTTGGGGAGATACTCTTTGAATCAATTTTCTGGGTGCTGTTTGTCCCGGGGTTCGGGTGCTTCTGTTGGAATCATGTTTCTGGGTGCTGGAATTCCCGGGGTTCGGGTTATTCTGTTGGAATCATGTTTCTGGGTGCTGGAATTACCGGGATTGGGGAGATACAGTTGGAATCATTTTTGTGGGTGCTGAAATTCCCGGGGCTGGGGAGATACTGCTGGAATCATTTTTCAGGTTGCTGGAATTCCAGGGGTTGGGGAGATATTGTTGGAATCATGTTTCTCAGTGCAGGAATTCCCGGGGTTGGGGAGATACTGTTGGAATCATGTTTCTGTGTGCTGGAATTCCCGAGTTGGGGAGATACAGTTGGCTTCATTTTTGTGGGTGCTGGAATTCCCGGGGCTGTGGAGATATTGTTGGAATCATTTTTCTGGGTATTTAAATTCCCGGGGTTTTGGAGATACTGCTGGAATCAGGTTTCTGGGGGCTGGAATTCCAGTTGTTTTGGAGTTACTGCTGGAATAATTTTTCAGGTTGCTGTAATTCCAGGGGTTGCGGAGATACTGCTGGAATCAAGTTTCTAGATATTGGAATTCCTGGGCTTTTGGAGATACTGCTGGAATCATGTTTCTGGGTGCTGGAATTCCCGAGGTTGGGGAGATACTGTTGGAAACAATTTTCTGGGTGCTGTTTGTCCCAGGGTTCGGGAGATACTGTTGGAATCATGATTCTGGCTGCTGGAATTCCCGGGGTTCGGGAGATACATGTTGGTATCATGTTTCTGGGTGCTAGATGTCCCGGGGTTTTAGAAGATACTTTTGGAATCATGTTTCTGGGTTCTGAATTTCCCGGGGCTGGGGAGATACTGTTGGAATCAAGTTTCTGGGTGCTGGAATTTCCGGGGATCGGGTATACTGTTGGAATCATGTTTCTGGGTATTGGAATTCCTGGGGTTTTGGAGGTACTGCTGAAATCATGTTTCTGGGTGCTGGATGTCCCGGGTTTGTGGAGATACTGATGGAATCAAGTTTCTGGATATTGGAATTCCTGGGCTATCGGAGATACTGCTGGAATCATGTTTCTCAGTGCTGGAATTCCCGGGGTTGTGGAGATACTGTTGGAATCATGTTTCTGTGTGCTGGAATTCCCGAGTTGGGAAGATACAGTTGGCATCATTTTTGTGGGTGCTGGAATTCCCGGGGCTGTGGAGATATTGTTGGAATCATTTTTCTGGGTATTTAAATTCCCGGGGTTTTGGAGATACTGCTGGAATCAGGTTTCTGGGGGCTGGAATTCCAGTTGTTTTGGAGATACTGCTGGAATAATTTTTCAGGTTGCTGTAATTCCAGGGGTTGCGGAGATACTGCTGGAATCAAGTTTCTGGTGCTGTTTGTCCCAGGGTTCGGGAGATTCTGTTGGAATCATGTTTCTGGGTGCTGGAATTCCCGGGGTTGGAGAGATACTGTTTGAATCATGTTTCTGGATGCTGGAATTCCCGGGGTTGGGGAGATACATGTTGGTATCATGTTTCTGGATGCTAGAATTCCCGGGGTTGGAGAGATACTGTTTGAATCATGTTTCTGGATGCTGGAATTCCCGGGGTTGGGGATATACTGTTTGAATCATGTTTCTGGGTGCTGTTTGTCCCGGGGTTCGGGAAATTCTGTTGGAATCATGTTTCTGGGTGCTGGAATTCCCGGGGTTGGGGAGATACGGTTGGAATCCTTTTTGTGGGTGCTGAAATTCCCGGGGCTCGGGAGTTACTGCTGGAATCATTTTTCAGTTTGCTGGATTTCCAGGGTTGGGGAGATACTGATGTAAACATGTTTCTGGGTGCTGGAATTCCCGGGATTGCGGAGATGCTGTTGGAATCATGTTTCTGTGTGCTGAAATTCCCGGGGTTGGGGAGATACTGTTGGAATCATTATTCTGGGTGTTGGAATTCCCGGGGTTGGGGAGATAAATGTTGGTATCATGTTTCTGGGTGCTAGATGTCCCGGGGTTTTAGGAGATAATTTTGGAATCATGTTTCTGGGTACTGAATGTCCCGGGGCTGGGGAGATACTGTTGGAATCAAGTTTCTGGGTGCTGGAATTCCCGGGGATCGGGTATACTGTTGGAATCATGTTTCTCGGTTTTGGAATTCCTGGGGTTTGGAGGTACTGCTGAAATCATGTTTCTGTGTGCTGGATGTCCCGGGTTTGTGGAGATACTGATGGAATCAAGTTTCTGGATATTGGAATTCCTGGGCTTTCGGAGATACTGCTTGAATCATTTTTCAGTTTTCTGGAATTCCAGGGGTTGGGGAGATACTGCTGGAATCATGTTTCTCAGTGCTGGAATTCCAGGGGTTGGTGAGATACTGTTGGAATCATGTTTCTGGGTGCTGGAATTCCCGAGGTTGGGGAGATACTGTTTGAATCAATTTTCTGGGTGCTGTTTGTCCCGGGGTTCGGGTGCTTCTGTTGGAATCATGTTTCTGGGTGCTGGAATTCCCGGGGTTGGGGAGATACTGCTGGAATCATGTTTCTCAGTGCTGGAATTCCAGGGGTTGGGGAGATACTGTTGGAATCATGTTTCTGGGTGCTGGAATTCCCGAGGTTGGGGAGATACTGTTTGAATCAATTTTCTGGGTGCTGTTTGTCCCGGGGTTCGGGTGCTTCTGTTGGAATCATGTTTCTGTGTGCTGGAATTCCCGGGGTTGGGGAGATACTGTTGGAATCATGTTTCTAGGTGCTGGAATTCCCGAGGTTTGGGAGATACTGTTGGAATTATTTTTCTGGGTGCTGTTTGTCCCGGGGTTCGGGTGATTCTGTTGGAATCATGTTTCTGGGTTCTGGAATTCCCGGGATTGGGGAGATACAGTTGGAATCATTTTTGTGGGTGCTGAAATTCCCGGGGCTGGGGAGATACTGCTGGAATCATTTTTCAGGATGCTGGAATTCCAGGGGTTGGGGAGATATTGTTGGAATCATGTTTCTCAGTGCAGGAATTCCCGGGGTTGGGGAGATACTGTTGGAATCATGTTTCTGTGTGCTGGAATTCCCGAGTTGGGGAGATACAGTTGGCTTCATTTTTGTGGGTGCTGGAATTCCCGGGGCTGTGGAGATATTGTTGGAATCATTTTTCTGGGTATTTAAATTCCCGGGGTTTTGGAGATACTGCTGGAATCAGGTTTCTGGGGGCTGGAATTCCAGTTGTTTTGGAGATACTGCTGGAATAATTTTTCAGGTTGCTGTAATTCCAGGGGTTGCGGAGATACTACTGGAATCAAGTTTCTAGATATTGGAATTCCTGGGCTTTTGGAGATACTGCTGGAATCATGTTTCTGGGTGCTGGAATTCCCGAGGTTGGGGAGATACTGTTGGAATCAATTTTCTGGGTGCTGTTTGTCCCAGGGTTCGGGAGATTCTGTTGGAATCATGATTCTGGCTGCTGGAATTCCCGGGGTTCGGGAGATACATGCTGGTATCATGTTTCTGGGTGCTAGATGTCACGGGGTTTTAGAAGATACTTTTGGAATCATGTTTCTGGGTTCTGAATTTCCCGGGGCTGGGGAGATACTGTTGGAATCAAGTTTCTGGGTGCTGGAATCTCCGGGGATCGGGTATACTGTTGGAATCATGTTTCTGGGTATTGGAATTCCTGGGGTTTTGGAGGTACTGCTGAAATCATGTTTCTGGGTGCTGGATGTCCCGGGTTTTTGGAGATACAGATGGAATCAAGTTTCTGGATATTGGAATTCCTGGGCTATCGGAGATACTGCTGGAATCATGTTTCTCAGTGCTGGAATTCCCGGGGTTGTGGAGATACTGTTTGAATCATGTTTCTGGATGCTGGAATTTCCGGGGTTGGGGAGATACATGTTGGTATCATGTTTCTGGATGCTAGAATTCCCGGGGTTGGAGAGATACTGTTTGAATCATGTTTCTGGATGCTGGAATTCCCGGGGTTGGGGAGATACTGTTTGAATCATGTTTCTGGGGGCTGGAATTCCAGTTGTTTTGGAGATACTGCTGGAATAATTTTTCAGGTTGCTGTAATTCCAGGGGTTGCGGAGATACTGCTGGAATCAAGCTTCTAGATATTGGAATTCCTGGGCTTTTGGAGATACTGCTGGAATCATGTTTCTGGGTGCTGGAATTCCCGGGGTTGGAGAGATACTGTTTGAATCATGTTTCTGGATGCTGGAATTTCCGGGGTTGGGGAGATACATGTTGGTATCATGTTTCTGGATGCTAGAATTCCCGGGGTTGGAGAGATACTGTTTGAATCATGTTTCTGGATGCTGGAATTCCCGGGGTTGGGGAGATACTGTTTGAATCATGTTTCTGGGTGCTGTTTGTCCCGGGGTTCGGGAGATTCTGTTGGAATCATGTTTCTGGGTGCTGGAATTCCCGGGGTTGGGGAGATACGGTTGGAATCCTTTTTGTGGGTGCTGAAATTCCCGGGGCTCGGGAGTTACTGCTGGAATCATTTTTCAGTTTGCTGGATTTCCAGGGGTTGGGGAGATACTGATGCAATCATGTTTCTGGGTGCTGGAATTCCCGGGATTGCGGAGATGCTGTTGGAATCATGTTTCTGTGTGCTGAAATTCCCGGGGTTGTGGAGATACTGTTGGAATCATTATTCTGGGTGTTGGAATTCCCGGGGTTGGGGAGATAAATGTTGGT
Source organism: Hemitrygon akajei (assembly GCF_048418815.1). Taxonomy (NCBI): domain Eukaryota; kingdom Metazoa; phylum Chordata; class Chondrichthyes; order Myliobatiformes; family Dasyatidae; genus Hemitrygon; species Hemitrygon akajei. The sequence goes on from NC_133144.1 coordinate 7,272,735, forward strand.
ATCATGATTCTGGCTGCTGGAATTCCCGGGGTTCGGGAGATACATGCTGGTATCATGTTTCTGGGTGCTAGATGTCCCGGGGTTTTAGAAGATACTTTTGGAATCATGTTTCTGGGTTCTGAATTTCCCGGGGCTGGGGAGATACTGTTGGAATCAAGTTTCTGGGTGCTGGAATCTCCGGGGATCGGGTATACTGTTGGAATCATGTTTCTGGGTATTGGAATTCCTGGGGTTTTGGAGGTACTGCTGAAATCGTGTTTCTGGGTGCTGGATGTCCCGGGTTTTTGGAGATACTGATGGAATCAAGTTTCTGGATATTGGAATTCCTGGGCTATCGGAGATACTGCTGGAATCATGTTTCTCAGTGCTGGAATTCCCGGGGTTGTGGAGATACTGTTGGAATCATGTTTCTGTGTGCTGGAATTCCCGAGTTGGGGAGATACAGTTGGCTTCATTTTTGTGGGTGCTGGAATTCCCGGGGCTGTGGAGATATTGTTGGAATCATTTTTCTGGGTATTTAAATTCCCGGGGTTTTGGAGATACTGCTGGAATCAGGTTTCTGGGGGCTGGAATTCCAGTTGTTTTGGAGATACTGCTGGAATAATTTTTCAGGTTGCTGTAATTCCAGGGGTTGCGGAGATACTGCTGGAATCAAGTTTCTAGATATTGGAATTCCTGGGCTTTTGGAGATACTGCTGGAATCATGTTTCTGGGTGCTGGAATTCCCGGGGTTGGAGAGATACTGTTTGAATCATGTTTCTGGATGCTGGAATTTCCGGGGTTGGGGAGATACATGTTGGTATCATGTTTCTGGATGCTAGAATTCCCGGGGTTGGAGAGATACTGTTTGAATCATGTTTCTGGGTGCTGTTTGTCCCGGGGTTCGGGAGATTCTGTTGGAATCATGTTTCTGGGTGCTGGAATTCCCGGGGTTGGGGAGATACGGTTGGAATCCTTTTTGTGGGTGCTGAAATTCCCGGGGCTCGGGAGTTACTGCTGGAATAATTTTTCAGGTTGCTGTAATTCCAGGGGTTTCGGAGATACTGCTGGAATCAAGCTTCTAGATATTGGAATTCCTGGGCTTTTGGAGATACTGCTTGAATCAAGTTTCTGGGTGCTGGAATTCCCGGGGTTGGAGAGATACTGTTTGAATCATGTTTCTGTATGCTGGAATTTCCGGGGTTGGGGAGATACATGTTGGTATCATGTTTCTGGATGCTAGAATTCCCGGGGTTGGAGAGATACTGTTTGAATCATGTTTCTGGATGCTGGAATTCCCGGGGTTGGGGATATACTGTTTGAATCATGTTTCTGGGTGCTGTTTGTCCCGGGGTTCGGGAGATTCTGTTGGAATCATGTTTCTGGGTGCTGGAATTCCCGGGGTTGGGGAGATACGGTTGGAATCCTTTTTGTGGGTGCTGAAATTCCCGGGGCTCGGGAGTTACTGCTGGAATCATTTTTCAGTTTGCTGGATTTCCAGGGGTTGGGGAGATACTGATGCAATCATGTTTCTGGGTGCTGGAATTCCCGGGATTGCGGAGATGCTGTTGGAATCATGTTTCTGTGTGCTGAAATTCCCGGGGTTGTGGAGATATTGTTGGAATCATTATTCTGGGTGTTGGAATTCCCGGGATTGGGGAGATAAATGTTGGTATCATGATTCTGGCTGCTGGAATTCCCGGGGTTCGGGAGATACATGCTGGTATCATGTTTCTGGGTGCTAGATGTCACGGGGTTTTAGAAGATACTTTTGGAATCATGTTTCTGGGTTCTGAATTTCCCGGGGCTGGGGAGATACTGTTGGAATCAAGTTTCTGGGTGCTGGAATCTCCGGGGATCGGGTATACTGTTGGAATCATGTTTCTGGGTATTGGAATTCCTGGGGTTTTGGAGGTACTGCTGAAATCATGTTTCTGGGTGCTGGATGTCCCGGGGTTGTGGAGATACTGTTGGAATCATGTTTCTGTGTGCTGGAATTCCCGAGTTGGGGAGATACAGTTGGCTTCATTTTTGTGGGTGCTGGAATTCCCGGGGCTGTGGAGATATTGTTGGAATCATTTTTCTGGGTATTTAAATTCCCGGGGTTTTGGAGATACTGCTGGAATCAGGTTTCTGGGGGCTGGAATTCCAGTTGTTTTGGAGATACTGCTGGAATAATTTTTCAGGTTGCTGTAATTCCAGGGGTTGCGGAGATACTGCTGGAATCAAGTTTCTAGATATTGGAATTCCTGGGCTTTTGGAGATACTGCTGGAATCATGTTTCTGGGTGCTGGAATTCCCGGGGTTGGAGAGATACTGTTTGAATCATGTTTCTGGATGCTGGAATTTCCGGGGTTGGGGAGATACATGTTGGTATCATGTTTCTGGATGCTAGAATTCCCGGGGTTGGAGAGATACTGTTTGAATCATGTTTCTGGATGCTGGAATTCCCGGGGTTGGGGAGATACTGTTTGAATCATGTTTCTGGGTGCTGTTTGTCCCGGGGTTCGGGAGATTCTGTTGGAATCATGTTTCTGGGTGCTGGAATTCCCGGGGTTGGGGAGATACGGTTGGAATCCTTTTTGTGGGTGCTGAAATTCCCGGGGCTCGGGAGTTACTGCTGGAATAATTTTTCAGGTTGCTGTAATTCCAGGGGTTTCGGAGATACTGCTGGAATCAAGCTTCTAGATATTGGAATTCCTGGGCTTTTGGAGATACTGCTGGAATCAAGTTTCTGGGTGCTGGAATTCCCGGGGTTGGAGAGATACTGTTTGAATCATGTTTCTGTATGCTGGAATTTCCGGGGTTGGGGAGATACATGTTGGTATCATGTTTCTGGATGCTAGAATTCCCGGGGTTGGAGAGATACTGTTTGAATCATGTTTCTGGATGCTGGAATTCCCGGGGTTGGGGAGATACTGTTTGAATCATGTTTCTGGGTGCTGTTTGTCCCGGGGTTCGGGAGATTCTGTTGGAATCATTATTCTGGGTGTTGGAATTCCCGGGGTTGCGGAGATGCTGTTGGAATCATGTTTCTGTGTGCTGAAATTCCCGGGGTTGTGGAGATACTGTTTGAATCATGTTTCTGGATGCTGGAATTCCCGGGATTGCGGAGATGCTGTTGGAATCATGTTTCTGTGTGCTGAAATTCCCGGGGTTGTGGAGATACTGTTGGAATCATTATTCTGGGTGTTGGAATTCCCGGGGTTGGGGAGATAAATGTTGGTATCATGATTCTGGCTGCTGGAATTCCCGGGGTTCGGGAGATACATGCTGGTATCATGTTTCTGGGTGCTAGATGTCCCGGGGTTTTAGAAGATACTTTTGGAATCATGTTTCTGGGTTCTGAATTTCCCGGGGCTGGGGAGATACTGTTGGAATCAAGTTTCTGGGTGCTGGAATCTCCGGGGATCGGGTATACTGTTGGAATCATGTTTCTGGGTATTGGAATTCCTGGGGTTTTGGAGGTACTGCTGAAATCATGTTTCTGGGTGCTGGATGTCCCGGGTTTTTGGAGATACTGATGGAATCAAGTTTCTGGATATTGGAATTCCTGGGCTATCGGAGATACTGCTGGAATCATGTTTCTCAGTGCTGGAATTCCCGGGGTTGTGGAGATACTGTTGGAATCATGTTTCTGTGTGCTGGAATTCCCGAGTTGGGGAGATACAGTTGGCTTCATTTTTGTGGGTGCTGGAATTCCCGGGGCTGTGGAGATATTGTTGGAATCATTTTTCTGGGTATTTAAATTCCCGGGGTTTTGGAGATACTGCTGGAATCAGGTTTCTGGGGGCTGGAATTCCAGTTGTTTTGGAGATACTGCTGGAATAATTTTTCAGGTTGCTGTAATTCCAGGGGTTGCGGAGATACTGCTGGAATCAAGTTTCTAGATATTGGAATTCCTGGGCTTTTGGAGATACTGCTGGAATCATGTTTCTGGGTGCTGGAATTCCCGGGGTTGGAGAGATACTGTTTGAATCATGTTTCTGGATGCTGGAATTTCCGGGGTTGGGGAGATACATGTTGGTATCATGTTTCTGGATGCTAGAATTCCCGGGGTTGGAGAGATACTGTTTGAATCATGTTTCTGGGTGCTGTTTGTCCCGGGGTTCGGGAGATTCTGTTGGAATCATGTTTCTGGGTGCTGGAATTCCCGGGGTTGGGGAGATACGGTTGGAATCCTTTTTGTGGGTGCTGAAATTCCCGGGGCTCGGGAGTTACTGCTGGAATAATTTTTCAGGTTGCTGTAATTCCAGGGGTTTCGGAGATACTGCTGGAATCAAGCTTCTAGATATTGGAATTCCTGGGCTTTTGGAGATACTGCTTGAATCAAGTTTCTGGGTGCTGGAATTCCCGGGGTTGGAGAGATACTGTTTGAATCATGTTTCTGTATGCTGGAATTTCCGGGGTTGGGGAGATACATGTTGGTATCATGTTTCTGGATGCTAGAATTCCCGGGGTTGGAGAGATACTGTTTGAATCATGTTTCTGGATGCTGGAATTCCCGGGGTTGGGGATATACTGTTTGAATCATGTTTCTGGGTGCTGTTTGTCCCGGGGTTCGGGAGATTCTGTTGGAATCATGTTTCTGGGTGCTGGAATTCCCGGGGTTGGGGAGATACGGTTGGAATCCTTTTTGTGGGTGCTGAAATTCCCGGGGCTCGGGAGTTACTGCTGGAATCATTTTTCAGTTTGCTGGATTTCCAGGGGTTGGGGAGATACTGATGCAATCATGTTTCTGGGTGCTGGAATTCCCGGGATTGCGGAGATGCTGTTGGAATCATGTTTCTGTGTGCTGAAATTCCCGGGGTTGGGGAGATACTGTTGGAATCATTATTCTGGGTGTTGGAATTCCCGGGGTTGGGGAGATAAATGTTGGTATCATGTTTCTGGGTGCTAGATGTCCCGGGGTTTTAGGAGATAATTTTGGAATCATGTTTCTGGGTACTGAATGTCCCGGGGCTGGGGAGATACTGTTGGAATCAAGTTTCTGGGTGCTGGAATTCCCGGGGATCGGGTATACTGTTGGAATCATGTTTCTGGGTATTGGAATTCCTGGGGTTTTGGAGGTACTGCTGAAATCATGTTTCTGGGTGCTGGATGTCCCGGGTTTTTGGAGATACTGATGGAATCAAGTTTCTGGATATTGGAATTCCTGGGCTATCGGAGATACTGCTGGAATCATGTTTCTCAGTGCTGGAATTCCCGGGGTTGTGGAGATACTGTTGGAATCATGTTTCTGTGTGCTGGAATTCCCGAGTTGGGGAGATACAGTTGGCTTCATTTTTGTGGGTGCTGGAATTCCCGGGGCTGTGGAGATATTGTTGGAATCATTTTTCTGGGTATTTAAATTCCCGGGGTTTTGGAGATACTGCTGGAATCAGGTTTCTGGGGGCTGGAATTCCAGTTGTTTTGGAGATACTGCTGGAATAATTTTTCAGGTTGCTGTAATTCCAGGGGTTGCGGAGATACTGCTGGAATCAAGTTTCTAGATATTGGAATTCCTGGGCTTTTGGAGATACTGCTGGAATCATGTTTCTGGGTGCTGGAATTCCCGGGGTTGGAGAGATACTGTTTGAATCATGTTTCTGGATGCTGGAATTTCCGGGGTTGGGGAGATACATGTTGGTATCATGTTTCTGGATGCTAGAATTCCCGGGGTTGGAGAGATACTGTTTGAATCATGTTTCTGGGTGCTGTTTGTCCCGGGGTTCGGGAGATTCTGTTGGAATCATGTTTCTGGGTGCTGGAATTCCCGGGGTTGGGGAGATACGGTTGGAATCCTTTTTGTGGGTGCTGAAATTCCCGGGGCTCGGGAGTTACTGCTGGAATAATTTTTCAGGTTGCTGTAATTCCAGGGGTTTCGGAGATACTGCTGGAATCAAGCTTCTAGATATTGGAATTCCTGGGCTTTTGGAGATACTGCTTGAATCAAGTTTCTGGGTGCTGGAATTCCCGGGGTTGGAGAGATACTGTTTGAATCATGTTTCTGTATGCTGGAATTTCCGGGGTTGGGGAGATACATGTTGGTATCATGTTTCTGGATGCTAGAATTCCCGGGGTTGGAGAGATACTGTTTGAATCATGTTTCTGGATGCTGGAATTCCCGGGGTTGGGGATATACTGTTTGAATCATGTTTCTGGGTGCTGTTTGTCCCGGGGTTCGGGAGATTCTGTTGGAATCATGTTTCTGGGTGCTGGAATTCCCGGGGTTGGGGAGATACGGTTGGAATCCTTTTTGTGGGTGCTGAAATTCCCGGGGCTCGGGAGTTACTGCTGGAATCATTTTTCAGTTTGCTGGATTTCCAGGGGTTGGGGAGATACTGATGCAATCATGTTTCTGGGTGCTGGAATTCCCGGGATTGCGGAGATGCTGTTGGAATCATGTTTCTGTGTGCTGAAATTCCCGGGGTTGTGGAGATATTGTTGGAATCATTATTCTGGGTGTTGGAATTCCCGGGATTGGGGAGATAAATGTTGGTATCATGATTCTGGCTGCTGGAATTCCCGGGGTTCGGGAGATACATGCTGGTATCATGTTTCTGGGTGCTAGATGTCACGGGGTTTTAGAAGATACTTTTGGAATCATGTTTCTGGGTTCTGAATTTCCCGGGGCTGGGGAGATACTGTTGGAATCAAGTTTCTGGGTGCTGGAATCTCCGGGGATCGGGTACACTGTTGGAATCATGTTTCTGGGTATTGGAATTCCTGGGGTTTTGGAGGTACTGCTGAAATCATGTTTCTGGGTGCTGGATGTCCCGGGGTTGTGGAGATACTGTTGGAATCATGTTTCTGTGTGCTGGAATTCCCGAGTTGGGGAGATACAGTTGGCTTCATTTTTGTGGGTGCTGGAATTCCCGGGGCTGTGGAGATATTGTTGGAATCATTTTTCTGGGTATTTAAATTCCCGGGGTTTTGGAGATACTGCTGGAATCAGGTTTCTGGGGGCTGGAATTCCAGTTGTTTTGGAGATACTGCTGGAATAATTTTTCAGGTTGCTGTAATTCCAGGGGTTGCGGAGATACTGCTGGAATCAAGTTTCTAGATATTGGAATTCCTGGGCTTTTGGAGATACTGCTGGAATCATGTTTCTGGGTGCTGGAATTCCCGGGGTTGGAGAGATACTGTTTGAATCATGTTTCTGGATGCTGGAATTTCCGGGGTTGGGGAGATACATGTTGGTATCATGTTTCTGGATGCTAGAATTCCCGGGGTTGGAGAGATACTGTTTGAATCATGTTTCTGGATGCTGGAATTCCCGGGGTTGGGGAGATACTGTTTGAATCATGTTTCTGGGTGCTGTTTGTCCCGGGGTTCGGGAGATTCTGTTGGAATCATGTTTCTGGGTGCTGGAATTCCCGGGGTTGGGGAGATACGGTTGGAATCCTTTTTGTGGGTGCTGAAATTCCCGGGGCTCGGGAGTTACTGCTGGAATAATTTTTCAGGTTGCTGTAATTCCAGGGGTTTCGGAGATACTGCTGGAATCAAGCTTCTAGATATTGGAATTCCTGGGCTTTTGGAGATACTGCTGGAATCAAGTTTCTGGGTGCTGGAATTCCCGGGGTTGGAGAGATACTGTTTGAATCATGTTTCTGTATGCTGGAATTTCCGGGGTTGGGGAGATACATGTTGGTATCATGTTTCTGGATGCTAGAATTCCCGGGGTTGGAGAGATACTGTTTGAATCATGTTTCTGGATGCTGGAATTCCCGGGGTTGGGGAGATACTGTTTGAATCATGTTTCTGGGTGCTGTTTGTCCCGGGGTTCGGGAGATTCTGTTGGAATCATGTTTCTGGGTGCTGGAATTCCCGGGGTTGGGGAGATACGGTTGGAATCCTTTTTGTGGGTGCTGAAATTCCCGGGGCTCGGGAGTTACTGCTGGAATCATTTTTCAGTTTGCTGGATTTCCAGGGGTTGGGGAGATACTGATGCAATCATGTTTCTGGGTGCTGGAATTCCCGGGATTGCGGAGATGCTGTTGGAATCATGTTTCTGTGTGCTGAAATTCCCGGGGTTGTGGAGATACTGTTGGAATCATTATTCTGGGTGTTGGAATTCCCGGGGTTGGGGAGATAAATGTTGGTATCATGATTCTGGCTGCTGGAATTCCCGGGGTTCGGGAGATACATGCTGGTATCATGTTTCTGGGTGCTAGATGTCACGGGGTTTTAGAAGATACTTTTGGAATCATGTTTCTGGGTTCTGAATTTCCCGGGGCTGGGGAGATACTGTTGGAATCAAGTTTCTGGGTGCTGGAATCTCCGGGGATCGGGTATACTGTTGGAATCATGTTTCTGGGTATTGGAATTCCCGGGGTTTTGGAGATACTGCTGGAATCAGGTTTCTGGGGGCTGGAATTCCAGTTGTTTTGGAGATACTGCTGGAATAATTTTTCAGGTTGCTGTAATTCCAGGGGTTGCGGAGATACTGCTGGAATCAAGTTTCTAGATATTGGAATTCCTGGGCTTTTGGAGATACTGCTGGAATCATGTTTCTGGGTGCTGGAATTCCCGGGGTTGGAGAGATACTGTTTGAATCATGTTTCTGGATGCTGGAATTTCCGGGGTTGGGGAGATACATGTTGGTATCATGTTTCTGGATGCTAGAATTCCCGGGGTTGGAGAGATACTGTTTGAATCATGTTTCTGGATGCTGGAATTCCCGGGGTTGGGGAGATACTGTTTGAATCATGTTTCTGGGTGCTGTTTGTCCCGGGGTTCGGGAGATTCTGTTGGAATCATGTTTCTGGGTGCTGGAATTCCCGGGGTTGGGGAGATACGGTTGGAATCCTTTTTGTGGGTGCTGAAATTCCCGGGGCTCGGGAGTTACTGCTGGAATCATTTTTCAGTTTGCTGGATTTCCAGGGGTTGGGGAGATACTGATGCAATCATGTTTCTGGGTGCTGGAATTCCCGGGATTGCGGAGATGCTGTTGGAATCATGTTTCTGTGTGCTGAAATTCCCGGGGTTGTGGAGATACTGTTGGAATCATTATTCTGGGTGTTGGAATTCCCGGGGTTGGGGAGATAAATGTTGGTATCATGATTCTGGCTGCTGGAATTCCCGGGGTTCGGGAGATACATGCTGGTATCATGTTTCTGGGTGCTAGATGTCACGGGGTTTTAGAAGATACTTTTGGAATCATGTTTCTGGGTTCTGAATTTCCCGGGGCTGGGGAGATACTGTTGGAATCAAGTTTCTGGGTGCTGGAATCTCCGGGGATCGGGTATACTGTTGGAATCATGTTTCTGGGTATTGGAATTCCCGGGGTTTTGGAGATACTGCTGGAATCAGGTTTCTGGGGGCTGGAATTCCAGTTGTTTTGGAGATACTGCTGGAATAATTTTTCAGGTTGCTGTAATTCCAGGGGTTGCGGAGATACTGCTGGAATCAAGTTTCTAGATATTGGAATTCCTGGGCTTTTGGAGATACTGCTGGAATCATGTTTCTGGGTGCTGGAATTCCCGGGGTTGGAGAGATACTGTTTGAATCATGTTTCTGGATGCTGGAATTTCCGGGGTTGGGGAGATACATGTTGGTATCATGTTTCTGGATGCTAGAATTCCCGGGGTTGGAGAGATACTGTTTGAATCATGTTTCTGGATGCTGGAATTCCCGGGGTTGGGGAGATACTGTTTGAATCATGTTTCTGGGTGCTGTTTATCCCGGGGTTCGGGAGATTCTGTTGGAATCATGTTTCTGGGTGCTGGAATTCCCGGGGTTGGGGAGATACGGTTGGAATCCTTTTTGTGGGTGCTGAAATTCCCGGGGCTCGGGAGTTACTGCTGGAATCATTTTTCAGTTTGCTGGATTTCCAGGGGTTGGGGAGATACTGATGCAATCATGTTTCTGGGTGCTGGAATTCCCGGGATTGCGGAGATGCTGTTGGAATCATGTTTCTGTGTGCTGAAATTCCCGGGGTTGTGGAGATACTGTTGGAATCATGTTTCTGTGTGCTGGAATTCCCGAGTTGGGAAGATACAGTTGGCATCATTTTTGTGGGTGCTGGAATTCCCGGGGCTGTGGAGATATTGTTGGAATCATTTTTCTGGGTATTTAAATTCCCGTGGTTTTGGAGATACTGCTGGAATCAGGTTTCTGGGGGCTGGAATTCCAGTTGTTTTGGAGATACTGCTGGAATAATTTTTCAGGTTGCTGTAATTCCAGGGGTTGCGGAGATACTGCTGGAATCAAGTTTCTGGTGCTGTTTGTCCCAGGGTTCGGGAGATTCTGTTGGAATCATGTTTCTGGGTGCTGGAATTCCCGGGGTTGGAGAGATACTGTTTGAATCATGTTTCTGGATGCTGGAATTCCCGGGGTTGGGGAGATACATGTTGGTATCATGTTTCTGGATGCTAGAATTCCCGGGGTTGGAGAGATACTGTTTGAATCATGTTTCTGGATGCTGGAATTCCCGGGGTTGGGGATATACTGTTTGAATCATGTTTCTGGGTGCTGTTTGTCCCGGGGTTCGGGAGATTCTGTTGGAATCATGTTTCTGGGTGCTGGAATTCCCGGGGTTCGGGAGATACATGCTGGTATCATGTTTCTGGGTGCTAGATGTCACGGGGTTTTAGAAGATACTTTTGGAATCTTGTTTCTGGGTTCTGAATTTCCCGGGGCTGGGGAGATACTGTTGGAATCAAGTTTCTGGGTGCTGGAATCTCCGGGGATCGGGTATACTGTTGGAATCATGTTTCTGGGTATTGGAATTCCTGGGGTTTTGGAGGTACTGCTGAAATCATGTTTCTGGGTGCTGGATGTCCCGGGTTTTTGGAGATACTGATGGAATCAAGTTTCTGGATATTGGAATTCCTGGGCTATCGGAGATACTGCTGGAATCATGTTTCTCAGTGCTGGAATTCCCGGGGTTGTGGAGATACTGTTGGAATCATGTTTCTGTGTGCTGGAATTCCCGAGTTGGGGAGGTACAGTTGGCTTCATTTTTGTGGGTGCTGGAATTCCCGGGGCTGTGGAGATATTGTTGGAATCATTTTTCTGGGTATTTAAATTCCCGGGGTTTTGGAGATACTGCTGGAATCAGGTTTCTGGGGGCTGGAATTCCAGTTGTTTTGGAGATACTGCTGGAATAATTTTTCAGGTTGCTGTAATTCCAGGGGTTGCGGAGATACTGCTGGAATCAAGTTTCTAGATATTGGAATTCCTGGGCTTTTGGAGATACTGCTGGAATCATGTTTCTGGGTGCTGGAATTCCCGGGGTTGGAGAGATACTGTTTGAATCATGTTTCTGGATGCTAGAATTCCCGGGGTTGGAGAGATACTGTTTGAATCATGTTTCTGGATGCTGGAATTCCCGGGGTTGGGGAGATACTGTTTGAATCATGTTTCTGGGTGCTGTTTGTCCCGGGGTTCGGGAGATTCTGTTGGAATCATGTTTCTGGGTGCTGGAATTCCCGGGGTTGGGGAGATACGGTTGGAATCCTTTTTGTGGGTGCTGAAATTCCCGGGGCTCGGGAGTTACTGCTGGAATAATTTTTCAGGTTGCTGTAATTCCAGGGGTTTCGGAGATACTGCTGGAATCAAGCTTCTAGATATTGGAATTCCTGGGCTTTTGGAGATACTGCTGGAATCAAGTTTCTGGGTGCTGGAATTCCCGGGGTTGGAGAGATACTGTTTGAATCATGTTTCTGTATGCTGGAATTTCCGGGGTTGGGGAGATACATGTTGGTATCATGTTTCTGGATGCTAGAATTCCCGGGGTTGGAGAGATACTGTTTGAATCATGTTTCTGGATGCTGGAATTCCCGGGGTTGGGGAGATACTGTTTGAATCATGTTTCTGGGTGCTGTTTGTCCCGGGGTTCGGGAGATTCTGTTGGAATCATGTTTCTGGGTGCTGGAATTCCCGGGGTTGGGGAGATACGGTTGGAATCCTTTTTGTGGGTGCTGAAATTCCCGGGGCTCGGGAGTTACTGCTGGAATCATTTTTCAGTTTGCTGGATTTCCAGGGGTTGGGGAGATACTGATGCAATCATGTTTCTGGGTGCTGGAATTCCCGGGATTGCGGAGATGCTGTTGGAATCATGTTTCTGTGTGCTGAAATTCCCGGGGTTGTGGAGATACTGTTGGAATCATTATTCTGGGTGTTGGAATTCCCGGGGTTGGGGAGATAAATGTTGGTATCATGATTCTGGCTGCTGGAATTCCCGGGGTTCGGGAGATACATGCTGGTATCATGTTTCTGGGTGCTAGATGTCACGGGGTTTTAGAAGATACTTTTGGAATCATGTTTCTGGGTTCTGAATTTCCCGGGGCTGGGGAGATACTGTTGGAATCAAGTTTCTGGGTGCTGGAATCTCCGGGGATCGGGTATACTGTTGGAATCATGTTTCTGGGTATTGGAATTCCCGGGGTTTTGGAGATACTGCTGGAATCAGGTTTCTGGGGGCTGGAATTCCAGTTGTTTTGGAGATACTGCTGGAATAATTTTTCAGGTTGCTGTAATTCCAGGGGTTGCGGAGATACTGCTGGAATCAAGTTTCTAGATATTGGAATTCCTGGGCTTTTGGAGATACTGCTGGAATCATGTTTCTGGGTGCTGGAATTCCCGGGGTTGGAGAGATACTGTTTGAATCATGTTTCTGGATGCTGGAATTTCCGGGGTTGGGGAGATACATGTTGGTATCATGTTTCTGGATGCTAGAATTCCCGGGGTTGGAGAGATACTGTTTGAATCATGTTTCTGGATGCTGGAATTCCCGGGGTTGGGGAGATACTGTTTGAATCATGTTTCTGGGTGCTGTTTATCCCGGGGTTCGGGAGATTCTGTTGGAATCATGTTTCTGGGTGCTGGAATTCCCGGGGTTGGGGAGATACGGTTGGAATCCTTTTTGTGGGTGCTGAAATTCCCGGGGCTCGGGAGTTACTGCTGGAATCATTTTTCAGTTTGCTGGATTTCCAGGGGTTGGGGAGATACTGATGCAATCATGTTTCTGGGTGCTGGAATTCCCGGGATTGCGGAGATGCTGTTGGAATCATGTTTCTGTGTGCTGAAATTCCCGGGGTTGTGGAGATACTGTTGGAATCATGTTTCTGTGTGCTGGAATTCCCGAGTTGGGAAGATACAGTTGGCATCATTTTTGTGGGTGCTGGAATTCCCGGGGCTGTGGAGATATTGTTGGAATCATTTTTCTGGGTATTTAAATTCCCGTGGTTTTGGAGATACTGCTGGAATCAGGTTTCTGGGGGCTGGAATTCCAGTTGTTTTGGAGATACTGCTGGAATAATTTTTCAGGTTGCTGTAATTCCAGGGGTTGCGGAGATACTGCTGGAATCAAGTTTCTGGTGCTGTTTGTCCCAGGGTTCGGGAGATTCTGTTGGAATCATGTTTCTGGGTGCTGGAATTCCCGGGGTTGGAGAGATACTGTTTGAATCATGTTTCTGGATGCTGGAATTCCCGGGGTTGGGGAGATACATGTTGGTATCATGTTTCTGGATGCTAGAATTCCCGGGGTTGGAGAGATACTGTTTGAATCATGTTTCTGGATGCTGGAATTCCCGGGGTTGGGGATATACTGTTTGAATCATGTTTCTGGGTGCTGTTTGTCCCGGGGTTCGGGAGATTCTGTTGGAATCATGTTTCTGGGTGCTGGAATTCCCGGGGTTCGGGAGATACATGCTGGTATCATGTTTCTGGGTGCTAGATGTCACGGGGTTTTAGAAGATACTTTTGGAATCTTGTTTCTGGGTTCTGAATTTCCCGGGGCTGGGGAGATACTGTTGGAATCAAGTTTCTGGGTGCTGGAATCTCCGGGGATCGGGTATACTGTTGGAATCATGTTTCTGGGTATTGGAATTCCTGGGGTTTTGGAGGTACTGCTGAAATCATGTTTCTGGGTGCTGGATGTCCCGGGTTTTTGGAGATACTGATGGAATCAAGTTTCTGGATATTGGAATTCCTGGGCTATCGGAGATACTGCTGGAATCATGTTTCTCAGTGCTGGAATTCCCGGGGTTGTGGAGATACTGTTGGAATCATGTTTCTGTGTGCTGGAATTCCCGAGTTGGGGAGGTACAGTTGGCTTCATTTTTGTGGGTGCTGGAATTCCCGGGGCTGTGGAGATATTGTTGGAATCATTTTTCTGGGTATTTAAATTCCCGGGGTTTTGGAGATACTGCTGGAATCAGGTTTCTGGGGGCTGGAATTCCAGTTGTTTTGGAGATACTGCTGGAATAATTTTTCAGGTTGCTGTAATTCCAGGGGTTGCGGAGATACTGCTGGAATCAAGTTTCTAGATATTGGAATTCCTGGGCTTTTGGAGATACTGCTGGAATCATGTTTCTGGGTGCTGGAATTCCCGGGGTTGGAGAGATACTGTTTGAATCATGTTTCTGGATGCTAGAATTCCCGGGGTTGGAGAGATACTGTTTGAATCATGTTTCTGGATGCTGGAATTCCCGGGGTTGGGGAGATACTGTTTGAATCATGTTTCTGGGTGCTGTTTGTCCCGGGGTTCGGGAGATTCTGTTGGAATCATGTTTCTGGGTGCTGGAATTCCCGGGGTTGGGGAGATACGGTTGGAATCCTTTTTGTGGGTGCTGAAATTCCCGGGGCTCGGGAGTTACTGCTGGAATAATTTTTCAGGTTGCTGTAATTCCAGGGGTTTCGGAGATACTGCTGGAATCAAGCTTCTAGATATTGGAATTCCTGGGCTTTTGGAGATACTGCTGGAATCAAGTTTCTGGGTGCTGGAATTCCCGGGGTTGGAGAGATACTGTTTGAATCATGTTTCTGTATGCTGGAATTTCCGGGGTTGGGGAGATACATGTTGGTATCATGTTTCTGGATGCTAGAATTCCCGGGGTTGGAGAGATACTGTTTGAATCATGTTTCTGGATGCTGGAATTCCCGGGGTTGGGGAGATACTGTTTGAATCATGTTTCTGGGTGCTGTTTGTCCCGGGGTTCGGGAGATTCTGTTGGAATCATGTTTCTGGGTGCTGGAATTCCCGGGGTTGGGGAGATACGGTTGGAATCCTTTTTGTGGGTGCTGAAATTCCCGGGGCTCGGGAGTTACTGCTGGAATCATTTTTCAGTTTGCTGGATTTCCAGGGGTTGGGGAGATACTGATGCAATCATGTTTCTGGGTGCTGGAATTCCCGGGATTGCGGAGATGCTGTTGGAATCATGTTTCTGTGTGCTGAAATTCCCGGGGTTGTGGAGATACTGTTGGAATCATTATTCTGGGTGTTGGAATTCCCGGGGTTGGGGAGATAAATGTTGGTATCATGATTCTGGCTGCTGGAATTCCCGGGGTTCGGGAGATACATGCTGGTATCATGTTTCTGGGTGCTAGATGTCACGGGGTTTTAGAAGATACTTTTGGAATCATGTTTCTGGGTTCTGAATTTCCCGGGGCTGGGGAGATACTGTTGGAATCAAGTTTCTGGGTGCTGGAATCTCCGGGGATCGGGTATACTGTTGGAATCATGTTTCTGGGTATTGGAATTCCCGGGGTTTTGGAGATACTGCTGGAATCAGGTTTCTGGGGGCTGGAATTCCAGTTGTTTTGGAGATACTGCTGGAATAATTTTTCAGGTTGCTGTAATTCCAGGGGTTGCGGAGATACTGCTGGAATCAAGTTTCTAGATATTGGAATTCCTGGGCTTTTGGAGATACTGCTGGAATCATGTTTCTGGGTGCTGGAATTCCCGGGGTTGGAGAGATACTGTTTGAATCATGTTTCTGGATGCTGGAATTTCCGGGGTTGGGGAGATACATGTTGGTATCATGTTTCTGGATGCTAGAATTCCCGGGGTTGGAGAGATACTGTTTGAATCATGTTTCTGGATGCTGGAATTCCCGGGGTTGGGGAGATACTGTTTGAATCATGTTTCTGGGTGCTGTTTGTCCCGGGGTTCGGGAGATTCTGTTGGAATCATGTTTCTGGGTGCTGGAATTCCCGGGGTTGGGGAGATACGGTTGGAATCCTTTTTGTGGGTGCTGAAATTCCCGGGGCTCGGGAGTTACTGCTGGAATCATTTTTCAGTTTGCTGGATTTCCAGGGGTTGGGGAGATACTGATGCAATCATGTTTCTGGGTGCTGGAATTCCCGGGATTGCGGAGATGCTGTTGGAATCATGTTTCTGTGTGCTGAAATTCCCGGGGTTGTGGAGATACTGTTGGAATCATGTTTCTGTGTGCTGGAATTCCCGAGTTGGGAAGATACAGTTGGCATCATTTTTGTGGGTGCTGGAATTCCCGGGGCTGTGGAGATATTGTTGGAATCATTTTTCTGGGTATTTAAATTCCCGGGGTTTTGGAGATACTGCTGGAATCAGGTTTCTGGGGGCTGGAATTCCAGTTGTTTTGGAGATACTGCTGGAATAATTTTTCAGGTTGCTGTAATTCCAGGGGTTGCGGAGATACTGCTGGAATCAAGTTTCTGGTGCTGTTTGTCCCAGGGTTCGGGAGATTCTGTTGGAATCATGTTTCTGGGTGCTGGAATTCCCGGGGTTGGAGAGATACTGTTTGAATCATGTTTCTGGATGCTGGAATTCCCGGGGTTGGGGAGATACATGTTGGTATCATGTTTCTGGATGCTAGAATTCCCGGGGTTGGAGAGATACTGTTTGAATCATGTTTCTGGATGCTGGAATTCCCGGGGTTGGGGATATACTGTTTGAATCATGTTTCTGGGTGCTGTTTGTCCCGGGGTTCGGGAAATTCTGTTGGAATCATGTTTCTGGGTGCTGGAATTCCCGGGGTTGGGGAGATACGGTTGGAATCCTTTTTGTGGGTGCTGAAATTCCCGGGGCTCGGGAGTTACTGCTGGAATCATTTTTCAGTTTGCTGGATTTCCAGGGTTGGGGAGATACTGATGTAATCATGTTTCTGGGTGCTGGAATTCCCGGGATTGCGGAGATGCTGTTGGAATCATGTTTCTGTGTGCTGAAATTCCCGGGGTTGGGGAGATACTGTTGGAATCATTATTCTGGGTGTTGGAATTCCCGGGGTTGGGGAGATAAATGTTGGTATCATGTTTCTGGGTGCTAGATGTCCCGGGGTTTTAGGAGATAATTTTGGAATCATGTTTCTGGGTACTGAATGTCCCGGGGCTGGGGAGATACTGTTGGAATCAAGTTTCTGGGTGCTGGAATTCCCGGGGATCGGGTATACTGTTGGAATCATGTTTCTCGGTTTTGGAATTCCTGGGGTTTGGAGGTACTGCTGAAATCATGTTTCTGTGTGCTGGATGTCCCGGGTTTGTGGAGATACTGATGGAATCAAGTTTCTGGATATTGGAATTCCTGGGCTTTCGGAGATACTGCTTGAATCATTTTTCAGTTTTCTGGAATTCCAGGGGTTGGGGAGATACTGCTGGAATCATGTTTCTCAGTGCTGGAATTCCAGGGGTTGGTGAGATACTGTTGGAATCATGTTTCTGGGTGCTGGAATTCCCGAGGTTGGGGAGATACTGTTTGAATCAATTTTCTGGGTGCTGTTTGTCCCGGGGTTCGGGTGCTTCTGTTGGAATCATGTTTCTGGGTGCTGGAATTCCCGGGGTTGGGGAGATACTGCTGGAATCATGTTTCTCAGTGCTGGAATTCCAGGGGTTGGGGAGATACTGTTGGAATCATGTTTCTGGGTGCTGGAATTCCCGAGGTTGGGGAGATACTGTTTGAATCATTTTTCTGGGTGCTGTTTGTCCCGGGGTTCGGGTGATTCTGTTGGAATCATGTTTCTGGGTTCTGGAATTCCCGGGATTGGGGAGATACAGTTGGAATCATTTTTGTGGGTGCTGAAATTCCCGGGGCTGGGGAGATACTGCTGGAATCATTTTTCAGGATGCTGGAATTCCAGGGGTTGGGGAGATATTGTTGGAATCATGTTTCTCAGTGCAGGAATTCCCGGGGTTGGGGAGATACTGTTGGAATCATGTTTCTGTGTGCTGGAATTCCCGAGTTGGGGAGATACAGTTGGCTTCATTTTTGTGGGTGCTGGAATTCCCGGGGCTGTGGAGATATTGTTGGAATCATTTTTCTGGGTATTTAAATTCCCGGGGTTTTGGAGATACTGCTGGAATCAGGTTTCTGGGGGCTGGAATTCCAGTTGTTTTGGAGATACTGCTGGAATAATTTTTCAGGTTGCTGTAATTCCAGGGGTTGCGGAGATACTACTGGAATCAAGTTTCTAGATATTGGAATTCCTGGGCTTTTGGAGATACTGCTGGAATCATGTTTCTGGGTGCTGGAATTCCCGAGGTTGGGGAGATACTGTTGGAATCAATTTTCTGGGTGCTGTTTGTCCCAGGGTTCGGGAGATTCTGTTGGAATCATGATTCTGGCTGCTGGAATTCCCGGGGTTCGGGAGATACATGCTGGTATCATGTTTCTGGGTGCTAGATGTCACGGGGTTTTAGAAGATACTTTTGGAATCATGTTTCTGGGTTCTGAATTTCCCGGGGCTGGGGAGATACTGTTGGAATCAAGTTTCTGGGTGCTGGAATCTCCGGGGATCGGGTATACTGTTGGAATCATGTTTCTGGGTATTGGAATTCCTGGGGTTTTGGAGGTACTGCTGAAATCATGTTTCTGGGTGCTGGATGTCCCGGATTTTTGGAGATACAGATGGAATCAAGTTTCTGGATATTGGAATTCCTGGGCTATCGGAGATACTGCTGGAATCATGTTTCTCAGTGCTGGAATTCCCGGGGTTGTGGAGATACTGTTGGAATCATGTTTCTGTGTGCTGGAATTCCCGAGTTGGGGAGATACAGTTGGCTTCATTTTTGTGGGTGCTGGAATTCCCGGGGCTGTGGAGATATTGTTGGAATCATTTTTCTGGGTATTTAAATTCCCGGTTTTTGGAGATACTGCTGGAATCAGGTTTCTGGGGGCTGGAATTCCAGTTGTTTTGGAGATACTGCTGGAATAATTTTTCAGGTTGCTGTAATTCCAGGGGTTGCGGAGATACTGCTGGAATCAAGCTTCTAGATATTGGAATTCCTGGGCTTTTGGAGATACTGCTGGAATCATGTTTCTGGGTGCTGGAATTCCCGGGGTTGGAGAGATACTGTTTGAATCATGTTTCTGGATGCTGGATTTTCCGGGGTTGGGGAGATACATGTTGGTATCATGTTTCTGGATGCTAGAATTCCCGGGGTTGGAGAGATACTGTTTGAATCATGTTTCTGGATGCTGGAATTCCCGGGGTTGGGGAGATACTGCTTGAATCATGTTTCTGGGTGCTGTTTGTCCCGGGGTTCGGGAGATTCTGTTGGAATCATGTTTCTGGGTGCTGGAATTCCCGGGGTTGGGGAGATACGGTTGGAATCCTTTTTGTGGGTGCTGAAATTCCCGGGGCTCGGGAGTTACTGCTGGAATCATTTTTCAGTTTGCTGGATTTCCAGGGGTTGGGGAGATACTGATGCAATCATGTTTCTGGGTGCTGGAATTCCCGGGATTGCGGAGATGCTGTTGGAATCATGTTTCTGTGTGCTGAAATTCCCGGGGTTGTGGAGATACTGTTGGAATCATTATTCTGGGTGTTGGAATTCCCGGGGTTGGGGAGATACAGTTGGCTTCATTTTTGTGGGTGCTGGAATTCCCGGGGCTGTGGAGATATTGCTGGAATCATTTTTCTGGGTATTTAAATTCCCGGGGTTTTGGAGATACTGCTGGAATCAGGTTTCTGGGGGCTGGAATTCCAGTTGTTTTGGAGATACTGCTGGAATAATTTTTCAGGTTGCTGTAATTCCAGGGGTTGCGGAGATACTGCTGGAATCAAGTTTCTAGATATTGGAATTCCTGGGCTTTTGGAGATACTGCTGGAATCATGTTTCTGGGTGCTGGAATTCCCGGGGTTGGAGAGATACTGTTTGAATCATGTTTCTGGATGCTGGAATTTCCGGGGTTGGGGAGATACATGTTGGTATCATGTTTCTGGATGCTAGAATTCCCGGGGTTGGAGAGATACTGTTTGAATCATGTTTCTGGATGCTGGAATTCCCGGGGTTGGGGAGATACTGTTTGAATCATGTTTCTGGGTGCTGTTTGTCCCGGGGTTCGGGAGATTCTGTTGGAATCATGTTTCTGGGTGCTGGAATTCCCGGGGTTGGGGAGATACGGTTGGAATCCTTTTTGTGGGTGCTGAAATTCCCGGGGCTCGGGAGTTACTGCTGGAATAATTTTTCAGGTTGCTGTAATTCCAGGGGTTTCGGAGATACTGCTGGAATCAAGCTTCTAGATATTGGAATTCCTGGGCTTTTGGAGATACTGCTGGAATCAAGTTTCTGGGTGCTGGAATTCCCGGGGTTGGAGAGATACTGTTTGAATCATGTTTCTGTATGCTGGAATTTCCGGGGTTGGGGAGATACATGTTGGTATCATGTTTCTGGATGCTAGAATTCCCGGGGTTGGAGAGATACTGTTTGAATCATGTTTCTGGATGCTGGAATTCCCGGGGTTGGGGAGATACTGTTTGAATCATGTTTCTGGGTGCTGTTTGTCCCGGGGTTCGGGAGATTCTGTTGGAATCATGTTTCTGGGTGCTGGAATTCCCGGGGTTGGGGAGATACGGTTGGAATCCTTTTTGTGGGTGCTGAAATTCCCGGGGCTCGGGAGTTACTGCTGGAATCATTTTTCAGTTTGCTGGATTTCCAGGGGTTGGGGAGATACTGATGCAATCATGTTTCTGGGTGCTGGAATTCCCGGGATTGCGGAGATGCTGTTGGAATCATGTTTCTGTGTGCTGAAATTCCCGGGGTTGTGGAGATACTGTTGGAATCATTATTCTGGGTGTTGGAATTCCCGGGGTTGGGGAGATAAATGTTGGTATCATGATTCTGGCTGCTGGAATTCCCGGGGTTCGGGAGATACATGCTGGTATCATGTTTCTGGGTGCTAGATGTCACGGGGTTTTAGAAGATACTTTTGGAATCATGTTTCTGGGTTCTGAATTTCCCGGGGCTGGGGAGATACTGTTGGAATCAAGTTTCTGGGTGCTGGAATCTCCGGGGATCGGGTATACTGTTGGAATCATGTTTCTGGGTATTGGAATTCCTGGGGTTTTGGAGGTACTGCTGAAATCATGTTTCTGGGTGCTGGATGTCCCGGGTTTTTGGAGATACTGATGGAATCAAGTTTCTGGATATTGGAATTCCTGGGCTATCGGAGATACTGCTGGAATCATGTTTCTCAGTGCTGGAATTCCCGGGGTTGTGGAGATACTGTTGGAATCATGTTTCTGTGTGCTGGAATTCCCGAGTTGGGGAGATACAGTTGGCTTCATTTTTGTGGGTGCTGGAATTCCCGGGGCTGTGGAGATATTGTTGGAATCATTTTTCTGGGTATTTAAATTCCCGGGGTTTTGGAGATACTGCTGGAATCAGGTTTCTGGGGGCTGGAATTCCAGTTGTTTTGGAGATACTGCTGGAATAATTTTTCAGGTTGCTGTAATTCCAGGGGTTGCGGAGATACTGCTGGAATCAAGTTTCTAGATATTGGAATTCCTGGGCTTTTGGAGATACTGCTGGAATCATGTTTCTGGGTGCTGGAATTCCCGGGGTTGGAGAGATACTGTTTGAATCATGTTTCTGGATGCTGGAATTTCCGGGGTTGGGGAGATACATGTTGGTATCATGTTTCTGGATGCTAGAATTCCCGGGGTTGGAGAGATACTGTTTGAATCATGTTTCTGGATGCTGGAATTCCCGGGGTTGGGGAGATACTGTTTGAATCATGTTTCTGGGTGCTGTTTGTCCCGGGGTTCGGGAGATTCTGTTGGAATCATGTTTCTGGGTGCTGGAATTCCCGGGGTTGGGGAGATACGGTTGGAATCCTTTTTGTGGGTGCTGAAATTCCCGGGGCTCGGGAGTTACTGCTGGAATCATTTTTCAGTTTGCTGGATTTCCAGGGGTTGGGGAGATACTGATGCAATCATGTTTCTGGGTGCTGGAATTCCCGGGATTGCGGAGATGCTGTTGGAATCATGTTTCTGTGTGCTGAAATTCCCGGGGTTGTGGAGATACTGTTGGAATCATGTTTCTGTGTGCTGGAATTCCCGAGTTGGGAAGATACAGTTGGCATCATTTTTGTGGGTGCTGGAATTCCCGGGGCTGTGGAGATATTGTTGGAATCATTTTTCTGGGTATTTAAATTCCCGGGGTTTTGGAGATACTGCTGGAATCAGGTTTCTGGGGGCTGGAATTCCAGTTGTTTTGGAGATACTGCTGGAATAATTTTTCAGGTTGCTGTAATTCCAGGGGTTGCGGAGATACTGCTGGAATCAAGTTTCTGGTGCTGTTTGTCCCAGGGTTCGGGAGATTCTGTTGGAATCATGTTTCTGGGTGCTGGAATTCCCGGGGTTGGAGAGATACTGTTTGAATCATGTTTCTGGATGCTGGAATTCCCGGGGTTGGGGAGATACATGTTGGTATCATGTTTCTGGATGCTAGAATTCCCGGGGTTGGAGAGATACTGTTTGAATCATGTTTCTGGATGCTGGAATTCCCGGGGTTGGGGATATACTGTTTGAATCATGTTTCTGGGTGCTGTTTGTCCCGGGGTTCGGGAGATTCTGTTGGAATCATGTTTCTGGGTGCTGGAATTCCCGGGGTTGGGGAGATACGGTTGGAATCCTTTTTGTGGGTGCTGAAATTCCCGGGGCTCGGGAGTTACTGCTGGAATCATTTTTCAGTTTGCTGGATTTCCAGGGTTGGGGAGATACTGATGTAATCATGTTTCTGGGTGCTGGAATTCCCGGGATTGCGGAGATGCTGTTGGAATCATGTTTCTGTGTGCTGATATTCCCGGGGTTGTGGAGATACTGTTGGAATCATGTTTCTGTGTGCTGGAATTCCCGAGTTGGGAAGATACAGTTGGCATCATTTTTGTGGGTGCTGGAATTCCCGGGGCTGTGGAGATATTGTTGGAATCATTTTTCTGGGTATTTAAATTCCCGGGGTTTTGGAGATACTGCTGGAATCAGGTTTCTGGGGGCTGGAATTCCAGTTGTTTTGGAGATACTGCTGGAATAATTTTTCAGGTTGCTGTAATTCCAGGGGTTGCGGAGATACTGCTGGAATCAAGTTTCTGGTGCTGTTTGTCCCAGGGTTCGGGAGATTCTGTTGGAATCATGTTTCTGGGTGCTGGAATTCCCGGGGTTGGAGAGATACTGTTTGAATCATGTTTCTGGATGCTGGAATTCCCGGGGTTGGGGAGATACATGTTGGTATCATGTTTCTGGATGCTAGAATTCCCGGGGTTGGAGAGATACTGTTTGAATCATGTTTCTGGATGCTGGAATTCCCGGGGTTGGGGATATACTGTTTGAATCATGTTTCTGGGTGCTGTTTGTCCCGGGGTTCGGGAGATTCTGTTGGAATCATGTTTCTGGGTGCTGGAATTCCCGGGGTTTGGGAGATACGGTTGGAATCCTTTTTGTGGGTGCTGAAATTCCCGGGGCTCGGGAGTTACTGCTGGAATCATTTTTCAGTTTGCTGGATTTCCAGGGTTGGGGAGATACTGATGTAATCATGTTTCTGGGTGCTGGAATTCCCGGGATTGCGGAGATGCTGTTGGAATCATGTTTCTGTGTGCTGAAATTCCCGGGGTTGGGGAGATACTGTTGGAATCATTATTCTGGGTGTTGGAATTCCCGGGGTTGGGGAGATAAATGTTGGTATCATGTTTCTGGGTGCTAGATGTCCCGGGGTTTTAGGAGATAATTTTGGAATCATGTTTCTGGGTACTGAATGTCCCGGGGCTGGGGAGATACTGTTGGAATCAAGTTTCTGGGTGCTGGAATTCCCGGGGATCGGGTATACTGTTGGAATCATGTTTCTCGGTTTTGGAATTCCTGGGGTTTGGAGGTACTGCTGAAATCATGTTTCTGTGTGCTGGATGTCCCGGGTTTGTGGAGATACTGATGGAATCAAGTTTCTGGATATTGGAATTCCTGGGCTTTCGGAGATACTGCTTGAATCATTTTTCAGTTTTCTGGAATTCCAGGGGTTGGGGAGATACTGCTGGAATCATGTTTCTCAGTGCTGGAATTCCAGGGGTTGGTGAGATACTGTTGGAATCATGTTTCTGGGTGCTGGAATTCCCGAGGTTGGGGAGATACTGTTTGAATCAATTTTCTGGGTGCTGTTTGTCCCGGGGTTCGGGTGCTTCTGTTGGAATCATGTTTCTGGGTGCTGGAATTCCCGGGGTTGGGGAGATACTGCTGGAATCATGTTTCTCAGTGCTGGAATTCCAGGGGTTGGGGAGATACTGTTGGAATCATGTTTCTGGGTGCTGGAATTCCCGAGGTTGGGGAGATACTGTTTGAATCAATTTTCTGGGTGCTGTTTGTCCCGGGGTTCGGGTGCTTCTGTTGGAATCATGTTTCTGTGTGCTGGAATTCCCGGGGTTGGGGAGATACTGTTGGAATCATGTTTCTAGGTGCTGGAATTCCCGAGGTTTGGGAGATACTGTTGGAATCATTTTTCTGGGTGCTGTTTGTCCCGGGGTTCGGGTGATTCTGTTGGAATCATGTTTCTGGGTTCTGGAATTCCCGGGATTGGGGAGATACAGTTGGAATCATTTTTGTGGGTGCTGAAATTCCCGGGGCTGGGGAGATACTGCTGGAATCATTTTTCAGGATGCTGGAATTCCAGGGGTTGGGGAGATATTGTTGGAATCATGTTTCTCAGTGCAGGAATTCCCGGGGTTGGGGAGATACTGTTGGAATCATGTTTCTGTGTGCTGGAATTCCCGAGTTGGGGAGATACAGTTGGCTTCATTTTTGTGGGTGCTGGAATTCCCGGGACTGTGGAGATATTGTTGGAATCATTTTTCTGGGTATTTAAATTCCCGGGGTTTTGGAGATACTGCTGGAATCAGGTTTCTGGGGGCTGGAATTCCAGTTGTTTTGGAGATACTGCTGGAATAATTTTTCAGGTTGCTGTAATTCCAGGGGTTGCGGAGATACTACTGGAATCAAGTTTCTAGATATTGGAATTCCTGGGCTTTTGGAGATACTGCTGGAATCATGTTTCTGGGTGCTGGAATTCCCGAGGTTGGGGAGATACTGTTGGAATCAATTTTCTGGGTGCTGTTTGTCCCAGGGTTCGGGAGATTCTGTTGGAATCATGATTCTGGCTGCTGGAATTCCCGGGGTTCGGGAGATACATGCTGGTATCATGTTTCTGGGTGCTAGATGTCACGGGGTTTTAGAAGATACTTTTGGAATCATGTTTCTGGGTTCTGAATTTCCCGGGGCTGGGGAGATACTGTTGGAATCAAGTTTCTGGGTGCTGGAATCTCCGGGGATCGGGTATACTGTTGGAATCATGTTTCTGGGTATTGGAATTCCTGGGGTTTTGGAGGTACTGCTGAAATCATGTTTCTGGGTGCTGGATGTCCCGGGTTTTTGGAGATACAGATGGAATCAAGTTTCTGGATATTGGAATTCCTGGGCTATCGGAGATACTGCTGGAATCATGTTTCTCAGTGCTGGAATTCCCGGGGTTGTGGAGATACTGTTGGAATCATGTTTCTGTGTGCTGGAATTCCCGAGTTGGGGAGATACAGTTGGCTTCAGTTTTGTGGGTGCTGGAATTCCCGGGGCTGTGGAGATATTGTTGGAATCATTTTTCTGGGTATTTAAATTCCCGGGGTTTTGGAGATACTGCTGGAATCAGGTTTCTGGGGGCTGGAATTCCAGTTGTTTTGGAGATACTGCTGGAATAATTTTTCAGGTTGCTGTAATTCCAGGGGTTGCGGAGATACTGCTGGAATCAAGCTTCTAGATATTGGAATTCCTGGGCTTTTGGAGATACTGCTGGAATCATGTTTCTGGGTGCTGGAATTCCCGGGGTTGGAGAGATACTGTTTGAATCATGTTTCTGGATGCTGGAATTTCCGGGGTTGGGGAGATACATGTTGGTATCATGTTTCTGGATGCTAGAATTCCCGGGGTTGGAGAGATACTGTTTGAATCATGTTTCTGGATGCTGGAATTCCCGGGGTTGGGGAGATACTGTTTGAATCATGTTTCTGGGTGCTGTTTGTCCCGGGGTTCGGGAGATTCTGTTGGAATCATGTTTCTGGGTGCTGGAATTCCCGGGGTTGGGGAGATACGGTTGGAATCCTTTTTGTGGGTGCTGAAATTCCCGGGGCTCGGGAGTTACTGCTGGAATCATTTTTCAGTTTGCTGGATTTCCAGGGGTTGGGGAGATACTGATGCAATCATGTTTCTGGGTGCTGGAATTCCCGGGATTGCGGAGATGCTGTTGGAATCATGTTTCTGTGTGCTGAAATTCCCGGGGTTGTGGAGATACTGTTGGAATCATTATTCTGGGTGTTGGAATTCCCGGGGTTGGGGAGATAAATGTTGGTATCATGATTCTGGCTGCTGGAATTCCCGGGGTTCGGGAGATACATGCTGGTATCATGTTTCTGGGTGCTAGATGTCACGGGGTTTTAGAAGATAATTTTGGAATCATGTTTCTGGGTTCTGAATTTCCCGGGGCTGGGGAGATACTGTTGGAATCAAGTTTCTGGGTGCTGGAATCTCCGGGGATCGGGTATACTGTTGGAATCATGTTTCTGGGTATTGGAATTCCTGGGGTTTTGGAGGTACTGCTGAAATCATGTTTCTGGGTGCTGGATGTCCCGGGTTTTTGGAGATACTGATGGAATCAAGTTTCTGGATATTGGAATTCCTGGGCTATCGGAGATACTGCTGGAATCATGTTTCTCAGTGCTGGAATTCCCGGGGTTGTGGAGATACTGTTGGAATCATGTTTCTGTGTGCTGGAATTCCCGAGTTGGGGAGATACAGTTGGCTTCATTTTTGTGGGTGCTGGAATTCCCGGGGTTGGGGAGATACTGTTTGAATCATGTTTCTGGGTGCTGTTTGTCCCGGGGTTCGGGAGATTCTGTTGGAATCATGTTTCTGGGTGCTGGAATTCCCGGGGTTGGGGAGATACGGTTGGAATCCTTTTTGTGGGTGCTGAAATTCCCGGGGCTCGGGAGTTACTGCTGGAATCATTTTTCAGTTTGCTGGATTTCAAGGGGTAGGGGAGATACTGATGCAATCATGTTTCTGGGTGCTGGAATTCCCGGGATTGCGGAGATGCTGTTGGAATCATGTTTCTGTGTGCTGAAATTCCCGGGGTTGTGGAGATACTGTTGGAATCATTATTCTGGGTGTTGGAATTCCCGGGGTTGGGGAGATAAATGTTGGTATCATGTTTCTGGGTGCTAGATGTCCCGGGGTTTTAGGAGATAATTTTGGAATCATGTTTCTGGGTACTGAATGTCCCGGGGCTGGGGAGAAACAGTTGGAATCAAGTTTCTGGGTGCTGGAATTCCCGGGGATCGGGTATACTGTTGGAGTCATGTTTCTCGGTTTTGGAATTCCTGGGGTTTGGAGGTACTGCTGAAATCATGTTTCTGTGTGCTGGATGTCCCGGGTTTGTGGAGATACTGATGGAATCAAGTTTCTGGATATTGGAATTCCTGGGCTTTCGGAGATACTGCTTGAATCATTTTTCAGTTTTCTGGAATTCCAGGGGTTGGGGAGATACTGCTGGAATCATGTTTCTCAGTGCTGGAATTCCAGGGGTTGGGGAGATACTGTTGGAATCATGTTTCTGGGTGCTGGAATTCCCGAGGTTGGGGAGATACTGTTTGAATCAATTTTCTGGGTGCTGTTTGTCCCGGGGTTCGGGTGCTTCTGTTGGAATCATGTTTCTGCGTGCTGGAATTCCCGGGGTTGGGGAGATACTGCTGGAATCATGTTTCTGGGTGCTGGAATTCCCGAGGTTGGGGAGATACTGTTTGAATCAATTTTCTGGGTTCTGTTTGTCCCGGGGTTCGGGTGCTTCTGTTGGAATCATGTTTCTGTGTGCTGGAATTCCCGGGGTTGGGGAGATACTGTTGGAATCATGTTTCTGGGTGCTGGAATTCCCGAGGTTGGGGAGATACTGTTGGAATCAATTTTCTGGGTGCTGTTTGTCCCGGGTATCGGGTGCTACTGTTGGAATCATGTTTCTGGGTGCTGGAATTCTCGGGGTTGGGGAGATACTGTTGGAATCAAGTTTCTGGGTGCTGGAATCTCCGGGGATCGGGTATACTGTTGGAATCATGTTTCTGGGTATTGGAATTCCTGGGGTTTTGGAGGTACTGCTGAAATCATGTTTCTGGGTGCTGGATGTCCCGGGTTTTTGGAGATACAGATGGAATCAAGTTTCTGGATATTGGAATTCCTGGGCTATCGGAGATACTGCTGGAATCATGTTTCTCAGTGCTGGAATTCCCGGGGTTGTGGAGATACTGTTGGAATCATGTTTCTGTGTGCTGGAATTCCCGAGTTGGGGAGATACAGTTGGCTTCATTTTTGTGGGTGCTGGAATTCCCGGGGCTGTGGAGATATTGTTGGAATCATTTTTCTGGGTATTTAAATTCCCGGGGTTTTGGAGATACTGCTGGAATCAGGTTTCTGGGGGCTGGAATTCCAGTTGTTTTGGAGATACTGCTGGAATAATTTTTCAGGTTGCTGTAATTCCAGGGGTTGCGGAGATACTGCTGGAATCAAGCTTCTAGATATTGGAATTCCTGGGCTTTTGGAGATACTGCTGGAATCATGTTTCTGGGTGCTGGAATTCCCGGGGTTGGAGAGATACTGTTTGAATCATGTTTCTGGATGCTGGAATTTCCGGGGTTGGGGAGATACATTTTGGTATCATGTTTCTGGATGCTAGAATTCCCGGGGTTGGAGAGATACTGTTTGAATCATGTTTCTGGATGCTGGAATTCCCGGGGTTGGGGAGATACTGCTTGAATCATGTTTCTGGGTGCTGTTTGTCCCGGGGTTCGGGAGATTCTGTTGGAATCATGTTTCTGGGTGCTGGAATTCCCGGGGTTGGGGAGATACGGTTGGAATCCTTTTTGTGGGTGCTGAAATTCCCGGGGCTCGGGAGTTACTGCTGGAATCATTTTTCAGTTTGCTGGATTTCCAGGGGTTGGGGAGATACTGATGCAATCATGTTTCTGGGTGCTGGAATTCCCGGGATTGCGGAGATGCTGTTGGAATCATGTTTCTGTGTGCTGAAATTCCCGGGGTTGTGGAGATACTGTTGGAATCATTATTCTGGGTGTTGGAATTCCCGGGGTTTGGGAGATAAATGTTGGTATCATGATTCTGGCTGCTGGAATTCCCGGGGTTCGGGAGATACATGCTGGTATCATGTTTCTGGGTGCTAGATGTCACGGGGTTTTAGAAGATACTTTTGGAATCATGTTTCTGGGTTCTGAATTTCCCGGGGCTGGGGAGATACTGTTGGAATCAAGTTTCTGGGTGCTGGAATCTCCGGGGATCGGGTATACTGTTGGAATCATGTTTCTGGGTATTGGAATTCCTGGGGTTTTGGAGGTACTGCTGAAAACATGTTTCTGGGTGCTGGATGTCCCGGGTTTTTGGAGATACTGATGGAATCAAGTTTCTGGATATTGGAATTCCTGGGCTATCGGAGATACTGCTGGAATCATGTTTCTCAGTGCTGGAATTCCCGGGGTTGTGGAGATACTGTTGGAATCATGTTTCTGTGTGCTGGAATTCCCGAGTTGGGGAGATACAGTTGGCTTCATTTTTGTGGGTGCTGGAATTCCCGGGGCTGTGGAGATATTGCTGGAATCATTTTTCTGGGTATTTAAATTCCCGGGGTTTTGGAGATACTGCTGGAATCAGGTTTCTGGGGGCTGGAATTCCAGTTGTTTTGGAGATACTGCTGGAATAATTTTTCAGGTTGCTGTAATTCCAGGGGTTGCGGAGATACTGCTGGAATCAAGTTTCTAGATATTGGAATTCCTGGGCTTTTGGAGATACTGCTGGAATCATGTTTCTGGGTGCTGGAATTCCCGGGGTTGGAGAGATACTGTTTGAATCATGTTTCTGGATGCTGGAATTTCCGGGGTTGGGGAGATACATGTTGGTATCATGTTTCTGGATGCTAGAATTCCCGGGGTTGGAGAGATACTGTTTGAATCATGTTTCTGGATGCTGGAATTCCCGGGGTTGGGGAGATACTGTTTGAATCATGTTTCTGGGTGCTGTTTGTCCCGGGGTTCGGGAGATTCTGTTGGAATCATGTTTCTGGGTGCTGGAATTCCCGGGGTTGGGGAGATACGGTTGGAATCCTTTTTGTGGGTGCTGAAATTCCCGGGGCTCGGGAGTTACTGCTGGAATAATTTTTCAGGTTGCTGTAATTCCAGGGGTTTCGGAGATACTGCTGGAATCAAGCTTCTAGATATTGGAATTCCTGGGCTTTTGGAGATACTGCTGGAATCAAGTTTCTGGGTGCTGGAATTCCCGGGGTTGGAGAGATACTGTTTGAATCATGTTTCTGTATGCTGGAATTTCCGGGGTTGGGGAGATACATGTTGGTATCATGTTTCTGGATGCTAGAATTCCCGGGGTTGGAGAGATACTGTTTGAATCATGTTTCTGGATGCTGGAATTCCCGGGGTTGGGGAGATACTGTTTGAATCATGTTTCTGGGTGCTGTTTGTCCCGGGGTTCGGGAGATTCTGTTGGAATCATGTTTCTGGGTGCTGGAATTCCCGGGGTTGGGGAGATACGGTTGGAATCCTTTTTGTGGGTGCTGAAATTCCCGGGGCTCGGGAGTTACTGCTGGAATCATTTTTCAGTTTGCTGGATTTCCAGGGGTTGGGGAGATACTGATGCAATCATGTTTCTGGGTGCTGGAATTCCCGGGATTGCGGAGATGCTGTTGGAATCATGTTTCTGTTTGCTGAAATTCCCGGGGTTGTGGAGATACTGTTGGAATCATTATTCTGGGTGTTGGAATTCCCGGGGTTGGGGAGATAAATGTTGGTATCATGATTCTGGCTGCTGGAATTCCCGGGGTTCGGGAGATACATGCTGGTATCATGTTTCTGGGTGCTAGATGTCACGGGGTTTTAGAAGATACTTTTGGAATCATGTTTCTGGGTTCTGAATTTCCCGGGGCTGGGGAGATACTGTTGGAATCAAGTTTCTGGGTGCTGGAATCTCCGGGGATCGGGTATACTGTTGGAATCATGTTTCTGGGTATTGGAATTCCTGGGGTTTTGGAGGTACTGCTGAAATCATGTTTCTGGGTGCTGGATGTCCCGGGTTTTTGGAGATACTGATGGAATCAAGTTTCTGGATATTGGAATTCCTGGGCTATCGGAGATACTGCTGGAATCATGTTTCTCAGTGCTGGAATTCCCGGGGTTGTGGAGATACTGTTGGAATCATGTTTCTGTGTGCTGGAATTCCCGAGTTGGGGAGATACAGTTGGCTTCATTTTTGTGGGTGCTGGAATTCCCGGGGCTGTGGAGATATTGTTGGAATCATTTTTCTGGGTATTTAAATTCCCGGGGTTTTGGAGATACTGCTGGAATCAGGTTTCTGGGGGCTGGAATTCCAGTTGTTTTGGAGATACTGCTGGAATAATTTTTCAGGTTGCTGTAATTCCAGGGGTTGCGGAGATACTGCTGGAATCAAGTTTCTAGATATTGGAATTCCTGGGCTTTTGGAGATACTGCTGGAATCATGTTTCTGGGTGCTGGAATTCCCGGGGTTGGAGAGATACTGTTTGAATCATGTTTCTGGATGCTGGAATTTCCGGGGTTGGGGAGATACATGTTGGTATCATGTTTCTGGATGCTAGAATTCCCGGGGTTGGAGAGATACTGTTTGAATCATGTTTCTGGATGCTGGAATTCCCGGGGTTGGGGAGATACTGTTTGAATCATGTTTCTGGGTGCTGTTTGTCCCGGGGTTCGGGAGATTCTGTTGGAATCATGTTTCTGGGTGCTGGAATTCCCGGGGTTGGGGAGATACGGTTGGAATCCTTTTTGTGGGTGCTGAAATTCCCGGGGCTCGGGAGTTACTGCTGGAATCATTTTTCAGTTTGCTGGATTTCCAGGGGTTGGGGAGATACTGATGCAATCATGTTTCTGGGTGCTGGAATTCCCGGGATTGCGGAGATGCTGTTGGAATCATGTTTCTGTGTGCTGAAATTCCCGGGGTTGTGGAGATACTGTTGGAATCATGTTTCTGTGTGCTGGAATTCCCGAGTTGGGAAGATACAGTTGGCATCATTTTTGTGGGTGCTGGAATTCCCGGGGCTGTGGAGATATTGTTGGAATCATTTTTCTGGGTATTTAAATTCCCGGGGTTTTGGAGATACTGCTGGAATCAGGTTTCTGGGGGCTGGAATTCCAGTTGTTTTGGAGATACTGCTGGAATAATTTTTCAGGTTGCTGTAATTCCAGGGGTTGCGGAGATACTGCTGGAATCAAGTTTCTGGTGCTGTTTGTCCCAGGGTTCGGGAGATTCTGTTGGAATCATGTTTCTGGGTGCTGGAATTCCCGGGGTTGGAGAGATACTGTTTGAATCATGTTTCTGGATGCTGGAATTCCCGGGGTTGGGGAGATACATGTTGGTATCATGTTTCTGGATGCTAGAATTCCCGGGGTTGGAGAGATACTGTTTGAATCATGTTTCTGGATGCTGGAATTCCCGGGGTTGGGGATATACTGTTTGAATCATGTTTCTGGGTGCTGTTTGTCCCGGGGTTCGGGAGATTCTGTTGGAATCATGTTTCTGGGTGCTGGAATTCCCGGGGTTGGGGAGATACGGTTGGAATCCTTTTTGTGGGTGCTGAAATTCCCGGGGCTCGGGAGTTACTGCTGGAATCATTTTTCAGTTTGCTGGATTTCCAGGGTTGGGGAGATACTGATGTAATCATGTTTCTGGGTGCTGGAATTCCCGGGATTGCGGAGATGCTGTTGGAATCATGTTTCTGTGTGCTGAAATTCCCGGGGTTGGGGAGATACTGTTGGAATCATTATTCTGGGTGTTGGAATTCCCGGGGTTGGGGAGATAAATGTTGGTATCATGTTTCTGGGTGCTAGATGTCCCGGGGTTTTAGGAGATAATTTTGGAATCATGTTTCTGGGTACTGAATGTCCCGGGGCTGGGGAGATACTGTTGGAATCAAGTTTCTGGGTGCTGGAATTCCCGGGGATCGGGTATACTGTTGGAATCATGTTTCTCGGTTTTGGAATTCCTGGGGTTTGGAGGTACTGCTGAAATCATGTTTCTGTGTGCTGGATGTCCCGGGTTTGTGGAGATACTGATGGAATCAAGTTTCTGGATATTGGAATTCCTGGGCTTTCGGAGATACTGCTTGAATCATTTTTCAGTTTTCTGGAATTCCAGGGGTTGGGGAGATACTGCTGGAATCATGTTTCTCAGTGCTGGAATTCCAGGGGTTGGTGAGATACTGTTGGAATCATGTTTCTGGGTGCTGGAATTCCCGAGGTTGGGGAGATACTGTTTGAATCAATTTTCTGGGTGCTGTTTGTCCCGGGGTTCGGGTGCTTCTGTTGGAATCATGTTTCTGGGTGCTGGAATTCCCGGGGTTGGGGAGATACTGCTGGAATCATGTTTCTCAGTGCTGGAATTCCAGGGGTTGGGGAGATACTGTTGGAATCATGTTTCTGGGTGCTGGAATTCCCGAGGTTGGGGAGATACTGTTTGAATCAATTTTCTGGGTGCTGTTTGTCCCGGGGTTCGGGTGCTTCTGTTGGAATCATGTTTCTGTGTGCTGGAATTCCCGGGGTTGGGGAGATACTGTTGGAATCATGTTTCTAGGTGCTGGAATTCCCGAGGTTTGGGAGATACTGTTGGAATCATTTTTCTGGGTGCTGTTTGTCCCGGGGTTCGGGTGATTCTGTTGGAATCATGTTTCTGGGTTCTGGAATTCCCGGGATTGGGGAGATACAGTTGGAATCATTTTTGTGGGTGCTGAAATTCCCGGGGCTGGGGAGATACTGCTGGAATCATTTTTCAGGATGCTGGAATTCCAGGGGTTGGGGAGATATTGTTGGAATCATGTTTCTCAGTGCAGGAATTCCCGGGGTTGGGGAGATACTGTTGGAATCATGTTTCTGTGTGCTGGAATTCCCGAGTTGGGGAGATACAGTTGGCTTCATTTTTGTGGGTGCTGGAATTCCCGGGACTGTGGAGATATTGTTGGAATCATTTTTCTGGGTATTTAAATTCCCGGGGTTTTGGAGATACTGCTGGAATCAGGTTTCTGGGGGCTGGAATTCCAGTTGTTTTGGAGATACTGCTGGAATAATTTTTCAGGTTGCTGTAATTCCAGGGGTTGCGGAGATACTACTGGAATCAAGTTTCTAGATATTGGAATTCCTGGGCTTTTGGAGATACTGCTGGAATCATGTTTCTGGGTGCTGGAATTCCCGAGGTTGGGGAGATACTGTTGGAATCAATTTTCTGGGTGCTGTTTGTCCCAGGGTTCGGGAGATTCTGTTGGAATCATGATTCTGGCTGCTGGAATTCCCGGGGTTCGGGAGATACATGCTGGTATCATGTTTCTGGGTGCTAGATGTCACGGGGTTTTAGAAGATACTTTTGGAATCATGTTTCTGGGTTCTGAATTTCCCGGGGCTGGGGAGATACTGTTGGAATCAAGTTTCTGGGTGCTGGAATCTCCGGGGATCGGGTATACTGTTGGAATCATGTTTCTGGGTATTGGAATTCCTGGGGTTTTGGAGGTACTGCTGAAATCATGTTTCTGGGTGCTGGATGTCCCGGGTTTTTGGAGATACAGATGGAATCAAGTTTCTGGATATTGGAATTCCTGGGCTATCGGAGATACTGCTGGAATCATGTTTCTCAGTGCTGGAATTCCCGGGGTTGTGGAGATACTGTTGGAATCATGTTTCTGTGTGCTGGAATTCCCGAGTTGGGGAGATACAGTTGGCTTCAGTTTTGTGGGTGCTGGAATTCCCGGGGCTGTGGAGATATTGTTGGAATCATTTTTCTGGGTATTTAAATTCCCGGGGTTTTGGAGATACTGCTGGAATCAGGTTTCTGGGGGCTGGAATTCCAGTTGTTTTGGAGATACTGCTGGAATAATTTTTCAGGTTGCTGTAATTCCAGGGGTTGCGGAGATACTGCTGGAATCAAGCTTCTAGATATTGGAATTCCTGGGCTTTTGGAGATACTGCTGGAATCATGTTTCTGGGTGCTGGAATTCCCGGGGTTGGAGAGATACTGTTTGAATCATGTTTCTGGATGCTGGAATTTCCGGGTTTGGGGAGATACATGTTGGTATCATGTTTCTGGATGCTAGAATTCCCGGGGTTGGAGAGATACTGTTTGAATCATGTTTCTGGATGCTGGAATTCCCGGGGTTGGGGAGATACTGTTTGAATCATGTTTCTGGGTGCTGTTTGTCCCGGGGTTCGGGAGATTCTGTTGGAATCATGTTTCTGTGTGCTGGAATTCCCGGGGTTGGGGAGATACTGTTGGAATCATGTTTCTAGGTGCTGGAATTCCCGAGGTTTGGGAGATACTGTTGGAATCATTTTTCTGGGTGCTGTTTGTCCCGGGGTTCGGGTGATTCTGTTGGAATCATGTTTCTGGGTTCTGGAATTCCCGGGATTGGGGAGATACAGTTGGAATCATTTTTGTGGGTGCTGAAATTCCCGGGGCTGGGGAGATACTGCTGGAATCATTTTTCAGGATGCTGGAATTCCAGGGGTTGGGGAGATATTGTTGGAATCATGTTTCTCAGTGCAGGAATTCCCGGGGTTGGGGAGATACTGTTGGAATCATGTTTCTGTGTGCTGGAATTCCCGAGTTGGGGAGATACAGTTGGCTTCATTTTTGTGGGTGCTGGAATTCCCGGGACTGTGGAGATATTGTTGGAATCATTTTTCTGGGTATTTAAATTCCCGGGGTTTTGGAGATACTGCTGGAATCAGGTTTCTGGGGGCTGGAATTCCAGTTGTTTTGGAGATACTGCTGGAATAATTTTTCAGGTTGCTGTAATTCCAGGGGTTGCGGAGATACTACTGGAATCAAGTTTCTAGATATTGGAATTCCTGGGCTTTTGGAGATACTGCTGGAATCATGTTTCTGGGTGCTGGAATTCCCGAGGTTGGGGAGATACTGTTGGAATCAATTTTCTGGGTGCTGTTTGTCCCAGGGTTCGGGAGATTCTGTTGGAATCATGATTCTGGCTGCTGGAATTCCCGGGGTTCGGGAGATACATGCTGGTATCATGTTTCTGGGTGCTAGATGTCACGGGGTTTTAGAAGATACTTTTGGAATCATGTTTCTGGGTTCTGAATTTCCCGGGGCTGGGGAGATACTGTTGGAATCAAGTTTCTGGGTGCTGGAATCTCCGGGGATCGGGTATACTGTTGGAATCATGTTTCTGGGTATTGGAATTCCTGGGGTTTTGGAGGTACTGCTGAAATCATGTTTCTGGGTGCTGGATGTCCCGGGTTTTTGGAGATACAGATGGAATCAAGTTTCTGGATATTGGAATTCCTGGGCTATCGGAGATACTGCTGGAATCATGTTTCTCAGTGCTGGAATTCCCGGGGTTGTGGAGATACTGTTGGAATCATGTTTCTGTGTGCTGGAATTCCCGAGTTGGGGAGATACAGTTGGCTTCAGTTTTGTGGGTGCTGGAATTCCCGGGGCTGTGGAGATATTGTTGGAATCATTTTTCTGGGTATTTAAATTCCCGGGGTTTTGGAGATACTGCTGGAATCAGGTTTCTGGGGGCTGGAATTCCAGTTGTTTTGGAGATACTGCTGGAATAATTTTTCAGGTTGCTGTAATTCCAGGGGTTGCGGAGATACTGCTGGAATCAAGCTTCTAGATATTGGAATTCCTGGGCTTTTGGAGATACTGCTGGAATCATGTTTCTGGGTGCTGGAATTCCCGGGGTTGGAGAGATACTGTTTGAATCATGTTTCTGGATGCTGGAATTTCCGGGGTTGGGGAGATACATGTTGGTATCATGTTTCTGGATGCTAGAATTCCCGGGGTTGGAGAGATACTGTTTGAATCATGTTTCTGGATGCTGGAATTCCCGGGGTTGGGGAGATACTGTTTGAATCATGTTTCTGGGTGCTGTTTGTCCCGGGGTTCGGGAGATTCTGTTGGAATCATGTTTCTGGGTGCTGGAATTCCCGGGGTTGGGGAGATACGGTTGGAATCCTTTTTGTGGGTGCTGAAATTCCCGGGGCTCGGGAGTTACTGCTGGAATCATTTTTCAGTTTGCTGGATTTCCAGGGGTTGGGGAGATACTGATGCAATCATGTTTCTGGGTGCTGGAATTCCCGGGATTGCGGAGATGCTGTTGGAATCATGTTTCTGTGTGCTGAAATTCCCGGGGTTGTGGAGATACTGTTGGAATCATTATTCTGGGTGTTGGAATTCCCGGGGTTGGGGAGATAAATGTTGGTATCATGATTCTGGCTGCTGGAATTCCCGGGGTTCGGGAGATACATGCTGGTATCATGTTTCTGGGTGCTAGATGTCACGGGGTTTTAGAAGATAATTTTGGAATCATGTTTCTGGGTTCTGAATTTCCCGGGGCTGGGGAGATACTGTTGGAATCAAGTTTCTGGGTGCTGGAATCTCCGGGGATCGGGTATACTGTTGGAATCATGTTTCTGGGTATTGGAATTCCTGGGGTTTTGGAGGTACTGCTGAAATCATGTTTCTGGGTGCTGGATGTCCCGGGTTTTTGGAGATACTGATGGAATCAAGTTTCTGGATATTGGAATTCCTGGGCTATCGGAGATACTGCTGGAATCATGTTTCTCAGTGCTGGAATTCCCGGGGTTGTGGAGATACTGTTGGAATCATGTTTCTGTGTGCTGGAATTCCCGAGTTGGGGAGATACAGTTGGCTTCATTTTTGTGGGTGCTGGAATTCCCGGGGTTGGGGAGATACTGTTTGAATCATGTTTCTGGGTGCTGTTTGTCCCGGGGTTCGGGAGATTCTGTTGGAATCATGTTTCTGGGTGCTGGAATTCCCGGGGTTGGGGAGATACGGTTGGAATCCTTTTTGTGGGTGCTGAAATTCCCGGGGCTCGGGAGTTACTGCTGGAATCATTTTTCAGTTTGCTGGATTTCCAGGGGTAGGGGAGATACTGATGCAATCATGTTTCTGGGTGCTGGAATTCCCGGGATTGCGGAGATGCTGTTGGAATCATGTTTCTGTGTGCTGAAATTCCCGGGGTTGTGGAGATACTGTTGGAATCATTATTCTGGGTGTTGGAATTCCCGGGGTTGGGGAGATAAATGTTGGTATCATGTTTCTGGGTGCTAGATGTCCCGGGGTTTTAGGAGATAATTTTGGAATCATGTTTCTGGGTACTGAATGTCCCGGGGCTGGGGAGAAACAGTTGGAATCAAGTTTCTGGGTGCTGGAATTCCCGGGGATCGGGTATACTGTTGGAATCATGTTTCTCGGTTTTGGAATTCCTGGGGTTTGGAGGTACTGCTGAAATCATGTTTCTGTGTGCTGGATGTCCCGGGTTTGTGGAGATACTGTTGGAATCATGTTTCTGTGTGCTGGAATTCCCGAGTTGGGGAGATACAGTTGGCTTCATTTTTGTGGGTGCTGGAATTCCCGGGGCTGTGGAGATATTGTTGGAATCATTTTTCTGGGTATTTAAATTCCCGGGGTTTTGGAGATACTGCTGGAATCAGGTTTCTGGGGGCTGGAATTCCAGTTGTTTTGGAGATACTGCTGGAATAATTTTTCAGGTTGCTGTAATTCCAGGGGTTGCGGAGATACTGCTGGAATCAAGTTTCTAGATATTGGAATTCCTGGGCTTTTGGAGATACTGCTGGAATCATGTTTCTGGGTGCTGGAATTCCCGGGGTTGGAGAGATACTGTTTGAATCATGTTTCTGGATGCTGGAATTTCCGGGGTTGGGGAGATACATGTTGGTATCATGTTTCTGGATGCTAGAATTCCCGGGGTTGGAGAGATACTGTTTGAATCATGTTTCTGGATGCTGGAATTCCCGGGGTTGGGGAGATACTGTTTGAATCATGTTCCTGGGTGCTGTTTGTCCCAGGGTTCGGGAGATTCTGTTGGAATCATGTTTCTGGGTGCTGGAATTCCCGGGGTTGGGGAGATACGGTTGGAATCCTTTTTGTGGGTGCTGAAATTCCCGGGGCTCGGGAGTTACTGCTGGAATCATTTTTCAGTTTGCTGGATTTCCAGGGGTTGGGGAGATACTGATGCAATCATGTTTCTGGGTGCTGGAATTCCCGGGATTGCGGAGATGCTGTTGGAATCATGTTTCTGTGTGCTGAAATTCCCGGGGTTGTGGAGATACTGTTGGAATCATTATTCTGGGTGTTGGAATTCCCGGGGTTGGGGAGATAAATGTTGGTATCATGTTTCTGGGTGCTAGATGTCCCGGGGTTTTAGGAGATAATTTTGGAATCATGTTTCTGGGTACTGAATGTCCCGGGGCTGGGGAGAAACAGTTGGAATCAAGTTTCTGGGTGCTGGAATTCCCGGGGATCGGGTATACTGTTGGAGTCATGTTTCTCGGTTTTGGAATTCCTGGGGTTTGGAGGTACTGCTGAAATCATGTTTCTGTGTGCTGGATGTCCCGGGTTTGTGGAGATACTGATGGAATCAAGTTTCTGGATATTGGAATTCCTGGGCTTTCGGAGATACTGCTTGAATCATTTTTCAGTTTTCTGGAATTCCAGGGGTTGGGGAGATACTGCTGGAATCATGTTTCTCAGTGCTGGAATTCCAGGGGTTGGGGAGATACTGTTGGAATCATGTTTCTGGGTGCTGGAATTCCCGAGGTTGGGGAGATACTGTTTGAATCAATTTTCTGGGTGCTGTTTGTCCCGGGGTTCGGGTGCTTCTGTTGGAATCATGTTTCTGCGTGCTGGAATTCCCGGGGTTGGGGAGATACTGCTGGAATCATGTTTCTGGGTGCTGGAATTCCCGAGGTTGGGGAGATACTGTTTGAATCAATTTTCTGGGTTCTGTTTGTCCCGGGGTTCGGGTGCTTCTGTTGGAATCATGTTTCTGTGTGCTGGAATTCCCGGGGTTGGGGAGATACTGTTGGAATCATGTTTCTGGGTGCTGGAATTCCCGAGGTTGGGGAGATACTGTTGGAATCAATTTTCTGGGTGCTGTTTGTCCCGGGTATCGGGTGCTACTGTTGGAATCATGTTTCTGGGTGCTGGAATTCTCGGGGTTGGGGAGATACTGTTGGAATCATGTTTCTAGGTGCTGGAATTCCCGAGGTTTGGGAGATACTGTTGGAATCATTTTTCTGGGTGCTGTTTGTCCCGGGGTTCGGGTGATTCTGTTGGAATCATGTTTCTGGGTGCTGGAATTCCCGGGATTGGGGAGATACAGTTGGAATCATTTTTGTGGGTGCTGAAATTCCCGGGGCTGGGGAGATACTGCTGGAATCATTTTTCAGAATGCTGGAATTCCAGGGGTTGGGGAGATATTGTTGGAATCATGTTTCTCAGTGCAGGAATTCCCGGGGTTGGGGAGATACTGTTGGAATCATGTTTCTGTGTGCTGGAATTCCCGAGTTGGGGAGATACAGTTGGCATCATTTTTGTGGGTGCTGGAATTCCCGGTGCTGTGGAGATATTGTTGGAATCATTTTTCTGGGTATTTAAATTCCCGGGGTTTGGAGATACTGCTGGAATCAGGTATCTGGGGGCTGGAATTCCAGTTGTTTTGGAGATACTGCTGGAATAATTTTTCAGGTTGCTGTAATTCCAGGGGTTGCGGAGATACTGCTGGAATCAAGTTTCTAGATATTGGAATTCCTGGGCTTTTGGAGATACTGCTGGAATCATGTTTCTGGGTGCTGGAATTCCCGAGGTTGGGGAGATACTGTTGGAATCAATTTTCTGGGTGCTGTTTGTCCCAGGGTTCGGGAGATTCTGTTGGAATCATGATTCTGGCTGCTGGAATTCCCGGGGTTCGGGAGATACATGCTGGTATCATGTTTCTGGGTGCTAGATGTCACGGGGTTTTAGAAGATACTTTTGGAATCATGTTTCTGGGTTCTGAATTTCCCGGGGCTGGGGAGATACTGTTGGAATCAAGTTTCTGGGTGCTGGAATTTCCGGGGATCGGGTATACTGTTGGAATCATGTTTCTGGGTATTGGAATTCTTGGGGTTTTGGAGGTACTGCTGAAATCATGTTTCTGGGTGCTGGATGTCCCGGGTTTTTGGAGATACTGATGGAATCAAGTTTCTGGATATTGCAATTCCTGGGCTATCGGAGATACTGCTGGAATCATGTTTCTCAGTGCTGGAATTCCCGGGGTTGTGGAGATACTGTTGGAATCATGTTTCTGTGTGCTGGAATTCCCGAGTTGGGGAGATACAGTTGGCTTCATTTTTGTGGGTGCTGGAATTCCCGGGGCTGTGGAGATATTGTTGGAATCATTTTTCTGGGTATTTAAATTCCCGGGGTTTTGGAGATACTGCTGGAATCAGGTTTCTGGGGGCTGGAATTCCAGTTGTTTTGGAGATACTGCTGGAATAATTTTTCAGGTTGCTGTAATTCCAGGGGTTGCGGAGATACTGCTGGAATCAAGTTTCTAGATATTGGAATTCCTGGGCTTTTGGAGATACTGCTGGAATCAATTTTCTGGGTGCTGTGTGTCCCAGGGTTCGGGAGATTCTGTTGGAATCATGTTTCTGGGTGCTGGAATTCCCGGGGTTGGAGAGATACTGTTTGAATCATGTTTCTGGATGCTGGAATTCCCGGGGTTGGGGAGATACATGTTGATATCATGTTTCTGGATGCTAGAATTCCCGGGGTTGGAGAGATACTGTGTGAATCATGTTTCTGGATGCTGGAATTCCCGGGGTTGGGGAGATACTGTTTGAATCATGTTTCTGGCTGCTGTTTGTCCCGGGGTTCGGGAGATTCTGTTGGAATCATGTTTCTGGGTGCTGGAATTCCCGGGGTTGGGGAGATACGGTTGGAATCCTTTTTGTGGGTGCTGAAATTCCCGGGGCTCGGCAGTTACTGCTGGAATCATTTTTCAGTTTGCTGGAATTCCAGGGGTTGGGGAGATACTGATGTAATCATGTTTCTGGGTGCTGGAATTCCCGGGATTGAGGAGATACTGTTGGAATCATTATTCTGGGTGTTGGAATTCCCGGGGTTGGGGAGATAAATGTTGGTATCATGTTTCTGGGTGCTAGATGTCCCGGGGTTTTAGGAGATAATTTTGGAATCATGTTTCTGGGTGCTGGAATTCCCGGGATTGCGGAGATACTGTTGGAATCATGTTTCTGGGTGCTGGAATTCCCGAGGTTGGGGAGATACTCTTTGAATCAATTTTCTAGGTGCTGTTTGTCCCGGGGTTCGGGTGCTTCTGTTGGAATCATGTTTCTGGGTGCTGGAATTCCCGGGGTTCGGGTGATTCTGTTGGAATCATGTTTCTGGGTGCTGGAATTACCGGGATTGGGGAGATAAATGTTGGTATCATGTTTCTAGGTGCTAGATGTCCCGGGGTTTTAGGAGATAATTTTGGAATCATGTTTCTGGGTGCTGGAATTCCCGGGATTGCGGAGATACTGTTGGAATAATGTTTCTGGGTGCTGGAATTCCCGAGGTTGGGGAGATACAGTTGGAATCAATTTTCTGGGTGCTGTTTGTCCCGGGTATCGGGTGCTACTGTTGGAATCATGTTTCTGGGTGCTGTAATTCTCGGGGTTGTGGAGATACTGTTGGAATCATGTTTCTAGGTGCTGGAATTCCCGAGGTTTGGGAGATACGGTTGGAATCCTTTTTGTGGGTGCTGAAATTCCCGGGGCTCGGGAGTTACTGCTGGAATCATTTTTCAGTTTGCTGGAATTCCAGGGGTTGGGGAGATACTGATGTAATCATGTTTCTGGGTGCTGGAATTCCCGGGATTGCGGAGATACTGTTGGAATCATGTTTCTGTGTGCTGAAATTCCCGGGATTGAGGAGATACTGTTGGAATCATTATTCTGGGTGTTGGAATTCCCGGGGTTGGGGAGATAAATGTTGGTATCATGTTTCTGGGTGCTAGATGTCCCGGGGTTTTAGGAGATAATTTTGGAATCATGTTTCTGGGTGCTGGAATTCCCGGGATTGCGGAGATACTGTTGGAATCATGTTTCTGGGTGCTGGAATTCCCGAGGTTGGGGAGATACTCTTTGAATCAATTTTCTAGGTGCTGTTTGTCCCGGGGTTCGGGTGCTTCTGTTGGAATCATGTTTCTGGGTGCTGGAATTCCCGGGGTTCGGGTGATTCTGTTGGAATCATGTTTCTGGGTGCTGGAATTACCGGGATTGGGGAGATAAATGTTGGTATCATGTTTCTGGGTGCTAGATGTCCCGGGGTTTTAGGAGATAATTTTGGAATCATGTTTCTGGGTGCTGGAATTCCCGGGA
Organism: Hemitrygon akajei; assembly: GCF_048418815.1. Classification (NCBI taxonomy): domain Eukaryota; kingdom Metazoa; phylum Chordata; class Chondrichthyes; order Myliobatiformes; family Dasyatidae; genus Hemitrygon; species Hemitrygon akajei. The sequence goes on from NC_133144.1 coordinate 7,315,999, forward strand.
TTGCGGAGATACTGTTGGAATAATGTTTCTGGGTGCTGGAATTCCCGAGGTTGGGGAGATACTGTTGGAATCAATTTTCTGGGTGCTGTTTGTCCCGGGTATCGGGTGCTACTGTTGGAATCATGTTTCTGGGTGCTGTAATTCTCGGGGTTGTGGAGATACTGTTGGAATCATGTTTCTAGGTGCTGGAATTCCCGAGGTTTGGGAGATACTGTTGGAATCATTTTTCTGGGTGCTGTTTGTCCCGGGGTTCGGGTGATTCTGTTGGAATCATGTTTCTGGGTGCTGGAATTCCCGGGATTGGGGAGATACAGTTGGAATCATTTTTGTGGGTGCTGAAATTCCCGGGGCTGGGGAGATACTGCTGGAATCATTTTTCAGGATGCTGGAATTCCAGGGGTTGGGGAGATATTGTTGGAATCATGTTTCTCAGTGCAGGAATTCCCGGGGTTGGGGAGATACTGTTGGAATCATGTTTCTGTGTGCTGGAATTCCCGAGTTGGGGAGATACAGTTGGCTTCATTTTTGTGGGTGCTGGAATTCCCGGGGCTGTGGAGATATTGTTGGAATCATTTTTCTGGGTATTTAAATTCCCGGGGTTTTGGAGATACTGCTGGAATCAGGTTTCTGGGGGCTGGAATTCCAGTTGTTTTGGAGATACTGCTGGAATAATTTTTCAGGTTGCTGTAATTCCAGGGGTTGCGGAGATACTGCTGGAATCAAGTTTCTAGATATTGGAATTCCTGGGCTTTTGGAGATACTGCTGGAATCATGTTTCTGGGTGCTGGAATTCCCGAGGTTGGGGAGATACTGTTGGAATCAATTTTCTGGGTGCTGTTTGTCCCAGGGTTCGGGAGATTCTGTTGGAATCATGATTCTGGCTGCTGGAATTCCCGGGGTTCGGGAGATACATGCTGGTATCATGTTTCTGGGTGCTAGATGTCACGGGGTTTTAGAAGATACTTTTGGAATCATGTTTCTGGGTTCTGAATTTCCCGGGGCTGGGGAGATACTGTTGGAATCAAGTTTCTGGGTGCTGGAATTTCCGGGGATCGGGTATACTGTTGGAATCATGTTTCTGGGTATTGGAATTCCTGGGGTTTTGGAGGTACTGCTGAAATCATGTTTCTGGGTGCTGGATGTCCCGGGTTTTTGGAGATACTGATGGAATCAAGTTTCTGGATATTGGAATTCCTGGGCTATCGGAGATACTGCTGGAATCATGTTTCTCAGTTTTGGAATTCCCGGGGTTGTGGAGATACTGTTGGCATCATTTTTGTGGGTGCTGGAATTCCCGGGGCTGTGGAGATATTGTTGGAATCATTTTTCTGGGTCTTTAAATTCCCGGGGTTTTTGAGATACTGCTGGAATCAGGTTTCAGGGGGCTGGAATTCCAGTTGTTTTGGAGATACTGCTGGAATAATTTTTCAGGTTGCTGTAATTCCAGGGGTTGCGGAGATACTGCTGGAATCAAGTTTCTAGATATTGGAATTCCTGGGCTTTTGGAGATACTGCTGGAATCATGTTTCTGGGTGCTGTTTGTCCCGAGGTTGGGGAGATACTGTTGGAATCAATTTTCTGGGTGCTGTTTGTCCCAGGGTTCGGGAGATTCTGTTGGAATCATGTTTCTGGGTGCTGGAATTCCCGGGGTTGGAGAGATACTGTTTGAATCATGTTTCTGGATGCTGGAATTCCCGGGGTTGGAGAGATACTGTTTGAATCATGTTTCTGGATGCTGGAATTCCCGAGGTTGGGGAGATACTGTTTGAATCATGTTTCTGGATGCTGGAATTCCCGGGGTTGGGGAGATACTGTTTGAATCATGTTTCTGGGTGCTGTTTGTCCCGGGGTTCGGGAGATTCTGTTGGAATCAATTTTCTGGGTGCTGTTTGTCCCAGGGTTCGGGAGATACACGTTGGTATCATGTTTCTGGATGCTGGAATTCCCGAGGTTGGGGAGATACTGTTTGAATCATGTTTCTGGATGCTGGAATTCCCGGGGTTGGGGAGATACTGTTTGAATCATGTTTCTGGGTGCTGTTTGTCCCGGGGTTCGGGAGATTCTGTTGGAATCAATTTTCTGGGTGCTGTTTGTCCCAGGGTTCGGGAGATTCTGTTGGAATCATGTTTCTGGGTGCTGGTTTTCCCGGGGTTGGAGAGATACTGTTTGAATCATGTTTCTGGATGCTGGAATTCCCGGGGTTGGGGAGAAACATGTTGATATCATGTTTCTGGATGCTAGAATTCCCGGGGTTGGAGAGATACTGTATGAATCATGTTTCTGGATGCTGGAATTCCCGGGGTTGGGGAGATACTGTTTGAATCATGTTTCTGGGTGCTGTTTGTCCCGGGGTTCGGGAGATTCTGTTGGAATCATGTTTCTGGGTGCTGGAATTCCCGGGATTGCGGAGATACTGTTGGAATCATGTTTCTGTGTGCTGAAATTCCCGGGGTTGGTGAGATACTGTTGGAATCATTATTCTGGGTGTTGGAATTCCCGGGGTTGGGGAGATAAATGTTGGTATGATATTTCTGGGTGCTAGATGTCCCGGGGTTTTAGGAGATAATTTTGGAATCAAGTTTCTGGGTGCTGGAATTCCCGGGGATCGGGTATACTGTTGGAATCATTTTTCTCGGTTTTGGAATTCCTGGGGTTTGGAGGTACTGCTGAAATCATGTTTCTGGGTGCTGGATGTCCCGGGTTTGTGGAGATACTGATGGAATCAAGTTTCTGGATATTGGAATTCCTGGGCTTTCGGAGATACTGCTGGAATCATGTTTCTCAGTGCTGGAATTCCAGGGGTTGGGGAGATACTGTTGGAATCATCTTTCTGGGTGCTGGAATTCCCGAGGATTGGGAGATACTGTTTGAATCATGTTTCTGGGTGCTGGAATTCCCGAGGTTGGGGAGATACTGTTGGAATCATGTTTCTGGGTGCTGGAATTCCCGAGGTTGGGGAGATACTGTTGGAATCAATTTTCAAGGTGCTGTTTGTCCCGGGTTTCGGGTGCTTCTTTTGGAATCATGTTTCTGGTTGCTGGAACTCCCGGGGTTGGGGAGATACTGTTGGAATCATGTTTCTAGGTGCTGGAATTCCCGAGGTTTGGGAGATACTGTTGGAATCAATTTTCTGGGTGCTGTTTGTCCCGGGGTTCGGGTGATTCTGTTGGAATCATGTTTCTAGGTGCTGGAATTCCCGGGATTGTGGAGATACAGTTGGAATCATTTTTGTGGGTGCTGAAATTCCCGGGGCTGGGGAGATACTGCTGGAATCATTTTTCAAGTTGCTTGAATTCCAGGGGTTGGGGAGAAACTGATGGAATCATGTTTCTCAGTGCAGGAACTCCCGGGGTTGGGGAGATACTGTTGGAATCATGTTTCTGTGTGCTGGAATTCCCGAGTTGGGGAGATACAGTTGGCTTCATTTTTGTGGGTGCTGGAATTCCCGGGGCTGTGGAGATATTGTTGGAATCATTTTTCTGGGTATTTAAATTCCCGGTGTTTTGGAGATACTGCTGGAATCAGGTTTCTGGGGGCTGGAATTCCAGTTGTTTTGGAGATACTGCTGGAATAATTTTTCAGGTTGCTGTAATTCCAGGGGTTGCGGAGATACTGCTGGAATCAAGTTTCTAGATATTGGAATTCCTGGGCTTTTGGAGATACTGCTGGAATCATATTTCTGGTTGCTGGAATTCCCGAGGTTGGGGAGATACTGTTGGAATCAATTTTCTGGGTGCTGTTTGTCCCAGGGTTCGGGAGATTCTGTTGGAATCATGATTCTGGCTGCTCGAATTCCCGGGGTTCGGGAGATACATGCTGGTATCATGTTTCTGGGTGCTAGTTGTCACGGGGTTTTAGAAGATACTTTTGGAATCATGTTTCTGGGTTCTGAATTTCCCTGGGCTGGGGAGATACTGTTGGAATCAAGTTTCTGGGTGCTGGAATTTCCGGGGATCGGGTATACTGTTGGAATCATGTTTCTGGGTATTGGAATTCCTGGGGTTTTGGAGGTACTGCTGAAATCATGTTTCTGGGTGCTGGATGTCCCGGGTTTGTGGAGATACTGATGGAATCAAGTTTCTGGATATTGGAATTCCTGGGCTATCGGAGATACTGCTGGAATCATATCTCTCAGTGCTGGAATTCCCGGGGTTGTGGAGATACTGTTGGCATCATTTTTGTGGGTGCTGGAATTCCCGGGGCTGTGGAGATATTGTTGGAGTCATTTTTCTGGGTATTTAAATTCCCGGGGTTTTGGACATACTGCTGGAATCAGGTTTCTGGGGGCTGGAATTCCAGTTGTTTTGGAGATACTGCTGGAATAATTTTTCAGGTTGCTGAAAATCCAGGGGTTGCGGAGATACTGCTGGAATCAAGTTTCTAGATATTGGAATTCCTGGGCTTTTGGAGATACTGCTGGAATCATGTTTCTGTGTGCTGGAATTCCCGAGGTTGGGGAGATACTGTTGGAATCATTTTTCTGGGTGCTGTTTGTCCCGGGGTTCGGGTGATTCTGTTGGAATCATTTTTCAGGATGCTGGAATTCCAGGGGTTGGGGAGATATTGTTGGAATCATGTTTCTCAGTGCAGGAATTCCCGGGGTTGGGGAGATACTGTTGGAATCATGTTTCTGTGTGCTGGAATTCCCGAGTTGGGGAGATACAGTTGGCTTCATTTTTGTGGGTGCTGGAATTCCCGGGGCTGTGGAGATATTGTTGGAATCATTTTTCTGGGTATTTAAATTCCCGGGGTTTTGGAGATACTGCTGGAATCAGGTTTCTGGGGGCTGGAATTCCAGTTGTTTTGGAGATACTGCTGGAATAATTTTCCAGGTTGCTGTAATTCCAGGGGTTGCGGAGATACTGCTGGAATCAAGTTTCTAGATATTGGAATTCCTGGGCTTTTGGAGATACTGCTGGAATCATGTTTCTGGGTGCTGGAATTCCCGAGGTTGGGGAGATACTGTTGGAATCAATTTTCTGGGTGCTGTTTGTCCCAGGGTTCGGGAGATTCTGTTGGAATCATGATTCTGGCTGCTGGAATTCCCGGGGTTCGGGAGATACATGCTGGTATCATGTATCTGGGTGCTAGATGTCACGGGGTTTTAGAAGATACTTTTGGAATCATGTTTGTGGGTTCTGAATTTCCCGGGGCTGGGGAGATACTGTTGGAATCAAGTTTCTGGGTGCTGGAATTTCCGGGGATCGGGTATACTGTTGGAATCATGTTTCTGGGTATTGGAATTCCTGGGGTTTTGGAGGTACTGCTGAAATCATGTTTCTGGGTGCTGGATGTCCCGGGTTTTTGGAGATACTGATGGAATCAAGTTTCTGGATATTGGAATTCCTGGGCTATCGGAGATACTGCTGGAATCATGTTTCTCAGTGCTGGAATTCCCGGGGTTGTGGAGATACTGTTGGAATCATGTTTCTGTGTGCTGGAATTCCCGAGTTGGGGAGATACAGTTGGCATCATTTTTGTGGGTGCTGGAATTCCCGGGGCTGTGGAGATATTGTTGGAATCATTTTTCTGGGTATTTAAATTCCCGGGGTTTTTGAGATACTGCTGGAATCAGGTTTCAGGGGGCTGGAATTCCAGTTGTTTTGGAGATACTGCTGGAATAATTTTTCAGGTTGCTGTAATTCCAGGGGTTGCGGAGATACTGCTGGAATCAAGTTTCTAGATATTGGAATTCCTGGGCTTTTGGAGATACTGCTGGAATCATGTTTCTGGGTGCTGGAATTCCCGGGGTTGGGGAGAAACATGTTGATATCATGTTTCTGGATGCTAGAATTCCCGGGGTTGGAGAGATACTGTATGAATCATGTTTCTGGATGCTGGAATACCCGGGGTTGGGGAGATACTGTTTCAATCATGTTTCTGGGTGCTGTTTGTCCCGGGGTTCGGGAGATTCTGTTGGAATCATGTTTCTGGGTGCTGGAATTCCCGGGATTGCGGAGATACTGTTGGAATCATGTTTCTGTGTGCTGAAATTCCCGGGGTTGGTGAGATACTGTTGGAATCATTATTCTGGGTGTTGGAATTCCTGGGGTTGGGGAGATAAATGTTGGTATGATGTTTCTGGGTGCTAGATGTCCCGGGGTTTTAGGAGATAATTTTGGAATCAAGTTTCTGGGTGCTGGAATTCCCGGGGATCGGGTATACTGTTGGAATCATTTTTCTCGGTTTTGGAATTCCTGGGGTTTGGAGGTACTGCTGAAATCATGTTTCTGGGTGCTGGATGTCCCGGGTTTGTGGAGATACTGATGGAATCAAGTTTCTGGATATTGGAATTCCTGGGCTTTCGGAAATACTGCTGGAATCATGTTTCTCAGTGCTGGAATTCCAGGGGTTGGGGAGATACTGTTGGAATCATGTTTCTAGGTGCTGGAATTCCCGAGGTTTGGGAGATACTGTTGGAATCAATTTTCTGGGTGCTGTTTGTCCCGGGGTTCGGGTGATTCTGTTGGAATCATGTTTCTAGGTGCTGGAATTCCCGGGATTGTGGAGATACAGTTGGAATCATTTTTGTGGGTGCTGAAATTCCCGGGGCTGGGGAGATACTGCTGGAATCATTTTTCAGGTTGCTTGAATTCCAGGGGTTGGGGAGAAACTGATGGAATCATGTTTCTCAGTGCAGGAACTCCCGGGGTTGGGGAGATACTGTTGGAATCATGTTTCTGTGTGCTGGAATTCCCGAGTTGGGGAGATACAGTTGGCTTCATTTTTGTGGGTGCTGGAATTCCCGGGGCTGTGGAGATATTGTTGGAATCATTTTTCTGGGTATTTAAATTCCCGGTGTTTTGGAGATACTGCTGGAATCAGGTTTCTGGGGGCTGGAATTCCAGTTGTTTTGGAGATACTGCTGGAATAATTTTTCAGGTTGCTGTAATTCCAGGGGTTGCGGAGATACTGCTGGAATCAAGTTTCTAGATATTGGAATTCCTGGGCTTTTGGAGATACTGCTGGAATCATATTTCTGGTTGCTGGAATTCCCGAGGTTGGGGAGATACTGTTGGAATCAATTTTCTGGGTGCTGTTTGTCCCAGGGTTCGGGAGATTCTGTTGGAATCATGATTCTGGCTGCTCGAATTCCCGGGGTTCGGGAGATACATGCTGGTATCATGTTTCTGGGTGCTAGTTGTCACGGGGTTTTAGAAGATACTTTTGGAATCATGTTTCTGGGTTCTGAATTTCCCTGGGCTGGGGAGATACTGTTGGAATCAAGTTTCTGGGTGCTGGAATTTCCGGGGATCGGGTATACTGTTGGAATCATGTTTCTGGGTATTGGAATTCCTGGGGTTTTGGAGGTACTGCTGAAATCATGTTTCTGGGTGCTGGATGTCCCGGGTTTGTGGAGATACTGATGGAATCAAGTTTCTGGATATTGGAATTCCTGGGCTATCGGAGATACTGCTGGAATCATGTCTCTCAGTGCTGGAATTCCCGGGGTTGTGGAGATACTGTTGGAATTATGTTTCTGTGTGCTGGAATTCCCGAGTTGGGGAGATACAGTTGGCATCATTTTTGTGGGTGCTGGAATTCCCGGGGCTGTGGAGATATTGTTGGAATCATTTTTCTGGGTATTTAAATTCCCGGGGTTTTGGACATACTGCTGGAATCAGGTTTCTGGGGGCTGGAATTCCAGTTGTTTTGGAGATACTGCTGGAATAATTTTTCAGGTTGCTGAAAATCCAGGGGTTGCGGAGATACTGCTGGAATCAAGTTTCTAGATATTGGAATTCCTGGGCTTTTGGAGATACTGCTGGAATCATGTTTCTGGGTGCTGGAATTCCCGAGGTTGGGGAGATACTGTTGGAATCAATTTTCTGGGTGCTGTTTGTCCCAGGGTTCGGGAGATTCTGTTGGAATCATGTTTCTGGGTGCTGGAATTCCCGGGGTTGGAGAGATACTGTTTGAATCATGTTTCTGGATGCTGGAATTCCCGGGGTTGGGGAGATACATGTTGGTATCATGTTTCTGGATGCTGGAATTCCCGGGGTTGGGGAGATACTGTTTGAATCATGTTTCTGGATGCTGGAATTCCCGGGGTTGGGGAGATACTGTTTGAATCATGTTTCTGGGTGCTGTTTGTCCCGGGGTTCGGGAGATTCTGTTGGAATCATGTTTCTGGGTGCTGGAATTCCCGGGGTTGGGGAGATACGGTTGGAATCCTTTTTGTGGGTGCTGAAATTCCCGGGGCTCGGGAGTTACTGCTGGAATCATTTTTCAGTTTGCTGGAATTCCAGGGGTTGGAGAGATACTGATGTAATCATGTTTCTGGGTGCTGGAATTCCCGGGATTGCGGAGATACTGTTGGAATCATGTTTCTGTGTGCTGAAATTCCCGGGGTTGGGGAGATACTGTTGGAATCATTATTCTGGGTGTTGGAATTCCCGGGATTGGGGAGATAAATGTTGGTATGATGTTTCTGGGTGCTAGATGTCCCGGGGTTTTAGGAGATAATTTTGGAATCAAGTTTCTGGGTGCTGGAATTCCCCGGGATCGGGTATACTGTTGGAATCATTTTTCTCGTTTTTGGAATTCCTGGGGATTGGAGGTACTGCTGAAATCATGTTTCTGGGTGCTGGATGTCCCGGGTTTGTGGAGATACTGATGGAATCAAGTTTCTGTATATTGGAATTCCTGGGCTTTCGGAGATACTGCTGGAATCATGTTTCTCAGTGCTGGAATTCCCGAGGTTGGGGAGATACTGTTGGAATCAATTTTCTGGGTGCTGTTTGTCCCAGGGTTCGGGAGATTCTGTTGGAATCATGATTCTGGCTGCTGGAATTCCCGGGGTTCGGGAGATACATGCTGGTATCATGTATCTGGGTGCTAGATGTCACGGGGTTTTAGAAGATACATTTGGAATCATGTTTCTGGGTTCTGAATTTCCCGGGGCTGGGGAGATACTGTTGGAATCAAGTTTCTGGGTGCTGGAATTTCCGGGGATCGGGTATACTGTTGGAATCATGTTTCTGGGTATTGGAATTCCTGGGGTTTTGGAGGTACTGCTGAAATCATGTTTCTGGGTGCTGGATGTCCCGGGTTTTTGGAGATACTGATGGAATCAAGTTTCTGGATATTGGAATTCCTGGGCTATCGGAGATACTGCTGGAATCATGTTTCTCAGTGCTGGAATTCCCGGGGTTGTGGAGATACTGTTGGAATCATGTTTCTGTGTGCTGGAATTCCCGAGTTGGGGAGATACAGTTGGCATCATTTTTGTGGGTGCTGGAATTCCCGGGGCTGTGGAGATATTGTTGGAATCATTTTTCTGGGTATTTAAATTCCCGGGGTTTTTGAGATACTGCTGGAATCAGGTTTCAGGGGGCTGGAATTCCAGTTGTTTTGGAGATACTGCTGGAATAATTTTTCAGGTTGCTGTAATTCCAGGGGTTGCGGACATACTGCTGGAATCAAGTTTCTAGATATTGGAATTCCTGGGCTTTTGGAGATACTGCTGGAATCATGTTTCTGGGTGCTGGAATTCCCGGGGTTGGGGAGAAACATGTTGATATCATGTTTCTGGATGCTAGAATTCCCGGGGTTGGAGAGATACTGTATGAATCATGTTTCTGGATGCTGGAATACCCGGGGTTGGGGAGATACTGTTTCAATCATGTTTCTGGGTGCTGTTTGTCCCGGGGTTCGGGAGATTCTGTTGGAATCATGTTTCTGGGTGCTGGAATTCCCGGGATTGCGGAGATACTGTTGGAATCATGTTTCTGTGTGCTGAAATTCCCGGGGTTGGTGAGATACTGTTGGAATCATTATTCTGGGTGTTGGAATTCCTGGGGTTGGGGAGATAAATGTTGGTATGATGTTTCTGGGTGCTAGATGTCCCGGGGTTTTAGGAGATAATTTTGGAATCAAGTTTCTGGGTGCTGGAATTCCCGGGGATCGGGTATACTGTTGGAATCATTTTTCTCGGTTTTGGAATTCCTGGGGTTTGGAGGTACTGCTGAAATCATGTTTCTGGGTGCTGGATGTCCCGGGTTTGTGGAGATACTGATGGAATCAAGTTTCTGGATATTGGAATTCCTGGGCTTTCGGAAATACTGCTGGAATCATGTTTCTCAGTGCTGGAATTCCAGGGGTTGGGGAGATACTGTTGGAATCATCTTTCTGGGTGCTGGAATTCCCGAGGATTGGGAGATACTGTTTGAATCATGTTTCTGGGTGCTGGAATTCCCGAGGTTGGGGAGATACTGTTGGAATCATGTTTCTGGGTGCTGGAATTCCCGAGGTTGGGGAGATACTGTTGGAATCAATTTTCAGGGTGCTGTTTGTCCCGGGTTTCGGGTGCTTCTTTTGGAATCATGTTTCTGGTTGCTGGAACTCCCGGGGTTGGGGAGATACTGTTGGAATCATGTTTCTAGGTGCTGGAATTCCCGAGGTTTGGGAGATACTGTTGGAATCAATTTTCTGGGTGCTGTTTGTCCCGGGGTTCGGGTGATTCTGTTGGAATCATGTTTCTAGGTGCTGGAATTCCCGGGATTGTGGAGATACAGTTCGAATCATTTTTGTGGGTGCTGAAATTCCCGGGGCTGGGGAGATACTGCTGGAATCATTTTTCAGGTTGCTTGAATTCCAGGGGTTGGGGAGAAACTGATGGAATCATGTTTCTCAGTGCAGGAACTCCCGGGGTTGGGGAGATACTGTTGGAATCATGTTTCTGTGTGCTGGAATTCCCGAGTTGGGGAGATACAGTTGGCTTCATTTTTGTGGGTGCTGGAATTCCCGGGGCTGTGGAGATATTGTTGGAATCATTTTTCTGGGTATTTAAATTCCCGGTGTTTTGGAGATACTGCTGGAATCAGGTTTCTGGGGGCTGGAATTCCAGTTGTTTTGGAGATACTGCTGGAATAATTTTTCAGGTTGCTGTAATTCCAGGGGTTGCGGAGATACTGCTGGAATCAAGTTTCTAGATATTGGAATTCCTGGGCTTTTGGAGATACTGCTGGAATCATATTTCTGGTTGCTGGAATTCCCGAGGTTGGGGAGATACTGTTGGAATCAATTTTCTGGGTGCTGTTTGTCCCAGGGTTCGGGAGATTCTGTTGGAATCATGATTCTGGCTGCTCGAATTCCCGGGGTTCGGGAGATACATGCTGGTATCATGTTTCTGGGTGCTAGTTGTCACGGGGTTTTAGAAGATACTTTTGGAATCATGTTTCTGGGTTCTGAATTTCCCTGGGCTGGGGAGATACTGTTGGAATCAAGTTTCTGGGTGCTGGAATTTCCGGGGATCGGGTATACTGTTGGAATCATGTTTCTGGGTATTGGAATTCCTGGGGTTTTGGAGGTACTGCTGAAATCATGTTTCTGGGTGCTGGATGTCCCGGGTTTGTGGAGATACTGATGGAATCAAGTTTCTGGATATTGGAATTCCTGGGCTATCGGAGATACTGCTGGAATCATGTCTCTCAGTGCTGGAATTCCCGGGGTTGTGGAGATACTGTTGGAATCATGTTTCTGTGTGCTGGAATTCCCGAGTTGGGGAGATACAGTTGGCATCATTTTTGTGGGTGCTGGAATTCCCGGGGCTGTGGAGATATTGTTGGAATCATTTTTCTGGGTATTTAAATTCCCGGGGTTTTGGACATACTGCTGGAATCAGGTTTCTGGGGGCTGGAATTCCAGTTGTTTTGGAGATACTGCTGGAATAATTTTTCAGGTTGCTGAAAATCCAGGGGTTGCGGAGATACTGCTGGAATCAAGTTTCTAGATATTGGAATTCCTGGGCTTTTGGAGATACTGCTGGAATCATGTTTCTGGGTGCTGGAATTCCCGAGGTTGGGGAGATACTGTTGGAATCAATTTTCTGGGTGCTGTTTGTCCCAGGGTTCGGGAGATTCTGTTGGAATCATGTTTCTGGGTGCTGGAATTCCCGGGGTTGGAGAGATACTGTTTGAATCATGTTTCTGGATGCTGGAATTCCCGGGGTTGGGGAGATACATGTTGGTATCATGTTTCTGGATGCTGGAATTCCCGGGGTTGGGGAGATACTGTTTGAATCATGTTTCTGGATGCTGGAATTCCCGGGGTTGGGGAGATACTGTTTGAATCATGTTTCTGGGTGCTGTTTGTCCCGGGGTTCGGGAGATTCTGTTGGAATCATGTTTCTGGGTGCTGGAATTCCCGGGGTTGGGGAGATACGGTTGGAATCCTTTTTGTGGGTGCTGAAATTCCCGGGGCTCGGGAGTTACTGCTGGAATCATTTTTCAGTTTGCTGGAATTCCAGGGGTTGGGGAGATACTGATGTAATCATGTTTCTGGGTGCTGGAATTCCCGGGATTGCGGAGATACTGTTGGAATCATGTTTCTGTGTGCTGAAATTCCCGGGGTTGGGGAGATACTGTTGGAATCATTATTCTGGGTGTTGGAATTCCCGGGGTTGGGGAGATAAATGTTGGTATGATGTTTCTGGGTGCTAGATGTCCCGGGGTTTTAGGAGATAATTTTGGAATCAAGTTTCTGGGTGCTGGAATTCCCCGGGATCGGGTATACTGTTGGAATCATTTTTCTCGTTTTTGGAATTCCTGGGGATTGGAGGTACTGCTGAAATCATGTTTCTGGGTGCTGGATGTCCCGGGTTTGTGGAGATACTGATGGAATCAAGTTTCTGTATATTGGAATTCCTGGGCTTTCGGAGATACTGCTGGAATCATGTTTCTCAGTGCTGGAATTCCAGGGGTTGGGGAGATACTGTTGGAATCATGTTTCTGGGTGCTGGAATTCCCGAGGATTGGGAGATACTGTTTGAATCAATTTTCTGGGTGCTGTTTGTCCCGGGGTTCGGGTGCTTCTGTTGGAATCATGTTTCTGGGTGCTGGAATTCCCGGGGTTGGGGAGATACTGTTGGAATCATGTTTCTGGGTGCTGGAATTCCCGAGGTTGGGGAGATACTGTTGGAATCAATTTTCAGGGTGCTGTTTGTCCCGGGTTTCGGGTGCTTCTGTTGGAATCATGTTTCTGGTTGCTGGAATTCCCGGGGTTGGGGAGATACTGTTGGAATCATGTTTCTAGGTGCTGGAATTCCCGAGGTTTGGGAGATACTGTTGGAATCAATTTTCTGGGTGCTGTTTGTCCCGGGGTTCGGGTGATTCTGTTGGAATCATGTTTCTAGGTGCTGGAATTCCCGGGATTGGGGAGATACAGTTGGAATCATTTTTGTGGGTGCTGAAATTCCCGGGGCTGGGGAGATACTGCTGGAATCATTTTTCAGGTTGCTTGAATTCCAGGGGTTGGGGAGAAACTGATGGAATCATGTTTCTCAGTGCAGGAACTCCCGGGGTTGGGGAGATACTGTTGGAATCATGTTTCTGTGTGCTGGAATTCCCGAGTTGGGGAGATACAGTTGGCTTCATTTTTGTGGGTGCTGGAATTCCCGGGGCTGTGGAGATATTGTTGGAATCATTTTTCTGGGTATTTAATTTCCCGGGGTTTTGGAGATACTGCTGGAATCAGGTTTCTAGGGGCTGTAATTCCAGTTGTTTTGGAGATACTGCTGGAATAATTTTTCAGGTTGCTGTAATTCCAGGGTTGCGGAGATACTGCTGGAATCAAGTTTCTAGATATTGGAATTCCTGGGCTTTTGGAGATACTGCTGGAATCATGTTTCTGGGTGCTGTTTGTCCCGGGGTTCGGGAGATTCTGTTGGAATCAATTTTCTGGGTGCTGTTTGTCCCAGGGTTCGGCAGATTCTGTTGGAATCATGTTTCTGGGTGCTGGAATTCCCGGGGTTGGAGAGATACTGTTTGAATCATGTTTCTGGATGCTGGAATTCCCGGGGTTGGGGAGATACATGTTGATATCATGTTTCTGGATGCTAGAATTCCCGGGGTTTGAGAGATACTGTGTGAATCATGTTTCTGGATGCTGGAATTCCCGGGGTTGGGGAGATACTGTTTGAATCATGTTTCTGGGTGCTGTTTGTCCCGGGGTTCGGGAGATTCTGTTGCAATCATGTTTCTGGGTGCTGGAATTCCCGGGATTGCGGAGATACTGTTGGAATCATGTTTCTGTGTGCTGAAATTCCCGGGGTTGGGGAGATACTGTTGGAATCATTATTCTGGGTGTTGGAATTCCCGGGGTTGGGGAGATAAATGTTGGTATGATGTTTCTGGGTGCTAGATGTCCCGGGGTTTTAGGAGATAATTTTGGAATCAAGTTTCTGGGTGCTGGAATTCCCGGGGATCGGGTATACTGTTGGAATCATTTTTCTCGGTTTTGGAATTCCTGGGGTTTGGAGGTACTGCTGAAATCATGTTTCTGGGTGCTGGATGTCCCGGGTTTTTGGAGATACTGATGGAATCAAGTTTCTGGATATTGGAATTCCTGGGCTTTCGGAGATACTGCTGGAATCATGTTTGTCAGTGCTGGAATTCCAGGGGTTGGGGAGATACTGTTGGAATCATCTTTCTGGGTGCTGGAATTCCCGAGGATTGGGAGATACTGTTTGAATCATGTTTCTGGGTGCTGGAATTCCCGAGGTTGGGGAGATACTGTTGGAATCATGTTTCTGGGTGCTGGAATTCCCGAGGTTGTGGAGATACTGTTGGAATCAATTTTCAGGGTGCTGTTTGTCCCGGGTTTCGGGTGCTTCTTTTAGAATCATGTTTCTGGTTGCTGGAATTCCCGGGGTTGGGGAGATACTGTTGGAATCATGTTTCTAGGTGCTGGAATTCCCGAGGTTTGGGAGATACTGTTGGAATCAATTTTCTGGGTGCTGTTTGTCCCGGGGTTCGGGTGATTCTGTTGGAATCATGTTTCTAGGTGCTGGAATTCCCGGGATTGGGGAGATACAGTTGGAATCATTTTTGTGGGTGCTGAAATTCCCGGGGCTGGGGAGATACTGCTGGAATCATTTTTCAGGTTGCTTGAATTCCAGGGGTTGGGGAGATACTGATGTAATCATGTTTCTGGGTGCTGGAATTCCCGGGATTGCGGAGATACTGTTGGAATCATGTTTCTGTGTGCTGAAATTCCCGGGGTTGGGGAGATACTGTTGGAATCATTATTCTGGGTGTTGGAATTCCCGGGGTTGGGGAGATAAATGTTGGTATGATGTTTCTGGGTGCTAGATGTCCCGGGGTTTTAGGAGATAATTTTGGAATCAAGTTTCTGGGTGCTGGAATTCCCCGGGATCGGGTATACTGTTGGAATCATTTTTCTCGTTTTTGGAATTCCTGGGGATTGGAGGTACTGCTGAAATCATGTTTCTGGGTGCTGGATGTCCCGGGTTTGTGGAGATACTGATGGAATCAAGTTTCTGTATATTGGAATTCCTGGGCTTTCGGAGATACTGCTGGAATCATGTTTCTCAGTGCTGGAATTCCAGGGGTTGGGGAGATACTGTTGGAATCAATTTTCAGGGTGCTGTTTGTCCCGGGTTTCGGGTGCTTCTGTTGGAATCATGTTTCTGGTTGCTGGAATTCCCGGGGTTGGGGAGATACTGTTTGAATCATGTTTCTAGGTGCTGGAATTCCCGAGGTTTGGGAGATACTGTTGGAATCAATTTTCTGGGTGCTGTTTGTCCCGGGGTTCGGGTGATTCTGTTGGAATCATGTTTCTAGGTGCTGGAATTCCCGGGATTGGGGAGATACAGTTGGAATCATTTTTGTGGGTGCTGAAATTCCCGGGGCTGGGGAGATACTGCTGGAATCATTTTTCAGGTTGCTTGAATTCCAGGGGTTGGGGAGAAACTGATGGAATCATGTTTCTCAGTGCAGGAACTCCCGGGGTTGGGGAGATACTGTTGGAATCATGTTTCTGTGTGCTGGAATTCCCGAGTTGGGGAGATACAGTTGGCTTCATTTTTGTGGGTGCTGGAATTCCCGGGGCTGTGGAGATATTGTTGGAATCATTTTTCTGGGTATTTAATTTCCCGGGGTTTTGGAGATACTGCTGGAATCAGGTTTCTAGGGGCTGTAATTCCAGTTGTTTTGGAGATACTGCTGGAATAATTTTTCAGGTTGCTGTAATTCCAGGGTTGCGGAGATACTGCTGGAATCAAGTTTCTAGATATTGGAATTCCTGGGCTTTTGGAGATACTGCTGAAATCATGTTTCTGGGTGCTGTTTGTCCCGGGGTTCGGGAGATTCTGTTGGAATCAATTTTCTGGGTGCTGTTTGTCCCAGGGTTCGGCAGATTCTGTTGGAATCATGTTTCTGGGTGCTGGAATTCCCGGGGTTGGAGAGATACTGTTTGAATCATGTTTCTGGATGCTGGAATTCCCGGGGTTGGGGAGATACATGTTGATATCATGTTTCTGGATGCTAGAATTCCCGGGGTTTGAGAGATACTGTGTGAATCATGTTTCTGGATGCTGGAATTCCCGGGGTTGGGGAGATACTGTTTGAATCATGTTTCTGGGTGCTGTTTGTCCCGGGGTTCGGGAGATTCTGTTGCAATCATGTTTCTGGGTGCTGGAATTCCCGGGATTGCGGAGATACTGTTGGAATCATGTTTCTGTGTGCTGAAATTCCCGGGGTTGGGGAGATACTGTTGGAATCATTATTCTGGGTGTTGGAATTCCCGGGGTTGGGGAGATAAATGTTGGTATGATGTTTCTGGGTGCTAGATGTCCCGGGGTTTTAGGAGATAATTTTGGAATCAAGTTTCTGGGTGCTGGAATTCCCGGGGATCGGGTATACTGTTGGAATCATTTTTCTCGGTTTTGGAATTCCTGGGGTTTGGAGGTACTGCTGAAATCATGTTTCTGGGTGCTGGATGTCCCGGGTTTTTGGAGATACTGATGGAATCAAGTTTCTGGATATTGGAATTCCTGGGCTTTCGGAGATACTGCTGGAATCATGTTTGTCAGTGCTGGAATTCCAGGGGTTGGGGAGATACTGTTGGAATCATCTTTCTGGGTGCTGGAATTCCCGAGGATTGGGAGATACTGTTTGAATCATGTTTCTGGGTGCTGGAATTCCCGAGGTTGGGGAGATACTGTTGGAATCATGTTTCTGGGTGCTGGAATTCCCGAGGTTGTGGAGATACTGTTGGAATCAATTTTCAGGGTGCTGTTTGTCCCGGGTTTCGGGTGCTTCTTTTAGAATCATGTTTCTGGTTGCTGGAATTCCCGGGGTTGGGGAGATACTGTTGGAATCATGTTTCTAGGTGCTGGAATTCCCGAGGTTTGGGAGATACTGTTGGAATCAATTTTCTGGGTGCTGTTTGTCCCGGGGTTCGGGTGATTCTGTTGGAATCATGTTTCTAGGTGCTGGAATTCCCGGGATTGGGGAGATACAGTTGGAATCATTTTTGTGGGTGCTGAAATTCCCGGGGCTGGGGAGATACTGCTGGAATCATTTTTCAGGTTGCTTGAATTCCAGGGGTTGGGGAGAAACTGATGGAATCATGTTTCTTTGTGCAGGAACTCCCGGGGTTGGGGAGATACTGTTGGAATCATGTTTCTGTGTGCTGGAATTCCCGAGTTGGGGAGATACAGTTGGCTTCATTTTTGTGGGTGCTGGAATTCCCGGGGCTGTGGAGATATTGTTGGAATCATTTTTCTGGGTATTTAAATTCCCGGTGTTTTGGAGATACTGCTGGAATCAGGTTTCTGGGGGCTGGAATTCCAGTTGTTTTGGAGATACTGCTGGAATAATTTTTCAGGTTGCTGTAATTCCAGGGGGGTTGCGGAGATACTGCTGGAATCAAGTTTCTAGATATTGGAATTCCTGGGCTTTTGAAGATACTGCTGGAATCATATTTCTGGGTGCTGGAATTCCCGAGGTTGGGGAGATACTGTTGGAATCAATTTTCTGGGTGCTGTTTGTCCCAGGGTTCGGGAGATTCTGTTGGAATCATGATTCTGGCTGCTCGAATTCCCGTGGTTCGGGAGATACATGCTGGTATCATGTTTCTGGGTGCTAGATGTCACGGGTTTTAGAAGATACTTTTGGAATCATGTTTGTGGGTTCTGAATTTCCCGGGGCTGGGGAGATACTGTTGGAATCAAGTTTCTGGGTGCTGGAATTTCCGGGGATCGGGTATACTGTTGGAATCATGTTTCTGGGTATTGGAATTCCTGGGGTTTTGGAGGTACTGCTGAAATCATGTTTCTGGGTGCTGGATGTCCCGGGTTTGTGGAGATACTGATGGAATCAAGTTTCTGGATATTGGAATTCCTGGGCTATCGGAGATACTGCTGGAATCATGTTTCTCAGTGCTGGAATTCCCGGGGTTGTGGAGATACTGTTGGAATCATGTTTCTGTGTGCTGGAATTCCCGAGTTGGGGAGATACAGTTGGCATCATTTTTGTGGGTGCTGGAATTCCCGGGGCTGTAGAGATATTGTTGGAATCATTTTTCTGGGTATTTAAATTCCCGGGGTTTTGGAGATACTGCTGGAATCAGGTTTCTGGGGGCTGGAATTCCAGTTGTTTTGGAGATACTGCTGGAATAATTTTTCAGGTTGCTGTAATTCCAGGGGTTGCGGAGATACTGCTGGAATCAAGTTTCTAGATATTGGAATTCCTGGGCTTTTGGAGATACTGCTGCAATCATGTTTCTGGGTGCTGGAATTCCCGAGGTTGGGGAGATACTGTTGGAATCAATTTTCTCGGTGCTGGAATTCCCGGGGTTGGGGAGATTCTGTTGGAATCATGTTTCTGGGTGCTGGAATTCCCGGGGTTGGAGAGATACTGTTTGAATCATGTTTCTGGATGCTGGAATTCCCGGGGTTGGGGAGATACATGTTGGTATCATGTTTCTGGATGCTGGAATTCCCGGGGTTGGGGAGATACTGTTTGAATCATGTTTCTGGATGCTGGAATTCCCGGGGTTGGGGAGATACTGTTTGAATCATGTTTCTGGGTGCTGTTTGTCCCGGGGTTCGGGAGATTCTGTTGGAATCATGTTTCTGGGTGCTGGAATTCCCGGGGTTGGGGAGATACGGTTGGAATCCTTTTTGTGGGTGCTGAAATTCCCGGGGCTCGGGAGTTACTGCTGGAATCATTTTTCAGTTTGCTGGAATTCCAGGGGTTGGGGAGATACTGATGTAATCATGTTTCTGGGTGCTAGATGTCCCGGGGTTTTAGGAGATAATTTTGGAATCAAGTTTCTGGGTGCTGGAATTCCCCGGGATCGGGTATACTGTTGGAATCATTTTTCTCGTTTTTGGAATTCCTGGGGATTGGAGGTACTGCTGAAATCATGTTTCTGGGTGCTGGATGTCCCGGGTTTGTGGAGATACTGATGGAATCAAGTTTCTGCATATTGGAATTCCTGGGCTTTCGGAGATACTGCTGGAATCATGTTTCTCAGTGCTGGAATTCCAGGGGTTGGGGAGATACTGTTGGAATCATGTTTCTGGGTGCTGGAATTCCCGAGGATTGGGAGATACTGTTTGAATCAATTTTCTGGGTGCTGTTTGTCCCGGGGTTCGGGTGCTTCTGTTGGAATCATGTTTCTGGGTGCTGGAATTCCCGGGGTTGGGGAGATACTGTTGGAATCATGTTTCTGGGTGCTGGAATTCCCGAGGTTGGGGAGATACTGTTGGAATCAATTTTCAGGGTGCTGTTTGTCCCGGGTTTCGGGTGCTTCTGTTGGAATCATGTTTCTGGTTGCTGGAATTCCCGGGGTTGGGGAGATACTGTTGGAATCATGTTTCTAGGTGCTGGAATTCCCGAGGTTTGGGAGATACTGTTGGAATCAATTTTCTGGGTGCTGTTTGTCCCGGGGTTCGGGTGATTCTGTTGGAATCATGTTTCTAGGTGCTGGAATTCCCGGGATTGGGGAGATACAGTTGGAATCATTTTTGTGGGTGCTGAAATTCCCGGGGCTGGGGAGATACTGCTGGAATCATTTTTCAGGTTGCTTGAATTCCAGGGGTTGGGGAGAAACTGATGGAATCATGTTTCTCAGTGCAGGAACTCCCGGGGTTGGGGAGATACTGTTGGAATCATGTTTCTGTGTGCTGGAATTCCCGAGTTGGGGAGATACAGTTGGCTTCATTTTTGTGGGTGCTGGAATTCCCGGGGCTGTGGAGATATTGTTGGAATCATTTTTCTGGGTATTTAATTTCCCGGGGTTTTGGAGATACTGCTGGAATCAGGTTTCTAGGGGCTGTAATTCCAGTTGTTTTGGAGATACTGCTGGAATAATTTTTCAGGTTGCTGTAATTCCAGGGTTGCGGAGATACTGCTGGAATCAAGTTTCTAGATATTGGAATTCCTGGGCTTTTGGAGATACTGCTGGAATCATGTTTCTGGGTGCTGTTTGTCCCGGGGTTCGGGAGATTCTGTTGGAATCAATTTTCTGGGTGCTGTTTGTCCCAGGGTTCGGCAGATTCTGTTGGAATCATGTTTCTGGGTGCTGGAATTCCCGGGGTTGGAGAGATACTGTTTGAATCATGTTTCTGGATGCTGGAATTCCCGGGGTTGGGGAGATACATGTTGATATCATGTTTCTGGATGCTAGAATTCCCGGGGTTTGAGAGATACTGTGTGAATCATGTTTCTGGATGCTGGAATTCCCGGGGTTGGGGAGATACTGTTTGAATCATGTTTCTGGGTGCTGTTTGTCCCGGGGTACTGGAGATTCTGTTGCAATCATGTTTCTGGGTGCTGGAATTCCCGGGATTGCGGAGATACTGTTGGAATCATGTTTCTGTGTGCTGAAATTCCCGGGGTTGGGGAGATACTGTTGGAATCATTATTCTGGGTGTTGGAATTCCCGGGGTTGGGGAGATAAATGTTGGTATGATGTTTCTGGGTGCTAGATGTCCCGGGGTTTTAGGAGATAATTTTGGAATCAAGTTTCTGGGTGCTGGAATTCCCGGGGATCGGGTATACTGTTGGAATCATTTTTCTCGGTTTTGGAATTCCTGGGGTTTGGAGGTACTGCTGAAATCATGTTTCTGGGTGCTGGATGTCCCGGGTTTGTGGAGATACTGATGGAATCAAGTTTCTGGATATTGGAATTCCTGGGCTTTCGGAGATACTGCTGGAATCATGTTTCTCAGTGCTGGAATTCCAGGGGTTGGGGAGATACTGTTGGAATCATCTTTCTGGGTGCTGGAATTCCCGAGGATTGGGAGATACTGTTTGAATCATGTTTCTGGGTGCTGGAATTCCCGAGGTTGGGGAGATACTGTTGGAATCATGTTTCTGGGTGCTGGAATTCCCGAGGTTGTGGAGATACTGTTGGAATCAATTTTCAGGGTGCTGTTTGTCCCGGGTTTCGGGTGCTTCTTTTAGAATCATGTTTCTGGTTGCTGGAATTCCCGGGGTTGGGGAGATACTGTTGGAATCATGTTTCTAGGTGCTGGAATTCCCGAGGTTTGGGAGATACTGTTGGAATCAATTTTCTGGGTGCTGTTTGTCCCGGGGTTCGGGTGATTCTGTTGGAATCATGTTTCTAGGTGCTGGAATTCCCGGGATTGGGGAGATACAGTTGGAATCATTTTTGTGGGTGCTGAAATTCCCGGGGCTGGGGAGATACTGCTGGAATCATTTTTCAGGTTGCTTGAATTCCAGGGGTTGGGGAGAAACTGATGGAATCATGTTTCTCAGTGCAGGAACTCCCGGGGTTGGGGAGATACTGTTGGAATCATGTTTCTGTGTGCTGGAATTCCCGAGTTGGGGAGATACAGTTGGCTTCATTTTTGTGGGTGCTGGAATTCCCGGGGCTGTGGAGATATTGTTGGAATCATTTTTCTGGGTATTTAAATTCCCGGTGTTTTGGAGATACTGCTGGAATCAGGTTTCTGGGGGCTGGAATTCCAGTTGTTTTGGAGATACTGCTGGAATAATTTTTCAGGTTGCTGTAATTCCAGGGGTTGCGGAGATACTGCTGGAATCAAGTTTCTAGATATTGGAATTCCTGGGCTTTTGAAGATACTGCTGGAATCATATTTCTGGGTGCTGGAATTCCCGAGGTTGGGGAGATACTGTTGGAATCAATTTTCTGGGTGCTGTTTGTCCCAGGGTTCGGGAGATTCTGTTGGAATCATGATTCTGGCTGCTCGAATTCCCGTGGTTCGGGAGATACATGCTGGTATCATGTTTCTGGGTGCTAGATGTCACGGGTTTTAGAAGATACTTTTGGAATCATGTTTGTGGGTTCTGAATTTCCCGGGGCTGGGGAGATACTGTTGGAATCAAGTTTCTGGGTGCTGGAATTTCCGGGGATCGGGTATACTGTTGGAATCATGTTTCTGGGTATTGGAATTCCTGGGGTTTTGGAGGTACTGCTGAAATCATGTTTCTGGGTGCTGGATGTCCCGGGTTTGTGGAGATACTGATGGAATCAAGTTTCTGGATATTGGAATTCCTGGGCTATCGGAGATACTGCTGGAATCATGTTTCTCAGTGCTGGAATTCCCGGGGTTGTGGAGATACTGTTGGAATCATGTTTCTGTGTGCTGGAATTCCCGAGTTGGGGAGATACAGTTGGCATCATTTTTGTGGGTGCTGGAATTCCCGGGGCTGTGGAGATATTGTTGGAATCATTTTTCTGGGTATTTAAATTCCCGGGGTTTTGGAGATACTGCTGGAATCAGGTTTCTGGGGGCTGGAATTCCAGTTGTTTTGGAGATACTGCTGGAATAATTTTTCAGGTTGCTGTAATTCCAGGGGTTGCGGAGATACTGCTGGAATCAAGTTTCTAGATATTGGAATTCCTGGGCTTTTGGAGATACTGCTGCAATCATGTTTCTGGGTGCTGGAATTCCCGAGGTTGGGGAGATACTGTTGGAATCAATTTTCTGGGTGCTGGAATTCCCGGGGTTGGGGAGATACATGTTGGTATCATGTTTCTGGATGCTGGAATTCCCGGGGTTGGGGAGATACTGTTTGAATCATGTTTCTGGATGCTGGAATTCTCGGGGTTGGGGAGATACTGTTTGAATCATGTTTCTGGGTGCTGTTTGTCCCGGGGTTCGGCAGATTCTGTTGGAATCATGTTTCTGGGTGCTGAAATTCCCGGGGTTGGGGAGATACGGTTGGAATCCTTTTTGTGGGTGCTGAAATTCCCGAGGCTCGGGAGTTATTGCTGGAATCATTTTTCAGTTTGCTGGAATTCCAGGGGTTGGGGAGATACTGATGTAATCATGTTTCTGGGTGCTGGAATTCCCGGGATTGCGGAGATACTGTTGGAATCATGTTTCTGTGTGCTGAAATTCCCGGGGTTGGGGAGATACTGTTGGAATCATTATTCTGGGTGTTGGAATTCCCGGGGTTGGGGAGATAAATGTTGGTATGATGTTTCTGGGTGCTAGATGTCCCGGGGTTTTAGGAGATAATTTTGGAATCAAGTTTCTGGGTGCTGGAATTCCCCGGGATCGGGTATACTGTTGGAATCATTTTTCTCGGTTTTGGAATTCCTGGGGATTGGAGGTACTGCTGAAATCATGTTTCTGGGTGCTGGATGTCCCGGGTTTGTGGAGATACTGATGGAATCAAGTTTCTGGATATTGGAATTCCTGGGCTTTCGGAGATACTGCTGGAATCATGTTTCTCAGTGCTGGAATTCCAGGGGTTGGGGAGATACAGTTGGAATCATGTTTCTGGGTGCTGGAATTCCCGAGGATTGGGAGATACTGTTTGAATCAATTTTCTGGGTGCTGTTTGTCCCGGGGTTCGGGTGCTTCTGTTGGAATCATGTTTCTGGGTGCTGGAATTCCCGGGGTTGGGGAGATACTGTTGGAATCATGTTTCTGGGTGCTGGAATTCCCGAGGTTGGGGAGATACTGTTGGAATCAATTTTCAGGGTGCTGTTTGTCCCGGGTTTCGGGTGCTTCTGTTGGAATCATGTTTCTGGTTGCTGGAATTCCCGGGGTTGGGGAGATACTGTTGGAATCAATTTTCTGGGTGCTGTTTGTCCCGGGGTTCGGGTGATTCTGTTGGAATCATGTTTCTAGGTGCTGGAATTCCCGGGATTGGGGAGATACTGCTGGAATAATTTTTCAGGTTGCTTGAATTCCAGGGGTTGGGGAGAAACTGATGGAATCATGTTTCTCAGTGCAGGAACTCCCGGGGTTGGGGAGATACTGTTGGAATCATGTTTCTGTGTGCTGGAATTCCCGAGTTGGGGAGATACAGTTGGCTTCATTTTTGTGGGTGCTGGAATTCCCGCGGCTGTGGAGATATTGTTGGAATCATTTTTCTGGGTATTTAATTTCCCGGGGTTTTGGAGATACTGCTGGAATCAGGTTTCTGGGGGCTGTAATTCCAGTTGTTTTGGAGATACTGCTGGAATAATTTTTCAGGTTGCTGTAATTCCAGGGGTTGCGGAGGTACTGCTGGAATCAAGTTTCTAGATATTGGAATTCCTGGGCTTTTGGAGATACTGCTGGAATCATGTTTCTGGGTGCTGGAATTCCCGAGGTTGGGGAGATACTGTTGGAATCAATTTTCTGGGTGCTGTTTGTCCCAGGATTCGGGAGATTGTGTTGGAATCATGATTCTGCCTGCTGGAATTCCCGGGGTTCGGGAGATACATGTTGGTATCATGTTTCTAGGTGCTAGATGTACCGGGGTTTTAGAAGATACTTTTGGAATCATGTTTCTGGGTTCTGAATTTCCCGGGGCTGGGGAGATACTGTTGGAATCAAGTTTCTGGGTGCTGGAATCTCCGGGGATCGGGTATACTGTTGGAATCATGTTTCTGGGTATTGGAATTCCTGGGGTTTTGGAGGTACTGCTGAAATCATGTTTCTGGGTGCTGGATGTCCCGGGTTTGTGGAGATACTGATGGAATCAAGTTTCTGGATATTGGAATTCCTGGGCTATCGGAGATACTGCTGGAATCATGTTTCTCAGTGCTGGAATTCCCGGGGTTGTGGAGATACTGCTGGAATCATGTTTCTCAGTGCTGGAATTCCAGGGGTTGGGGAGATACTGTTGGAATCATGTTTCTGGGTGCTGGAATTCCCGAGGTTGGGGAGATACTGTTTGAATCAAGTTTCTGGGTGCTGTTTGTCCCGGGGTTCGGGTGCTTCTGTTGGAATCATGTTTCTGGGTGCTGTAATTCCCGGGGTTGGGGAGATACTGTTGGAATCAAGTTTCTGGGTGCTGGAATTCACGGGGATCGGGTATATTGTTGGAATCATGTTTCTGAGTATTGGAATTCCTGGGGTTTTGGAGGTACTGCTGAAATCATGTTTCTGGATGCTGGATGTCCCGGGTTTGTGGAGGTACTGATGGAATCAAGTTTCTGGATATTGGAATTCCTGGGCTTTCGGAGATACTGCTGGAATCATTTTTCAGTTTGCTGGAATTCCATGGGTTGGGGAGATACTGCTGGAATCATTTTTCTCAGTGCTGGAATTCCCGGGGTTGTGGAGATACTGTTGGAATCATGTTTCTGTGTGCTGGAGTTCCCGAGTTGGGGAGATACAGTTGGCATCATTTTTGTGGGTGCTGGAATTTCCGTGGCTGTGGAGATATTGTTGGAATCATTTTTCTGGGTATTTAAATTCCCGGGGTTTTGGAGATACTGCTGGAATCAGGTTTCTGGGGGCTGGAATTCCAGTTGTTTTGGAGATACTGCTGGAATAATTTTTCAGGTTGCTGTAATTCCAGGGGTTGCGGAGATACTGCTGGAATCAAGTTTCTAGATATTGGAATTCCTGGGCTTTTGGAGATACTGCTGGAATCATGTTTATGGGTGCTGGAATTCCCAAGGTTGGGGAGATACTGTTGGAATCAATTTTCTGTGTGCTGTTTGTCCCGGGGTTCGGGAGATTCTGTTGGAATCATATTTCTGGGTGCTGGAATACCCGGGGTTGGGGAGATACGGTTGGAATCCTTTTTGTGGGTGCTGAAATTCCCGGGGCTGGGGAGTTACTGCTGGAATCATTTTTCAGTTTGCTGGAATTCCAGGGGTTGGGGAGATACTGATGTAATCATGTTTCTGGGTGCTGGAATTCCCGGGATTGCGGAGATACTGTTGGAATCATGTTTCTGGGTGCTGAAATTCCCGGGGTTGGGGAGATACTGTTGGAATCATTTTTCTGGGTGTTGGAATTCCCGGGGTTCGGGAGATAAATGTTGGTATCATGTTTCTGGGTGCTAGATGTCCCGGGGTTTTAGGAGATAATTTTGGAATCATGTTTCTGGGTACTGAATGTCCCGGCGCTGGGGTGATACTGTTGGAATCAAGTTTCTGGGTGCTGGAATTCCCGGGGATCGGGTATACTGTTGGAATCATGTTTCTGGGTTTTGGAATTCC
Source organism: Hemitrygon akajei (assembly GCF_048418815.1). Classification (NCBI taxonomy): domain Eukaryota; kingdom Metazoa; phylum Chordata; class Chondrichthyes; order Myliobatiformes; family Dasyatidae; genus Hemitrygon; species Hemitrygon akajei. The sequence continues at coordinate 7,342,192 of NC_133144.1, forward strand.
TGTGGTTTTGGAGGTACTGCTGAAATCATGCTTCTGGGTGCTGGATGTCCCGGTTTTGTGGAGATACTGATGGAATCAAGTTTCTGGATATTGGAATTCCTGGGCTTTCGGAGATACTGCTGGAATCATTTTTCAGTTTTCTGGAATTCCAGGGGTTGTGGAGATACTGCTGGAATCATGTTTCTCAGAGCTGGAATTCCAGGGGTTGGGGAGATACTGTTGGAATCATGTTTCTCAGAGCTGGAATTCCAGGGGTTGGGGAGATACTGTTGGAATCATGTTTCTGGGTGCTGGAATTCCCGAGGTTGGGGAGATACAGTTGGAATCATTTTTGTGGGTGCTGAAATTCCCGGGGCTGGGGAGATACTGCTGGAATCATTTTTCAGGTTGCTGGAATTCCCGGGGTTGTGGAGATACTGTTGGAATCATGTTTCTGTGTGCTGGAATTCCCGAGTTGGGGAGATACAGTTGGCATCATTTTTGTGGGTGCTGGAATTCCCGGGGCTGTGGAGATATTGTTGGAATCATTTTTCTGGGTATTTAAATTCCCGGGGTTTTGGAGATACTGCAGGAATCAGGTTTCTGGGGGCTGGAATTCCAGTTGTTTTGGAGATACTGCTGGAATAATTTTTCAGGTTGCTGTAATTCCAGGGGTTGCGGAGATACTGCTGGAATCAAGTTTCTACATATTGGAATTCCTGGGCTTTTGGAGATACTGCTGGAATCATGTTTCTGGGTGCTGGAATTCCCGAGGTTGGGGAGATACTGTTGGAATCAATTTTCTGGGTGCTGTTTGTCCCAGGGTTCGGGAGATTCTGTTGGAATCATGATTCTGGCTGCTGGAATTCCCGGGGTTCGGGAGATACATGTTGGTATCATGTTTCTGGGTGCTAGATGTCCCGGGGTATTAGAAGATACTTTTGGAATCATGTTTCTGGGTTCTGAATTTCCCGGGGCTGGGGAGATACTGTTGGAATCAAGTTTCTGGGTGCTGGAATTTCCGGGGATCGGGTATACTGTTGGAATCATGTTTCTGTGTATTGGAATTCCGGGGGTTTTGGAGGTACTGCTGAAATCATGTTTCTGGGTGCTGGATGTCCCGGGATTGTGGAGATACTGATGGAATCAAGTTTCTGGATATTTGAATTCCTGGGCTATCGGAGATACTGCTGGAATCATGTTTCTCAGTGCTGGAATTCCCGGGGTTGTGGAGATACTGTTGGAATCATGTTTCTGTGTGCTGGAATTCCCGAGTTGGGGAGATACAGTTGGCATCATTTTTGTGGGTGCTGGAATCCCCGGGGCTGTGGAAATATTGTTGGAATCATTTTTCTGGGTACTTAAATTCCCGGGGTTTTGGAGATACTGCTGGAATCAGGTTTCTGGGGGCTGGAATTCCAGTTGTTTTGGAGATACTGCTGGAATAATTTTTCAGGTTGCTGTAATTCCAGGGGTTGCGGAGATACTGCTGGAATCAAGTTTCTAGATATTGGAATTCCTGGGCTTTTGGAGATACTGCTGGAATCATGTTTCTGGGTGCTGGATGTCCCGGGATTGTGGAGATACTGATGGAATCAAGTTTCTGGATATTTGAATTCCTGGGCTATCGGAGATACTGCTGGAATCATGTTTCTCAGTGCTGGAATTCCCGGGGTTGTGGAGATACTGTTGGAATCATGTTTCTGTGTGCTGGAATTCCCGAGTTGGGGAGATACAGTTGGCATCATTTTTGTGGGTGCTGGAATCCCCGGGGCTGTGGAGATATTGTTGGAATCATTTTTCTGGGCACTTAAATTCCCGGGGTTTTGGAGATACTGCAGGAATCAGGTTTCTGGGGGCTGGAATTCCAGTTGTTTTGGAGATACTGCTGGAATAATTTTTCAGGTTGCTGTAATTCCAGGGGTTGCGGAGATACTGCTGGAATCAAGTTTCTACATATTGGAATTCCTGGGCTTTTGGAGATACTGCTGGAATCATGTTTCTGGGTGCTGGAATTCCCGAGGTTGGGGAGATACTGTTGGAATCAATTTTCTGGGTGCTGTTTGTCCCAGGGTTCGGGAGATTCTGTTGGAATCATGATTCTGGCTGCTGGAATTCCCGGGGTTCGGGAGATACATGTTGGTATCATGTTTCTGGGTGCTAGATGTCCCGGGGTATTAGAAGATACTTTTGGAATCATGTTTCTGGGTTCTGAATTTCCCGGGGCTGGGGAGATACTGTTGGAATCAAGTTTCTGGGTGCTGGAATTTCCGGGGATCGGGTATACTGTTGGAATCATGTTTCTGTGTATTGGAATTCCGGGGGTTTTGGAGGTACTGCTGAAATCATGTTTCTGGGTGCTGGATGTCCCGGGATTGTGGAGATACTGATGGAATCAAGTTTCTGGATATTTGAATTCCTGGGCTATCGGAGATACTGCTGGAATCATGTTTCTCAGTGCTGGAATTCCCGGGGTTGTGGAGATACTGTTGGAATCATGTTTCTGTGTGCTGGAATTCCCGAGTTGGGGAGATACAGTTGGCATCATTTTTGTGGGTGCTGGAATCCCCGGGGCTGTGGAGATATTGTTGGAATCATTTTTCTGGGTACTTAAATTCCCGGGGTTTTGGAGATACTGCTGGAATCAGGTTTCTGGGGGCTGGAATTCCAGTTGTTTTGGAGATACTGCTGGAATAATTTTTCAGGTTGCTGTAATTCCAGGGGTTGCGGAGATACTGCTGAAATCATGTTTCTGGGTGCTGGAATTCCCGAGGTTGGGGAGATACTGTTGGAATCAACTTTCTGGGTGCTGTTTGTCCCAGGGTTCGGGAGATTCTGTTGGAATCATGTTTCTGGGTGCTGGAATTCCCGGGGTTGGAGAGATACTGTTTGAATCATGTATCTGGATGCTGGAATTCCCGGGGTTGGGGAGATACATGTTGGTATCATGTTTCTGGATGCTGGAATTTCCGGGGTTGGAGAGATACTGTTTGAATCATGTTTCTGGATGCTGGAATTCCCGGGGTTGGGGAGATACGGTTGGAATCCTTTTTGTGGGTGCTGAAATTCCCGGGGCTCGGGAGTTACTGCTGGAATCATTTTTCAGTTTGCTGGAATTCCAGGGGTTGGGGAGATACTGCTGGAATCAAGTTTCTAGATATTGGAATTCCTGGGCTTTTGGAGATACTGCTGGAATCATATTTCTGGGTGCTGGAATTCCCGAGGTTGGGGAGATACTGTTGGAATCAACTTTCTGGGTGCTGTTTGTCCCAGGGTTCGGGAGATTCTGTTGGAATCATGTTTCTGGGTGCTGGAATTCCCGGGGTTGGAGAGATACTGTTTGAATCATGTATCTGGATGCTGGAATTCCCGGGGTTGGGGAGATACATGTTGGTATCATGTTTCTGGATGCTGGAATTCCCGGGGTTGGAGTGATACTGTTTGAATCATGTTTCTGGATGCTGGAATTCCCGGGGTTGGGGAGATACGGTTGGAATCCTTTTTGTGGGTGCTGAAATTCCCGGGGCTCGGGAGTTACTGCTGGAATCATTTTTCAGTTTGCTGGAATTCCAGGGGTTGGGGAGATACTGATGTAATCATGTTTCTGGGTGCTGGAATTCCCGAGGTTGGGGAGATACTGTTTGAATCATGTTTCTGGGTGCTGGAATTCCCGGGATTGGGGAGATACAGTTGGAATCATTTTTGTGGGTGCTGAAATTCCCGGGGCTGGGGAGATACTGCTGGAGCCATTTTTCAGGTTGCTGGAGTTCCCGGGGTTGTGGAGATACTGTTGGAATCATGTTTCTGTGTGCTGGAATTCCCGAGTTGGGGAGATACAGTTGGCATCATTTTTGTGGGTGCTGGAATTCCCGGGGCTGTGGAGATATTGTTGGAATCATTATTCTGGGTATTTAAATTCCCGGGGTTTTGGAGATACTGCAGGAATCAGGTTTCTGGGGGCTGGAATTCCAGTTGTTTTGGAAATACTGCTGGAATAATTTTTCAGGTTGCTGTAATTCCAGGGGTTGCGGAGATACTGCTGGAATCAAGTTTCTAGATATTGGAATTCCTGGGCTTTTGGAGATACTGCTGGAATCATGTTTCTGGGTGCTGGAATTCCCGAGGTTGGGGAGATACTGTTGGAATCAATTTTCTGGGTGCTGTTTGTCCCAGGGTTCGGGAGATTCTGTTGGAATCATTATTCTGGCTGCTGGAATTCCCGGGGTTCGGGAGATACATGTTGGTATCATGTTTCTGGGTGCTAGATGTCCCGGGGTTTTAGAAGATACTTTTGGAATCATGTTTCTGGGTTCTGAATTTCCCGGGGCTGGGGAGATACTGTTGGAATCAAGTTTCTGGGTGCTGGAATTTCCGGGGATATAGTATACTGTTGGAATCATGTTTCTGGGTATTGGAATTCCGGGGGTTTTGGAGGTACTGCTGAAATCATGTTTCTGGGTGCTGGATGTCCCGGGTTTGTGGAGATACTGATGGAATCAAGTTTCTGGATATTGGAATTCCTGGGCTATCGGAGATACTGCTGGAATCATGTTTCTCAGTGCAGGAATTCCCGGGGTTGTGCAGATACTGTTGGAATCATGTTTCTGTGTGCTGGAATTCCCGAGTAGGGGAGATACAGTTGGCATCATTTTTGTGGGTGCTGGAATTCCCGGGGATGTGGAGATATTGTTGGAATCATTTTTCTGGGTATTTAAATTCCCGGGGTTTTGGAGATACTGGTGGAATCAGGTTTCTGGGGGCTGGAATTCCAGTTGTTTTGGAGATACTGCTGGAATAATTTTTCAGGTTGCTGTAATTCCAGGGGTTGCGGAGATACTGCTGGAATCAAGTTTCTAGATATTGGAATTCCTGGGCTTTTGGAGATACTGCTGGAATCATGTTTCTGGGTGCTGGAATTCCCGAGTTTGGGGAGATACTGTTGGAATCAATTTTCTGGGTGCTGTTTTTCCCAGGGTTCGGGAGATTCTGTTGGAATCATGTTTCTGGATGCTGGAATTCCCGGGGTTGGGGAGATACTGTTTGAATCATGTTTCTGGGTGCTGTTTGTCCCCGGGTTCGGGAGATTCTGTTGGAATCATGTTTCTGGGTGCTGGAATTCCCGGGGTTGGGGAGATACGGTTGGAATCCTTTTTGTGGGTGCTGAAATTCCCGGGGCTCGGGAGTTACTGCTGGAATCATTTTTCAGTTTGCTGGAATTCCAGGGGTTGGGGAGATACTGATGTAATCATGTTTCTGGGTGCTGAAATTCCCGGGGTTGGGGAGATACTGTTGGAATCATTTTTCTGGGTGTTGGAATTCCCGGGGTTCGGGAGATAAATGTTGGAATCATGTTTCTGGGTACTGAATGTCCCGGCGCTGGGGTGATACTGTTGGAATCAAGTTTCTGGGTGCTGGAATTCCCGGGGATCGGGTATACTGTTGGAATCATGTTTCTGGGTTTTGGAATTCCTGTGGTTTTGGAGGTACTGCTGAAATCATGCTTCTGGGTGCTGGATGTCCCGGTTTTGTGGAGATACTGATGGAATCAAGTTTCTGGATATTGGAATTCCTGGGCTTTCGGAGATACTGCTGGAATCATTTTTCAGTTTTCTGGAATTCCAGGGGTTGTGGAGATACTGCTGGAATCATGTTTCTCAGAGCTGGAATTCCAGGGGTTGGGGAGATACTGTTGGAATCATGTTTCTCAGAGCTGGAATTCCAGGGGTTGGGGAGATACTGTTGGAATCATGTTTCTGGGTGCTGGAATTCCCGAGGTTGGGGAGATACAGTTGGAATCATTTTTGTGGGTGCTGAAATTCCCGGGGCTGGGGAGATACTGCTGGAATCATTTTTCAGGTTGCTGGAATTCCCGGGGTTGTGGAGATACTGTTGGAATCATGTTTCTGTGTGCTGGAATTCCCGAGTTGGGGAGATACAGTTGGCATCATTTTTGTGGGTGCTGGAATTCCCGGGGCTGTGGAGATATTGTTGGAATCATTTTTCTGGGTATTTAAATTCCCGGGGTTTTGGAGATACTGCAGGAATCAGGTTTCTGGGGGCTGGAATTCCAGTTGTTTTGGAGATACTGCTGGAATAATTTTTCAGGTTGCTGTAATTCCAGGGGTTGCGGAGATACTGCTGGAATCAAGTTTCTACATATTGGAATTCCTGGGCTTTTGGAGATACTGCTGGAATCATGTTTCTGGGTGCTGGAATTCCCGAGGTTGGGGAGATACTGTTGGAATCAATTTTCTGGGTGCTGTTTGTCCCAGGGTTCGGGAGATTCTGTTGGAATCATGATTCTGGCTGCTGGAATTCCCGGGGTTCGGGAGATACATGTTGGTATCATGTTTCTGGGTGCTAGATGTCCCGGGGTATTAGAAGATACTTTTGGAATCATGTTTCTGGGTTCTGAATTTCCCGGGGCTGGGGAGATACTGTTGGAATCAAGTTTCTGGGTGCTGGAATTTCCGGGGATCGGGTATACTGTTGGAATCATGTTTCTGTGTATTGGAATTCCGGGGGTTTTGGAGGTACTGCTGAAATCATGTTTCTGGGTGCTGGATGTCCCGGGATTGTGGAGATACTGATGGAATCATGTTTCTGGATATTTGAATTCCTGGGCTATCGGAGATACTGCTGGAATCATGTTTCTCAGTGCTGGAATTCCCGGGGTTGTGGAGATACTGTTGGAATCATGTTTCTGTGTGCTGGAATTCCCGAGTTGGGGAGATACAGTTGGCATCATTTTTGTGGGTGCTGGAATCCCCGGGGCTGTGGAAATATTGTTGGAATCATTTTTCTGGGTACTTAAATTCCCGGGGTTTTGGAGATACTGCTGGAATCAGGTTTCTGGGGGCTGGAATTCCAGTTGTTTTGGAGATACTGCTGGAATAATTTTTCAGGTTGCTGTAATTCCAGGGGTTGCGGAGATACTGCTGGAATCAAGTTTCTAGATATTGGAATTCCTGGGCTTTTGGAGATACTGCTGGAATCATGTTTCTGGGTGCTGGATGTCCCGGGATTGTGGAGATACTGATGGAATCAAGTTTCTGGATATTTGAATTCCTGAGCTATCGGAGATACTGCTGGAATCATGTTTCTCAGTGCTGGAATTCCCGGGGTTGTGGAGATACTGTTGGAATCATGTTTCTGTGTGCTGGAATTCCCGAGTTGGGGAGATACAGTTGGCATCATTTTTGTGGGTGCTGGAATCCCCGGGGCTGTGGAGATATTGTTGTAATCATTTTTCTGGGCACTTAAATTCCCGGGGTTTTGGAGATACTGCAGGAATCAGGTTTCTGGGGGCTGGAATTCCAGTTGTTTTGGAGATACTGCTGGAATAATTTTTCAGGTTGCTGTAATTCCAGGGGTTGCGGAGATACTGCTGGAATCAAGTTTCTACATATTGGAATTCCTGGGCTTTTGGAGATACTGCTGGAATCATGTTTCTGGGTGCTGGAATTCCCGAGGTTGGGGAGATACTGTTGGAATCAATTTTCTGGGTGCTGTTTGTCCCAGGGTTCGGGAGATTCTGTTGGAATCATGATTCTGGCTGCTGGAATTCCCGGGGTTCGGGAGATACATGTTGGTATCATGTTTCTGGGTGCTAGATGTCCCGGGGTATTAGAAGATACTTTTGGAATCATGTTTCTGGGTTCTGAATTTCCCGGGGCTGGGGAGATACTGTTGGAATCAAGTTTCTGGGTGCTGGAATTTCCGGGGATCGGGTATACTGTTGGAATCATGTTTCTGTGTATTGGAATTCCGGGGGTTTTGGAGGTACTGCTGAAATCATGTTTCTGGGTGCTGGATGTCCCGGGATTGTGGAGATACTGATGGAATCAAGTTTCTGGATATTTGAATTCCTGGGCTATCGGAGATACTGCTGGAATCATGTTTCTCAGTGCTGGAATTCCCGGGGTTGTGGAGATACTGTTGGAATCATGTTTCTGTGTGCTGGAATTCCCGAGTTGGGGAGATACAGTTGGCATCATTTTTGTGGGTGCTGGAATCCCCGGGGCTGTGGAGATATTGTTGGAATCATTTTTCTGGGTACTTAAATTCCCGGGCTTTTGGAGATACTGCTGGAATCAGGTTTCTGGGGGCTGGAATTCCAGTTGTTTTGGAGATACTGCTGGAATAATTTTTCAGGTTGCTGTAATTCCAGGGGTTGCGGAGATACTGCTGGAATCATGTTTCTGGGTGCTGGAATTCCCGAGGTTGGGGAGATACTGTTGGAATCAACTTTCTGGGTGCTGTTTGTCCCAGGGTTCGGGAGATTCTGTTGGAATCATGTTTCTGGGTGCTGGAATTCCCGGGGTTGGAGAGATACTGTTTGAATCATGTATCTGGATGCTGGAATTCCCGGGGTTGGGGAGATACATGTTGGTATCATGTTTCTGGATGCTGGAATTCCCGGGGTTGGGGAGATACGGTTGGAATCCTATTGTGGGTGCTGAAATTCCCGGGGCTCGGGAGTTACTGCTGGAATCATTTTTCAGTTTGCTGGAATTCCAGGGGTTGGGGAGATACTGCTGGAATCAAGTTTCTAGATATTGGAATTCCTGGGCTTTTGGAGATACTGCTGGAATCATATTTCTGGGTGCTGGAATTCCCGAGGTTGGGGAGATACTGTTGGAATCAACTTTCTGGGTGCTGTTTGTCCCAGGGTTCGGGAGATTCTGTTGGAATCATGTTTCTGGGTGCTGGAATTCCCGGGGTTGGAGAGATACTGTTTGAATCATGTATCTGGATGCTGGAATTCCCGGGGTTGGGGAGATACATGTTGGTATCATGTTTCTGGATGCTGGAATTCCCGGGGTTGGAGTGATACTGTTTGAATCATGTTTCTGGATGCTGGAATTCCCGGGGTTGGGGAGATACGGTTGGAATCCTTTTTGTGGGTGCTGAAATTCCCGGGGCTCGGGAGTTACTGCTGGAATCATTTTTCAGTTTGCTGGAATTCCAGGGGTTGGGGAGATACTGATGTAATCATGTTTCTGGGTGCTGGAATTCCCGAGGTTGGGGAGATACTGTTTGAATCATGTTTCTGGGTGCTGGAATTCCCGGGATTGGGGAGATACAGTTGGAATCATTTTTGTGGGTGCTGAAATTCCCGGGGCTGGGGAGATACTGCTGGAGCCATTTTTCAGGTTGCTGGAGTTCCCGGGGTTGTGGAGATACTGTTGGAATCATGTTTCTGTGTGCTGGAATTCCCGAGTTGGGGAGATACAGTTGGCATCATTTTTGTGGGTGCTGGAATTCCCGGGGCTGTGGAGATATTATTGGAATCATTATTCTGGGTATTTAAATTCCCGGGGTTTTGGAGATACTGCAGGAATCAGGTTTCTGGGGTTGGAATTCCAGTTGTTTTGGAAATACTGCTGGAATAATTTTTCAGGTTGCTGTAATTCCAGGGGTTGCGGAGATACTGCTGGAATCAAGTTTCTAGATATTGGAATTCCTGGGCTTTTGGAGATACTGCTGGAATCATGTTTCTGGGTGCTGGAATTCCCGAGGTTGGGGAGATACTGTTGGAATCAATTTTCTGGGTGCTGTTTGTCCCAGGGTTCGGGAGATTCTGTTGGAATCATTATTCTGGCTGCTGGAATTCCCGGGGTTCGGGAGATACATGTTGGTATCATGTTTCTGGGTGCTAGATGTCCCGGGGTTTTAGAAGATACTTTTGGAATCATGTTTCTGGGTTCTGAATTTCCCGGGGCTGGGGAGATACTGTTGGAATCAAGTTTCTGGGTGCTGGAATTTCCGGGGATATAGTATACTGTTGGAATCATGTTTCTGGGTATTGGAATTCCGGGGGTTTTGGAGGTACTGCTGAAATCATGTTTCTGGGTGCTGGATGTCCCGGGTTTGTGGAGATACTGATGGAATCAAGTTTCTGGATATTGGAATTCCTGGGCTATCGGAGATACTGCTGGAATCATGTTTCTCAGTGCAGGAATTCCCGGGGTTGTGCAGATACTGTTGGAATCATGTTTCTGTGTGCTGGAATTCCCGAGTAGGGGAGATACAGTTGGCATCATTTTTGTGGGTGCTGGAATTCCCGGGGATGTGGAGATATTGTTGGAATCATTTTTCTGGGTATTTAAATTCCCGGGGTTTTGGAGATACTGGTGGAATCAGGTTTTTGGGGGCTGGAATTCCAGTTGTTTTGGAGATACTGCTGGAATAATTTTTCAGGTTGCTGTAATTCCAGGGGTTGCGGAGATACTGCTGGAATCAAGTTTCTAGATATTGGAATTCCTGGGCTTTTGGAGATACTGCTGGAATCATGTTTCTGGGTGCTGGAATTCCCGAGTTTGGGGAGATACTGTTGGAATCAATTTTCTGGGTGCTGTTTTTCCCAGGGTTCGGGAGATTCTGTTGGAATCATGTTTCTGGATGCTGGAATTCCCGGGGTTGGGGAGATACTGTTTGAATCATGTTTCTGGGTGCTGTTTGTCCCCGGGTTCGGGAGATTCTGTTGGAATCATGTTTCTGGGTGCTGGAATTCCCGGGGTTGGGGAGATACATGTTGGTATCATGTTTCTGGATGCTGGAATTCCCGGGGTTGGAGTGATACTGTTTGAATCATGTTTCTGGATGCTGGAATTCCCGGGGTTGGGGAGATACGGTTGGAATCCTTTTTGTGGGTGCTGAAATTCCCGGGGCTCGGGAGTTACTGCTGGAATCATTTTTCAGTTTGCTGGAATTCCAGGGGTTGGGGAGATACTGATGTAATCATGTTTCTGGGTGCTGGAATTCCCGAGGTTGGGGAGATACTGTTTGAATCATGTTTCTGGGTGCTGGAATTCCCGGGATTGGGGAGATACAGTTGGAATCATTTTTGTGGGTGCTGAAATTCCCGGGGCTGGGGAGATACTGCTGGAGCCATTTTTCAGGTTGCTGGAGTTCCCGGGGTTGTGGAGATACTGTTGGAATCATGTTTCTGTGTGCTGGAATTCCCGAGTTGGGGAGATACAGTTGGCATCATTTTTGTGGGTGCTGGAATTCCCGGGGCTGTGGAGATATTGTTGGAATCATTATTCTGGGTATTTAAATTCCCGGGGTTTTGGAGATACTGCAGGAATCAGGTTTCTGGGGGCTGGAATTCCAGGGGTTGGGGAGATACTGTTGGAATCATGTTTCTCAGAGCTGGAATTCCAGGGGTTGGGGAGATACTGTTGGAATCATGTTTCTGGGTGCTGGAATTCCCGAGGTTGAGGAGATACAGTTGGAATCATTTTTGTGGGTGCTGAAATTCCCGGGGCTGGGGAGATACTGCTGGAATCATTTTTCAGGTTGCTGGAATTCCCGGGGTTGTGGAGATACTGTTGGAATCATGTTTCTGTGTGCTGGAATTCCCGAGTTGGGGAGATACAGTTGGCATCATTTTTGTGGGTGCTGGAATTCCCGGGGCTGTGGAGATATTGTTGGAATCATTTTTCTGGGTATTTAAATTCCCGGGGTTTTGGAGATACTGCAGGAATCAGGTTTCTGGGGGCTGGAATTCCAGTTGTTTTGGAGATACTGCTGGAATAATTTTTCAGGTTGCTGTAATTCCAGGGGTTGCGGAGATACTGCTGGAATCAAGTTTCTACATATTGGAATTCCTGGGCTTTTGGAGATACTGCTGGAATCATGTTTCTGGGTGCTGGAATTCCCGAGGTTGGGGAGATACTGTTGGAATCAATTTTCTGGGTGCTGTTTGTCCCAGGGTTCGGGAGATTCTGTTGGAATCATGATTCTGGCTGCTGGAATTCCCGGGGTTCGGGAGATACATGTTGGTATCATGTTTCTGGGTGCTAGATGTCCCGGGGTATTAGAAGATACTTTTGGAATCATGTTTCTGGGTTCTGAATTTCCCGGGGCTGGGGAGATACTGTTGGAATCAAGTTTCTGGGTGCTGGAATTTCCGGGGATCGGGTATACTGTTGGAATCATGTTTCTGTGTATTGGAATTCCGGGGGTTTTGGAGGTACTGCTGAAATCATGTTTCTGGGTGCTGGATGTCCCGGGATTGTGGAGATACTGATGGAATCAAGTTTCTGGATATTTGAATTCCTGGGCTATCGGAGATACTGCTGGAATCATGTTTCTCAGTGCTGGAATTCCCGGGGTTGTGGAGATACTGTTGGAATCATGTTTCTGTGTGCTGGAATTCCCGAGTTGGGGAGATACAGTTGGCATCATTTTTGTGGGTGCTGGAATCCCCGGGGCTGTGGAAATATTGTTGGAATCATTTTTCTGGGTACTTAAATTCCCGGGGTTTTGGAGATACTGCTGGAATCAGGTTTCTGGGGGCTGGAATTCCAGTTGTTTTGGAGATACTGCTGGAATAATTTTTCAGGTTGCTGTAATTCCAGGGGTTGCGGAGATACTGCTGGAATCAAGTTTCTAGATATTGGAATTCCTGGGCTTTTGGAGATACTGCTGGAATCATGTTTCTGGGTGCTGGATGTCCCGGGATTGTGGAGATACTGATGGAATCAAGTTTCTGGATATTTGAATTCCTGGGCTATCGGAGATACTGCTGGAATCATGTTTCTCAGTGCTGGAATTCCCGGGGTTGTGGAGATACTGTTGGAATCATGTTTCTGGGTGCTGGAATTCCCGAGGTTGGGGAGATACAGTTGGAATCATTTTTGTGGGTGCTGAAATTCCCGGGGCTGGGGAGATACTGCTGGAATCATTTTTCAGGTTGCTGGAATTCCCGGGGTTGTGGAGATACTGTTGGAATCATGTTTCTGTGTGCTGGAATTCCCGAGTTGGGGAGATACAGTTGGCATCATTTTTGTGGGTGCTGGAATTCCCGGGGCTGTGGAGATATTGTTGGAATCATTTTTCTGGGTATTTAAATTCCCGGGGTTTTGGAGATACTGCAGGAATCAGGTTTCTGGGGGCTGGAATTCCAGTTGTTTTGGAGATACTGCTGGAATAATTTTTCAGGTTGCTGTAATTCCAGGGGTTGCGGAGATACTGCTGGAATCAAGTTTCTACATATTGGAATTCCTGGGCTTTTGGAGATACTGCTGGAATCATGTTTCTGGGTGCTGGAATTCCCGAGGTTGGGGAGATACTGTTGGAATCAATTTTCTGGGTGCTGTTTGTCCCAGGGTTCGGGAGATTCTGTTGGAATCATGATTCTGGCTGCTGGAATTCCCGGGGTTCGGGAGATACATGTTGGTATCATGTTTCTGGGTGCTAGATGTCCCGGGGTATTAGAAGATACTTTTGGAATCATGTTTCTGGGTTCTGAATTTCCCGGGGCTGGGGAGATACTGTTGGAATCAAGTTTCTGGGTGCTGGAATTTCCGGGGATCGGGTATACTGTTGGAATCATGTTTCTGTGTATTGGAATTCCGGGGGTTTTGGAGGTACTGCTGAAATCATGTTTCTGGGTGCTGGATGTCCCGGGATTGTGGAGATACTGATGGAATCAAGTTTCTGGATATTTGAATTCCTGGGCTATCGGAGATACTGCTGGAATCATGTTTCTCAGTGCTGGAATTCCCGGGGTTGTGGAGATACTGTTGGAATCATGTTTCTGTGTGCTGGAATTCCCGAGTTGGGGAGATACAGTTGGCATCATTTTTGTGGGTGCTGGAATCCCCGGGGCTGTGGAAATATTGTTGGAATCATTTTTCTGGGTACTTAAATTCCCGGGGTTTTGGAGATACTGCTGGAATCAGGTTTCTGGGGGCTGGAATTCCAGTTGTTTTGGAGATACTGCTGGAATAATTTTTCAGGTTGCTGTAATTCCAGGGGTTGCGGAGATACTGCTGGAATCAAGTTTCTAGATATTGGAATTCCTGGGCTTTTGGAGATACTGCTGGAATCATGTTTCTGGGTGCTGGATGTCCCGGGATTGTGGAGATACTGATGGAATCAAGTTTCTGGATATTTGAATTCCTGGGCTATCGGAGATACTGCTGGAATCATGTTTCTCAGTGCTGGAATTCCCGGGGTTGTGGAGATACTGTTGGAATCATGTTTCTGTGTGCTGGAATTCCCGAGTTGGGGAGATACAGTTGGCATCATTTTTGTGGGTGCTGGAATCCCCGGGGCTGTGGAGATATTGTTGGAATCATTTTTCTGGGCACTTAAATTCCCGGGGTTTTGGAGATACTGCAGGAATCATGTTTCTGGGTGCTGGAATTCCCGAGGTTGGGGAGATACTGTTGGAATCAATTTTCTGGGTGCTGTTTGTCCCAGGGTTCGGGAGATTCTGTTGGAATCATTATTCTGGCTGCTGGAATTCCCGGGGTTCGGGAGATACATGTTGGTATCATGTTTCTGGGTGCTAGATGTCCCGGGGTTTTAGAAGATACTTTTGGAATCATGTTTCTGGGTTCTGAATTTCCCGGGGCTGGGGAGATACTGTTGGAATCAAGTTTCTGGGTGCTGGAATTTCCGGGGATATAGTATACTGTTGGAATCATGTTTCTGGGTATTGGAATTCCGGGGGTTTTGGAGGTACTGCTGAAATCATGTTTCTGGGTGCTGGATGTCCCGGGTTTGTGGAGATACTGATGGAATCAAGTTTCTGGATATTGGAATTCCTGGGCTATCGGAGATACTGCTGGAATCATGTTTCTCAGTGCAGGAATTCCCGGGGTTGTGCAGATACTGTTGGAATCATGTTTCTGTGTGCTGGAATTCCCGAGTAGGGGAGATACAGTTGGCATCATTTTTGTGGGTGCTGGAATTCCCGGGGATGTGGAGATATTGTTGGAATCATTTTTCTGGGTATTTAAATTCCCGGGGTTTTGGAGATACTGGTGGAATCAGGTTTTTGGGGGCTGGAATTCCAGTTGTTTTGGAGATACTGCTGGAATAATTTTTCAGGTTGCTGTAATTCCAGGGGTTGCGGAGATACTGCTGGAATCAAGTTTCTAGATATTGGAATTCCTGGGCTTTTGGAGATACTGCTGGAATCATGTTTCTGGGTGCTGGAATTCCCGAGTTTGGGGAGATACTGTTGGAATCAATTTTCTGGGTGCTGTTTTTCCCAGGGTTCGGGAGATTCTGTTGGAATCATGTTTCTGGATGCTGGAATTCCCGGGGTTGGGGAGATACTGTTTGAATCATGTTTCTGGGTGCTGTTTGTCCCCGGGTTCGGGAGATTCTGTTGGAATCATGTTTCTGGGTGCTGGAATTCCCGGGGTTGGGGAGATACATGTTGGTATCATGTTTCTGGATGCTGGAATTCCCGGGGTTGGAGTGATACTGTTTGAATCATGTTTCTGGATGCTGGAATTCCCGGGGTTGGGGAGATACGGTTGGAATCCTTTTTGTGGGTGCTGAAATTCCCGGGGCTCGGGAGTTACTGCTGGAATCATTTTTCAGTTTGCTGGAATTCCAGGGGTTGGGGAGATACTGATGTAATCATGTTTCTGGGTGCTGGAATTCCCGAGGTTGTGGAGATACTGTTTGAATCATGTTTCTGGGTGCTGGAATTCCCGGGATTGGGGAGATACAGTTGGAATCATTTTTGTGGGTGCTGAAATTCCCGGGGCTGGGGAGATACTGCTGGAGCCATTTTTCAGGTTGCTGGAGTTCCCGGGGTTGTGGAGATACTGTTGGAATCATGTTTCTGTGTGCTGGAATTCCCGAGTTGGGGAGATACAGTTGGCATCATTTTTGTGGGTGCTGGAATTCCCGGGGCTGTGGAGATATTGTTGGAATCATTATTCTGGGTATTTAAATTCCCGGGGTTTTGGAGATACTGCAGGAATCAGGTTTCTGGGGGCTGGAATTCCAGGGGTTGGGGAGATACTGTTGGAATCATGTTTCTCAGAGCTGGAATTCCAGGGGTTGGGGAGATACTGTTGGAATCATGTTTCTGGGTGCTGGAATTCCCGAGGTTGGGGAGATACAGTTGGAATCATTTTTGTGGGTGCTGAAATTCCCGGGGCTGGGGAGATACTGCTGGAATCATTTTTCAGGTTGCTGGAATTCCCGGGGTTGTGGAGATACTGTTGGAATCATGTTTCTGTGTGCTGGAATTCCCGAGTTGGGGAGATACAGTTGGCATCATTTTTGTGGGTGCTGGAATTCCCGGGGCTGTGGAGATATTGTTGGAATCATTTTTCTGGGTATTTAAATTCCCGGGGTTTTGGAGATACTGCAGGAATCAGGTTTCTGGGGGCTGGAATTCCAGTTGTTTTGGAGATACTGCTGGAATAATTTTTCAGGTTGCTGTAATTCCAGGGGTTGCGGAGATACTGCTGGAATCAAGTTTCTACATATTGGAATTCCTGGGCTTTTGGAGATACTGCTGGAATCATGTTTCTGGGTGCTGGAATTCCCGAGGTTGGGGAGATACTGTTGGAATCAATTTTCTGGGTGCTGTTTGTCCCAGGGTTCGGGAGATTCTGTTGGAATCATGATTCTGGCTGCTGGAATTCCCGGGGTTCGGGAGATACATGTTGGTATCATGTTTCTGGGTGCTAGATGTCCCGGGGTATTAGAAGATACTTTTGGAATCATGTTTCTGGGTTCTGAATTTCCCGGGGCTGGGGAGATACTGTTGGAATCAAGTTTCTGGGTGCTGGAATTTCCGGGGATCGGGTATACTGTTGGAATCATGTTTCTGTGTATTGGAATTCCGGGGGTTTTGGAGGTACTGCTGAAATCATGTTTCTGGGTGCTGGATGTCCCGGGATTGTGGAGGTACTGATGGAATCAAGTTTCTGGATATTTGAATTCCTGGGCTATCGGAGATACTGCTGGAATCATGTTTCTCAGTGCTGGAATTCCCGGGGTTGTGGAGATACTGTTGGAATCATGTTTCTGTGTGCTGGAATTCCCGAGTTGGGGAGATACAGTTGGCATCATTTTTGTGGGTGCTGGAATCCCCGGGGCTGTGGAAATATTGTTGGAATCATTTTTCTGGGTACTTAAATTCCCGGGGTTTTGGAGATACTGCTGGAATCAGGTTTCTGGGGGCTGGAATTCCAGTTGTTTTGGAGATACTGCTGGAATAATTTTTCAGGTTGCTGTAATTCCAGGGGTTGCGGAGATACTGCTGGAATCAAGTTTCTAGATATTGGAATTCCTGGGCTTTTGGAGATACTGCTGGAATCATGTTTCTGGGTGCTGGATGTCCCGGGTTTGTGGAGATACTGATGGAATCAAGTTTCTGGATATTGGAATTCCTGGGCTATCGGAGATACTGCTGGAATCATGTTTCTCAGTGCAGGAATTCCCGGGGTTGTGCAGATACTGTTGGAATCATGTTTCTGTGTGCTGGAATTCCCGAGTAGGGGAGATACAGTTGGCATCATTTTTGTGGGTGCTGGAATTCCCGGGGATGTGGAGATATTGTTGGAATCATTTTTCTGGGTATTTAAATTCCCGGGGTTTTGGAGATACTGGTGGAATCAGGTTTTTGGGGGCTGGAATTCCAGTTGTTTTGGAGATACTGCTGGAATAATTTTTCAGGTTGCTGTAATTCCAGGGGTTGCGGAGATACTGCTGGAATCAAGTTTCTAGATATTGGAATTCCTGGGCTTTTGGAGATACTGCTGGAATCATGTTTCTGGGTGCTGGAATTCCCGAGTTTGGGGAGATACTGTTGGAATCAATTTTCTGGGTGCTGTTTTTCCCAGGGTTCGGGAGATTCTGTTGGAATCATGTTTCTGGATGCTGGAATTCCCGGGGTTGGGGAGATACTGTTTGAATCATGTTTCTGGGTGCTGTTTGTCCCCGGGTTCGGGAGATTCTGTTGGAATCATGTTTCTGGGTGCTGGAATTCCCGGGGTTGGGGAGATACATGTTGGTATCATGTTTCTGGATGCTGGAATTCCCGGGGTTGGAGTGATACTGTTTGAATCATGTTTCTGGATGCTGGAATTCCCGGGGTTGGGGAGATACGGTTGGAATCCTTTTTGTGGGTGCTGAAATTCCCGGGGCTCGGGAGTTACTGCTGGAATCATTTTTCAGTTTGCTGGAATTCCAGGGGTTGGGGAGATACTGATGTAATCATGTTTCTGGGTGCTGGAATTCCCGAGGTTGTGGAGATACTGTTTGAATCATGTTTCTGGGTGCTGGAATTCCCGGGATTGGGGAGATACAGTTGGAATCATTTTTGTGGGTGCTGAAATTCCCGGGGCTGGGGAGATACTGCTGGAGCCATTTTTCAGGTTGCTGGAGTTCCCGGGGTTGTGGAGATACTGTTGGAATCATGTTTCTGTGTGCTGGAATTCCCGAGTTGGGGAGATACAGTTGGCATCATTTTTGTGGGTGCTGGAATTCCCGGGGCTGTGGAGATATTGTTGGAATCATTATTCTGGGTATTTAAATTCCCGGGGTTTTGGAGATACTGCAGGAATCAGGTTTCTGGGGGCTGGAATTCCAGGGGTTGGGGAGATACTGTTGGAATCATGTTTCTCAGAGCTGGAATTCCAGGGGTTGGGGAGATACTGTTGGAATCATGTTTCTGGGTGCTGGAATTCCCGAGGTTGGGGAGATACAGTTGGAATCATTTTTGTGGGTGCTGAAATTCCCGGGGCTGGGGAGATACTGCTGGAATCATTTTTCAGGTTGCTGGAATTCCCGGGGTTGTGGAGATACTGTTGGAATCATGTTTCTGTGTGCTGGAATTCCCGAGTTGGGGAGATACAGTTGGCATCATTTTTGTGGGTGCTGGAATTCCCGGGGCTGTGGAGATATTGTTGGAATCATTTTTCTGGGTATTTAAATTCCCGGGGTTTTGGAGATACTGCAGGAATCAGGTTTCTGGGGGCTGGAATTCCAGTTGTTTTGGAGATACTGCTGGAATAATTTTTCAGGTTGCTGTAATTCCAGGGGTTGCGGAGATACTGCTGGAATCAAGTTTCTACATATTGGAATTCCTGGGCTTTTGGAGATACTGCTGGAATCATGTTTCTGGGTGCTGGAATTCCCGAGGTTGGGGAGATACTGTTGGAATCAATTTTCTGGGTGCTGTTTGTCCCAGGGTTCGGGAGATTCTGTTGGAATCATGATTCTGGCTGCTGGAATTCCCGGGGTTCGGGAGATACATGTTGGTATCATGTTTCTGGGTGCTAGATGTCCCGGGGTATTAGAAGATACTTTTGGAATCATGTTTCTGGGTTCTGAATTTCCCGGGGCTGGGGAGATACTGTTGGAATCAAGTTTCTGGGTGCTGGAATTTCCGGGGATCGGGTATACTGTTGGAATCATGTTTCTGTGTATTGGAATTCCGGGGGTTTTGGAGGTACTGCTGAAATCATGTTTCTGGGTGCTGGATGTCCCGGGATTGTGGAGATACTGATGGAATCAAGTTTCTGGATATTTGAATTCCTGGGCTATCGGAGATACTGCTGGAATCATGTTTCTCAGTGCTGGAATTCCCGGGGTTGTGGAGATACTGTTGGAATCATGTTTCTGTGTGCTGGAATTCCCGAGTTGGGGAGATACAGTTGGCATCATTTTTGTGGGTGCTGGAATCCCCGGGGCTGTGGAAATATTGTTGGAATCATTTTTCTGGGTACTTAAATTCCCGGGGTTTTGGAGATACTGCTGGAATCAGGTTTCTGGGGGCTGGAATTCCAGTTGTTTTGGAGATACTGCTGGAATAATTTTTCAGGTTGCTGTAATTCCAGGGGTTGCGGAGATACTGCTGGAATCAAGTTTCTAGATATTGGAATTCCTGGGCTTTTGGAGATACTGCTGGAATCATGTTTCTGGGTGCTGGATGTCCCGGGATTGTGGAGATACTGATGGAATCAAGTTTCTGGATATTTGAATTCCTGGGCTATCGGAGATACTGCTGGAATCATGTTTCTCAGTGCTGGAATTCCCGGGGTTGTGGAGATACTGTTGGAATCATGTTTCTGTGTGCTGGAATTCCCGAGTTGGGGAGATACAGTTGGCATCATTTTTGTGGGTGCTGGAATCCCCGGGGCTGTGGAGATATTGTTGGAATCATTTTTCTGGGCACTTAAATTCCCGGGGTTTTGGAGATACTGCAGGAATCAGGTTTCTGGGGGCTGGAATTCCAGTTGTTTTGGAGATACTGCTGGAATAATTTTTCAGGTTGCTGTAATTCCAGGGGTTGCGGAGATACTGCTGGAATCAAGTTTCTACATATTGGAATTCCTGGGCTTTTGGAGATACTGCTGGAATCATGTTTCTGGGTGCTGGAATTCCCGAGGTTGGGGAGATACTGTTGGAATCAATTTTCTGGGTGCTGTTTGTCCCAGGGTTCGGGAGATTCTGTTGGAATCATGATTCTGGCTGCTGGAATTCCCGGGGTTCGGGAGATACATGTTGGTATCATGTTTCTGGGTGCTAGATGTCCCGGGGTATTAGAAGATACTTTTGGAATCATGTTTCTGGGTTCTGAATTTCCCGGGGCTGGGGAGATACTGTTGGAATCAAGTTTCTAGATATTGGAATTCCTGGGCTTTTGGAGATACTGCTGGAATCATGTTTCTGGGTGCTGGAATTCCCGAGTTTGGGGAGATACTGTTGGAATCAATTTTCTGTGTGCTGTTTTTCCCAGGGTTCGGGAGATTCTGTTGGAATCATGTTTCTGGATGCTGGAATTCCCGGGGTTGGGGAGATACTGTTTGAATCATGTTTCTGGGTGCTGTTTGTCCCCGGGTTCGGGAGATTCTGTTGGAATCATGTTTCTGGGTGCTGGAATTCCCGGGGTTGGGGAGATACATGTTGGTATCATGTTTCTGGAAGCTGGAATTCCCGGGGTTGGAGTGATACTGTTTGAATCATGTTTCTGGGTGCTGTTTGTCCCCGGGTTCGGGAGATTCTGTTGGAATCATGTTTCTGGGTGCTGGAATTCCCGAGGTTGGGGAGATACTGTTTGAATCATGTTTCTGGGTGCTGGAATTCCCGGGATTGGGGAGATACAGTTGGAATCATTTTTGTGGGTGCTGAAATTCCCGGGGCTGGGGAGATACTGCTGGAGCCATTTTTCAGGTTGCTGGAGTTCCCGGGGTTGTGGAGATACTGTTGGAATCATGTTTCTGTGTGCTGGAATTCCCGAGTTGGGGAGATACAGTTGGCATCATTTTTGTGGGTGCTGGAATTCCCGGGGCTGTGGAGATATTGTTGGAATCATTATTCTGGGTATTTAAATTCCCGGGGTTTTGGAGATACTGCAGGAATAATTTTTCAGGTTGCTGTAATTCCAGGGGTTGCGGAGATACTGCTGGAATCAAGTTTCTACATATTGGAATTCCTGGGCTTTTGGAGATACTGCTGGAATCATGTTTCTGGGTGCTGGAATTCCCGAGGTTGGGGAGATACTGTTGGAATCAATTTTCTGGGTGCTGTTTGTCCCAGGGTTCGGGAGATTCTGTTGGAATCATGATTCTGGCTGCTGGAATTCCCGGGGTTCGGGAGATACATGTTGGTATCATGTTTCTGGGTGCTAGATGTCCCGGGGTATTAGAAGATACTTTTGGAATCATGTTTCTGGGTTCTGAATTTCCCGGGGCTGGGGAGATACTGTTGGAATCAAGTTTCTAGATATTGGAATTCCTGGGCTTTTGGAGATACTGCTGGAATCATGTTTCTGGGTGCTGGAATTCCCGAGTTTGGGGAGATACTGTTGGAATCAATTTTCTGTGTGCTGTTTTTCCCAGGGTTCGGGAGATTCTGTTGGAATCATGTTTCTGGATGCTGGAATTCCCGGGGTTGGGGAGATACTGTTTGAATCATGTTTCTGGGTGCTGTTTGTCCCCGGGTTCGGGAGATTCTGTTGGAATCATGTTTCTGGGTGCTGGAATTCCCGGGGTTGGGGAGATACATGTTGGTATCATGTTTCTGGAAGCTGGAATTCCCGGGGTTGGAGTGATACTGTTTGAATCATGTTTCTGGGTGCTGTTTGTCCCCGGGTTCGGGAGATTCTGTTGGAATCATGTTTCTGGGTGCTGGAATTCCCGAGGTTGGGGAGATACTGTTTGAATCATGTTTCTGGGTGCTGGAATTCCCGGGATTGGGGAGATACAGTTGGAATCATTTTTGTGGGTGCTGAAATTCCCGGGGCTGGGGAGATACTGCTGGAGCCATTTTTCAGGTTGCTGGAGTTCCCGGGGTTGTGGAGATACTGTTGGAATCATGTTTCTGTGTGCTGGAATTCCCGAGTTGGGGAGATACAGTTGGCATCATTTTTGTGGGTGCTGGAATTCCCGGGGCTGTGGAGATATTGTTGGAATCATTATTCTGGGTATTTAAATTCCCGGGGTTTTGGAGATACTGCAGGAATCAGGTTTCTGGGGGCTGGAATTCCAGGGGTTGGGGAGATACTGTTGGATTCATGTTTCTCAGAGCTGGAATTCCAGGGGTTGGGGAGATACTGTTGGAATCATGTTTCTGGGTGCTGGAATTCCCGAGGTTGGGGAGATACAGTTGGAATCATTTTTGTGGGTGCTGAAATTCCCGGGGCTGGGGAGATACTGCTGGAATCATTTTTCAGGTTGCTGGAATTCCCGGGGTTGTGGAGATACTGTTGGAATCATGTTTCTGTGTGCTGGAATTCCCGAGTTGGGGAGATACAGTTGGCATCATTTTTGTGGGTGCTGGAATTCCCGGGGCTGTGGAGATATTGTTGGAATCATTTTTCTGGGTATTTAAATTCCCGGGGTTTTGGAGATACTGCAGGAATCAGGTTTCTGGGGGCTGGAATTCCAGTTGTTTTGGAGATACTGCTGGAATAATTTTTCAGGTTGCTGTAATTCCAGGGGTTGCGGAGATACTGTTGGAATCATGTTTCTAGATATTGGAATTCCTGGGCTTTTGGAGATACTGCTGGAATCATGTTTCTGGGTGCTGGAATTCCCGAGGTTGGGGAGATACTGTTGGAATCAATTTTCTGGGTGCTGTTTGTCCCAGGGTTCGGGAGATTCTGTTGTTATCATGATTCTGGCTGCTGGAATTCCCGGGGTTCGGGAGATACATGTTGGTATCATGTTTCTGGGTGCTAGATGTCCCGGGGTATTAGAAGATACTTTTGGAATCATGTTTCTGGGTTCTGAATTTCCCGGGGCTGGGGAGATACTGTTGGAATCAAGTTTCTGGGTGCTGGAATTTCCGGGGATCGGGTATACTGTTGGAATCATGTTTCTGTGTATTGGAATTCCGGGGCTTTTGGAGGTACTGCTGAAATCATGTTTCTGGGTGCTGGATGTCCCGGGATTGTGGAGATACTGATGGAATCAAGTTTCTGGATATTTGAATTCCTGGGCTATCGGAGATACTGCTGGAATCATGTTTCTCAGTGCTGGAATTCCCGGGGTTGTGGAGATACTGTTGGAATCATGTTTCTGTGTGCTGGAATTCCCGAGTTGGGGAGATACAGTTGGCATCATTTTTGTGGGTGCTGGAATTCCCGGGGCTGTGGAGATATTGTTGGAATCGGGTTTCTGGGGGCTGGAATTCAAGTTGTTTTGGAGATACTGCTGGAATAATTTTTCAGGTTGCTGTAATTCCAGGGGTTGCGGAGATACTGCTGGAATCAAGTTTCTAGATATTGGAATTCCTGGGCTTTTGGAGATACTGCTGGAATCATGTTTCTGGGTGCTGGAATTCCCGAGGTTGGGGAGATACTGTTGGAATCAATTTTCTCGGTGCTGTTTGTCCCAGGGTTCGGGAGATTCTGTTGGAATCATGTTTCTGGGTGCTGGAATTCCCTGTGTTGGAGAGATACTGTTTGAATCATGTTTCTAGGTGCTGGAATTCCCGAAGTTTGGGAGATACTGTTGGAATCATTTTTCTGGGTGCTGTTTGTCCCGGGGTTCGGGTGATTCTGTTGGAATCATGTTTCTGGGTGCTGGAATTCCCGGGATTGGGGAGATACAGTTGGAATCATTTTTGTGGGTGCTGAAATTCCCGGGGCTGGTGAGATACTGCTGGAATCATTTTTCAGGATGCAGGTATTCCCGGGGTTGCAGAGATACTGTTGGAATCATGTTTCTGTGTGCTGGAATTCCCGAGTTGGGGAGATACTGTTGGAATCATTATTCTGGGTGTTGGAATTCCCGGGGTTGGGGAGATAAATGTTGGTATGATGTTTCTGGGTGCTAGATGTCCCGGGGTTTTAGGAGATAATTTTGGAATCATGTTTCTGGGTACTGAATGTCCCGGCGCTGGGGTGATACTGTTGGAATAAAGTTTCTGGGTGCTGGAATTCCCGGGGATCGGGTATTCTGTTGGAATCATGTTTCTGGGTTTTGGAATTCCTGTGGTTTTGGAGGTACTGCAGAAATCATGCTTCTGGGTGCTGGATGTCCCGGTTTTGTGGAAATACTGATGGAATCAAGTTTCTGGATATTGGAATTCCTGGGCTTTCTGAGATACTGCTGGAATCATTTTTCAGTTTTCTGGAATTCCAGGGGTTGGGGAGATACTGCTGGAATCATGTTTCTCAGTGCTGGAATTCCAGGGGTTGGGGAGATACTGTTGGAATCATGTTTCTGGGTGCTGGAATTCCCGAGGTTGGGGAGATACTGTTTGAATCAATTCTCTGGGTGCTGCTTGTCCCGGGGTTCGGGTGCTTCTGTTGGAATCATGTTTCTGGGTGCTGGAATTCCCGGGGTTCGGGTGATTCTGTTGGAATCATGTTTCTGGGTGCTGGAATTCCCGGGATTGGGGAGATACAGTTGGAATCATTTTTGTGGGTGCTGAAATTCCCGGGGCTGGGGAGATACTGCTGGAATCATTTTTCAGGTTGCTGGAATTCCCGGGGTTGTGGAGATACTGTTGGAATCATGTTTCTGTGTGCTGGAATTCCCGAGTTGGGGAGATACTGTTGGAATCATTATTCTGGGTGTTGGAATTCCCGGGGTTGGGGAGATAAATGTTGGTATGATGTTTCTGGGTGCTAGATGTCCCGGGGTTTTAGGAGATAATTTTGGAATCATGTTTCTGGGTACTGAATGTCCCGGCGCTGGGGTGATACTGTTGGAATAAAGTTTCTGGGTGCTGGAATTCCCGGGGATCGGGTATACTGTTGGAATCATGTTTCTGGGTTTTGGAATTCCTGTGGTTTTGGAGGTACTGCAGAAATCATGCTTCTGGGTCCTGGATGTCCCGGTTTTGTGGAAATACTGATGGAATCAAGTTTCTGGATATTGGAATTCCTGGGCTTTCTGAGATACAGCTGGAATCATTTTTCAGTTTTCTGGAATTCCAGGGGTTGGGGAGATACTGCTGGAATCATGTTTCTCAGTGCTGGAATTCCAGGGGTTGGGGAGATACTGCTGGAATCAAGTTTCTACATATTGGAATTCCTGGGCTTTTGGAGATACTGCTGGAATCATGTTTCTGGGTGCTGGAATTCCCGAGGTTGGGGAGATACTGTTGGAATCAATTTTCTGGGTGCTGTTTGTCCCAGGGTTCGGGAGATGCTGTTGGAATCATGATTCTGGCTGCTGGAATTCCCGGGGTTCGGGAGATACATGTTGGTATCATGTTTCTGGGTGCTAGATGTCCCGGGGTATTAGAAGATACTTTTGGAATCATGTTTCTGGGTTCTGAATTTCCCGGGGCTGGGGAGATACTGTTGGAATCAAGTTTCTGGGTGCTGGAATTTCCGGGGATCGGGTATACTGTTGGAATCATGTTTCTGTGTATTGGAATTCCGGGGGTTTTGGAGGTACTGCTGAAATCATGTTTCTGGGTGCTGGATATCCCGGGATTGTGGAGATACTGATGGAATCAAGTTTCTGGATATTTGAATTCCTGGGCTATCGGAGATACTGCTGGAATCATGTTTCTCAGTGCTGGAATTCCCGGGGTTGTGGAGATACTGTTGGAATCATGTTTCTGTGTGCTGGAATTCCCGAGTTGGGGAGATACAGTTGGCATCATTTTTGTGGGTGCTGGAATTCCCGGGGCTGTGGAGATATTGTTGGAATCATTTTTCTGGGTACTTAAATTCCCGGGGTTTTGGAGATACTGCTGGAATCAGGTTTCTGGGGGCTGGAATTCAAGTTGTTTTGGAGATACTGCTGGAATAATTTTTCAGGTTGCTGTAATTCCAGGGGTTGCGGAGATACTGCTGGAATCAAGTTTCTAGATATTGGAATTCCTGGGCTTTTGGAGATACTGCTGGAATCATGTTTCTGGGTGCTGGAATTCCCGAGGTTGGGGAGATACTGTTGGAATCAATTTTCTGGGTGCTGTTTGTCCCAGGGTTCGGGAGATTCTGTTGGAATCATGTTTCTGGGTGCTGTAATTCCCGGGGTTGGAGAGATACTGTTTGAATCATGTATCTGGATGCTGGAATTCCCGAGGTTGGGGAGATACATGTTGGTATCATGTTTCTGGATGCTGGAATTCCCGGGGTTGGAGAGATACTGTGTGAATCATGTTTCTGGATGCTGGAATTCCCGGGGTTGGGGAGATACTGTTTGAATCATGTTTCTGGGTGCTGTTTGTCCCGGGGTTCGGGAGATTCTGTTGGAATCATGTTTCTGGGTGCTGGAATTCCCGGGGTTGGGGAGATACGGTTGGAATCCTTTTTGTGGGTGCTGAAATTCCCGGGGCTCGGGAGTTACTGCTGGAATCTTTTTTCAGTTTGCTGGAATTCCAGGGGTTGGGGAGATACTGATGTAATCATGTTTCTGGGTGCTGGAATTCCCGAGGTTGGGGAGATACTGTTTGAATCAATTTTCTGGGTGCTGTTTGTCCCGGGGTTCGGGTGCTTCTGTTGGAATCATGTTTCTGGGTGCTGGAATTCCCGGGGTTCGGGTGATTCTGTTGGAATCATGTTTCTGGGTGCTGGAATTCCCGGGATTGGGGAGATACAGTTGGAATCATTTTTGTGGGTGCTGAAATTCCCGGGGCTGGGGAGATACTGCTGGAATCATTTTTCAGGTTGCTGGAGTTCCCGGGGTTGTGGAGATACTGTTGGAATCATGTTTCTGTGTGCTGGAATTCCCGAGTTGGGGAGATACAGTTGGCATCATTTTTGTGGGTGCTGGAATTCCCGGGGCTGTGGAGATATTGTTGGAATCATTTTTCTGGGTATTTAAATTCCCGGGGTTTTGGAGATACTGCAGGAATCAGGTTTCTTGGGGCTGGAATTCCAGTTGTTTTGGAAATACTGCTGGAATAATTTTTCAGGTTGCTGTAATTCCAGGGGTTGCGGAGATACTGCTGGAATCAAGTTTCTAGATATTGGAATTCCTGGGCTTTTGGAGATACTGCTGGAATCATGTTTCTGGGTGCTGGAATTCCCGAGGTTGGGGAGATACTGTTGGAATCAATTTTCTGGGTGCTGTTTGTCCCAGGGTTCGGGAGATTCTGTTGGAATCATGATTCTGGCTGCTGGAATTCCCGGGGTTCGGGAGATACATGTTGGTATCATGTTTCTGGGTGCTAGATGTCCCGGGGTTTTAGAAGATACTTTTGGAATCATGTTTCTGGGTTCTGAATTTCCCGGGGCTGGGGAGATACTGTTGGAATCAAGTTTCTGGGTGCTGGAATTTCCGGGGATAGAGTATACTGTTGGAATCATGTTTCTGGGTATTGGAATTCCGGGGGTTTTGGAGGTACTGCTGAAATCATGTTTCTGGGTGCTGGATGTCCCGGGTTTGTGGAGATACTGATGGAATCAAGTTTCTGGATATTGGAATTCCTGGGCTATCGGAGATACTGCTGGAATCATGTTTCTCAGTGCAGGAATTCCCGGGGTTGTGGAGATACTGTTGGAATCATGTTTCTGTGTGCTGGAATTCCCGAGTTGGGGAGATACAGTTGGCATCATTTTTGTGGGTGCTGGAATTCCCGGGGATGTGGAGAATTGTTGGAATCATTTTTCTGGGTATTTAAATTCCCGGGGTTTTGGAGATACTGGTGGAATCAGGTTTCTGGGGGCTGGAATTCCAGTTGGTTTGGAGATACTGCTGGAATAATTTTTCAGGTTGCTGTAATTCCAGGGGTTGCGGAGATACTGCTGGAATCAAGTTTCTAGATATTGGAATTCCTGGGCTTTTGGAGATACTGCTGGAATCATGTTTCTGGGTGCTGGAATTCCCGAGTTTGGGGAGATACTGTTGGAATCAATTTTCTGGGTGCTGTTTGTCCCAGGGTTCGGGAGATTCTGTTGGAATCATGTTTCTGGGTGCTGGAATTCCCGGGGTTGGAGAGATACTGTTTGAATCATGTTTCTGGATGCTGGAATTCCCGGGGTTGGGGAGATACTGTTTGAATCATGTTTCTGGGTGCTGTTTGTCCCGGGGTTCGGGAGATTCTGTTGGAATCATGTTTCTGGGTGCTGGAATTCCCGGGGTTGGGGAGATACTGTTGGAATCCTTTTTGTGGGTGCTGAAATTCCCGGGGCTCGGGAGTTACTGCTGGAATCATTTTTCAGTTTTCTGGAATTCCAGGGGTTGGGGAGATACTGATGTAATCATGTTTCTGGGTGTTGGAATTCCCGGGGTTGGGGAGATAAATGTTGGTATCATGGTTCTGGGTGCTAGATGTCCCGGGGTTTTAGGAGATAATTTTGGAATCATGTTTCTGGGTACTGAATGTCCCGGGGCTGGGGAGATACTGTTGGAATCAAGTTTCTGGGTGCTGGAATTCCCGGGGATCGGGTATACTGTTGGAATGATGTTTCTCGGTTTTGGAATTCCTGGGGTTTGGAGGTACTGCTGAAATCATGTTTCTGGGTGCTGGATGTCCCGGGTTTGTGGAGATACTGATGGAATCAAGTTTCTGGATATTGGAATTCCTGGGCTTTCGGAGATACTGCTGGAATCATTTTTCAGTTTTCTGGAATTCCTGGGGTTGGGGAGATACTGCTGGAATCATGTTTCTCAGTGCTGGAATTCCCGAGGTTGGGGAGATACTGTTTGAATCAATTTTCTGGGTGCTGTTTGTCCCGGGGTTCGGGTGCTTCTGTTGGAATCATGTTTCTGGGTGCTGGAATTCCCGGGGTTGGTGAGATACTGCTGGAATCATGTTTCTCAGTGCTGGAATTCCAGGGGTTGGGGAGATACTGTTGGAATCATGTTTCTGGGTGCTGGAATTCCCGAGGTTGGGGAGATACTGTTTGAATCAATTTTCTGGGTGCTGTTTGTCCCGGGGTTCGGGTGCTTCTGTTGGAATCATGTTTCTGTGTGCTGGAATTCCCGGGGTTGGGGAGATACTGTTGGAATCATGTTTCTGTGTGCTGGAATTCCCGAGTTGGGGAGATACTGTTGGAATCAATTTTCTGGGTGCTGTTTGTCCCGGGTATCGGGTGCTACTGTTGGAATCATGTTTCTGTGTGCTGGAATTCTCGGGGTTGGGGAGATACTGTTGGAATCATGTTTCTAGGTGCTGGAATTCCCGAAGTTTGGGAGATACTGTTGGAATCATTTTTCTGGGTGCTGTTTGTCCCGGGGTTCGGGTGATTCTGTTGGAATCATGTTTCTGGGTGCAGGAAATCCCGGGATTGGGGAGATACAGTTGGAATCATTTTTGTGGGTGCTGAAATTCCCGGGGATGGTGAAATAATGCTGGAATCATTTTTCAGGATGCTGGAATTCCAGGGGTTGGGGAGATATTGTTGGAATCATGTTTCTCAGTGCAGGAATTCCCGGGGTTGCAGAGATACTGTTTGAATCATGTTTCTGGATGCTGGAATTCCCGGGGTTGGGGAGATACATGTTGGTATCATGTTTCTGGATGCTGGAATTCCCGGGGTTGGGGAGATACTGTTTGAATCATGTTTCTGGATGCTGGAATTCCCGGGGTTGGGGAGATACTGTTTGAATCATGTTTCTGGGTGCTGTTTGTCCCGGTGTTCGGGAGATTCTGTTGGAATCATGTTTCTGGGTGCTGGAATTCCCGGGGTTGGGGAGATACGGTTGGAATCCTTTTTGTGGGTGCTGAAATTCCCGGGGCTCGGGAGTTACTGCTGGAATCATTTTTCAGTTTGCTGGAATTCCAGGGGTTGGGGAGATACTGATGTAATCATGTTTCTGGGTGCTGGAATTCCCGGGATTGCGGAGATACTGTTGGAATCATGTTTCTGTGTGCTGAAATTCCCGGGGTTGGGGAGATTCTGTTGGAATCATTATTCTGGGTGTTGGAATTCCCGGGGTTGGGGAGATAAATGTTGGTATCATGATTCTGGGTGCTAGATGTCCCGGGGTTTTAGGAGATAATTTTGGAATCAAGTTTCTGGGTGCTGGAATTCCCGGGGATCGGGTATACTGTTGGAATCATGTTTCTCGGTTTTGGAATTCCTGGAGTTTGGAGGTACTGCTGAAATCATGTTTCTGAGTGCTGGATGTCCCGGGTTTGTGGAGATACTGATGGAATCAAGTTTCTGGATATTGGAATTCCTGGGCTTTCGGAGATACTGCTGGAATCATTTTTCAGTTTTCTGGAATTCAAGGGGTTGGGGAGATACTGCTGGAATCATGTTTCTCAGTGCTGGTATTCCAGGGGTTGGGGAGATACTGTTGGAATCAGTTTTCTGGGTGCTGTTTGTCCCGGGGTTCGGGTGCTTCTGTTGGAATCATGTTTCTGGTTGCTAGAATTCCCGGGGTTGGGGAGATACTGTTGGAATCATGTTTCTAGGTGCTGGAATTCCCGAGGTTTGGGAGATACTGTTGGAATCAATTTTCTGGGTGCTGTTTGTCCCGGGGTTCGGGTGATTCTGTTGGAATCATGTTTCTGGGTGCTGGAATTCCCGGGATTGGGGAGATACAGTTGGAATCATTTTTGTGGGTGCTGAAATTCCCGGGTCTGGGGAGATACTGCTGGAATCATTTTTCAGGTTGCTGTAATTCCAGGGGTTGCGAAGATACTGTTGGAATCAATTTACTGGGTGCTGGAATTTCCGGGGATCGGGTATACTGTTGGAATCATGTTTCTGGGTATTGGAATTCCTGGGGTTTTGGAGGTACTGCTGAAATCATGTTTCTGGGTGCTGGATGTCCCGGGTTTGTGGAGATACTGATGGAATCAAGTTTCTGGATATTGGAATTCCTGGGCTATCGGAGATACTGCTGGAATCATGTTTCTCAGTGCTGGAATTCCCGGGTTTTGGAGATACTGTTGGAATCATGTTTCTGTGTGCTGGAATTCCCGAGTTGGGGAGATACAGTTGGCATCATTTTTGTGGGTGCTGGAATTCCCGGGGCTGTGGAGATATTGTTGGAATCATTTTTCTGGGTATTTAAATTCCCGGGGTTTTGGAGATACTGCTGGAAACAGGTTTATCAGTGCTGGAATTCCAGGGGTTGGGGAGATGCTGTTGGAATCATGTTTCTGGGTGCTGGAATTCCCGAGGTTGGGGAGATACTGTTGGAATCAGTTTTCTGGGTGCTCTTTGTCCCGGGGTTCGGGTGCTTCTGTTGGAATCATGTTTCTGCGTGCTGGAATTCCCGGGGTTGGGGAGATGCTGTTGGAATCATGTTTCTGGGTGCTGGAATTCCCGAGGTTTGGGAGATACTGTTGGAATCAATTTTCTGGGTGCTGTTTGTCCCGGGGTTCGGGTGATTCTGTTGGAATCATGTTTCTGGGTGCTGGAATTCCCGGGGTTGTGGAGATACTGTTGGAATCATGTTTCTGTGTGCTGGAATTCCCGAGTTGGGGAGATACAGTTGGCATCATTTTTGTGGGTGCTGGAATTCCCGGGGCTGTGGAGATATTGTGGGAATCATTTTTCTGGGTATTTAAATTCCCGGGGTTTTGGAGATACTGCAGGAATAATTTTTCATGTTGCTGTAATTCCAGGGGTTGCGGAGATACTGCTGGAATCAAGTTTCTAGATATTGGAATTCCTGGGCTTTTGGAGATACTGCTGGAATCATGTTTCTGGGTGCTGGAATTCCCGAGGTTGGGGAAATACTGTTGGAATCATGTTTCTGTGTGCTGGAATTCCCGGGGTTGGGGAGATACTGTTGGAATCATGTTTCTGTGTGCTGGAATTCCCGAGGTTGGGGAGATACTGTTGGAATCAATTTTCTGGGTGCTGTTTGTCCCGGGTATCGGGTGCTACTGTTGGAATCATGTTTCTGGGTGCTGAAATTCTCGGGGTTGGGGAGATACTGTTGGAATCATGTTTCTAGGTGCTGGAATTCCCGAAGTTTGGGAGATACTGTTGGAATCATTTTTCTGGGTGCTGTTTGTCCCGGGGTTCGGGTGATTCTGTTGGAATCATGTTTCTGGGTGCTGGAATTCCCGGGATTGGGGAGATACAGTTGGAATCATTTTTGTGGGTGCTGAAATTCCCGGGGATGGTGAAATACTGCTGGAATCATTTTTCAGGATGCTGGAATTCCAGGGGTTGGGGAGATATTGTTGGAATCATGTTTCTCAGTGCAGGAATTCCCGGGGTTGCAGAGATACTGTTTGAATCATGTTTCTGGATGCTGGAATTCCCGGGGTTGGGGAGATACATGTTGGTATCATGTTTCTGGATGCTGGAATTCCCGGGGTTGGGGAGATACTGTTTGAATCATGTTTCTGGATGCTGGAATTCCCGGGGTTGGGGAGATACTGTTTGAATCATGTTTCTGGGTGCTGTTTGTCCCGGTGTTCGGGAGATTCTGTTGGAATCATGTTTCTGGGTGCTGGAATTCCCGGGGTTGGGGAGATACGGTTGGAATCCTTTTTGTGGGTGCTGAAATTCCCGGGGCTCGGGAGTTACTGCTGGAATCATTTTTCAGTTTGCTGGAATTCCAGGGGTTGGGGAGATACTGATGTAATCATGTTTCTGGGTGCTGGAATTCCCGGGATTGCGGAGATACTGTTGGAATCATGTTTCTGTGTGCTGAAATTCCCGGGGTTGGGGAGAATCTGTTGGAATCATTATTCTGGGTGTTGGAATTCCCGGGGTTGGGGAGATAAATGTTGGTATCATGATTCTGGGTGCTAGATGTCCCGGGGTTTTAGGAGATAATTTTGGAATCAAGTTTCTGGGTGCTGGAATTCCCGGGGATCGGGTATACTGTTGGAATCATGTTTCTCGGTTTTGGAATTCCTGGAGTTTGGAGGTGCTGCTGAAATCATGTTTCTGAGTGCTGGATGTCCCGGGTTTGTGGAGATACTGATGGAATCAAGTTTCTGGATATTGGAATTCCTGGGCTTTCGGAGATACTGCTGGAATCATTTTTCAGTTTTCTGGAATTCAAGGGGTTGGGGAGATACTGCTGGAATCATGTTTCTCAGTGCTGGTATTCCAGGGGTTGGGGAGATACTGTTGGAATCAGTTTTCTGGGTGCTGTTTGTCCCGGGGTTCGGGTGCTTCTGTTGGAATCATGTTTCTGGGTGCTGGAATACCCGGGGTTGGGGAAATACTGTTGGAATCATGTTTCTGGGTGCTGGAATTCCCGAGGTTAGGGAGATACTGTTGGAATCAATTTTCAGGGTGCTGTTTGTCCCGGGTTTCTGGTGCTTCTGTTGGAATCATGTTTCTGGTTGCTAGAATTCCCGGGGTTGGGGAGATACTGTTGGAATCATGTTTCTAGGTGCTGGAATTCCCGAGGTTTGGGAGATACTGTTGGAATCAATTTTCTGGGTGCTGTTTGTCCCGGGGTTCGGGTGATTCTGTTGGAATCATGTTTCTGGGTGCTGGAATTCCCGGGATTGGGGAGATACAGTTGGAATCATTTTTGTGGGTGCTGAAATTCCCGGGTCTGGGGAGATACTGCTGGAATCATTTTTCAGGTTGCTGTAATTCCAGGGGTTGCGAAGATACTGTTGGAATCAATTTTCTGGGTGCTGGAATTTCCGGGGATCGGGTATACTGTTGGAATCATGTTTCTGGGTATTGGAATTCCTGGGGTTTTGGAGGTACTGCTGAAATCATGTTTCTGGGTGCTGGATGTCCCGGGTTTGTGGAGATACTGATGGAATCAAGTTTCTGGATATTGGAATTCCTGGGCTATCGGAGATACTGCTGGAATCATGTTTCTCAGTGCTGGAATTCCCGGGTTTTGGAGATACTGTTGGAATCATGTTTCTGTGTTCTGGAATTCCCGAGTTGGGGAGATACAGTTGGCATCATTTTTGTGGGTGCTGGAATTCCCGGGGCTGTGGAGATATTGTTGGAATCATTTTTCTGGGTATTTAAATTCCCGGGGTTTTGGAGATACTGCTGGAAACAGGTTTATCAGTGCTGGAATTCCAGGGGTTGGGGAGATGCTGTTGGAATCATGTTTCTGGGTGCTGGAATTCCCGAGGTTGGGGAGATACTGTTGGAATCAGTTTTCTGGGTGCTCTTTGTCCCGGGGTTCGGGTGCTTCTGTTGGAATCATGTTTCTGCGTGCTGGAATTCCCGGGGTTGGGGAGATGCTGTTGGAATCATGTTTCTGGGTGCTGGAATTCCCGAGGTTTGGGAGATACTGTTGGAATCAATTTTCTGGGTGCTGTTTGTCCCGGGGTTCGGGTGATTCTGTTGGAATCATGTTTCTGGGTGCTGGAATTCCCGGGGTTGTGGAGATACTGTTGGAATCATGTTTCTGTGTGCTGGAATTCCCGAGTTGGGGAGATACAGTTGGCATCATTTTTGTGGGTGCTGGAATTCCCGGGGCTGTGGAGATATTGTGGGAATCATTTTTCTGGGTATTTAAATTCCCGGGGTTTTGGAGATACTGCAGGAATAATTTTTCATGTTGCTGTAATTCCAGGGGTTGCGGAGATACTGCTGGAATCAAGTTTCTAGATATTGGAATTCCTGGGCTTTTGGAGATACTGCTGGAATCATGTTTCTGGGTGCTGGAATTCCCGAGGTTGGGGAGATACTGTTGGAATCAATTTTCTGGGTGCTGTTTGTCCCAGGGTTCGGGAGATTCTGTTGGAATCATGATTCTGGCTGCTGGAATTCCCGGGGTTCGGGAGATACATGTTGGTATCATGTTTCTGGGTGCTAGATGTCCCGGGGTTTTAGAAGATACTTTTGGAATCATGTTTCTGGGTGCTGGAATTCCCGAGGTTGGGGAGATACTGTTTGAATCAATTTTCTGGGTGCTGTTTGTCCCGGGGTTCGGGTGCTTCTGTTGGAATCATGTTTCTGGGTGCTGGAATTCCCGGGGTTGGGGAGATACTGCTGGAATCATGTTTCTCAGTGCTGGAATTCCAGGGGTTGGGGAGATACTGTTGGAATCATGTTTCTGGGTGCTGGAATTCCCGAGGTTGGGGAGATACTGTTTGAATCAATTTTCTGGGTGCTGTTTGTCCCGGGGTTCGGGTGATTCTGTTGGAATCATGTTTCTGGGTGCTGGAATTCCCGGGATTGGGGAGATACAGTTGGAATCATTTTTGTGGGTGCTGAAATTCCCGGGGCTGGGGAGATACTGCTGGAATCATTTTTCAGGTTGCTGTAATTCCAGGGGTTGCGAAGATACTGTTGGAATCAATTTTCTGGGTGCTGGAATTTCCGGGGATCGGGTATACTGTTGGAATCATGTTTCTGGGTATTGGAATTCCTGGGGTTTTGGAGGTACTGCTGAAATCATGTTTCTGGGTGCTGGATGTCCCGGGTTTGTGGAGATACTGATGGAATCAAGTTTCTGGATATTGGAATTCCTGGGCTATCGGAGATACTGCTGGAATCATGTTTCTCAGTGCTGGAATTCCCGGGTTTTGGAGATACTGTTGGAATCATGTTTCTGTGTGCTGGAATTCCCGAGTTGGGGAGATACAGTTGGCATCATTTTTGTGGGTGCTGGAATTCCCGGGGCTGTGGAGATATTGTTGGAATCATTTTTCTGGGTATTTAAATTCCCGGGGTTTTGGAGATACTGCTGGAAACAGGTTTATCAGTGCTGGAATTCCAGGGGTTGGGGAGATGCTGTTGGAATCATGTTTCTGGGTGCTGGAATTCCCGAGGTTGGGGAGATACTGTTGGAATCAGTTTTCTGGGTGCTCTTTGTCCCGGGGTTCGGGTGCTTCTGTTGGAATCATGTTTCTGCGTGCTGGAATTCCCGGGGTTGGGGAGATGCTGTTGGAATCATGTTTCTGGGTGCTGGAATTCCCGAGGTTTGGGAGATACTGTTGGAATCAATTTTCTGGGTGCTGTTTGTCCCGGGGTTCGGGTGATTCTGTTGGAATCATGTTTCTGGGTGCTGGAATTCCCGGGGTTGTGGAGATACTGTTGGAATCATGTTTCTGTGTGCTGGAATTCCCGAGTTGGGGAGATACAGTTGGCATCATTTTTGTGGGTGCTGGAATTCCCGGGGCTGTGGAGATATTGTGGGAATCATTTTTCTGGGTATTTAAATTCCCGGGGTTTTGGAGATACTGCAGGAATCAGGTTTCTGGGGGCTGGAATTCCAGTTGTTTTGGAAATACTGCTGGAATAATTTTTCAGGTTGCTGTAATTCCAGGGGTTGCGGAGATACTGCTGGAATCAAGTTTCTAGATATTGGAATTCCTGGGCTTTTGGAGATACTGCTGGAATCATGTTTCTGGGTGCTGGAATTCCCGAGGTTGGGGAGATACTGTTGGAATCAATTTTCTGGGTGCTGTTTGTCCCAGGGTTCGGGAGATTCTGTTGGAATCATGATTCTGGCTGCTGGAATTCCCGGGGTTCGGGAGATACATGTTGGTATCATGTTTCTGGGTGCTAGATGTCCCGGGGTTTTAGAAGATACTTTTGGAATCATGTTTCTGGGTGCTGGAATTCCCGAGGTTGGGGAGATACTGTTTGAATCAATTTTCTGGGTGCTGTTTGTACCGGGGTTCGGGTGCTTCTGTTGGAATCATGTTTCTGGGTGCTGGAATTCCCGGGGTTGGGGAGATACTGCTGGAATCATGTTTCTCAGTGCTGGAATTCCAGGGGTTGGGGAGATACTGTTGGAATCATGTTTCTGGGTGCTGGAATTCCCGAGGTTGGGGAGATACTGTTTGAATCAATTTTCTGGGTGCTGTTTGTCCCGGGGTTCGGGTGCTTCTGTTGGAATCATGTTTCTGTGTGCTGGAATTCCCGGGGTTGGGGAGATACTGTTGGAATCATGTTTCTGGGTGCTGGAATTCCCGAGGTTGGGGAGATACTGTTGGAATCAATTTTCTGGGTGCTGTTTGTCCCGGGTATCGGGTGCTACTGTTGGAATCATGTTTCTGGGTGCTGGAATTCTCGGGGTTGGGAGATACTGTTGGAATCATTTTTCTAGGTGCTGGAATTCCGGAGGTTTGGGAGATAATGTTGGAATCATTTTTCTGGGTGCTGTTTGTCCCGGGGTTCGGGTGATTCTGTTAGAATCATGTTTCTGGGTGCTGGAATTCCCGGGATTGGGGAGATACAGTTGGAATCATTTTTGTGGGTGCTGAAATTCCCGGGGCTGGGGAGATACTGCTGGAATCATTTTTCAGGATGCTGGAATTCCAGGGGTTGGGGAGATATTGTTGGAATCATGTTTCTCAGTGCAGGAATTCCCGGGGTTGGGGAGATACTGTTGGAATCATGTTTCTGTGTGCTGGAATTCCCGAGTTGGGGAGATACAGTTGGCTTCATTTTTGTTGTTGCTGGAATTCCCGGGGCTGTGGAGATATTGTTGGAATCATTTTTCTGGGTATTTAAATTCCCGGGGTTTTGGAGATACTGCTGGAATCAGGTTTCTGGGGGCTGGAATTCCAGTTGTTATGGAGATACTGCTGGAATAATTTTTCAGGTTGCTGTAATTCCAGGGGTTGCGGAGATACTGTTGGAATCAATTTTCTGGGTGCTGGAATTTCCCGGGATCGGGTATACTGTTGGAATCATGTTTCTGGGTATTGGAATTCCTGGGTTTTTGGAGGTACTGCTGAAATCATGTTTCTGGGTGCTGGATGTCCCGGGTTTGTGGAGATACTGATAGAATCAAGTTTCTGGATATTGGAAATCCTGGGCTATCGGAGATACTGCTGGAATCATGTTTCTCAGTGCTGGAATTCCCGGGGTTGTGGAGATACTGTTGGAATCATGTTTCTGTGTGCTGGAATTCCCGAGTTGGGGAGATACAGTTGGCATCATTTTTGTGGGTGCTGGAATTCCCGGGGCTGTGGAGATATTGTTGGAATCATTTTTCTGGGTATTTAAATTCCCGGGGTTTTGGAGATACTGCTGGAATCATGTTTCTCAGTGCTGGAAATCCCGGGGTTGTGGAGATACTGTTGGAATCATGTTTCTGTGTGCTGGAATTCCCGGGATTGGGGAGATACAGTTGGAATCATTTTTGTGGGTGCTGAAATTCCCGGGGCTTGGGAGATACTGCTGGAATCATGTTTCTCAGTGCTGGAATTCCAGGGGTTGGGGAGATACTGTTGGAATCAATTTTCTGGGTGCTGTTTGTCCCAGGGTTCGGGAGATTCTGTTGGAATCATGTTTCTAGGTGCTGGAATTCTCGGGGTTGGGGAGATACTGTTGGAATCATGTTTCTATGTGCTGGAATTCCCGAGGTTTGGGAGATAATGTTGGAATCATTTTTCTGGGTGCTGTTTGTCCCGGGGTTCGGGTGATTCTGTTGGAATCATGTTTCTGGGGGCTGGAATTCCAGTGGTTTTGGAGATACTGCTGGAATAATTTTTCAGGTTGCTGTAATTCCAGGGGTTGCGTAGATACTGCTGGAATCAAGTTTCTAGATATTGGAATTCCTGGGCTTTTGGAGATACTGCTGGAATCATGTTTCTGGGTGCTGGAATTCCCGAGGTTGGGGAGATACATGTTGGTATCATGTTTCTGGGTGCTAGATGTCCCGGGGTTTTAGTAGATACTTTTGGAATCATGTTTCTGGGTTCTGAATTTCCCGGGGCTGGGGAGATACTGTTGGAATCAATTTTCTGGGTGCTGTTTGTCCCAGGGATCGGGAGATTCTGTTGGAATCATGATTCTGGCTGCTGGAATTCCCGGGGTTCGGGAGATACATGTTGGTATCATGTTTCTGGGTGCTAGATGTCCCGGGGTTTTAGTAGATACTTTTGGAATCATGTTTCTGGGTTCTGAATTTCCCGGGGCTGGGGAGATACTGTTGGAATCAAGTTTCTGGGTGCTGGAATTTCCGGGGATCGAGTATACTGTTGGAATCATGTTTCTGGATATTGGAATTCCGGGGGTTTTAGAGGTACTGCTGAAATCATGTTTCTGGGTGCTGGATGTCCCGGGTTTGTGGAGATACTGATGGAATCAAGTTTCTGGATATTGGAATTCCTGGGCTATCGGAGATACTGCTGGAATCATGTTTCTCAGTGCTGGAATTCCCGGGGTTGTGGAGATACTGTTGTGATCATGTTTCTGTGAGCTGGAATTCCCGAGTTGGGGAGATACAGTTGGCATCATTTTTGTGGGTGCTGGAATTCCCGGGGCTGTGGAGATATTGTTGGAATCATTTTTCTGGGTATTTAAATTCCTGGGGTTTTGGAGATACTGCTGGAATCATGTTTCTCAGTGCTGGAATTCCCGGGGTTGTGGAGATACTGTTGGAATCATGTTTCTGTGTGCTGGAATTCCCGAGTTGGGGAGATACAGTTGGCATCATTTTTGTGGGTGCTGGAATTCCCGGGGCTGTGGAGATATTGTTGGAATCATTTTTCTGGGTATTTAAATTCCCGGGGTTTTGGAGATACTGCTGGAATCAGGTTTCTGGGGGCTGGAATTCCAGTTGTTTTGGAGATACTGCTGGAATAATTTTTCAGGTTGCTGTAATTCCAGGGGTTGCGGAGATACTGCTGGAATCAAGTTTCTAGATATTGGAATTCCTGGGCTTTTGGAGATACTGCTGGAATCATGTTTCTGGGTGCTGGAATTCCCGAGGTTGGGGAGATACTGTTGGAATCAATTTTCTCGGTGCTGTTTGTCCCAGGGTTCGGGAGATTCTGTTGGAATCATGTTTCTGGGTGCTGGAATTCCCTGTGTTGGAGAGATACTGTTTGAATCATGTTTCTGGATGCTGGAATTCCCGGGGTTGGGGAGATACATGTTGGTATCATGTTTCTGGATGCTGGAATTCCCGAGGTTGGGGAGATACTGTTTGAATCATGTTTCTGGATGCTGGAATTCCCGGGGTTGGGGAGATATTGTTTGAATCATGTTTCTGGGTGCTGTTTGTCCCGGGGTTCGGGAGATTCTGTTGGAATCATGTTTCTGGGAGCTGGAATTCCCGGGGTTGGGGAGATACGGTTGGAATCCTTTTTGTGGGTGCTGAAATTCCCGGGGTTGGGGAGATACTGTTGGAATCATTATTCTGGGTGTTGGAATTCCCGGGGTTGGGGAGATACTGTTGGAATCATGTTTCTGTGTGCTGAAATTCCCGGGGTTGGGGAGATACTGTTGGAATCATTATTCTGGGTGTTGGAATTCCCGGGGTTGGGGAGATAAATGTTGGTATCATGTTTCTGGGTGCTAGATGTCCCGGGGTTTTAGGAGATAATTTTGGAATCAAGTTTCTGGGTGCTGGAATTCCCGGGGATCGGGTATACTGTTGGAATCATGTTTCTCGGTTTTGAAATTCCTGGGGTTTGGAGGTACTGCTGAAATCATGTTTCTGGGTGCTGGATGTCCCGGGTTTGTGGAGATACTGATGGAATCAAGTTTCTGGATATTGGAATTCCTGGGCTTTCGGAGATACTGCTGGAATCATTTTTCAGTTTTCTGGAATTCCAGGGGTTGGGGAGATACTGCTGGAATCATGTTTCTCAGTGCTGGTATTCCAGGGGTTGGGGAGATACTGTTGGAATCATGTTTCTGGGTGCTGGAATTCCCGAGGTTGGGGAGATACTGTTTGAATCAATTTTCTGGGTGCTGTTTGTCCCGGGGTTCGGGTGCTTCTGTTGGAATCATGTTTCTGGGTGCTGGAATTCCCGGGGTTGGGGAGATACTGTTGGAATCATGTTTCTGGGTGCTGGAATTCCCGAGGTTGGGGAGATACTGTTGGAATAAATTTTCAGGGTGCTGTTTGTCCCGGGTTTCTGGTGCTTCTGTTGGAATCATGTTTCTGGTTGCTGGAATTCCCGGGGTTGGGGAGATACTGTTGGAATCATGTTTCTAGGTGCTGGAATTCCCGAGGTTTGGGAGATACTGTTGGAATCAATTTTCTGGGTGCTGTTTGTCCCGGGGTTCTTGTGATTCTGTTGGAATCATGTTTCTGGGTGCTGGAATTCCCGGGATTGGGGAGATACAGTTGGAATCATTTTTGTGGGTGCTGAAATTCCCGGGGCTGGGGAGATACTGCTGGAATCATTTTTCAGGTTGCTTGAATTCCAGGGGTTGGGGATAAACTGATGGAATCATGTTTCACAGTGCAGGAACTCCCGGGGTTGGGGAGATACTGTTGGAATCATGTTTCTGTGTGCTGGAATTCCCGAGTTGGGGAGATACAGTTGGCTTCATTTTTGTGGGTGCTGGAATTCCCGGGGTTGTGGAGATATTGTTGGAATCATTTTTCTGGGTATTTAAATTCCCGGGGTTTTGGAGATACTGCTGGAATCAGGTTTCTGGGGGCTGGAAATCCAGTTGTTATGGAGATACTGCTGGAATAATTTTTCAGGTTGCTGTAATTCCAGGGGTTGCGGAGATACTGTTGGAATCAATTTTCTGGGTGCTGGAATTTCCGGGGATCGGGTATACTGTTGGAATCATGTTTCTGGGTATTGGAATTCCTGGGGTTTTGGAGGTACTGCTGAAATCATGCTTCTGGGTGCTGGATGTCCCGGTTTTGTGGAGATACTGATGGAATCAAGTTTCTGGATATTGGAATTCCTGGGCTATCGGAGATACTGCTGGAATCATGTTTCTCAGTGCTGGAATTCCCGGGGTTGTGGAGATACTGTTGGAATCATGTTTCTGTGTGCTGGAATTCCCGAGTTGGGGAGATACAGTTGGCATCATTTTTGTGGGTGCTGGAATTCCCGGGGCTGTGGAGATATTGTTGGAATCATTTTTCTGGGTATTTAAATTCCCGGGGTTTTGGAGATACTGCTGGAATCAGGTTTCTCAGTGCTGGAATTCCAGGGGTTGGGGAGATGCTGTTGGAATCATGTTTCTGGGTATTTAAATTCCCGGGGTTTTGGAGATACTGCTGGAATCAGGTTTCTCAGTGCTGGAATTCTAGGGGTTGGGGAGATGCTGTTGGAATCATGTTTCTGGGTGCTGGAATTCCCGAGGTTGGGGAGATACTGTTGGAATCAATTTTCTGGGTGCTGTTTGTCCCGGGGTTCGGGTGCTTCTGTTGGAATCATGTTTCTGGTTGCTGGAATTCCCGGGGTTGGGAGATACTGTTGGAATCATGTTTCTAGGTGCTGGAATTCCCGAGGTTTGGGAGATACTGTTGGAATCAATTTTCTGGGTGCTGTTTGTCCCGGGGTTCGGGTGATTCTGTTGGAATCATGTTTCTGGGTGCTGGAATTCCCGGGATTGGGGAGATACAGTTGGAATCATTTTTGTGGGTGCTGAAATTCCCGGGGCTGGGGAGATACTGCTGGAATCATTTTTCAGGTTGCTGTAATTCCAGGGGTTGCGGAGATACTGTTGGAATCAATTTTCTGGGTGCTGGAATTTCCGGGGATCGGGTATACTGTTGGAATCATGTTTCTGGGTATTGGAATTCCTGGGGTTTTGGTGGTACTGCTGAAATCATGTTTCTGGGTGCTGGATGTCCCGGGTTTGTGGAGATACTGATGGAATCAAGTTTCTGGATATTGGAATTCCTGGGCTTTCGGAGATACTGCTGGAATCATTTTTCAGTTTTCTGGAATTCCAGGGGTTGGGGAGATACTGCTGGAATCATGTTTCTCAGTGCTGGTATTCCAGGGGTTGGGGAGATACTGTTGGAATCATGTTTCTGGGTGCTGGAATTCCCGAGGTTGGGGAGATACTGTTTGAATCAATTTTCTGGGTGCTGTTTGTCCCGGGGTTCGGGTGCTTCTGTTGGAATCATGTTTCTGGGTGCTGGAATTCCCGGGGTTGGGGAGATACTGTTGGAATCATGTTTCTGGGTGCTGGAATTCCCGAGGTTGGGGAGATACTGTTGGAATCAATTTTCAGGGTGCTGTTTGTCCCGGGTTTCTGGTGCTTCTGTTGGAATCATGTTTCTGGTTGCTGGAATTCCCGGGGTTGGGGAGATACTGTTGGAATCATGTTTCTAGGTGCTGGAATTCCCGAGGTTTGGGAGATACTGTTGGAATCATGTTTCTGGGTGCTGGAATTCCCGAGGTTGGGGAGATACTGTTGGAATCAATTTTCAGGGTGCTGTTTGTCCCGGGTTTCTGGTGCTTCTGTTGGAATCATGTTTCTGGTTGCTGGAATTCCCGGGGTTGGGGAGATACTGT
Organism: Hemitrygon akajei; assembly: GCF_048418815.1. Classification (NCBI taxonomy): domain Eukaryota; kingdom Metazoa; phylum Chordata; class Chondrichthyes; order Myliobatiformes; family Dasyatidae; genus Hemitrygon; species Hemitrygon akajei. The sequence continues at coordinate 7,385,389 of NC_133144.1, forward strand.
TGGAATCATGTTTCTAGGTGCTGGAATTCCCGAGGTTTGGGAGATACTGTTGGAATCAATTTTCTGGGTGCTGTTTGTCCCGGGGTTCTTGTGATTCTGTTGGAATCATGTTTCTGGGTGCTGGAATTCCCGGGATTGGGGAGATACAGTTGGAATCATTTTTGTGGGTGCTGAAATTCCCGGGGCTGGGGAGATACTGCTGGAATCATTTTTCAGGTTGCTTGAATTCCAGGGGTTGGGGATAAACTGATGGAATCATGTTTCACAGTGCAGGAACTCCCGGGGTTGGGGAGATACTGTTGGAATCATGTTTCTGTGTGCTGGAATTCCCGAGTTGGGGAGATACAGTTGGCTTCATTTTTGTGGGTGCTGGAATTCCCGGGGTTGTGGAGATATTGTTGGAATCATTTTTCTGGGTATTTAAATTCCCGGGGTTTTGGAGATACTGCTGGAATCAGGTTTCTGGGGGCTGGAAATCCAGTTGTTATGGAGATACTGCTGGAATAATTTTTCAGGTTGCTGTAATTCCAGGGGTTGCGGAGATACTGTTGGAATCAATTTTCTGGGTGCTGGAATTTCCGGGGATCGGGTATACTGTTGGAATCATGTTTCTGGGTATTGGAATTCCTGGGGTTTTGGAGGTACTGCTGAAATCATGCTTCTGGGTGCTGGATGTCCCGGTTTTGTGGAGATACTGATGGAATCAAGTTTCTGGATATTGGAATTCCTGGGCTATCGGAGATACTGCTGGAATCATGTTTCTCAGTGCTGGAATTCCCGGGGTTGTGGAGATACTGTTGGAATCATGTTTCTGTGTGCTGGAATTCCCGAGTTGGGGAGATACAGTTGGCATCATTTTTGTGGGTGCTGGAATTCCCGGGGCTGTGGAGATATTGTTGGAATCATTTTTCTGGGTATTTAAATTCCCGGGGTTTTAGAGATACTGCTGGAATCAGGTTTCTCAGTGCTGGAATTCCAGGGGTTGGGGAGATGCTGTTGGAATCATGTTTCTGGGTATTTAAATTCCCGGGGTTTTGGAGATACTGCTGGAATCAGGTTTCTCAGTGCTGGAATTCCAGGGGTTGGGGAGATGCTGTTGGAATCATGTTTCTGGGTGCTGGAATTCCCGAGGTTGGGGAGATACTGTTGGAATCAATTTTCTGGGTGCTGTTTGTCCCGGGGTTCGGGTGCTTCTGTTGGAATCATGTTTCTGGTTGCTGGAATTCCCGGGGTTGGGAGATACTGTTGGAATCATGTTTCTAGGTGCTGGAATTCCCGAGGTTTGGGAGATACTGTTGGAATCAATTTTCTGGGTGCTGTTTGTCCCGGGGTTCGGGTGATTCTGTTGGAATCATGTTTCTGGGTGCTGGAATTCCCGGGATTGGGGAGATACAGTTGGAATCATTTTTGTGGGTGCTGAAATTCCCGGGGCTGGGGAGATACTGCTGGAATCATTTTTCAGGTTGCTGTAATTCCAGGGGTTGCGGAGATACTGTTGGAATCAATTTTCTGGGTGCTGGAATTTCCGGGGATCGGGTATACTGTTGGAATCATGTTTCTGGGTATTGGAATTCCTGGGGTTTTGGTGGTACTGCTGAAATCATGTTTCTGGGTGCTGGATGTCCCGGGTTTGTGGAGATACTGATGGAATCAAGTTTCTGGATATTGGAATTCCTGGGCTTTCGGAGATACTGCTGGAATCATTTTTCAGTTTTCTGGAATTCCAGGGGTTGGGGAGATACTGCTGGAATCATGTTTCTCAGTGCTGGTATTCCAGGGGTTGGGGAGATACTGTTGGAATCATGTTTCTGGGTGCTGGAATTCCCGAGGTTGGGGAGATACTGTTTGAATCAATTTTCTGGGTGCTGTTTGTCCCGGGGTTCGGGTGCTTCTGTTGGAATCATGTTTCTGGGTGCTGGAATTCCCGGGGTTGGGGAGATACTGTTGGAATCATGTTTCTGGGTGCTGGAATTCCCGAGGTTGGGGAGATACTGTTGGAATCAATTTTCAGGGTGCTGTTTGTCCCGGGTTTCTGGTGCTTCTGTTGGAATCATGTTTCTGGTTGCTGGAATTCCCGGGGTTGGGGAGATACTGTTGGAATCATGTTTCTAGGTGCTGGAATTCCCGAGGTTTGGGAGATACTGTTGGAATCAATTTTCTGGGTGCTGTTTGTCCCGGGGTTCTTGTGATTCTGTTGGAATCATGTTTCTGGGTGCTGGAATTCCCGGGATTGGGGAGATACAGTTGGAATCATTTTTGTGGGTGCTGAAATTCCCGGGGCTGGGGAGATACTGCTGGAATCATTTTTCAGTTTGCTTGAATTCCAGGGGTTGGGGATAAACTGATGGAATCATGTTTCACAGTGCAGGAACTCCCGGGGTTGGGGAGATACTGTTGGAATCATGTTTCTGTGTGCTGGAATTCCCGAGTTGGGGAGATACAGTTGGCTTCATTTTTGTGGGTGCTGGAATTCCCGGGGTTGTGGAGATATTGTTGGAATCATTTTTCTGGGTATTTAAATTCCCGGGGTTTTGGAGATACTGCTGGAATCAGGTTTCTGGGGGCTGGAAATCCAGTTGTTATGGAGATACTGCTGGAATAATTTTTCAGGTTGCTGTAATTCCAGGGGTTGCGGAGATACTGTTGGAATCAATTTTCTGGGTGCTGGAATTTCCGGGGATCGGGTATACTGTTGGAATCATGTTTCTGGGTATTGGAATTCCTGGGGTTTTGGAGGTACTGCTGAAATCATGCTTCTGGGTGCTGGATGTCCCGGTTTTGTGGAGATACTGATGGAATCAAGTTTCTGGATATTGGAATTCCTGGGCTATCGGAGATACTGCTGGAATCATGTTTCTCAGTGCTGGAATTCCCGGGGTTGTGGAGATACTGTTGGAATCATGTTTCTGTGTGCTGGAATTCCCGAGTTGGGGAGATACAGTTGGCATCATTTTTGTGGGTGCTGGAATTCCCGGGGCTGTGGAGATATTGTTGGAATCATTTTTCTGGGTATTTAAATTCCCGGGGTTTTGGAGATACTGCTGGAATCAGGTTTCTCAGTGCTGGAATTCCAGGGGTTGGGGAGATGCTGTTGGAATCATGTTTCTGGGTATTTAAATTCCCGGGGTTTTGGAGATACTGCTGGAATCAGGTTTCTCAGTGCTGGAATTCCAGGGGTTGGGGAGATGCTGTTGGAATCATGTTTCTGGGTGCTGGAATTCCCGAGGTTGGGGAGATACTGTTGGAATCAATTTTCTGGGTGCTGTTTGTCCCGGGGTTCGGGTGCTTCTGTTGGAATCATGTTTCTGGTTGCTGGAATTCCCGGGGTTGGGAGATACTGTTGGAATCATGTTTCTAGGTGCTGGAATTCCAGAGGTTTGGGAGATACTGTTGGAATCAATTTTCTGGGTGCTGTTTGTCCCGGGGTTCGGTTGATTCTGTTGGAATCATGTTTCTGGGTGCTGGAATTCCCGGGATTGGGGAGATACAGTTGGAATCATTTTTGAGGGTGCTGAAATTCCCGGGGCTGGGGAGATACTGCTGGAATCATTTTTCAGGTTGCTGTAATTCCAGGGGTTGCGGAGATACTGTTGGAATCAATTTTCTGGGTGCTGGAATTTCCGGGGATCGGGTATACTGTTGGAATCATGTTTCTGGGTATTGGAATTCCTGGGGTTTTGGTGGTACTGCTGAAATCATGTTTCTGGGTGCTGGATGTCCCGGGTTTGTGGAGATACTGATGGAATCAAGTTTCTGGATATTGGAATTCCTGGGCTATCGGAGATACTGCTGGAATCATGTTTCTCAGTGCTGGAATTCCCGGGTTTTGGAGATACTGTTGGAATCAGTTTTCTGGGTGCTCTTTGTCCCGGTTTTCGGGTGCTTCTGTTGGAATCATGTTTCTGCGTGCTGGAATTCCCGGGGTTGGGGAGATGCTGTTGGAATCATGTTTCTGGGTGCTGGAATTCCCGAGGTTTGGGAGATACTGTTGGAATCAATTTTCTGGGTGCTGTTTGTCCCGGGGTTCGGGTGATTCTGTTGGAATCATGTTTCTGGGTGCTGGAATTCCCGGGGTTGTGGAGATACTGTTGGAATCATGTTTCTGTGTGCTGGAATTCCCGATTTGGGGAGATACAGTTGGCATCATTTTTGTGGGTGCTGGAATTCCCGGGGTTGTGGAGATATTGTTGGAATCATTTTTCTGGGTATTTAAATTCCCGGGGTTTTGGAGATACTGCAGGAATCAGGTTTCTGGGGGCTGGAATTCCAGTTGTTTTGGAGATACTGCTGGAATAATTTTTCAGGTTGCTGTAATTCCAGGGGTTGCGGAGATACTGCTGGAATCAAGTTTCTAGATATTGGAATTCCTGGGCTTTTGGAGATACTGCTGGAATCATGTTTCTGGGTGCTGGAATTCCCGAGGTTGGGGAGATACTGTTGGAATCAATTTTCTGGGTGCTGTTTGTCCCAGGGTTCGGGAGATTCTGTTGGAATCATGATTCTGGCTGCTGGAATTCCCGGGGTTCGGGAGATACATGTTGGTATCATGTTTCTGGGTGCTAGATGTCCCGGGGTTTTAGAAGATACTTTTGGAATCATGTTTCTCGGTGCTGGAATTCCCGCGGTTGGGGAGATACTGTTTGAATCAATTTTCTGGGTGCTGTTTGTCCCGGGGTTCGGGTGCTTCTGTTGGAATCATGTTTCTGGGTGCTGGAATTCCCGGGGTTGGGGAGATACTGTTGGAATCATGTTTCTCAGTGCTGGAATTCCAGGGGTTGGGGAGATACTGTTGGAATCATGTTTCTGGGTGCTGGAATTCCCGGGGTTCGGGAGATACATGTTGGTATCATGTTTCTGGGTGCTAGATGTCCCGGGGTTTTAGTAGATACTTTTGGAATCATGTTTCTGGGTTCTGAATTTCCCGGGGCTGGGGAGATACTGTTGGAATCAAGTTTCTGGGTGCTGGAATTTCCGGGGATCGGGTATACTGTTGGAATCATGTTTCTGGATATTGGAATTCCGGGGGTTTTAGAGGTACTGCTGAAATCATGTTTCTGGGTGCTGGATGTCCCGGGTTTGTGGAGATACTGATGGAATCAAGTTTCTGGATATTGGAATTCCTGGGCTATCGGAGATACTGCTGGAATCATGTTTCTCAGTGCTGGAATTCCCGGGGTTGTGGAGATACTGTTGGAATCATGTTTCTGTGAGCTGGAATTCCCGAGTTGGGGAGATACAGTTGGCATCATTTTTGTGGGTGCTGGAATTCCCGGGGCTGTGGAGGTATTGTTGGAATCATTTTTCTGGGTATTTAAATTCCTGGGGTTTTGGAGATACTGCTGGAATCATGTTTCTCAGTGCTGGAATTCCCGGGGTTGTGGAGATACTGTTGGAATCATGTTTCTGTGTGCTGGAATTCCCGAGTTGGGGAGATACAGTTGGCATCATTTTTGTGGGTGCTGGAATTCCCGGGGCTGTGGAGATATTGTTGGAATCATTTTTCTGGGTATTTAAATTCCCGGGGTTTTGGAGATACTGCTGGAATCAGGTTTCTGGGGGCTGGAATTCCAGTTGTTTTGGAGATACTGCTGGAATAATTTTTCAGGTTGCTGTAATTCCAGGGGTTGCGGAGATACTGCTGGAATCAAGTTTCTAGATATTGGAATTCCTGGGCTTTTGGAGATACTGCTGGAATCATGTTTCTGGGTGCTGGAATTCCCGAGGTTGGGGAGATACTGTTGGAATCAATTTTCTCGGTGCTGTTTGTCCCAGGGTTCGGGAGATTCTGTTCGAATCATGTTTCTGGGTGCTGGAATTCCCTGTGTTGGAGAGATACTGTTTGAATCATGTTTCTGGATGCTGGAATTCCCGGGGTTGGGGAGATACATGTTGGTATCATGTTTCTGGATGCTGGAATTCCCGAGGTTGGGGAGATACTGTTTGAATCATGTTTCTGGATGCTGGAATTCCCGGGGTTGGGGAGATATTGTTTGAATCATGTTTCTGAAAGCTGTTTGTCCCGGGGTTCGGGAGATTCTGTTGGAATCATGTTTCTGGGTGCTGGAATTCCCGGGGTTGGGGAGATACGGTTGGAATCCTTTTTGTGGGTGCTGAAATTCCCGGGGCTCGGGAGTTACTGCTGGAATCATTTTTCAGTTTGCTGGAATTCCAGGGGTTGGGGAGATACTGATGTAATCATGTTTCTGGGTGCTGGAATTCCCGGGATTGCGGAGATACTGTTGGAATCATGTTTCTGTGTGCTGAAATTCCCGGGGTTGGGGAGATACTGTTGGAATCATTATTCTGGGTGTTGGAATTCCCGGGGTTGGGGAGATAAATGTTGGTATCATGTTTCTGGGTGCTAGATGTCCCGGGGTTTTAGGAGATAATTTTGGAATCAAGTTTCTGGGTGCTGGAATTCCCGGGGATCGGGTATACTGTTGGAATCATGTTTCTCGGTTTTGAAATTCCTGGGGTTTGGAGGTACTGCTGAAATCATGTTTCTGGGTGCTGGATGTCCCGGGTTTGTGGAGATACTGATGGAATCAAGTTTCTGGATATTGGAATTCCTGGGCTTTCGGAGATACTGCTGGAATCATTTTTCAGTTTTCTGGAATTCCAGGGGTTGGGGAGATACTGCTGGAATCATGTTTCTCAGTGCTGGTATTCCAGGGGTTGGGGAGATACTGTTGGAATCATGTTTCTGGGTGCTGGAATTCCCGAGGTTGGGGAGATACTGTTTGAATCAATTTTCTGGGTGCTGTTGGTCCCGGGGTTCGGGTGCTTCTGTTGGAATCATGTTTCTGGGTGCTGGAATTCCCGGGGTTGGGGAGATACTGTTGGAATCATGTTTCTGGGTGCTGGAATTCCCGAGGTTGTGGAGATACTGTTGGAATCAATTTTCAGGGTGCTGTTTGTCCCGGGTTTCTGGTGCTTCTGTTGGAATCATGTTTCTGGTTGCTGGAATTCCCGGGCTTGGGGAGATACTGTTGGAATCATGTTTCTAGGTGCTGGAATTCCCGAGGTTTGGGAGATACTGTTGGAATCAATTTTCTGGGTGCTGTTTGTCCCGGGGTTCTTGTGATTCTGTTGGAATCATGTTTCTGGGTGCTGGAATTCCCGGGATTGGGGAGATACAGTTGGAATCATTTTTGTGGGTGCTGAAATTCCCGGGGCTGGGGAGATACTGCTGGAATCATTTTTCAGGTTGCTTGAATTCCAGGGGTTGGGGATAAACTGATGGAATCATGTTTCACAGTGCAGGAACTCCCGGGGTTGGGGAGATACTGTTGGAATCATGTTTCTGTGTGCTGGAATTCCCGAGTTGGGGAGATACAGTTGGCTTCATTTTTGTGGGTGCTGGAATTCCCGGGGTTGTGGAGATATTGTTGGAATCATTTTTCTGGGTATTTAAATTCCTGGGGTTTTGGAGATACTGCTGGAATCAGGTTTCTGGGGGCTGGAATTCCAGTTGTTATGGAGATACTGCTGGAATAATTTTTCAGGTTGCTGTAATTCCAGGGGTTGCGGAGATACTGTTGGAATCAATTTTCTGGGTGCTGGAATTTCCGGGGATCGGGTATACTGTTGGAATCATGTTTCTGGGTATTGGAATTCCTGGGGTTTTGGAGGTACTGCTGAAATCATGCTTCTGGGTGCTGGATGTCCCGGTTTTGTGGAGATACTGATGGAATCAAGTTTCTGGATATTGGAATTCCTGGGCTATCGGAGATACTGCTGGAATCATGTTTCTCAGTGCTGGAATTCCCGGGGTTGTGGGGATACTGTTGGAATCATGTTTCTGTGTGCTGGAATTCCCGAGTTGGGGAGATACAGTTGGCATCTTTTTTGTGGGTGCTGGAATTCCCGAGGCTGTGGAGATATTGTTGGAATCATTTTTCTGGGTATTTAAATTCCCGGGGTTTTGGAGATACTGCTGGAATCAGGTTTCTCAGTGCTGGAATTCCAGGGGTTGGGGAGATGCTGTTGGAATCATGTTTCTGGGTATTTAAATTCCCGGGGTTTTGGAGATACTGCTGGAATCAGGTTTCTCTGTGCTGGAATTCCAGGGGTTGGGGAGATGCTGTTGGAATCATGTTTCTGGGTGCTGGAATTCCCGAGGTTGGGGAGATACAGTTGGAATCAATTTTCTGGGTGCTGTTTGTCCCGGGGTTCGGGTGCTTCTGTTGGAATCATGTTTCTGGTTGCTGGAATTCCCGGGGTTGGGAGATACTGTTGGAATCATGTTTCTAGGTGCTGGAATTCCCGAGGTTTGGGAGATACTGTTGGAATCAATTTTCTGGGTGCTGTTTGTCCCGGGGTTCGGGTGATTCTGTTGGAATCATGTTTCTGGGTGCTGGAATTCCCGGGATTGGGGAGATACAGTTGGAATCATTTTTGTGGGTGCTGAAATTCCCGGGGCTGGGGAGATACTGCTGGAATCATTTTTCAGGTTGCTGTAATTCCAGGGGTTGCGGAGATACTGTTGGAATCAATTTTCTGGGTGCTGGAATTTCCGGGGATCGGGTATACTGTTGGAATCATGTTTCTGGGTATTGGAATTCCTGGGATTTTGGTGGTACTGCTGAAATCATGTTTCTGGGTGCTGGATGTCCCGGGTTTGTGGAGATACTGATGGAATCAAGTTTCTGGATATTGGAATTCCTGGGCTATCGGAGATACTGCTGGAATCATGTTTCTCAGTGCTGGAATTCCCGGGTTTTGGAGATACTGTTGGAATCATGTTTCTGTGTGCTGAAATTCCCGGGGTTGGGGAGATACTGTTGGAATCATGTTTCTGTGTGCTGAAATTCCCGGGGTTGGGGAGATACTGTTGGAATCATTATTCTGGGTGTTGGAATTCCCGGGGTTGGGGAGATAAATGTTGGTATCATGTTTCTGGGTGCTAGATGTCCCGGGGTTTTAGGAGATAATTTTGGAATCAAGTTTCTGGGTGCTGGAATTCCCGGGGATCGGGTATACTGTTGGAATCATGTTTCTCGGTTTTGAAATTCCTGGGGTTTGGAGGTACTGCTGAAATCATGTTTCTGGGTGCTGGATGTCCCGGGTTTGTGGAGATACTGATGGAATCAAGTTTCTGGATATTGGAATTCCTGGGCTTTCGGAGATACTGCTGGAATCATTTTTCAGTTTTCTGGAATTCCAGGGGTTGGGGAGATACTGCTGGAATCATGTTTCTCAGTGCTGGTATTCCAGGGGTTGGGGAGATACTGTTGGAATCATGTTTCTGGGTGCTGGAATTCCCGAGGTTGGGGAGATACTGTTTGAATCAATTTTCTGGGTGCTGTTGGTCCCGGGGTTCGGGTGCTTCTGTTGGAATCATGTTTCTGGGTGCTGGAATTCCCGGGGTTGGGGAGATACTGTTGGAATCATGTTTCTGGGTGCTGGAATTCCCGAGGTTGTGGAGATACTGTTGGAATCAATTTTCAGGGTGCTGTTTGTCCCGGGTTTCTGGTGCTTCTGTTGGAATCATGTTTCTGGTTGCTGGAATTCCCGGGCTTGGGGAGATACTGTTGGAATCATGTTTCTAGGTGCTGGAATTCCCGAGGTTTGGGAGATACTGTTGGAATCAATTTTCTGGGTGCTGTTTGTCCCGGGGTTCTTGTGATTCTGTTGGAATCATGTTTCTGGGTGCTGGAATTCCCGGGATTGGGGAGATACAGTTGGAATCATTTTTGTGGGTGCTGAAATTCCCGGGGCTGGGGAGATACTGCTGGAATCATTTTTCAGGTTGCTTGAATTCCAGGGGTTGGGGATAAACTGATGGAATCATGTTTCACAGTGCAGGAACTCCCGGGGTTGGGGAGATACTGTTGGAATCATGTTTCTGTGTGCTGGAATTCCCGAGTTGGGGAGATACAGTTGGCTTCATTTTTGTGGGTGCTGGAATTCCCGGGGTTGTGGAGATATTGTTGGAATCATTTTTCTGGGTATTTAAATTCCTGGGGTTTTGGAGATACTGCTGGAATCAGGTTTCTGGGGGCTGGAATTCCAGTTGTTATGGAGATACTGCTGGAATAATTTTTCAGGTTGCTGTAATTCCAGGGGTTGCGGAGATACTGTTGGAATCAATTTTCTGGGTGCTGGAATTTCCGGGGATCGGGTATACTGTTGGAATCATGTTTCTGGGTATTGGAATTCCTGGGGTTTTGGAGGTACTGCTGAAATCATGCTTCTGGGTGCTGGATGTCCCGGTTTTGTGGAGATACTGATGGAATCAAGTTTCTGGATATTGGAATTCCTGGGCTATCGGAGATACTGCTGGAATCATGTTTCTCAGTGCTGGAATTCCCGGGGTTGTGGGGATACTGTTGGAATCATGTTTCTGTGTGCTGGAATTCCCGAGTTGGGGAGATACAGTTGGCATCTTTTTTGTGGGTGCTGGAATTCCCGAGGCTGTGGAGATATTGTTGGAATCATTTTTCTGGGTATTTAAATTCCCGGGGTTTTGGAGATACTGCTGGAATCAGGTTTCTCAGTGCTGGAATTCCAGGGGTTGGGGAGATGCTGTTGGAATCATGTTTCTGGGTATTTAAATTCCCGGGGTTTTGGAGATACTGCTGGAATCAGGTTTCTCTGTGCTGGAATTCCAGGGGTTGGGGAGATGCTGTTGGAATCATGTTTCTGGGTGCTGGAATTCCCGAGGTTGGGGAGATACAGTTGGAATCAATTTTCTGGGTGCTGTTTGTCCCGGGGTTCGGGTGCTTCTGTTGGAATCATGTTTCTGGTTGCTGGAATTCCCGGGGTTGGGAGATACTGTTGGAATCATGTTTCTAGGTGCTGGAATTCCCGAGGTTTGGGAGATACTGTTGGAATCAATTTTCTGGGTGCTGTTTGTCCCGGGGTTCGGGTGATTCTGTTGGAATCATGTTTCTGGGTGCTGGAATTCCCGGGATTGGGGAGATACAGTTGGAATCATTTTTGTGGGTGCTGAAATTCCCGGGGCTGGGGAGATACTGCTGGAATCATTTTTCAGGTTGCTGTAATTCCAGGGGTTGCGGAGATACTGTTGGAATCAATTTTCTGGGTGCTGGAATTTCCGGGGATCGGGTATACTGTTGGAATCATGTTTCTGGGTATTGGAATTCCTGGGGTTTTGGTGGTACTGCTGAAATCATGTTTCTGGGTGCTGGATGTCCCGGGTTTGTGGAGATACTGATGGAATCAAGTTTCTGGATATTGGAATTCCTGGGCTATCGGAGATACTGCTGGAATCATGTTTCTCAGTGCTGGAATTCCCGGGTTTTGGAGATACTGTTGGAATCATGTTTCTGTGTGCTGGAATTCCCGAGTTGGGGAGATACACTTGGCATCATTTTTGTGGGTGCTGGAATTCCCGGGGCTGTGGAGATATTGTTGGAATCATTTTTCTGGGTATTTAAATTCCCGGTGTTTTGGAGATACTGCTGGAAACAGGTTTCTCAGTGCTGGAATTCCAGGGGTTGGGGAGATGCTGTTGGAATCATGTTTCTGGGTGCTGGAATTCCCGAGGTTGGGGAGATACTGTTGGAATCAGTTTTCTGGGTGCTCTTTGTCCCGGTTTTCGGGTGCTTCTGTTGGAATCATGTTTCTGCGTGCTGGAATTCCCGGGGTTGGGGAGATGCTGTTGGAATCATGTTTCTGGGTGCTGGAATTCCCGAGGTTTGGGAGATACTGTTGGAATCAATTTTCTGGGTGCTGTTTGTCCCGGGGTTCGGGTGATTCTGTTGGAATCATGTTTCTGGGTGCTGGAATTCCCGGGGTTGTGGAGATACTGTTGGAATCATGTTTCTGTGTGCTGGAATTCCCGATTTGTGGAGATACAGTTGGCATCATTTTTGTGGGTGCTGGAATTCCCGGGGTTGTGGAGATATTGTTGGAATCATTTTTCTGGGTATTTAAATTCCCGGGGTTTTGGAGATACTGCAGGAATCAGGTTTCTGGGGGCTGGAATTCCAGTTGTTTTGGAGATACTGCTGGAATAATTTTTCAGGTTGCTGTAATTCCAGGGGTTGCGGAGATACTGCTGGAATCAAGTTTCTAGATATTGGAATTCCTGGGCTTTTGGAGATACTGCTGGAATCATGTTTCTGGGTGCTGGAATTCCCGAGGTTGGGGAGATACTGTTGGAATCAATTTTCTGGGTGCTGTTTGTCCCAGGGTTCGGGAGATTCTGTTGGAATCATGATTCTGGCTGCTGGAATTCCCGGGGTTCGGGAGATACATGTTGGTATCATGTTTCTGGGTGCTAGATGTCCCGGGGTTTTAGAAGATACTTTTGGAATCATGTTTCTGGGTGCTGGAATTCCCGAGGTTGGGGAGATACTGTTTGAATCAATTTTCTGGGTGCTGTTTGTCCCGGGGTTCGGGTGCTTCTGTTGGAATCATGTTTCTGGGTGCTGGAATTCCCGGGGTTGGGGAGATACTGTTGGAATCATGTTTCTCAGTGGGGGAATTCCAGGGGTTGGGGAGATACTCTTGGAATCATGTTTCTGGGTGCTGGAATTCCCGAGGTTGGGGAGATACTGTTGGAATCAATTTTCTGGGTGCTGTTTGTCCCGGGTATCGGGTGCTACTGTTGGAATCATGTTTCTGGGTGCTGGAATTCTCGGGGTTGGGGAGATACTGTTGGAATCATGTTTCTAGGTGCTGGAATTCCCGAGGTTTGGGAGATAATGTTGGAATCATTTTTCTGGCAGCTGTTTGTCCCGGGGTTCGGGTGATTCTGTTGGAATCATGTTTCTGGGTGCTGGAATTCCCGGGATTGGGGAGATACAGTTGGAATCATTTTTGTGGGTGCTGAAATTCCCGGGGCTGGGGAGATACTGCTGGAATCATTTTTCAGGATGCTGGAATTCCAGGGGTTGGGGAGATATTGTTGGAATCATGTTTCTCAGTGCAGGAATTCCCGGGGTTGGGGAGATACTGTTGGAATCATGTTTCTGTGTGCTGGAATTCCCGAGTTGGGGAGATACAGTTGGCTTCATTTTTGTTGTTGCTGGAATTCCCGGGGCTGTGGAGATATTGTTGGAATCATTTTTCTGGGTATTTAAATTCACGGGGTTTTGGAGATACTGCTGGAATCAGGTTTCTGCGGGCTGGAATTCCAGTGGTTTTGGAGATACTGCTGGAAAAATTTTTCAGGTTGCTGTAATTCCAGGGGTTGCGGAGATACTGCTGGAATCAAGTTTCTAGATATTGGAATTCCTGGGCTTTTGGAGATACTGCTGGAATCATGTTTCTGGGTGCTGGAATTCCCGAGGTTGGGGAGATACTGTTGGAATCAATTTTCTGGGTTCTGTTTGTCCCAGGGTTCGGGAGATTCTGTTGGAATCATGATTCTGGCTGCTGGAATTCCCGGGGTTCGGGAGATACATGTTGGTATCATGTTTCTGGGTGCTAGATGTCCCGGGGTTTTAGTAGATACTTTTGGAATCATGTTTCTGGGTCTGAATTTCCCGGGGCTGGGGAGATACTGTTGGAATCAAGTTTCTGGGTGCTGGAATTTCCGGGGATCGGGTATACTGTTGGAATCATGTTTCTGGGTATTGGAATTCCGGGGGTTTTGGAGGTACTGCTGAAATCATGTTTCTGGGTGCTGGATGTCCCGGGTTTGTGGAGATACTGATGGAATCAAGTTTCTGGATATTGGAATTCCTGGGCTATCGGAGATACTGCTGGAATCATGTTTCTCAGAGCTGGAATTCCCGGGGTTGTGGAGATACTGTTGGAATCATGTTTTTTTGAGCTGGAATTCCCGAGTTGGGGAGATACAGTTGGCATCATTTTTGTGGGTGCTGGAATTCCCGGGGCTGTGGAGATATTGTTGGAATCATTTTTCTGGGTATTTAAATTCCTGGGGTTTTGGAGATACTGCTGGAATCATGTTTCTCAGTGCTGGAATTCCCGGGGTTGTGGAGATACTGTTGGAATCATGTTTCTGTGTGCTGGAATTCCCGAGTTGGGGAGATACAGTTGGCATCATTTTTGTGGGTGCTGGAATTCCCGGGGCTGTGGAGATATTGTTGGAATCATTTTTCTGGGTATTTAAATTCCCGGGGTTTTGGAGATACTGCTGGAATCAGGTTTCTGGGGGTTGGAATTCCAGTTGTTTTGGAGATACTGCTGGAATAATTTTTCAGGTTGCTGTAATTCCAGGGGTTGCGGAGATACTGCTGGAATCAAGTTTCTAGATATTGGAATTCCTGGGCTTTTGGAGATACTGCTGGAATCATGTTTCTGGGTGCTGGAATTCCCGAGGTTGGGGAGATACTGTTGGAATCAATTTTCTCGGTGCTGTTTGTCCCAGGGTTCGGGAGATTCTGTTGGAATCATGTTTCTGGGTGCTGGAATTCCCGGTGTTGGAGAGATACTGTCTGAATCATGTTTCTGGATGCTGGAATTCCCGGGGTTGGGGAGATACATGTTGGTATCATGTTTCTGGATGCTGGAATTCCCGAGGTTGGGGAGATACTGTTTGAATCATGTTTCTGGATGCTGGAATTCCCGGGGTTGGGGAGATACTGTTTGAATCCTTTTTGTGGGTGCTGAAATTCCCGGGGCTCGGGAGTTACTGCTGGAATCATTTTTCAGTTTGCTGGAATTCCAGGGGTTGGGGAGATACTGATGTAATCATGTTTCTGGGTGCTGGAATTCCCGGGATTGCGGAGATACTGTTGGAATCATGTTTCTGTGTGCTGAAATTCCCGGGGTTGGGGAGATACTGTTGGAATCATTATTCTGGGTGTTGGAACTCCCGGGGTTGGGGAGATAAATGTTGGTATCATGTTTCTGGGTGCTAGATGTCCCGGGGTTTTAGGAGATAATTTTGGAATCAAGTTTCTGGGTGCTGGAATTCCCGGGGATCGGGTATACTGTTGGAATCATGTTTCTCGGTTTTGAAATTCCTGGGGTTTGGAGGTACTGCTGAAATCATGTTTCTGGGTGCTGGATGTCCCGGGTTTGTGGAGATACTGATGGAATCAAGTTTCTGGATATTGGAATTCCTGGGCTTTCGGAGATACTGCTGGAATCATTTTTCAGTTTTCTGGAATTCCAGGGGTTGGGGAGATACTGCTGGAATCATGTTTCACAGTGCTGGTATTCCAGGGGTTGGGGAGATACTGTTGGAATCATGTTTCTGGGTGCTGGAATTCCCGAGGTTGGGGAGATACTGTTTGAATCAATTTTCTGGGTGCTGTTTGTCCCGGGGTTCGGGTGCTTCTGTTGGAATCATGTTTCTGGGTGCTGGAATTCCCGGGGTTGGGGAGATACTGCTGGAATCATGTTTCTCAGTGCTGGAATTCCAGGGGTTGGGGAGATACTGTTGGAATCATGTTTCTAGATATTGGAATTCCTGGGCTTTTGGAGATACTGCTGGAATCATGTTTCTGGGTGCTGGAATTCCCGAGGTTGGGGAGATACTGTTGGAATCAATTTTCTCGGTGCTGTTTGTCCCAGGGTTCGGGAGATTCTGTTGGAATCATGTTTCTGGGTGCTGGAATTCCCGGTGTTGGAGAGATACTGTCTGAATCATGTTTCTGGATGCTGGAATTCCCGGGGTTGGGGAGATACATGTTGGTATCATGTTTCTGGATGCTGGAATTCCCGAGGTTGGGGAGATACTGTTTGAATCATGTTTCTGGATGCTGGAATTCCCGGGGTTGGGGAGATACTGTTTGAATCCTTTTTGTGGGTGCTGAAATTCCCGGGGCTCGGGAGTTACTGCTGGAATCATTTTTCAGTTTGCTGGAATTCCAGGGGTTGGGGAGATACTGATGTAATCATGTTTCTGGGTGCTGGAATTCCCGGGATTGCGGAGATACTGTTGGAATCATGTTTCTGTGTGCTGAAATTCCCGGGGTTGGGGAGATACTGTTGGAATCATTATTCTGGGTGTTGGAACTCCCGGGGTTGGGGAGATAAATGTTGGTATCATGTTTCTGGGTGCTAGATGTCCCGGGGTTTTAGGAGATAATTTTGGAATCAAGTTTCTGGGTGCTGGAATTCCCGGGGATCGGGTATACTGTTGGAATCATGTTTCTCGGTTTTGAAATTCCTGGGGTTTGGAGGTACTGCTGAAATCATGTTTCTGGGTGCTGGATGTCCCGGGTTTGTGGAGATACTGATGGAATCAAGTTTCTGGATATTGGAATTCCTGGGCTTTCGGAGATACTGCTGGAATCATTTTTCAGTTTTCTGGAATTCCAGGGGTTGGGGAGATACTGCTGGAATCATGTTTCACAGTGCTGGTATTCCAGGGGTTGGGGAGATACTGTTGGAATCATGTTTCTGGGTGCTGGAATTCCCGAGGTTGGGGAGATACTGTTTGAATCAATTTTCTGGGTGCTGTTTGTCCCGGGGTTCGGGTGCTTCTGTTGGAATCATGTTTCTGGGTGCTGGAATTCCCGGGGTTGGGGAGATACTGCTGGAATCATGTTTCTCAGTGCTGGAATTCCAGGGGTTGGGGAGATACTGTTGGAATCATGTTTCTAGATATTGGAATTCCTGGGCTTTTGGAGATACTGCTGGAATCATGTTTCTGGGTGCTGGAATTCCCGAGGTTGGGGAGATACTGTTGGAATCAATTTTCTCGGTGCTGTTTGTCCCAGGGTTCGGGAGATTCTGTTGGAATCATGTTTCTGGGTGCTGGAATTCCCGGTGTTGGAGAGATACTGTCTGAATCATGTTTCTGGATGCTGGAATTCCCGGGGTTGGGGAGATACATGTTGGTATCATGTTTCTGGATGCTGGAATTCCCGAGGTTGGGGAGATACTGTTTGAATCATGTTTCTGGATGCTGGAATTCCCGGGGTTGGGGAGATACTGTTTGAATCATGTTTCTGGGTGCTGTTTGTCCCGGGGTTCGGGAGATTCTGTTGGAATCATGTTTCTGGGTGCTGGAAATCCCGGGGTTGGGGAGATACGGTTGGAATCCTTTTTGTGGGTGCTGAAATTCCCGGGGCTCGGGAGTTACTGCTGGAATCATTTTTCAGTTTGCTGGAATTCCAGGGGTTGGGGAGATACTGATGTAATCATGTTTCTGGGTGCTGAAATTCCCGGGATTGCGGAGATACTGTTGGAATCATGTTTCTGTGTGCTGAAATTCCCGGGGTTGGGGAGATATTGTTGGAATCATTATTCTGGGTGTTGGAACTCCCGGGGTTGGGGAGATAAATGTTGGTATCATGTTTCTGGGTGCTAGATGTCCCGGGGTTTTAGGAGATAATTTTGGAATCAAGTTTCTGGGTGCTGGAATTCCCGGGGATCGGGTATACTGTTGGAATCATGTTTCTCGGTTTTGAAATTCCTGGGGTTTGGAGGTACTGCTGAAATCATGTTTCTGGGTGCTGGATGTCCCGGGTTTGTGGAGATACTGATGGAATCAAGTTTCTGGATATTGGAATTCCTGGGCTTTCGGAGATACTGCTGGAATCATTTTTCAGTTTTCTGGAATTCCAGGGGTTGGGGAGATACTGCTGGAATCATGTTTCTCAGTGCTGGTATTCCAGGGGTTGGGGAGATACTGTTGGAATCATGTTTCTGGGTGCTGGAATTCCCGAGGTTGGGGAGATACTGTTTGAATCAATTTTCTGGGTGCTGTTTGTCCCGGGGTTCGGGTGCTTCTGTTGGAATCATGTTTCTGGGTGCTGGAATTCCCGGGGTTGGGGAGATACTGTTGGAATCATGTTTCTGGGTGCTGGAATTCCCGAGGTTGGGGATATACTGTTGGAATCAATTTTCAGGGTGCTGTTTGTCTCGGGTTTCTGGTGCTTCTGTTGGAATCATGCTTCTGGTTGCTGGAATTCCCGGGGTTGGGGAGATACTGTTGGAATCATGTTTCTAGGTGCTGGAATTCCCGAGGTTTGGGAGATACTGTTGGAATCAATTTTCTGGGTGCTGTTTGTCCCGGGGTTCTTGTGATTCTGTTGGAATCATGTTTCTAGGTGCTGGAATTCCCGGGATTGGGGAGATACAGTTGGAATCATTTTTGTGGGTGCTGAAATTCCCGGGGCTGGGGAGATACTGCTGGAATCATTTTTCAGGTTGCTTGAATTCCAGGGGTTGGGGAGAAACTGATGGAATCATGTTTCTCAGTGCAGGAACTCCCGGGGTTGGGGAGATACTGTTGGAATCATGTTTCTGTGTGCTGGAATTCCCGAGTTGGGGAGATACAGTTGGCTTCATTTTTGTGGGTGCTGGAATTCCCGGGGTTGTGGAGATATTGTTGGAATCATTTTTCTGGGTATTTAAATTTCCGGGGTTTTGGAGATACTGCTGGAATCAGGTTTCTGGGGGCTGGAATTCCAGTTGTTTTGGAGATACTGCTGGAATAATTTTTCAGGTTGCTGTAATTCCAGGGGTTGCGGAGATACTGTTGGAATCAATTTTCTGGGTGCTGGAATTTCCGGGGATCGGGTATACTGTTGGAATCATGTTTCTGGGTATTGGAATTCCTGGGGTTTTGGAGGTACTGCTGAAATCATGTTTCTGGGTGCTGGATGTCCCGGGTTTGTGGAGATACTGATGGAATCAAGTTTCTGGATATTGCAATTCCTGGGCTATCGGAGATACTGCTGGAATCATGTTTCTCAGTGCTGGAATTCCCGGGGTTGTGGAGATACTGTTGGAATCATGTTTCTGTGTGCTGGAATTCCCGAGTTGGGGAGATACAGTTGGCATCATTTTTGTGGGTGCTGGGATTCCCGGGGCTGTGGAGATATTGTTGGAATCATTTTTCTGGGTATTTAAATTCCCGGGGTTTTGGAGATACTGCTGGAATCAGGTTTCTCAGTGCTGGAATTCCAGGGGTTGGGGAGATGCTGTTGGAATCATGTTTCTGGGTGCTGGAATTCCCGAGGTTGGGGAGATACTGTTGGAATCAGTTTTCTGGGTGCTCTTTGTCCCGGGTTTCGGCTGCTTCTGTTGGAATCATGTTTCTGCGTGCTGGAATTCCCGGGGTTGGGGAGATGCTGTTGGAATCATGTTTCTGGTTGCTGGAATTCCCGAGGTTTGGGAGATACTGTTGGAATCAATTTTCTGGGTGCTGTTTGTCCCGGGGTTCGGGTGATTCTGTTGGAATCATGTTTCTGGGTGCTGGAATTCCCGGGGTTGTGGAGATACTGTTGGAATCATGTTTCTGTGTGCTGGAATTCCCGAGTTGGGGAGATACAGTTGGCATCATTTTTGTGGGTGCTGGAATTCCCGAGGCTGTGGAGATATTGTTGGAATCATTTTTCTGGGTATTTAAATTCCCGGGGTTTTGGAGGTACTGCAGGAATCAGGTTTCTGGGGGCTGGAATTCCAGTTGTTTTGGAGATACTGCTGGAATAATTTTTCAGGTTACTGTAATTCCAGGGGTTGCGGAGTTACTGCTGGAATCAAGTTTCTAGATATTGGAATTCCTGGGCTTTTGGAGATACTGCTGGAATCATGTTTCTGGGTGCTGGATTTCCCGAGGTTGGGGAGATACTGTTGGAATCAATTTTCTGGGTGCTGTTTGTCCCAGGGTTCGGGAGATTCTGTTGGAATCATGATTCTGGCTGCTGGAATTCCCGGGGTTCGGGAGATACATGTTGGTATCATGTTTCTGGGTGCTAGATGTCCCGGGGTTTTAGAAGATACTTTTGGAATCATGTTTCTGGCTTCTGAATTTCCCGGGGCTGCGGAGATACTGTTGGAATCAAGTTTCTGGGTGCTGGAATTTCCGGGGATCGGGTATACTGTTGGAATCATGTTTCTGTGTATTGGAATTCCGGGGGTTTTGGAGGTACTGCTGAAATCATGTTTCTGGGTGCTGGATGTCCCGGGTTTGTGGAGATACTGATGGAATCAAGTTTCTGGATATTGGAATTCCTGGGCTATCGGAGATACTGCTGGAATCATGTTTCTCAGTGCTGGAATTCCCGGGGTTGTGGAGATACTGTTGGAATCATGTTTCTGGGTGCTGGAATTCCCAGGGTTGTGGAGATACTGTTGGAATCATGTTTCTGTGTGCTGGAATTCCCGAGTTGGGGAGATACAGTTGGCATCATTTTTGTGGGTGCTGGAATTCCCGGGGCTGTGGAGATATTGTTGGAATCATTTTTCTGGGTATTTAAATTCCCGGGGTTTTGGAGATACTGCTGGATTCAGGTTTCTGGGGGCTGGAATTCCAGTTGTTTTGGAGATACTGCTGGAATAATTTTTCAGGTTGCTGTAATTCCAGGGGTTGCGGAGATACTGCTGGAATCAAGTTTCTAGATATTGGAATTCCTGGGCTTTTGGAGATACTGCTGGAATCATGTTTCTGGGTGCTGGAATTCCCGAGGTTGGGGAGATACTGTTGGAATCAATTTTCTCGGTGCTGTTTGTCCCAGGGTTCGGGAGATTATGTTGGAATCATGTTTCTGGGTGCTGGAATTCCCGGGGTTGGAGAGATACTGTTTAAATCATGTTTCTGGATGCTGGAATTCCCGGGGTTGGGGAGATGCATGTTGGTATCATGTTTCTGGATGCTGGAATTCCCGAGGTTAGGGAGATACTGTTTGAATCATTTTTCTGGATGCTGGAATTCCCGGGGTTGGGGAGATACTGTTTGAATCATGTTTCTGGGTGCTGTTTGTCCCGGGGTTCGGGAGATTCTGTTGGAATCATGTTTCTGGGTGCTGGAATTCCCGGGGTTGGGGAGATACGGTTGGAATCCTTTTTGTGGGTGCTGAAATTCCCGGGGCTCGGGAGTTACTGCTGGAATCATTTTTCAGTTTGCTGGAATTCCAGGGGTTGGGGAGATACTGATGTAATCATGTTTCTGGGTGCTGGAATTCCCGGGATTGCGGACATACTGTTGGAATCATGTTTCTGTGTGCTGAAATTCCCGGGGTTGGGGAGATACTGTTGGAATCATTATTCTGGGTGTTGGAATTCCCGGGGTTGGGGAGATGAATGTTGGTATCATGTTTCTGGGTGCTAGATGTCCCGGGGTTTTAGGAGATAATTTTGCAATCAAGTTTCTGGATGCTGGAATTCCCGGGGATCGGGTATACTGTTGGAATCATGTTTCTCGGTTTTGGAATTCCTGGGGTTTGGAGGTACTGCTGAAATCATGTTTCTGGGTGCTGGATGTCCCGGGTTTGTGGAGATACTGATGGAATCAAGTTTCTGGATATTGGAATTCCTGGGCTTTCGGAGATACTGCTGGAATCATTTTTCAGTTTTCTGGAATTCCAGGGGTTGTGGAGATACTGCTGGAATCATGTTTCTCAGTGCTGGTATTCCAGGGGTTGGGGAGATACTGTTGGAATCATGTTTCTGGGTGCTGGAATTCCCGAGGTTGGGGAGATACTGTTGGAATCAGTTTTCAGGGTGCTGTTTGTCCCGGGTTTCTGGTGCTTCTGTTGGAATCATGTTTCTGGTTGCTGGAATTCCCGGGGTTGGGGAGATACTGTTGGAATCATGTTTCTAGGTGCTGGAATTCCCGAGGTTTGGGAGATACTGTTGGAATCAATTTTCTGAGTGCTGTTTGTCCCGGGGTTCTTGTGATTCTGTTGGAATCATGTTTCTGGGTGCTGGAATTCCCGGGATTGGGGAGATACAGTTGGAATCATTTTTGTGGGTGCTGAAATTCCCGGGGCTGGGGAGATACTGCTGGAATCATTTTTCAGGTTGCTTGAATTCCAGGGGTTGGGGAGAAACTGATGGAATCATGTTTCTCAGTGCAGGAACTCCCGGGGTTGGGGAGATACTGTTGGAATCATGTTTCTGTGTGCTGGAATTCCCGAGTAGGGGAGATACAGTTGGCTTCATTTTTCTGGGTATTGAAATTCCCGGGGTTTCGGAGATACTGCTGGAATCAGGTTTCTGGGGGCTGGAATTCCAGTTGTTTTGGAGATACTGCTGGAATAATTTTTCAGGTTGCTGAAATTCCCGGGGTTTTGGAGATACTGCTGAAATCATGTTTCTGGGTGCTGGATGACCCGGGTTTGTGGAGATACTGATGGAATCAAGTTTCTGGATATTGGAATTCCTGGGCTATCGGAGATACTGCTGGAATCATGTTTCTCAGTGCTGGAATTCCCGGGGTTGTGGAGATACTGTTGGAATCATGTTTCTGTGTGCTGGAATTCCCGAGTTGGGGAGATACAGTTGGCATCATTTTTGTGGGTGCTGGAATTCCCGGGGCTGTGGAGATATTGTTGGAATCATTTTTCTGGGTATTTAAATTCCCGGGGTTTTGGAGATACTGCTGGAATCAGGTTTCTCAGTGCTGGAATTCCAGGGGTTGGGGAGATGCTGTTGGAATCATGTTTCTGGGTGCTGGAATTCCCGAGGTTGGGGAGATACTGTTGGAATCAGTTTTCTGGGTGCTCTTTGTCCCGGGTTTCGGGTGCTTCTGTTGGAATCATGTTTCTGCGTGCTGGGATTCCCGGGGTTGGGGAGATGCTGTTGGAATCATGTTTCTGGGTGCTGGAATTCCCGAGGTTTGGGAGATACTGTTGGAATCAATTTTCTGGGTGCTGTTTGTCCCGGGGTTCGGGTGATTCTGTTGGAATCATGTTTCTGGGTGCTGGAATTCCCGGGGATGTGGAGATACTGTTGGAATCATGTTTCTGTGTGCTGGAATTCCCGAGTTGGGGAGATACAGTTGGAATCATGTTTCTGTGTGCTGGAATTCCCGGGGTTCGGGAGATACATGTTGGTATCATGTTTCTGGGTGCTAGATGTCCCGGGGTTTTAGAAGATACTTTTGGAATCATGTTTCTGGCTTCTGAATTTCCCGGGGCTGGGGAGATACTGTTGGAATCATGTTTCTGGGTATTGGAATTCCTGGTGTTTTGGAGGTACTGCTGAAATCATGTTTCTGGGTGCTGGATGTCCCGGGTTTGTGGAGATACTGATGGAATCAAGTTTCTGGATATTGGAATTCCTGGGCTATCGGAGATACTGCTGGAATCATGTTTCTCAGTGCTGGAATTCCCGGGGTTGTGGAGATACTGTTGGAATCATGTTTCTGGGTGCTGGAATTCCCGGGGTTGTGGAGATACTGTTGGAATCATGTTTCTGTGTGCTGGAATTCCCGAGTTGGGGAGATACAGTTGGCATCATTTTTGTGGGTGCTGGAATTCCCGGGGCTGTGGAGATATTGTTGGAATCATTTTTCTGGGTATTTAAATTCCCGGGGTTTTGGAGATACTGGTGGAATCAGGTTTCTGGGGGCTGGAATTCCAGTTGTTTTGGAGATGCTGCTGGAATAATTTTTCAGGTTGCTGTAATTCCAGGGGTTGCGGAGATACTGCTGGAATCAAGTTTCTAGATATTGGAATTCCTGGGCTTTTGGAGATACTGCTGGAATCATGTTTCTGGGTGTTGGAATTCCCGAGGTTGGGGAGATACTGTTGGAATCAATTTTCTGGGTGCTGTTTGTCCCAGGGTTCGGGAGATTCTGTTGGAATCATGTTTCTGGGTGCTGGAATTCCCGGGGTTGGAGAGATACTGTTTGAATCATGTTTCTGGATGCTGGAATTCCCGGGGTTGGAGAGATACTGTTTGAATCATGTTTCTGGATGCTGGAATTCCCGGGGTTGGGGAGATACTGTTTGAATCATGTTTCTGGGTGCTGTTTGTCCCGGGGTTCGGGAGATTCTGTTGGAATCATGTTTCTGGGTGCTGGAATTCCCGGGGTTGGGGAGATACGGTTGGAATCCTTTTTGTGGGTGCTGAAATTCCCGGGGCTCGGGAGTTACTGCTGGAATCATTTTTCAGTTTGCTGGAATTCCAGGGGTTGGGGAGATACTGATGTAATCATGTTTCTGGGTGCTGGAATTCCCGGGATTGGGGAGATACTGGTGGAATCATTATTCTGGGTGTTGGAATTCCCGGGGTTGGGGAGATAAATGTTGGTATCATGTTTCTGGGTGCTAGATGTCCCGGGGTTTTAGGAGATAATTTTGGAATCATGTTTCTGGGTGCTGGAATTCCCGGGGATCGGGTATACTGTTGGAATCATGTTTCTCGGTTTTGGAATTCCTGGGGTTTGGAGGTACTGCTGAAATCATGTTTCTGGGTGCTGGATGTCCCGGGTTTGTGGAGATACTGATGGAATCAAGTTTCGGAAATTGGAATTCCTGGGCTTTCGGAGATACTGCTGGAATCATTTTTCAGTTTTCTGGAATTCCAGGGGTTGGGGAGATACTGCTGGAATCATGTTTCTCAGTGCTGGTATTCCAGGGGTTGGGGAGATACTGTTGGAATCATGTTTCTGGGTGCTGGAATTCCCGAGGTTGGGGAGATAGTGTTGGAATCAATTTTCTGGGTGCTGTTTGTCCCGGGTATCGGGTGCTACTGTTGGAATCATGTTTCTGGGTGCTGCAATTCTCGGGGTTGGGGAGATACTGTTGGAATCATGTTTCAAGGTGCTGGAATTCCCGAGATTTGGGAGATAATGTTGGAATCATTTTTCTGGGTTCTGTTTGTCCCGGGGTTCGGGTGATTCTGTTGGAATCATGTTTCGGGGTGCTGGAATTCCCGGGATTGGGGAGATACAGTTGGAATCATTTTTGTGGGTGCTGAAATTCCCGGGGCTGTGGAGATACTGCTGGAATAATTTTTCAGGATGCTGGAATTCCTGGGGTTGGGGAGATATTGTTGGAATCATGTTTCTCAGTGCAGGAATTCCCGGGGTTGGGGAGATACTGTTGGAATCATGTTTCTGTGTGCTGGAATTCCCGAGTTGGGGAGATAAAGTTGGCTTCATTTTTGTTGTTGCTGGAATTCCCGGGGCTGTGGAGATATTGTTGGAATCATTTTTCTGGGTATTTAAATTCACGGGGTTTTGGAGATACTGCAGGAATCAGGTTTCTGGGGGCTGGAATTCCAGTTGTTTTGGAGATACTGCTGGAATAATTTTTCAGGTTGCTGTAATTCCAGGGGTTGCGGAGATACTGCTGGAATCAAGTTTCTAGATATTGGAATTCCTGGGCTTTTGGAGATACTGCTGGAATCATGTTTCTGGGTGCTGGAATTCCCGAGGTTGGGGAGATACTGTTGGAATCAATTTTCTGGGTGCTGTTTGTCCCGGGGTTCGGGTGCTTCTGTTGGAATCATGTTTCTGGGTGCTGGAATTCCCGGGGTTGGGGAGATACTGTTGGAATCATGTTTCTGGGTGCTGGAATTCCCGAGGTTGGGGATATACTGTTGGAATCAATTTTCAGGGTGCTGTTTGTCTCGGGTTTCTGGTGCTTCTGTTGGAATCATGCTTCTGGTTGCTGGAATTCCCGGGGTTGGGGAGATACTGTTGGAATCATGTTTCTAGGTGCTGGAATTCCCGAGGTTTGGGAGATACTGTTGGAATCAATTTTCTGGGTGCTGTTTGTCCCGGGGTTCTTGTGATTCTGTTGGAATCATGTTTCTAGGTGCTGGAATTCCCGGGATTGGGGAGATACAGTTGGAATCATTTTTGTGGGTGCTGAAATTCCCGGGGCTGGGGAGATACTGCTGGAATCATTTTTCAGGTTGCTTGAATTCCAGGGGTTGGGGAGAAACTGATGGAATCATGTTTCTCAGTGCAGGAACTCCCGGGGTTGGGGAGATACTGTTGGAATCATGTTTCTGTGTGCTGGAATTCCCGAGTTGGGGAGATACAGTTGGCTTCATTTTTGTGGGTGCTGGAATTCCCGGGGTTGTGGAGATATTGTTGGAATCATTTTTCTGGGTATTTAAATTTCCGGGGTTTTGGAGATACTGCTGGAATCAGGTTTCTGGGGGCTGGAATTCCAGTTGTTTTGGAGATACTGCTGGAATAATTTTTCAGGTTGCTGTAATTCCAGGGGTTGCGGAGATACTGTTGGAATCAATTTTCTGGGTGCTGGAATTTCCGGGGATCGGGTATACTGTTGGAATCATGTTTCTGGGTATTGGAATTCCTGGGGTTTTGGAGGTACTGCTGAAATCATGTTTCTGGGTGCTGGATGTCCCGGGTTTGTGGAGATACTGATGGAATCAAGTTTCTGGATATTGGAATTCCTGGGCTATCGGAGATACTGCTGGAATCATGTTTCTCAGTGCTGGAATTCCCGGGGTTGTGGAGATACTGTTGGAATCATGTTTCTGTGTGCTGGAATTCCCGAGTTGGGGAGATACAGTTGGCATCATTTTTGTGGGTGCTGGAATTCCCGGGGCTGTGGAGATATTGTTGGAATCATTTTTCTGGGTATTTAAATTCCCGGGGTTTTGGAGATACTGCTGGAATCAGGTTTCTCAGTGCTGGAATTCCAGGGGTTGGGGAGATGCTGTTGGAATCATGTTTCTGGGTGCTGGAATTCCCGAGGTTGGGGAGATACTGTTGGAATCAGTTTTCTGGGTGCTCTTTGTCCCGGGTTTCGGCTGCTTCTGTTGGAATCATGTTTCTGCGTGCTGGAATTCCCGGGGTTGGGGAGATGCTGTTGGAATCATGTTTCTGGTTGCTGGAATTCCCGAGGTTTGGGAGATACTGTTGGAATCAATTTTCTGGGTGCTGTTTGTCCCGGGGTTCGGGTGATTCTGTTGGAATCATGTTTCTGGGTGCTGGAATTCCCGGGGTTGTGGAGATACTGTTGGAATCATGTTTCTGTGTGCTGGAATTCCCGAGTTGGGGAGATACAGTTGGCATCATTTTTGTGGGTGCTGGAATTCCCGGGGCTGTGGAGATATTGTTGGAATCATTTTTCTGGGTATTGAAATTCCCGGGGTTTTGGAGGTACTGCAGGAATCAGGTTTCTGGGGGCTGGAATTCCAGTTGTTTTGGAGATACTGCTGGAATAATTTTTCAGGTTACTGTAATTCCAGGGGTTGCGCAGATACTGCTGGAATCAAGTTTCTAGATATTGGAATTCCTGGGCTTTTGGAGATACTGCTGGAATCATGTTTCTGGGTGCTGGAATTCCCGAGGTTGGGCAGATACTGTTGGAATCAATTTTCTGGGTGCTGTTTGTCCCAGGGTTCGGGAGATTCTGTTGGAATCATGATTCTGGCTGCTGGAATTCCGGGGGTTCGGGAGATACATGTTGGTATCATGTTTCTGGGTGCTAGATGTCCCGGGGTTTTAGAAGATACTTTTGGAATCATGTTTCTGGCTTCTGAATTTCCCGGGGCTGGGGAGATACTGTTGGAATCAAGTTTCTGGGTGCTGGAATTTCCGGGGATCGGGTATACTGTTGGAATCATGTTTCTGGGTATTGGAATTCCGGGGGTTTTGGAGGTACTGCTGAAATCATGTTTCTGGGTGCTGGATGTCCCGGGTTTGTGGAGATACTGATGGAATCAAGTTTCTGGATATTGGAATTCCTGGGCTATCGGAGATACTGCTGGAATCATGTTTCTCAGTGCTGGAATTCCCGGGGTTGTGGAGATACTGTTGGAATCATGTTTCTGGGTGCTGGAATTCCCAGGGTTGTGGAGATACTGTTGGAATCATGTTTCTGTGTGCTGGAATTCCCGAGTTGGGGAGATACAGTTGGCATCATTTTTGTGGGTGCTGGAATTCCCGGGGCTGTGGAGATATTGTTGGAATCATTTTTCTGGGTATTTAAATTCCCGGGGTTTTGGAGATACTGGTGGAATCAGGTTTCTGGGGGCTGGAATTCCAGTTGTTTTGGAGATACTGCTGGAATAATTTTTCAGGTTGCTGTAATTCCAGGTGTTGCGGAGATACTGCTGGAATCAAGTTTCTAGATATTGGAATTCCTGGGCTTTTGGAGATACTGCTGGAATCATGTTTCTGGGTGCTGGAATTCCCGAGGTTGGGGAGATACTGTTGGAATCAATTTTCTCGGTGCTGTTTGTCCCAGGGTTCGGGAGATTATGTTGGAATCATGTTTCTGGGTGCTGGAATTCCCGGGGTTGGAGAGATACTGTTTAAATCATGTTTCTGGATGCTGGAATTCCCGGGGTTGGGGAGATGCATGTTGGTATCATGTTTCTGGATGCTGGAATTCCCGAGATTAGGGAGATACTGTTTGAATCATTTTTCTGGATGCTGGAATTCCCGGGGTTGGGGAGATACTGTTTGAATCATGTTTCTGGGTGCTGTTTGTCCCGGGGTTCGGGAGATTCTGTTGGAATCATGTTTCTGGGTGCTGGAATTCCCGGGGTTGGGGAGATACGGTTGGAATCCTTTTTGTGGGTGCTGAAATTCCCGGGGCTCGGGAGTTACTGCTGGAATCATTTTTCAGTTTGCTGGAATTCCAGGGGTTGGGGAGATACTGATGTAATCATGTTTCTGGGTGCTGGAATTCCCGGGATTGCGGACATACTGTTGGAATCATGTTTCTGTGTGCTGAAATTCCCGGGGTTGGGGAGATACTGTTGGAATCATTATTCTGGGTGTTGGAATTCCCGGGGTTGGGGAGATGAATGTTGGTATCATGTTTCTGGGTGCTAGATGTCCCGGGGTTTTAGGAGATAATTTTGCAATCAAGTTTCTGGATGCTGGAATTCCCGGGGATCGGGTATACTGTTGGAATCATGTTTCTCGGTTTTGGAATTCCTGGGGTTTGGAGGTACTGCTGAAATCATGTTTCTGGGTGCTGGATGTCCCGGGTTTGTGGAGATACTGATGGAATCAAGTTTCTGGATATTGGAATTCCTGGGCTTTCGGAGATACTGCTGGAATCATTTTTCAGTTTTCTGGAATTCCAGGGGTTGTGGAGATACTGCTGGAATCATGTTTCTCAGTGCTGGTATTCCAGGGGTTGGGGAGATACTGTTGGAATCATGTTTCTGGGTGCTGGAATTCCCGAGGTTGGGGAGATACTGTTTGAATCAATTTTCTGGGTGCTGTTTGTCCCGGGGTTCGGGTGCTTCTGTTGGAATCATGTTTCTGGGTGCTGGAATTTCCGGGGTTGGGGAGATACTGTTGGAATCATGTTTCTGGGTGCTGGAATTCCCGAGGTTGGGGAGATACTGTTGGAATCAGTTTTCAGGGTGCTGTTTGTCCCGGGTTTCTGGTGCTTCTGTTGGAATCATGTTTCTGGTTGCTGGAATTCCCGGGGTTGGGGAGATACTGTTGGAATCATGTTTCTAGGTGCTGGAATTCCCGAGGTTTGGGAGATACTGTTGGAATCAATTTTCTGGGTGCTGTTTGTCCCGGGGTTCTTGTGATTCTGTTGGAATCATGTTTCTGGGTGCTGGAATTCCCGGGATTGGGGAGATACAGTTGGAATCATTTTTGTGGGTGCTGAAATTCCCGGGGCTGGGGAGATACTGCTGGAATCATTTTTCAGGTTGCTTGAATTCCAGGGGTTGGGGAGAAACTGATGGAATCATGTTTCTCAGTGCAGGAACTCCCGGGGTTGGGGAGATACTGTTGGAATCATGTTTCTGTGTGCTGGAATTCCCGAGTTGGGGAGATACAGTTGGCTTCATTTTTGTGGGTGCTGGAATTCCCGAGGTTGTGGAGATATTGTTGGAATCATTTTTCTGGGTATTGAAATTCCCGGGGTTTTGGAGATACTGCTGGAATCAGGTTTCTGGGGGCTGGAATTCCAGTTGTTTTGGAGATACTGCTGGAATAATTTTTCAGTTTGCTGAAATTCCCGGGGTTTTGGAGATACTGCTGAAATCATGTTTCTGGGTGCTGGATGTCCCGGGTTTGTGGAGATACTGATGGAATCAAGTTTCTGGATATTGGAATTCCTGGGCTATCGGAGATACTGCTGGAATCATGTTTCTCAGTGCTGGAATTCCCGGGGTTGTGGAGATACTGTTGGAATCATGTTTCTGTGTGCTGGAATTCCCGAGTTGGGGAGATACAGTTGGCATCATTTTTGTGGGTGCTGGAATTCCCGGGGCTGTGGAGATATTGTTGGAATCATTTTTCTGGGTATTTAAATTCCCGGGGTTTTGGAGATACTGCTGGAATCAGGTTTCTCAGTGCTGGAATTCCAGGGGTTGGGGAGATGCTGTTGGAATCATGTTTCTGGGTGCTGGAATTCCCGAGGTTGGGGAGATACTGTTGGAATCAGTTTTCTGGGTGCTCTTTGTCCCGGGTTTCGGGTGCTTCTGTTGGAATCATGTTTCTGCGTGCTGGGATTCCCGGGGTTGGGGAGATGCTGTTGGAATCATGTTTCTGGGTGCTGGAATTCCCGAGGTTTGGGAGATACTGTTGGAATCAATTTTCTGGGTGCTGTTTGTCCCGGGGTTCGGGTGATTCTGTTGGAATCATGTTTCTGGGTGCTGGAATTCCCGGGGATGTGGAGATACTGTTGGAATCATGTTTCTGTGTGCTGGAATTCCCGAGTTGGGGAGATACAGTTGGAATCATGTTTCTGTGTGCTGGAATTCCCGGGGTTCGGGAGATACATGTTGGTATCATGTTTCTGGGTGCTAGATGTCCCGGGGTTTTAGAAGATACTTTTGGAATCATGTTTCTGGCTTCTGAATTTCCCGGGGCTGGGGAGATACTGTTGGAATCATGTTTCTGGGTATTGGAATTCCTGGTGTTTTGGAGGTACTGCTGAAATCATGTTTCTGGGTGCTGGATGTCCCGGGTTTGTGGAGATACTGATGGAATCAAGTTTCTGGATATTGGAATTCCTGGGCTATCGGAGATACTGCTGGAATCATGTTTCTCAGTGCTGGAATTCCCGGGGTTGTGGAGATACTGTTGGAATCATGTTTCTGGGTGCTGGAGTTCCCGGGGTTGTGGAGATACTGTTGGAATCATGTTTCTGTGTGCTGGAATTCCCGAGTTGGGGAGATACAGTTGGCATCATTTTTGTGGGTGCTGGAATTCCCGGGGCTGTGGAGATATTGTTGGAATCATTTTTCTGGGTATTTAAATTCCCGGGGTTTTGGAGATACTGGTGGAATAATTTTTCAGGTTGCTGTAATTCCAGGGGTTGCGGAGATACTGCTGGAATCAAGTTTCTAGATATTGGAATTCCTGGGCTTTTGGAGATACTGCTGGAATCATGTTTCTGGGTGTTGGAATTCCCGAGGTTGGGGAGATACTGTTGGAATCAATTTTCTGGGTGCTGTTTGTCCCAGGGTTCGGGAGATTCTGTTGGAATCATGTTTCTGGGTGCTGGAATTCCCGGGGTTGGAGAGATACTGTTTGAATCATGTTTCTGGATGCTGGAATTCCCGGGGTTGGAGAGATACTGTTTGAATCATGTTTCTGGATGCTGGAATTCCCGGGGTTGGGGAGATACTGTTTGAATCATGTTTCTGGGTGCTGTTTGTCCCGGGGTTCGGGAGATTCTGTTGGAATCATGTTTCTGGGTGCTGGAATTCCCGGGGTTGGGGAGATACGGTTGGAATCCTTTTTGTGGGTGCTGAAATTCCCGGGGCTCGGGAGTTACTGCTGGAATCATTTTTCAGTTTGCTGGAATTCCAGGGGTTGGGGAGATACTGATGTAATCATGTTTCTGGGTGCTGGAATTCCCGGGATTGCGGAGATACTGTTGGAATCATGTTTCTGTGTGCTGAAATTCCCGGGGTTGGGGAGATACTGGTGGAATCATTATTCTGGGTGTTGGAATTCCCGGGGTTGGGGAGATAAATGTTGGTATCATGTTTCTGGGTGCTAGATGTCCCGGGGTTTTAGGAGATAATTTTGGAATCATGTTTCTGGGTGCTGGAATTCCCGGGGATCGGGTATACTGTTGGAATCATGTTTCTCGGTTTTGGAATTCCTGGGGTTTGGAGGTACTGCTGAAATCATGTTTCTGGGTGCTGGATGTCCCGGGTTTGTGGAGATACTGATGGAATCAAGTTTCGGAAATTGGAATTCCTGGGCTTTCGGAGATACTGCTGGAATCATTTTTCAGTTTTCTGGAATTCCAGGGGTTGGGGAGATACTGCTGGAATCATGTTTCTCAGTGCTGGTATTCCAGGGGTTGGGGAGATACTGTTGGAATCATGTTTCTGGGTGCTGGAATTCCCGAGGTTGGGGAGATAGTGTTGGAATCAATTTTCTGGGTGCTGTTTGTCCCGGGTATCGGGTGCTACTGTTGGAATCATGTTTCTGGGTGCTGCAATTCTCGGGGTTGGGGAGATACTGTTGGAATCATGTTTCAAGGTGCTGGAATTCCCGAGATTTGGGAGATAATGTTGGAATCATTTTTCTGGGTTCTGTTTGTCCCGGGGTTCGGGTGATTCTGTTGGAATCATGTTTCGGGGTGCTGGAATTCCCGGGATTGGGGAGATACAGTTGGATCATTTTTGTGGGTGCTGAAATTCCCGGGGCTGTGGAGATACTGCTGGAATAATTTTTCAGGATGCTGGAATTCCAGGGGTTGGGGAGATATTGTTGGAATCATGTTTCTCAGTGCAGGAATTCCCGGGGTTGGGGAGATACTGTTGGAATCATGTTTCTGTGTGCTGGAATTCCCGAGTTGGGGAGATAAAGTTGGCTTCATTTTTGTTGTTGCTGGAATTCCCGGGGCTGTGGAGATATTGTTGGAATCATTTTTCTGGGTATTTAAATTCACGGGGTTTTGGAGATACTGCAGGAATCAGGTTTCTGGGGGCTGGAATTCCAGTTGTTTTGGAGATACTGCTGGAATAATTATTCAGGTTGCTGTAATTCCAGGGGTTGCGGATATACTGCTGGAATCAAGTTTCTAGATATTGGAATTCCTGGGCTTTTGGAGATACTGCTGGAATCATGTTTCTGGGTGCTGGAATTCCCGAGGTTGGGGAGATACTGTTGGAATCAATTTTCTGGGTGCTGTTTGTCCCGGGGTTCGGGTGCTTCTGTTGGAATCATGTTTCTGGGTGCTGGAATTCCCGGGGTTGGGGAGATACTGTTGGAATCATGTTTCTGGGTGCTGGAATTCCCGAGGTTGGGGATATACTGTTGGAATCAATTTTCAGGGTGCTGTTTGTCTCGGGTTTCTGGTGCTTCTGTTGGAATCATGCTTCTGGTTGCTGGAATTCCCGGGGTTGGGGAGATACTGTTGGAATCATGTTTCTAGGTGCTGGAATTCCCGAGGTTTGGGAGATACTGTTGGAATCAATTTTCTGGGTGCTGTTTGTCCCGGGGTTCTTGTGATTCTGTTGGAATCATGTTTCTAGGTGCTGGAATTCCCGGGATTGGGGAGATACAGTTGGAATCATTTTTGTGGGTGCTGAAATTCCCGGGGCTGGGGAGATACCGCTGGAATCATTTTTCAGGTTGCTTGAATTCCAGGGGTTGGGGAGAAACTGATGGAATCATGTTTCTCAGTGCAGGAACTCCCGGGGTTGGGGAGATACTGTTGGAATCATGTTTCTGTGTGCTGGAATTCCCGAGTTGGGGAGATACAGTTGGCTTCATTTTTGTGGGTGCTGGAATTCCCGGGGTTGTGGAGATATTGTTGGAATCATTTTTCTGGGTATTTAAATTTCCGGGGTTTTGGAGATACTGCTGGAATCAGGTTTCTGGGGGCTGGAATTCCAGTTGTTTTGGAGATACTGCTGGAATAATTTTTCAGGTTGCTGTAATTCCAGGGGTTGCGGAGATACTGTTGGAATCAATTTTCTGGGTGCTGGAATTTCCGGGGATCGGGTATACTGTTGGAATCATGTTTCTGGGTATTGGAATTCCTGGGGTTTTGGAGGTACTGCTGAAATCATGTTTCTGGGTGCTGGATGTCCCGGGTTTGTGGAGATACTGATGGAATCAAGTTTCTGGATATTGGAATTCCTGGGCTATCGGAGATACTGCTGGAATCATGTTTCTCAGTGCTGGAATTCCCGGGGTTGTGGAGATACTGTTGGAATCATGTTTCTGTGTGCTGGAATTCCCGAGTTGGGGAGATACAGTTGGCATCATTTTTGTGGGTGCTGGAATTCCCGGGGCTGTGGAGATATTGTTGGAATCATTTTTCTGGGTATTTAAATTCCCGGGGTTTTGGAGATACTGCTGGAATCAGGTTTCTCAGTGCTGGAATTCCAGGGGTTGGGGAGATGCTGTTGGAATCATGTTTCTGGTTGCTGGAATTCCCGAGGTTTGGGAGATACTGTTGGAATCAATTTTCTGGGTGCTGTTTGTCCCGGGGTTCGGGTGATTCTGTTGGAATCATGTTTCTGGGTGCTGGAATTCCCGGGGTTGTGGAGATACTGTTGGAATCATGTTTCTGTGTGCTGGAATTCCCGAGTTGGGGAGATACAGTTGGCATCATTTTTGTGGGTGCTGGAATTCCCGGGGCTGTGGAGATATTGTTGGAATCATTTTTCTGGGTATTTAAATTCCCGGGGTTTTGGAGGTACTGCAGGAATCAGGTTTCTGGGGGCTGGAATTCCAGTTGTTTTGGAGATACTGCTGGAATAATTTTTCAGGTTACTGTAATTCCAGGGGTTGCGGAGATACTGCTGGAATCAAGTTTCTAGATATTGGAATTCCTGGGCTTTTGGAGATACTGCTGGAATCATGTTTCTGGGTGCTGGAATTCCCGAGGTTGGGGAGATACTGTTGGAATCAATTTTCTGGGTGCTGTTTGTCCCAGGGTTCGGGAGATTCTGTTGGAATCATGATTCTGGCTGCTGGAATTCCCGGGGTTCGGGAGATACATGTTGGTATCATGTTTCTGGGTGCTAGATGTCCCGGGGTTTTAGAAGATACTTTTGGAATCATGTTTCTGGGTCTGAATTTCCCGGGGCTGGGGAGATACTGTTGGAATCAAGTTTCTGGGTGCTGGAATTTCCGGGGATCGGGTATACTGTTGGAATCATGTTTCTGGGTATTGGAATTCCGGGGGTTTTGGAGGTACTGCTGAAATCATGTTTCTGGGTGCTGGATGTCCCGGGTTTGTGGAGATACTGATGGAATCAAGTTTCTGGATATTGGAATTCCTGGGCTATCGGAGATACTGCTGGAATCATGTTTCTCAGTGCTGGAATTCCCGGGGTTGTGGAGATACTGTTGGAATCATGTTTCTGGGTGCTGGAATTCCCAGGGTTGTGGAGATACTGTTGGAATCATGTTTCTGTGTGCTGGAATTCCCGAGTTGGGGAGATACAGTTGGCATCATTTTTGTGGGTGCTGGAATTCCCGGGGCTGTGGAGATATTGTTGGAATCATTTTTCTGGGTATTTAAATTCCCGGGGTTTTGGAGATACTGGTGGAATCAGGTTTCTGGGGGCTGGAATTCCAGTTGTTTTGGAGATACTGCTGGAATAATTTTTCAGGTTGCTGTAATTCCAGGTGTTGCGGAGATACTGCTGGAATCAAGTTTCTAGATATTGGAATTCCTGGGCTTTTGGAGATACTGCTGGAATCATGTTTCTGGGTGCTGGAATTCCCGAGGTTGGGGAGATACTGTTGGAATCAATTTTCTCGGTGCTGTTTGTCCCAGGGTTCGGGAGATTATGTTGGAATCATGTTTCTGGGTGCTGGAATTCCCGGGGTTGGAGAGATACTGTTTAAATCATGTTTCTGGATGCTGGAATTCCCGGGGTTGGGGAGATGCATGTTGGTATCATGTTTCTGGATGCTGGAATTCCCGAGATTAGGGAGATACTGTTTGAATCATTTTTCTGGATGCTGGAATTCCCGGGGTTGGGGAGATACTGTTTGAATCATGTTTCTGGGTGCTGTTTGTCCCGGGGTTCGGGAGATTCTGTTGGAATCATGTTTCTGGGTGCTGGAATTCCCGGGGTTGGGGAGATACGGTTGGAATCCTTTTTGTGGGTGCTGAAATTCCCGGGGCTCGGGAGTTACTGCTGGAATCAGTTTTCAGTTTGCTGGAATTCCAGGGGTTGGGGAGATACTGATGTAATCATGTTTCTGGGTGCTGGAATTCCCGGGATTGCGGACATACTGTTGGAATCATGTTTCTGTGTGCTGAAATTCCCGGGGTTGGGGAGATACTGTTGGAATCATTATTCTGGGTGTTGGAATTCCCGGGGTTGGGGAGATGAATGTTGGTATCATGTTTCTGGGTGCTAGATGTCCCGGGGTTTTAGGAGATAATTTTGCAATCAAGTTTCTGGATGCTGGAATTCCCGGGGATCGGGTATACTGTTGGAATCATGTTTCTCGGTTTTGGAATTCCTGGGGTTTGGAGGTACTGCTGAAATCATGTTTCTGGGTGCTGGATGTCCCGGGTTTGTGGAGATACTGATGGAAT
The DNA here is from genome assembly GCF_048418815.1 of Hemitrygon akajei. NCBI lineage: Eukaryota > Metazoa > Chordata > Chondrichthyes > Myliobatiformes > Dasyatidae > Hemitrygon > Hemitrygon akajei. The sequence continues at coordinate 7,421,454 of NC_133144.1, forward strand.
CAAGTTTCTGGATATTGGAATTCCTGGGCTTTCGGAGATACTGCTGGAATCATTTTTCAGTTTTCTGGAATTCCAGGGGTTGTGGAGATACTGCTGGAATCATGTTTCTCAGTGCTGGTATTCCAGGGGTTGGGGAGATACTGTTGGAATCATGTTTCTGGGTGCTGGAATTCCCGAGGTTGGGGAGATACTGTTTGAATCAATTTTCTGGGTGCTGTTTGTCCCGGGGTTCGGGTGCTTCTGTTGGAATCATGTTTCTGGGTGCTGGAATTTCCGGGGTTGGGGAGATACTGTTGGAATCATGTTTCTGGGTGCTGGAATTCCCGAGGTTGGGGAGATACTGTTGGAATCAGTTTTCAGGGTGCTGTTTGTCCCGGGTTTCTGGTGCTTCTGTTGGAATCATGTTTCTGGTTGCTGGAATTCCCGGGGTTGGGGAGATACTGTTGGAATCATGTTTCTAGGTGCTGGAATTCCCGAGGTTTGGGAGATACTGTTGGAATCAATTTTCTGGGTGCTGTTTGTCCCGGGGTTCTTGTGATTCTGTTGGAATCATGTTTCTGGGTGCTGGAATTCCCGGGATTGGGGAGATACAGTTGGAATCATTTTTGTGGGTGCTGAAATTCCCGGGGCTGGGGAGATACTGCTGGAATCATTTTTCAGGTTGCTTGAATTCCAGGGGTTGGGGAGAAACTGATGGAATCATGTTTCTCAGTGCAGGAACTCCCGGGGTTGGGGAGATACTGTTGGAATCATGTTTCTGTGTGCTGGAATTCCCGAGTTGGGGAGATACAGTTGACTTCATTTTTGTGGGTGCTGGAATTCCCGGGGTTGTGGAGATATTGTTGGAATCATTTTTCTGGGTATTGAAATTCCCGGGGTTTTGGAGATACTGCTGGAATCAGGTTTCTGGGGGCTGGAATTCCAGTTGTTTTGGAGATACTGCTGGAATAATTTTTCAGTTTGCTGAAATTCCCGGGGTTTTGGAGATACTGCTGAAATCATGTTTCTGGGTGCTGGATGTCCCGGGTTTGTGGAGATACTGATGGAATCAAGTTTCTGGATATTGGAATTCCTGGGCTATCGGAGATACTGCTGGAATCATGTTTCTCAGTGCTGGAATTCCCGGGGTTGTGGAGATACTGTTGGAATCATGTTTCTGTGTGCTGGAATTCCCGAGTTGGGGAGATACAGTTGGCATCATTTTTGTGGGTGCTGGAATTCCCGGGGCTGTGGAGATATTGTTGGAATCATTTTTCTGGGTATTTAAATTCCCGGGGTTTTGGAGATACTGCTGGAATCAGGTTTCTCAGTGCTGGAATTCCAGGGGTTGGGGAGATGCTGTTGGAATCATGTTTCTGGGTGCTGGAATTCCCGAGGTTGGGGAGATACTGTTGGAATCAGTTTTCTGGGTGCTCTTTGTCCCGGGTTTCGGGTGCTTCTGTTGGAATCATGTTTCTGCGTGCTGGGATTCCCGGGGTTGGGGAGATGCTGTTGGAATCATGTTTCTGGGTGCTGGAATTCCCGAGGTTTGGGAGATACTGTTGGAATCAATTTTCTGGGTGCTGTTTGTCCCGGGGTTCGGGTGATTCTGTTGGAATCATGTTTCTGGGTGCTGGAATTCCCGGGGATGTGGAGATACTGTTGGAATCATGTTTCTGTGTGCTGGAATTCCCGAGTTGGGGAGATACAGTTGGAATCATGTTTCTGTGTGCTGGAATTCCCGGGGTTCGGGAGATACATGTTGGTATCATGTTTCTGGGTGCTAGATGTCCCGGGGTTTTAGAAGATACTTTTGGAATCATGTTTCTGGCTTCTGAATTTCCCGGGGCTGGGGAGATACTGTTGGAATCATGTTTCTGGGTATTGGAATTCCTGGTGTTTTGGAGGTACTGCTGAAATCATGTTTCTGGGTGCTGGATGTCCCGGGTTTGTGGAGATACTGATGGAATCAAGTTTCTGGATATTGGAATTCCTGGGCTATCGGAGATACTGCTGGAATCATGTTTCTCAGTGCTGGAATTCCCGGGGTTGTGGAGATACTGTTGGAATCATGTTTCTGGGTGCTGGAATTCCCGGGGTTGTTGAGATACTGTTGGAATCATGTTTCTGTGTGCTGGAATTCCCGAGTTGGGGAGATACAGTTGGCATCATTTTTGTGGGTGCTGGAATTCCCGGGGCTGTGGAGATATTGTTGGAATCATTTTTCTGGGTATTTAAATTCCCGGGGTTTTGGAGATACTGGTGGAATCAGGTTTCTGGGGGCTGGAATTCCAGTTGTTTTGGAGATGCTGCTGGAATAATTTTTCAGGTTGCTGTAATTCCAGGGGTTGCGGAGATACTGCTGGAATCAAGTTTCTAGATATTGGAATTCCTGGGCTTTTGGAGATACTGCTGGAATCATGTTTCTGGGTGTTGGAATTCCCGAGGTTGGGGAGATACTGTTGGAATCAATTTTCTGGGTGCTGTTTGTCCCAGGGTTCGGGAGATTCTGTTGGAATCATGTTTCTGGGTGCTGGAATTCCCGGGGTTGGAGAGATACTGTTTGAATCATGTTTCTGGATGCTGGAATTCCCGGGGTTGGAGAGATACTGTTTGAATCATGTTTCTGGATGCTGGAATTCCCGGGGTTGGGGAGATACTGTTTGAATCATGTTTCTGGGTGCTGTTTGTCCCGGGGTTCGGGAGATTCTGTTGGAATCATGTTTCTGGGTGCTGGAATTCCCGGGATTGGGGAGATACGGTTGGAATCCTTTTTGTGGGTGCTGAAATTCCCGGGGCTCGGGAGTTACTGCTGGAATCATTTTTCAGTTTGCTGGAATTCCAGGGGTTGGGGAGATACTGATGTAATCATGTTTCTGGGTGCTGGAATTCCCGGGATTGCGGAGATACTGTTGGAATCATGTTTCTGTGTGCTGAAATTCCCGGGGTTGGGGAGATACTGGTGGAATCATTATTCTGGGTGTTGGAATTCCCGGGGTTGGGGAGATAAATGTTGGTATCATGTTTCTGGGTGCTAGATGTCCCGGGGTTTTAGGAGATAATTTTGGAATCATGTTTCTGGGTGCTGGAATTCCCGGGGATCGGGTATACTGTTGGAATCATGTTTCTCGGTTTTGGAATTCCTGGGGTTTGGAGGTACTGCTGAAATCATGTTTCTGGGTGCTGGATGTCCCGGGTTTGTGGAGATACTGATGGAATCAAGTTTCGGAAATTGGAATTCCTGGGCTTTCGGAGATACTGCTGGAATCATTTTTCAGTTTTCTGGAATTCCAGGGGTTGGGGAGATACTGCTGGAATCATGTTTCTCAGTGCTGGTATTCCAGGGGTTGGGGAGATACTGTTGGAATCATGTTTCTGGGTGCTGGAATTCCCGAGGTTGGGGAGATAATGTTGGAATCAATTTTCTGGGTGCTGTTTGTCCCGGGTATCGGGTGCTACTGTTGGAATCATGTTTCTGGATGCTGCAATTCTCGGGGTTGGGGAGATACTGTTGGAATCATGTTTCAAGGTGCTGGAATTCCCGAGATTTGGGAGATAATGTTGGAATCATTTTTCTGGGTTCTGTTTGTCCCGGGGTTCGGGTGATTCTGTTGGAATCATGTTTCGGGGTGCTGGAATTCCCGGGATTGGGGAGATACAGTTGGAATCATTTTTGTGGGTGCTGAAATTCCCGGGGCTGTGGAGATACTGCTGGAATAATTTTTCAGGATGCTGGAATTCCAGGGGTTGGGGAGATATTGTTGGAATCATGTTTCTCAGTGCAGGAATTCCCGGGGTTGGGGAGATACTGTTGGAATCATGTTTCTGTGTGCTGGAATTCCCGAGTTGGGGAGATAAAGTTGGCTTCATTTTTGTTGTTGCTGGAATTCCCGGGGCTGTGGAGATATTGTTGGAATCATTTTTCTGGGTATTTAAATTCACGGGGTTTTGGAGATACTGCAGGAATCAGGTTTCTGGGGGCTGGAATTCCAGTTGTTTTGGAGATACTGCTGGAATAATTTTTCAGGTTGCTGTAATTCCAGGGGTTGCGGAGATACTGCTGGAATCAAGTTTCTAGATATTGGAATTCCTGGGCTTTTGGAGATACTGCTGGAATCATGTTTCTGGGTGCTGGAATTCCCGAGGTTGGGGAGATACTGTTGGAATCAATTTTCTGGGTGCTGTTTGTCCCAGGGTTCGGGAGATTCTGTTGGAATCATGATTCTGGGTGCTAGATGTCCCGGGGTTTTAGAAGATACTTTTGGAATCATGTTTCTGGGTTCTGAAGTTCTGCTGGAATTCCCGGGATTCGGGTTTTAGAAGATACTTTTGGAATCATGTTTCTGGGTTCTGAATTTCTGCTGGAATTCCCGGGGTTCGGGAGATACATGTTGGTATCATGTTTCTGGGTGCTAGATGTCCCGGGGTTTTAGAAGATACTTTTGGAATCATGTTTCTGGGTTCTGAATTTCCCGGGGCTGGGGAGATACTGTTGGAATCAAGTTTCTGGGTGCTGGAATTTCCGGGGATCGGGAATACTGTTGGAATCATGTTTCTGGGTATTGGAATTCCGGGGGTTTTGGAGGTACTGCTGAAATCATGTTTCTGGGTGCTGGATGTCCCGGGTTTGTGGAGATACAGATGGAATCAAGTTTCTGGATATTGGAATTCCTGGGCTATCGGAGATACTGCTGGAATCATGTTTCTCAGTGCTGGAATTCCCGGGGTTGTGGAGATACTGTTGGAATCATGTTTCTGTGTGCTGGAATTCCCGAGTTGGGGAGATACAGTTGGCATCATTTTTGTGGGTGCTGGAATTCCCGGGGCTGTGGAGATATTGTTGGAATCATTTTTCTGGGTATTTAAATTCCCGGGGTTTTGGAGATACTGCTGGAATCAGGTTTCTGAGTGCTGGAATTCCAGTTGTTTTGGAGATACTGCTGGAATAATTTTTCAGGTTGCTGTAATTCCTGGGGTTGCGGAGATACTGCTGGAATCAAGTTTCTAGATATTGGAATTCCTGGGCTTTTGGAGATACTGCTGGAATCATGTTTCTGGGTGCTGGAATTCCCGAGGTTGGGGAGATACTGTTGGAATCAATTTTCTGGGTGCTGTTTGTCCCAGGGTTCGGGAGATTCTGTTGGAATCATGTTTCTGGGTGCCTGAATTCCCGTGGTTGGTGAGATACTCTTTGAATCATGTTTCTGGTTGCTGGAATTCCCGGTGTTGGGGAGATACATGTTGGTATCATGTTTCTGGATGCTGGAATTCCCGGGGTTGGGGAGATAAATGTTGGTATCATGTTTCTGGGTGCTAGATGTCCCGGGGTTTTAGGAGAAAATTTTGGAATCAAGTTTCTGGGTGCTGGAATTCCCGGGGTTGGGGAGAAACTGCTGGAATCATGTTTCTCAGTGCTGGAATTCCAGGGGTTGGGGAGATACTGTTGGAATCATGTTTCTGGGTGCTGGAATTCCCGAGGTTGGGGAGATACTGTTTGAATCAATTTTCTGGGTGCTGTTTGTCCCGGGGATCGGGTGCTTCTGTTGGAATCATGTTTCTGTGTGCTGGAATTCCCGGGGTTGGGGAGATACTGTTGGAATCATGTTTCTGGGTGCTGGAATTCCCGAGGTTGGGGAGATACTGTTGGAATCAATTTTCTGGGTGCTGTTTGTACCGGGTATCGGGTGCTACTGTTGGAATCATGTTTCTGGTTGCTGGAATTCTCGCGGTTGGGGAGATACTGTTGGAATCATGTTTCTAGGTGCTGGAATTCCCGAGGTTTGGGAGATAATGTTGGAATCATTTTTCTGGGTGCTGTGTGTCCCGGGGTTCGGGTGATTCTGTTGGAATCATGTTTCTGGGTGCTGGAATTCCCGGGATTGGGGAGATACAGTTGGAATCATTTTTGTGGGTGCTGAAATTCCCGGGGCTGGGGAGATACTGCTGGAATCATTTTTCAGGATGCTGGAATTCCAGGGGTTGGGGAGATATTGTTGGAATCATGTTTCTCAGTGCAGGAATTCCCGGGGTTGGGGAGATACTGTTGGAATCATGTTTCTGTGTGCTGGAATTCCCGAGTTGAGGAGATACAGTTGGCTTCATTTTTGTTGTTGCTGGAATTCCCGGGGCTGTGGAGATATTGTTGGAATCATTTTTCTGGGTATTTAAATTCCCGGGGTTTTTGAGATACTGCTGGAATCAGGATTTTGGGGGCTGGAATTCCAGTGGTTTTGGAGATACTGCTGGAATAATTTTTCAGGTTGCTGTAATTCCAGGGGTTGCGGAGATACTGCTGGAATCAAGTTTCTAGATATTGGAATTCCTGGGCTTTTGGAGATACTGCTGGAATCATGTTTCTGGGTGCTGGAATTCCCGAGGTTGGGGAGATACTGTTGGAATCAATTTTCTGGGTGCTGTTTGTCCCAGGGTTCGGGAGATTCTGTTGGAATCATGATTCTGGCTGCTGGAATTCCCGGGGTTCGGGAGATACATGTTGGTATCATGTTTCAGGGTGCTAGATGTCCCGGGGTTTTAGAAGATACTTTTGGAATCATGTTTCTGGGTTCTGAATTTCCCGGGGCTGGGGAGATAGTTGGAATCAAGTTTCTGGGTGCTGGAATTTACGGGGATCGGGTATACTGTTGGAATCATGTTTCTGGGTATTGGAATTCCGGGTGTTTTGGAGGTACTGCTGAAATCATGTTTCTGGGTGCTGGATGTCCCGGGTTTGTGGAGATACTGATGGAATCAAGTTTCTGGATATTGGAATTCCTGGGCTATCGGAGATACTGCTGGAATCATGTTTCTCAGTGCTGGAATTCCCGGGGTTGTGGAGATACTGTTGGAATCATGTTTCTGTGTGCTGGAATTCCCGAGTTGGGGAGATACAGTTGGCATCATTTTTGTGGGTGCTGGAATTCCCGTGGCTGTGGAGATATTGTTGGAATCATTTTTCTGGATATTTAAATTCCTGGGGTTTTGGAGATACTGCTGGAATCATGTTTCTCAGTGCTGGAATTCCCGGGGTTGTGGAGATACTGTTGGAATCATGTTTCTGTGTGCTGGAATTCCCGAGTTGGGGAGATACAGTTGGCATCATTTTTGTGGGTGCTGGAATTCCCGGGGCTGTGGAGATATTGTTGGAATCATTTTTCTGGGTATTTAAATTCCCGGGGTTTTGGAGATACTGCTGGAATCAGGTTTCTGGGGGCTGGAATTCCAGTTGTTTTGGAGATACTGCTGGAATAATTTTTCAGGTTGCTGTAATTCCAGGGGTTGCGGAGATACTGCTGGAATCAAGTTTCTAGATATTGGAATTCCTGGGCTTTTGGAGATACTGCTGGAATCATGTTTCTGGGTGCTGGAATTCCCGAGGTTGGGGAGATACTGTTGGAATCAATTTTCTGGGTGCTGTTTGTCCCAGGGTTCGGGAGATTCTGTTGGAATCATGTTTCTGGGTGCTGGAATTCCCGTGGTTGGTGAGATACTCTTTGAATCATGTTTCTGGTTGCTGGAATTCCCGGGGTTGGGGAGATAAATGTTGGTATCATGTTTCTGGGTGCTAGATGTCCCGGGGTTTTAGGAGAAAATTTTGGAATCAAGTTTCTGGGTGCTGGAATTCCCGGGGTTGGGGAGATACTGCTGGAATCATGTTTCTCAGTGCTGGAATTCCAGGGGTTGGGGAGATACTGTTGGAATCATGTTTCTGGGTGCTGGAATTCCCGAGGTTGGGGAGATACTGTTTGAATCAATTTTCTGGGTGCTGTTTGTCCCGGGGTTCGGGTGCTTCTGTTGGAATCATGTTTCTGTGTGCTGGAATTCCCGGGGTTGGGGAGATACTGTTGGAATCATGTTTCTGGGTGCTGGAATTCCCTAGGTTGGGGAGATACTGTTGGAATCAATTTTCTGGGTGCTGTTTGTCCCGGGTATCGGGTGCTACTGTTGGAATCATGTTTCTGGGTGCTGGAATTCTCGGGGTTGGGGAGATACTGTTGGAATCATGTTTCTAGGTGCTGGAATTCCCGAGGTTTGGGAGATAATGTTGGAATCATTTTTCTGGGTGCTGTTTGTCCCGGGGTTCGGGTGATTCTGTTGGAATCATGTTTCTGGGTGCTGGAATTCCCGGGATTGGGGAGATACAGTTGGAATCATTTTTGTGGGTGCTGAAATTCCCGGGGCTGGGGAGATACAGCTGGAATCATTTTTCAGGATGCTGTAATTCCAGGGGTTGGGGAGATATTGTTGGAATCATGTTTCTCAGTGCAGGAATTCCCGGGGTTGGGGAGATACTGTTGGAATCATGTTTCTGTGTGCTGGAATTCCCGAGTTGAGGAGATACAGTTGGCTTCATTTTTGTTGTTGCTGGAATTCCCGGGGCTGTGGAGATATTGTTGGAATCATTTTTCTGGGTATTTAAATTCCCGGGGTTTTGGAGATAATGCTGGAATCAGGTTTTTGGGGGCTGGAATTTCAGTGGTTTTGGAGATACTGCTGGAATAATTTTTCAGGTTGCTGTAATTCCAGGGGTTGCGGAGATACTGCTGGAATCAAGTTTCTAGATATTGGAATTCCTGGGCTTTTGGAGATACTGCTGGAATCATGTTTCTGGGTGCTGGAATTCCCGAGGTTGGGGAGATACTGTTGGAATCAATTTTCTGGGTGCTGTTTGTCCCAGGGTTCGGGAGATTCTGTTGGAATCATGATTCTGGCTGCTGGAATTCCCGGGGTTCGGGAGATATATGTTGGTATCATGTTTCTGGGTGCTAGATGTCCCGGGGTTTTAGAAGATACTTTTGGAATCATGTTTCTGGGTTCTGAATTTCCCGGGGCTGGGGAGATACTGTTGGAATCAAGTTTCTGGGTGCTGGAATTTCCGGGGATCGGGTATACTGTTGGAATCATGTTTCTGGGTATTGGAATTCCGGGTGTTTTGGAGGTACTGCTGAAATCATGTTTCTGGGTGCTGGATGTCCCGGGTTTGTGGAGATACTGATGGAATCAAGTTTCTGGATATTGGAATTCCTGGGCTATCGGAGATACTGCTGGAATCATGTTTCTCAGTGCTGGAATTCCCGGGGTTGTGGAGATACTGTTGGAATCATGTTTCTGTGTGCTGGAATTCCCGAGTTGGGGAGATACAGTTGGCATCATTTTTGTGGGTGCTGGAATTCCCGTGGCTGTGGAGATATTGTTGGAATCATTTTTCTGGGTATTTAAATTCCTGGGGTTTTGGAGATACTGCTGGAATCATGTTTCTCAGTGCTGGAATTCCCGGGGTTGTGGAGATACTGTTGGAATCATGTTTCTGTGTGCTGGAATTCCCGAGTTGGGGAGATACAGTTGGCATCATTTTTGTGGGTGCTGGAATTCCCGGGGCTGTGGAGTTATTGTTGGAATCATTTTTCTGGGTATTTAAATTCCCGGGGTTTTGGAGATACTGCTGGAATCAGGTTTCTGGGGGCTGGAATTCCAGTTGTTTTGGAGATACTGCTGGAATCAAGTTTCTAGATATTGGAATTCCTGGGCTTTTGGAGATACTGCTGGAATCATGTTTCTGGGTGCTGGAATTCCCGAGGTTGGGGAGATACTGTTGGAATCAATTTTCTCGGTGCTGTTTGTCCCAGGGTTCGGGAGATTCTGTTGGAATCATGTTTCTGGGTGCTGGAATTCCCGGGGTTGGAGAGATACTGTTTGAATCATGTTTCGGGATGCTGGAATTCCCGGGGTTGGGGAGATACATGTTGGTATCATGTTTCTGGATGCTGGAATTCCCGAGGTTGGGGAGATACTGTTTGAATCATGTTTCTGGGTGCTGTTTGTCCCGGGGTTCGGGAGATTCTGTTGGAATCATGTTTCTGGGTGCTGGAATTCCCGGGGTTGGGGAGATACGGTTGGAATCCTTTTTGTGGGTGCTGAAATTCCCGGGGCTCGGGAGTTACTGCTGGAATCATTTTTCAGTTTGCTGGAATTCCAGGGGTTGGGGAGATACTGATGTAATCATGTTTCTGGGTGCTGGAATTCCCGGGATTGCGGAGATACTGTTGGAATCATGTTTCTGTGTGCTGAAATTCCCGGGGTTGGGGAGATACTGTTGGAATCATTATTCTGGGTGTTGGAATTCCCGGGGTTGGGGAGATAAATGTTGGTATCATGTTTCTGGGTGCTAGATGTCCCGGGGTTTTAGGAGATAATTTTGGAATCAAGTTTCTGGGTGCTGGAATTCCCGGGGATCGGGTATACTGTTGGAATCATGTTTCTCGGTTTTGGAATTCCTGGGGTTTGGAGGTACTGCTGAAATCATGTTTCTGGGTGCTGGATGTCCCGGGTTTGTGGAGATACTGATGGAATCAAGTTTCTGGATATTGGAATTCCTGGGCTTTCGGAGATACTGCTGGAATCATTTTTCAGTTTTCTGGAATTCCAGGGGTTGGGGAGATACTGCTGGAATCATGTTTCTCAGTGCTGGTATTCCAGGGGTTGGGGAGATACTGTTGGATTCATGTTTCTGGGTGCTGGAATTCCCGAGGTTGGGGAGATATTGTTGGAATCATTTTTCTGGGTATTTAAATTCCCGGGGTTTTGGAGATACTGCTGGAATCAGGTTTCTGAGTGCTGGAATTCCAGTTGTTTTGGAGATACTGCTGGAATAATTTTTCAGGTTGCTGTAATTCCTGGGGTTGCGGAGATACTGCTGGAATCAAGTTTCTAGATATTGGAATTCCTGGGCTTTTGGAGATACTGCTGGAATCATGTTTCTGGGTGCTGGAATTCCCGAGGTTGGGGAGATACTGTTGGAATCAATTTTCTGGGTGCTGTTTGTCCCAGGGTTCGGGAGATTCTGTTGGAATCATGTTTCTGGGTGCCTGAATTCCCGTGGTTGGTGAGATACTCTTTGAATCATGTTTCTGGTTGCTGGAATTCCCGGTGTTGGGGAGATACATGTTGGTATCATGTTTCTGGATGCTGGAATTCCCGGGGTTGGGGAGATAAATGTTGGTATCATGTTTCTGGGTGCTAGATGTCCCGGGGTTTTAGGAGAAAATTTTGGAATCAAGTTTCTGGGTGCTGGAATTCCCGGGGTTGGGGAGAAACTGCTGGAATCATGTTTCTCAGTGCTGGAATTCCAGGGGTTGGGGAGATACTGTTGGAATCATGTTTCTGGGTGCTGGAATTCCCGAGGTTGGGGAGATACTGTTTGAATCAATTTTCTGGGTGCTGTTTGTCCCGGGGATCGGGTGCTTCTGTTGGAATCATGTTTCTGTGTGCTGGAATTCCCGGGGTTGGGGAGATACTGTTGGAATCATGTTTCTGGGTGCTGGAATTCCCGAGGTTGGGGAGATACTGTTGGAATCAATTTTCTGGGTGCTGTTTGTCCCGGGTATCGGGTGCTACTGTTGGAATCATGTTTCTGGTTGCTGGAATTCTCGCGGTTGGGGAGATACTGTTGGAATCATGTTTCTAGGTGCTGGAATTCCCGAGGTTTGGGAGATAATGTTGGAATCATTTTTCTGGGTGCTGTGTGTCCCGGGGTTCGGGTGATTCTGTTGGAATCATGTTTCTGGGTGCTGGAATTCCCGGGATTGGGGAGATACAGTTGGAATCATTTTTGTGGGTGCTGAAATTCCCGGGGCTGGGGAGATACTGCTGGAATCATTTTTCAGGATGCTGGAATTCCAGGGGTTGGGGAGATATTGTTGGAATCATGTTTCTCAGTGCAGGAATTCCCGGGGTTGGGGAGATACTGTTGGAATCATGTTTCTGTGTGCTGGAATTCCCGAGTTGAGGAGATACAGTTGGCTTCATTTTTGTTGTTGCTGGAATTCCCGGGGCTGTGGAGATATTGTTGGAATCATTTTTCTGGGTATTTAAATTCCCGGGGTTTTTGAGATACTGCTGGAATCAGGATTTTGGGGGCTGGAATTCCAGTGGTTTTGGAGATACTGCTGGAATAATTTTTCAGGTTGCTGTAATTCCAGGGGTTGCGGAGATACTGCTGGAATCAAGTTTCTAGATATTGGAATTCCTGGGCTTTTGGAGATACTGCTGGAATCATGTTTCTGGGTGCTGGAATTCCCGAGGTTGGGGAGATACTGTTGGAATCAATTTTCTGGGTGCTGTTTGTCCCAGGGTTCGGGAGATTCTGTTGGAATCATGATTCTGGCTGCTGGAATTCCCGGGGTTCGGGAGATACATGTTGGTATCATGTTTCAGGGTGCTAGATGTCCCGGGGTTTTAGAAGATACTTTTGGAATCATGTTTCTGGGTTCTGAATTTCCCGGGGCTGGGGAGATAGTTGGAATCAAGTTTCTGGGTGCTGGAATTTCCGGGGATCGGGTATACTGTTGGAATCATGTTTCTGGGTATTGGAATTCCGGGTGTTTTGGAGGTACTGCTGAAATCATGTTTCTGGGTGCTGGATGTCCCGGGTTTGTGGAGATACTGATGGAATCAAGTTTCTGGATATTGGAATTCCTGGGCTATCGGAGATACTGCTGGAATCATGTTTCTCAGTGCTGGAATTCCCGGGGTTGTGGAGATACTGTTGGAATCATGTTTCTGTGTGCTGGAATTCCCGAGTTGGGGAGATACAGTTGGCATCATTTTTGTGGGTGCTGGAATTCCCGTGGCTGTGGAGATATTGTTGGAATCATTTTTCTGGATATTTAAATTCCTGGGGTTTTGGAGATACTGCTGGAATCATGTTTCTCAGTGCTGGAATTCCCGGGGTTGTGGAGATACTGTTGGAATCATGTTTCTGTGTGCTGGAATTCCCGAGTTGGGGAGATACAGTTGGCATCATTTTTGTGGGTGCTGGAATTCCCGGGGCTGTGGAGATATTGTTGGAATCATTTTTCTGGGTATTTAAATTCCCGGGGTTTTGGAGATACTGCTGGAATCAGGTTTCTGGGGGCTGGAATTCCAGTTGTTTTGGAGATACTGCTGGAATAATTTTTCAGGTTGCTGTAATTCCAGGGGTTGCGGAGATACTGCTGGAATCAAGTTTCTAGATATTGGAATTCCTGGGCTTTTGGAGATACTGCTGGAATCATGTTTCTGGGTGCTGGAATTCCCGAGGTTGGGGAGATACTGTTGGAATCAATTTTCTGGGTGCTGTTTGTCCCAGGGTTCGGGAGATTCTGTTGGAATCATGTTTCTGGGTGCTGGAATTCCCGTGGTTGGTGAGATACTGTTGGAATCATGTTTCTAGGTGCTGGAATTCCCGAGGTTTGGGAGATAATGTTGGAATCATTTTTCTGGGTGCTGTGTGTCCCGGGGTTCGGGTGATTCTGTTGGAATCATGTTTCTGGGTGCTGGAATTCCCGGGATTGGGGAGATACAGTTGGAATCATTTTTGTGGGTGCTGAAATTCCCGGGGCTGGGGAGATACTGCTGGAATCATTTTTCAGGATGCTGGAATTCCAGGGGTTGGGGAGATATTGTTGGAATCATGTTTCTCAGTGCAGGAATTCCCGGGGTTGGGGAGATACTGTTGGAATCATGTTTCTGTGTGCTGGAATTCCCGAGTTGAGGAGATACAGTTGGCTTCATTTTTGTTGTTGCTGGAATTCCCGGGGCTGTGGAGATATTGTTGGAATCATTTTTCTGGGTATTTAAATTCCCGGGGTTTTTGAGATACTGCTGGAATCAGGATTTTGGGGGCTGGAATTCCAGTGGTTTTGGAGATACTGCTGGAATAATTTTTCAGGTTGCTGTAATTCCAGGGGTTGCGGAGATACTGCTGGAATCAAGTTTCTAGATATTGGAATTCCTGGGCTTTTGGAGATACTGCTGGAATCATGTTTCTGGGTGCTGGAATTCCCGAGGTTGGGGAGATACTGTTGGAATCAATTTTCTGGGTGCTGTTTGTCCCAGGGTTCGGGAGATTCTGTTGGAATCATGATTCTGGCTGCTGGAATTCCCGGGGTTCGGGAGATACATGTTGGTATCATGTTTCAGGGTGCTAGATGTCCCGGGGTTTTAGAAGATACTTTTGGAATCATGTTTCTGGGTTCTGAATTTCCCGGGGCTGGGGAGATAGTTGGAATCAAGTTTCTGGGTGCTGGAATTTCCGGGGATCGGGTATACTGTTGGAATCATGTTTCTGGGTATTGGAATTCCGGGTGTTTTGGAGGTACTGCTGAAATCATGTTTCTGGGTGCTGGATGTCCCGGGTTTGTGGAGATACTGATGGAATCAAGTTTCTGGATATTGGAATTCCTGGGCTATCGGAGATACTGCTGGAATCATGTTTCTCAGTGCTGGAATTCCCGGGGTTGTGGAGATACTGTTGGAATCATGTTTCTGTGTGCTGGAATTCCCGAGTTGGGGAGATACAGTTGGCATCATTTTTGTGGGTGCTGGAATTCCCGTGGCTGTGGAGATATTGTTGGAATCATTTTTCTGGATATTTAAATTCCTGGGGTTTTGGAGATACTGCTGGAATCATGTTTCTCAGTGCTGGAATTCCCGGGGTTGTGGAGATACTGTTGGAATCATGTTTCTGTGTGCTGGAATTCCCGAGTTGGGGAGATACAGTTGGCATCATTTTTGTGGGTGCTGGAATTCCCGGGGCTGTGGAGATATTGTTGGAATCATTTTTCTGGGTATTTAAATTCCCGGGGTTTTGGAGATACTGCTGGAATCAGGTTTCTGGGGGCTGGAATTCCAGTTGTTTTGGAGATACTGCTGGAATAATTTTTCAGGTTGCTGTAATTCCAGGGGTTGCGGAGATACTGCTGGAATCAAGTTTCTAGATATTGGAATTCCTGGGCTTTTGGAGATACTGCTGGAATCATGTTTCTGGGTGCTGGAATTCCCGAGGTTGGGGAGATACTGTTGGAATCAATTTTCTGGGTGCTGTTTGTCCCAGGGTTCGGGAGATTCTGTTGGAATCATGTTTCTGGGTGCTGGAATTCCCGTGGTTGGTGAGATACTCTTTGAATCATGTTTCTGGTTGCTGGAATTCCCGGGGTTGGGGAGATAAATGTTGGTATCATGTTTCTGGGTGCTAGATGTCCCGGGGTTTTAGGAGAAAATTTTGGAATCAAGTTTCTGGGTGCTGGAATTCCCGGGGTTGGGGAGATACTGCTGGAATCATGTTTCTCAGTGCTGGAATTCCAGGGGTTGGGGAGATACTGTTGGAATCATGTTTCTGGGTGCTGGAATTCCCGAGGTTGGGGAGATACTGTTTGAATCAATTTTCTGGGTGCTGTTTGTCCCGGGGTTCGGGTGCTTCTGTTGGAATCATGTTTCTGTGTGCTGGAATTCCCGGGGTTGGGGAGATACTGTTGGAATCATGTTTCTGGGTGCTGGAATTCCCGAGGTTGGGGAGATACTGTTGGAATCAATTTTCTGGGTGCTGTTTGTCCCGGGTATCGGGTGCTACTGTTGGAATCATGTTTCTGGGTGCTGGAATTCTCGGGGTTGGGGAGATACTGTTGGAATCATGTTTCTAGGTGCTGGAATTCCCGAGGTTTGGGAGATAATGTTGGAATCATTTTTCTGGGTGCTGTTTGTCCCGGGGTTCGGGTGATTCTGTTGGAATCATGTTTCTGGGTGCTGGAATTCCCGGGATTGGGGAGATACAGTTGGAATCATTTTTGTGGGTGCTGAAATTCCCGGGGCTGGGGAGATACAGCTGGAATCATTTTTCAGGATGCTGTAATTCCAGGGGTTGGGGAGATATTGTTGGAATCATGTTTCTCAGTGCAGGAATTCCCGGGGTTGGGGAGATACTGTTGGAATCATGTTTCTGTGTGCTGGAATTCCCGAGTTGAGGAGATACAGTTGGCTTCATTTTTGTTGTTGCTGGAATTCCCGGGGCTGTGGAGATATTGTTGGAATCATTTTTCTGGGTATTTAAATTCCCGGGGTTTTGGAGATAATGCTGGAATCAGGTTTTTGGGGGCTGGAATTTCAGTGGTTTTGGAGATACTGCTGGAATAATTTTTCAGGTTGCTGTAATTCCAGGGGTTGCGGAGATACTGCTGGAATCAAGTTTCTAGATATTGGAATTCCTGGGCTTTTGGAGATACTGCTGGAATCATGTTTCTGGGTGCTGGAATTCCCGAGGTTGGGGAGATACTGTTGGAATCAATTTTCTGGGTGCTGTTTGTCCCAGGGTTCGGGAGATTCTGTTGGAATCATGATTCTGGCTGCTGGAATTCCCGGGGTTCGGGAGATATATGTTGGTATCATGTTTCTGGGTGCTAGATGTCCCGGGGTTTTAGAAGATACTTTTGGAATCATGTTTCTGGGTTCTGAATTTCCCGGGGCTGGGGAGATACTGTTGGAATCAAGTTTCTGGGTGCTGGAATTTCCGGGGATCGGGTATACTGTTGGAATCATGTTTCTGGGTATTGGAATTCCGGGTGTTTTGGAGGTACTGCTGAAATCATGTTTCTGGGTGCTGGATGTCCCGGGTTTGTGGAGATACTGATGGAATCAAGTTTCTGGATATTGGAATTCCTGGGCTATCGGAGATACTGCTGGAATCATGTTTCTCAGTGCTGGAATTCCCGGGGTTGTGGAGATACTGTTGGAATCATGTTTCTGTGTGCTGGAATTCCCGAGTTGGGGAGATACAGTTGGCATCATTTTTGTGGGTGCTGGAATTCCCGTGGCTGTGGAGATATTGTTGGAATCATTTTTCTGGGTATTTAAATTCCTGGGGTTTTGGAGATACTGCTGGAATCATGTTTCTCAGTGCTGGAATTCCCGGGGTTGTGGAGATACTGTTGGAATCATGTTTCTGTGTGCTGGAATTCCCGAGTTGGGGAGATACAGTTGGCATCATTTTTGTGGGTGCTGGAATTCCCGGGGCTGTGGAGTTATTGTTGGAATCATTTTTCTGGGTATTTAAATTCCCGGGGTTTTGGAGATACTGCTGGAATCAGGTTTCTGGGGGCTGGAATTCCAGTTGTTTTGGAGATACTGCTGGAATCAAGTTTCTAGATATTGGAATTCCTGGGCTTTTGGAGATACTGCTGGAATCATGTTTCTGGGTGCTGGAATTCCCGAGGTTGGGGAGATACTGTTGGAATCAATTTTCTCGGTGCTGTTTGTCCCAGGGTTCGGGAGATTCTGTTGGAATCATGTTTCTGGGTGCTGGAATTCCCGGGGTTGGAGAGATACTGTTTGAATCATGTTTCGGGATGCTGGAATTCCCGGGGTTGGGGAGATACATGTTGGTATCATGTTTCTGGATGCTGGAATTCCCGAGGTTGGGGAGATACTGTTTGAATCATGTTTCTGGGTGCTGTTTGTCCCGGGGTTCGGGAGATTCTGTTGGAATCATGTTTCTGGGTGCTGGAATTCCCGGGGTTGGGGAGATACGGTTGGAATCCTTTTTGTGGGTGCTGAAATTCCCGGGGCTCGGGAGTTACTGCTGGAATCATTTTTCAGTTTGCTGGAATTCCAGGGGTTGGGGAGATACTGATGTAATCATGTTTCTGGGTGCTGGAATTCCCGGGATTGCGGAGATACTGTTGGAATCATGTTTCTGTGTGCTGAAATTCCCCGGGTTGGGGAGATACTGTTGGAATCATTATTCTGGGTGTTGGAATTCCCGGGGTTGGGGAGATAAATGTTGGTATCATGTTTCTGGGTGCTAGATGTCCCGGGGTTTTAGGAGATATTGTTGGAATCATGTTTCTCAGTGCAGGAATTCCCGGGGTTGGGGAGATACTGTTGGAATCATGTTTCTGTGTGCTGGAATTCCCGAGTTGAGGAGATACAGTTGGCTTCATTTTTGTTGTTGCTGGAATTCCCGGGGCTGTGGAGATATTGTTGGAATCATTTTTCTGGGTATTTAAATTCCCGGGGTTTTGGAGATAATGCTGGAATCAGGTTTTTGGGGGCTGGAATTTCAGTGGTTTTGGAGATACTGCTGGAATAATTTTTCAGGTTGCTGTAATTCCAGGGGTTGCGGAGATACTGCTGGAATCAAGTTTCTAGATATTGGAATTCCTGGGCTTTTGGAGATACTGCTGGAATCATGTTTCTGGGTGCTGGAATTCCCGAGGTTGGGGAGATACTGTTGGAATCAATTTTCTGGGTGCTGTTTGTCCCAGGGTTCGGGAGATTCTGTTGGAATCATGATTCTGGCTGCTGGAATTCCCGGGGTTCGGGAGATATATGTTGGTATCATGTTTCTGGGTGCTAGATGTCCCGGGGTTTTAGAAGATACTTTTGGAATCATGTTTCTGGGTTCTGAATTTCCCGGGGCTGGGGAGATACTGTTGGAATCAAGTTTCTGGGTGCTGGAATTTCCGGGGATCGGGTATACTGTTGGAATCATGTTTCTGGGTATTGGAATTCCGGGTGTTTTGGAGGTACTGCTGAAATCATGTTTCTGGGTGCTGGATGTCCCGGGTTTGTGGAGATACTGATGGAATCAA